>NW_025814842.1:11583125-12186250 GCF_022079265.1 Lynx rufus | reverse complement strand
TCCCAGCCTTTACAATTGGACCCCTGGGTCTTTGTATTCACCTGTTCTAGAATTGGGTTTGCCAGACCTTCCTGGACATGCTCGGTTGTTAGCTTGGCTCGTCACACGTTTCTCTGCTTGCGAAGCCTTTGACTGATTCCAGTTCGCTCGTTTTGCCCAGGCCAGGGCTTCCGGCATGGCTTGTCGTTACGACCGCATCCTTTCTAGCAGACAGATGCTGGCGATTCCAGGAAAGCTTAGTACGTGCTTTGGTTGATTAGGGCCACGTACTGGAGGCAGAGAGAGGAGGGGGCGGACGGAATGGCAGCTTGGCTCAAATTCTCCTCCAGCTTGCAAAAATGACCAAATCGATTTCATTCTGTACCTGTTCCGTTCTTAATACAGAAAAAGAAAGTGACAGAGCTTGACTCTTGAGTCGAGAGCTCTTGGGCACATGGTCCGTAGAGAAACTTCAGGTTAAAATCCAGTCGCCTTTTGGAAACAGATTAAATTGCGTTCAGCTGCTCTAAAGGAAGCATAGCAGGGTTGGGATGAGATGTTACAGGCACCCAGGAAGTAGGTGGCAGTGGCCTGGACCGGGCTCATAGCAGCGGAGCGTGGTGAAAGATGTCAGAGTCAATCATGTATGTTTTGGAAGCGCAGCAGAAGGAACTTAAGGATGAACTTGGTAACGGATGTAAGAGGAGGAGAGGAACCCAGAAGGGGTCTAGATCGGTGGCCCGGGGAGCTGGGTAGATGGCGGTCGGTGCCCCTTATCAACATGGGTTGGCAGGAGCCCAGCAATTTGAGCAGAGAGGGGCCATCTATCTGCTCAGGACTTGTACGTTTGAGATGCCTTTGAGACCTCCCGACGGACACATTAGGACAGCTGGAGCTCAGAGGCTAGGTCCGAGTGGCGAGGGGAAGTTGAGAGTCGTCAGCCCGTTCAGAGTTGTGGGGCGAAACATTACGTCCTCAGGAAAGGGTACTGCTGGGAACAGAAGAGTGTGAGACTAGGGCCTTAGGGATGTCCTCGCTCTAGAGGGTCTGAGAAGGGAGGGGGGCCTGGCAAAGGAAGGTGAGGGAGAGTGACCTTTGAGGTAGCAGGAAAACCAGGAAAACGTGGCAGCCCAGAGCCCAGAGAAGGAAATATTTCAAGGAGAGGTGTACAGCCAACGTCAGATGGAATGAGGGAGAAGGAATTCACCATTCGCCGGGGTGGGCGTGACATAGGTCATCAGTGGCATTGCTAAGAATCCTATCAGCAAAGAGGTGGGGAGGGAAGCTCGATGTATACGGTGGTTAATGGCACGGAGTTTCGGAATTAGCCGGATGACAGTACTAGCTAATTAGTGACGCGGTCATTAATAATTATGACGCGGTATGTGCCTTTCCAAAAATTGTCTCATCCGATCTTCTAAACAACTCTGCGAGGCCGGCAGGGTCATCATACTCGTTTTATAGGTAAAGAATTTGAAATCAAAGGATTTAAACAAACTAGCGTCCCACCCCATCGGTGGCAAAACCAGGGATCCACACGGAAGCTTATTTGACTTCAGAGCCACACCTTCACCATTTCGATAAACTGCTTCGGACAGCCAAAGTCTTGGTCTCCTACTGGCCAGCTGTGTGACGTGGGGCGTTACGCAACTCGATTGCCAACACTTCTCATAAAATGAATGTCTTGTAGGGAGAGGGGGTAGGTGAGCGCTGAGTGTTCGTATACAAAGCCTTAGCACAGAGCCTGACACACTGTTATTACCTGGTGTAACCTACTCATTTCACAGCTATGGAGGCCAAGCCCCCGAGAGCCCCGAGAACTTGTCACAGGTGCATGGAGAGCGTCCGAAGGAAGACGGTGACTTCTGCTCCAGAGCCCTGAACTCTAAGGACCTTTGACCAGCTTGCTTTCTCTTTCTTTCTTTCTTTCTTTCTTTCTTTCTTTCTTTCTTTCTTATGTTTATTTATTTTTGAGAGAGAAAGAGAGAGAGGGGGAGGGGCAGAGAGAGAGGGAGACAGAGGATCCAAAGCCGGCTCTGTGCAGAGAGCAGGACAGCCGAGAGCCGGACGTGGGGCTTGATCTCACGACCTGAGCTGAAGTCGGACGCTTAACCAACTGAGCCACCCAGGCACCCCAACCTGCTATCTTTCTGGGTAGCTCCCTACCTAGGGACCAAAATAGTCTTTGACGCAATTCCAATGCACTTGTGTGCCCCTCAAAATAGTTCCGCTCGGGCAACAAATAACTCACGGTGTTATTCCCTGCCTGATGCTTTTTGAAACGGCACCGTTTGCCAGAGTGCTGTGTCACTGGAGTGACAACCCCTCATGCTGTACATCTCCCCAAAGCTGACACTCTGCCTTTGTGTTTTAAAATGCCCAAGACAGATCACAGAAAGTGCCAGTTCATCCCAGAAAGCAGAAGGGGACCCTTTAGGCTGCCCTGTGGCTCAGTGGGGGAAATGTCGGATGATCTTTATTTATTTCCTTTCCAGTCTACCTTAGCTGTGGTTTGGTTAGGAAGAAGCTTCTGGAAGATGGAGCTTGATTTTGCAGGGTATTAAATCTTGGAGGGTTTCACGGTGGCTTAGACTTGGAATCACGGACGGCAGCTGTAGAAGGAACTCAGAGAGTGGCCTTCAGCCTGGGGTTGTAGGGGACTGTGAGACCCCTTCAAGAGCCCCTGTGTCGCAAGGCAAGGCTGGGAGATGATGGGGTAGGACGCTGGCTTCCAACTCCAGCCGTTATCTGAATAACTTGTTTTAAAGTTTATTTATGTATTTTGAGAGAGAGAAAGAAAGGGTGAGCGGGGGAGGGGCAGAGAGAGAGAGAGAGAGAGAGAGAGCGAGCGAGTCCCAAGCAGGCTGTGCCCTGTCAGCACAGAGCCCGATGCAGGGCTTCAACCCACGACCCTGGGATCATGACCTGAGCCGAAACCGAGAGGTAGATGCTTAACCCATTAAGCCACCAGCTTCCCTCTCCAGTCCGTATCAGAATAGCTTTGTCTTTACCTGCTTCACACACAGGGTTTGCTGTAGACAACACCTAGGTAAAGCATTCCAGTTTAAAAATCATCGATCGAGGAGAACCTGGCGTGGCTCAGTTGGCTAAACACCCAACTCTTTTTTTTTTTTTTTTAATTTTTTTTTTTCAACGTTTATTTATTTTTGGGACAGAGAGAGACAGAGCATGAACAGGGGAGGGGCAGAGAGAGAGGGAGACACAGAATCGGAAACAGGCTCCAGGCTCCGAGCCATCAGCCCAGAGCCCGACGCGGGGCTCGAACTCCCGGACCGCGAGATCGTGACCTGGCTGAAGTCGGACGCTTAACCGACTGCGCCACCCAGGCGCCCCTAAACACCCAACTCTTGATCTCGGCTCAGCTCCTGATCTCAGGGGGTGAGCTCGAGCCCCGCGTCGGGGTCTGTGCTGACAGCACGGAGCCTGCTTGGGATTCTCTCTCTTCCTCTCTCTCTGCCCCTCCTCTACTCGTGCACACATGTGCACGTGTGCTCGCTCTCTCTCAAAATAAATAAGTAAACAATTTAAAAAAGAAATAAAAATCGCTGATCTCATCTAGCTGTATTATCTTGCAGATGTGGAAACTGAGGTCCATCGACGGGAATGTCATCAGATGCAACATACGAGAGTAAGCCCCTCCCAGAACTTAGACTGGAGCTCCAGTCCCCTGACATCCCATAGAGATTTGTTTACCTGCTTTATAGGGCTACAGTTTGACTTTTTCGGACCTAACTTCCAGCATGGGGATCAGTAAACTTTTTCCGTGAAGGGTCAAATCATAAATAACTTCAGTTTCACAGGCTATGCGGTCTCTGTCCTGTATTGCAAGGCAGCCGCGGACGAGACGTGAATGGATAAGCATGAGTGTGTTCCAGTAAAACTTTACAAAACCAGGCATCAGACCTTGGTGGGTGGGGTGGAGCTTGTTGACTTTAGGGTAGCCCAGCAAGAAACACGTCAGGTATGGGCTGGTAGGGAGATCAGAGGATTAATTACTGACTTGTTTCACTGAAAGCTCCATGTGTTGGAGAGATGGACGGAAGAGTGAGTTAGGAAACAACGGGACTGTTTGTAACAGACGGAAAGGCACGGGGCATTCTGCCTGAGGTCATGGGCGGAACATCTGGGAAGGATTCACAGGGAGATCTTCGACTCAGCCTTGGGTAATTTTCCCAGATCTGGAGGGAGGAGGCTCATCTCGGGTAGAGAAAAGAGCACACGGAGGAACTTGGCGGAGGAGAGGACCGAGTTGGGAGACGCTGGGGAGAAGTGGTGAAAGGTCTGTGAGTTCTGTGGAGAAGACTGAATTTTATTCTCATCGATGATTGGGAGCCGCTTAAGGGGTGTTAAGCAGGGGTACGACATGACCGTGAGGCGTGTCATCGCAACTGACGTGGCGCCTTGGGACGTTGAGGTTTGGGGCGGGGAGATACATCAGCAAGCTGTTGAAATCACCCAGGTGAGAGGCGATAGGTCACAGTTAGTGGCAATGCACACAGTTGCCACTTCCCCGCAGGCGTGCCAGCCGCCAAGGGTCTGTGGACCAGAACAGATCTTTTTCCAGAGCAGCTATTCAGATGGCCAGCAGGTTCACGAAAAAGTGCTCCACATCACTCATCATCAGGGAAATGCCAACCAAAACCACGACGCGATGGTGCCTCACACCTGTTAGGACGGCTAGGACCAAAAACGCAAGCGCAAAAAAAGACAAACTCATAGAAACGGAGAAGATTGTTGGTCGCCGGGGGTGGGGGAAACGGGTGGAGGCGGTCAAAGGGCACACACCCTTCCAGGTATAAGGTGAGCGAGTTCTAGGGAGGTCACGTACAACATGGTGATTATCGCTAAGGATACAGTATATCGTTGAAACTTGCCAAGAGCGTACGTTCTAAAAGGTCTTCCGGGGGGAAGGGGTGCTCCTGGGGGGCTCAGTCAGTTAAGCGTCCGACTCCGGCTCAGGTCATGATCTTATGGTTCGTGAGTTCGAGCCCTGCGTCGGGCTCTGTGCTGACAGCTCGGAGCCTGGAGCCTGCTTCCGATTCTGTGTCTCCCCCCTCTCCCTGCCCCTCCCCTGCTCATGCTCTGTCTCTCTCTGTTTCTCAATAAAAATTTTTTTTAAAAAGTTAAAAAAATTTTTTAAAAAAGTTCTTACCGCACACACAACACTTTGTCACTAAAACTGAGGTGAAGGCTGTGCTAATGAACCTTATCGTGATCATCGTTTTGCAATATACACAGACACATAATCACTACGTTGTACAGCTGAAATTTGCATGATGTCATATGTCAGTTACCTCTCAGTAGAGCTGGGAACAAAAAAGTAAAAAAAGGAAGGGTCTGTGTGTTTAACAGGTGATGCATGTTGTTGCTTTCTTATTGACTATTGATTGACTCAGAGCCCGGAGACTTAAATGTAATGCCTGTCTACTTCTCATGAGTCATGTGAGGTTGGGAATGTCATTTAGTTTCTCTGAGCTTCAGGCACCTTATCTTTCGAGTGGCGGTTATCATACCTACTACTGAAGATCGCGGTGAATATTAGACAGGATAATGTAGGAAAGCTCCGCTTTAAATCCCGGTGTGTGTGTGTGTTTTTATGTACAAATACACCGCAAAGTGTTTTTCTTTTAATATAAACGGAACTCTCAAAGAGATTAAGCCTGAAGAGAGATTTATCCTTACAGCGATGGGCACTGTTCTTGAAGTTGTAATCCACGGTGGAAATCGGGGATCATTTTGACATTTCTCCTGGATCTTGGGGATATTCTCCAAGGCCAGAGCACGGGTTTTAAGATGTCTCCGAGGCTGGAATGTTAATAAAATGTATATTCCTTGGAAATTACACGGCTCGCGTGAAGATTTGCCGAAGCCGCAAATAGAGATGGCTGCTAACATTGATGCCAAGTGAGGCTTGCGTTATTTTAAATTTGATTGATGCTGTTCTCTTGTGCATTCCTGGAAGAAATATAGTTGAAGTCAGGTGACTCCCTACCAGTCTTAAGTGACACTTAGCATGACGGTTATTCAATCAAGATGTTCTTCTTAAATGTGTAGGAGGCATCGCACAACTAGATTCAATTGCATACGGAAGGGTGTGCATATTCATTTTTTCCCCAATTGTTACCAAGAGTCCAATTTTAATTTGTTTGCTATTTCTGTTAATACCAAGCCCTACTTAGTATACCCATTGAAAGTCCTTAAGAATATTAACAGGGAATCCTCCTAGAATCGCTGCAGACTTTCTAAATGTTTGTGAATTAACTCACATGAAGTAGATTTCATTATTAACAAGAATATGTGCAAATTAAAACGAGCCCATTAACATCTTGGATGCATTGCGTTTTTTAAAAGAAAGCAAGTGGGGAAAAAAAAACGGAGAAAATGCATTTTGCAAAAACAAAGTTGCCAAAAATAAAGAAACCAAATTTAACCATACTAATAAAGACACGCTGATTGTGTTTACCACGGAGTACGGAGACATATTTTGTGGAAAAAAGTAGATGGGACTGGAAATCTGGGGCCTGAGTTCCGGTTTGAGGTCAGTTTCCAAAAGCAGCTTATCTGCCAACAGACTGACAGTTGTCTAATTCGTAATAGGGTCAACTTGCCAAATAACAAATGCAAGGAATTTATTCAGAGTGGATTTGTTTATTTGAAACTGCCGGATGAATTGTTTAATCAAGAAACACGTTTAGAAGATTTCAGTGACGTTTTAGGCGATCAGCTTCCATTTCGCCTTCGGGATAAGATTTGAAGAATGGTTCCTCCTGGGGCACCTGGGTGGCTCAGTCGGCTGAGCGTCCGACTTCGACTCGGGTCGTGATCTCACGGTTTGTGGGTTCGAGCCGCACGTCGGGCTGTGTGCTGTCGGCGCGGAGCCTGGAACCTGCGTCGGATTCTGTGTCTCCCTCTCTTTCTGCCCCTCCCCCGCTCGCGCTCCGTCTCTCTCTGTCTCTCAAAAAAAACAAACAAACCACTTAAAAAAAAAAAAAAAAAAGAATGGTTCCTCCTGTCCTAAGCGGCTGGAGCTCTGGTAGCCGGTCTCTTCCTGACCTGCTTCTGTCCTGGGCATCTACCCTCTTTCCCCTCCTTCCCACCAAAATGGAAGTATTTTCACAACCACGGCTGCGGTGTAAGAACCAACACACGGATGAACGCCTCTGTGATCCCCGGACCCGAGGCCACCAGCTCTGCAACTGCCTTCTGGAGATCTGCTGTGCAACATTGCGCCTACGATGTAACAACACCGGACCAGACATTTGCAAATCTGCCGGGAGGATAGATCTCATGTTTTAAGTTCCCACAGCAAAACACAACACCAGAAACAAACAGCAACAGAGCAAGCCTACTGCCCTCCCAGCACTGTGCCCCGGGCTTGCTTCAGCTCTTGAGGGTAACCCAAGAGTTCTGCGGTCGCAGACAGGGAAACTGAGGCACGGGAGGTGATGTCGCTTCCTGAGTCACACAGCTGGTAACTCCCAGCCGCTATTGCTTCCCTGCCTCTCCCTGCTGAAATCCTTGCCCACCCCCGTCACCCCGGGCCACAAGCGCCCCCCCACCCCCACCTCTCCCGAACTCCTCTGACTCTTTGCAGACAGCTCACAATTCTTTGGCCCTTTGACAGGTGTGTTTGCACTTGTGAGTTCGATTTTCGGAGCACATTTCTTCCCTCTCCCACCAGGGCGCGAGGCTCCCGAGGGCCCCTGCCCTCCTGCTCTCCCCAGGGTGTCGCTGCAGGACCGAGCACATTCTTGAACGGTCTCGGCCAGCCCGGGAGACCCCTTCTTCCTGGTAAGTCCTGCTCTCCCCTCTGTTTTCATTGATTGCGGTGGGGATTTGTCTGATGTCCTGCTCCGTACGTGTCTTCGTGGGACAACTGCAGCCGTGTTCCAGGAGCGGGTCATGCTTCGTCCATCCAGCCTCGACGTCCATCCCAGATGACCTCCGTCAACATGTCAGCTGCTCTGAGTCCCAGCCCCTCCCGCCCTGGCAGCGACCTTACCCTTGCCCTGCTGGTTGTCCAGACCCGTCTCCCGAATGCCACATCCTTCCTCCTTGTGGCCTAGTCTCGTTCTAGGGGCCTCTCCTCACCACTGACCATTGCTGTTTGGAGCAAACACTGGCCACAGACGGGAGGAAGAGACCAGAGCGACCCATGATGCTGAGGAGGCACTGTGCTTCTGGACACGAGGAGGAGAAATTGGAAACAGAAGAAATTGGAAACACCATTGTCCTCCTCCTTAGGAAATCCTGCCTCGGCTGCCATACCCATGGGGTTAAGAATGAGAATAATGGCTCCCTAGAGGTGTCCCTATCCTGATCTCTGGGACCCAGAGATTGCTTAGTTACCGTGGCAAAGAAGAATTAAGGGCAGAATTAAGGTTGCCAATCAAAGGACTTTACAATAAGGAGATTATCCTGGACGATCTGAGGCCAGTGTAATCAGAGTCCTTAAAAGGGGAAGAGAGCCTTGGAGAAGGTGTCAGGGGAAGGACCCAGCCCAGTGTGGCTGGTTTTGAGGAAGGAAGAAGGGGGCCATGAGGCAAGGGAAGCAGGCAGCTTCTAGAAGCTTGAAAAGACAACAAAAAGAAAAGAAAACAAATCTCCCCCCCACCCCCCGCCACCCGCCTAGAACTTCTAGAAAGCAATGTGCCCCGCCGATACCGTGATCTTAGCCTGGGGAGTTCCACGTCAGACTTCTGATGGACAGAACTGTGAGGTCTGCAATCTGTATTCTGTGTAAGCCCCTGAATTGGTGATAATGTGTCACAGCAGCAGTAAAGGACTAATACAATCTATAAGCCTTAAATACTCCCGATTTGGGAACCTTTTGTCAGTCGGGGAGAACTCACATTTTGGAGCGTCTCTATTGACGCTTTCTAGATTCGAAACCGGTATCCTGGCCTGCGAACGTGGGTGTTTCCCTTTTTCCACCCATTGTTCAGGTGGGTGGAACTGTTTTCCAGCGGCTTTCAAATCTGGCTGTGATTTTCCTAAGCGCTGTGAAAAGTTAAGCTCGGGTCAGCCGGTCCATTTGGTTGTGCCTCCGAAAACTCTTTCAAACGGCGATTTTGTATTTGAACCAACTTTGTGGCAGTTGTGAGAGCCAGCCCTGGTTGCTAAGAGAGGCTGGTGGGGGGGGGGGTGTTGCCATGGGAACAATTGTTTTAAAACCAGGAATAACGAGCTCTGCCTGTAAGGAGCCAAGGTAGGCGAGGCAGGGGAGCTCCCCGGTGCCTTCTCCTCATTAGGGAAAACAGCCCGAGGTTTCTTGCGGATTCCCTAAGTCCTGCGGACCTTGTCCTGCTACTCCAAACGCCAATAGTAAATGCGTGAGTTTCAGATTCGAACAGGTTCGGGTCTGAATCCCTGATTTGCCCACGCCACCCGCAAGACCTACGAGTCGGCAAGAGAACTGCTCGGGGGGCTCCTTTGTGGTGATCCTGAGATGAGGGTTACATTAGCACGTACTTTCTGGAGGGGGTGTGATTGCCAGAGGCCACAGTTGGTCCAGCATGGAACCTGGAGCGCCGAAGGAGCTCAGATCCTCGGGGTGCCCTCGAGCTTAGATGAGAGACGGGTGGGGGGGGGGCCCTCGCCTTGAGTCAGCCATACCTGAGCTAGTCTCTACCCTGCACGAACAAGTCCGGAGCTGGCAGAGTAGCTAGATGCTGGGAAGACTGGGTGGGAGAGGCGGGAATAGAGGACCGGGTGTCATCAGATGGACCACAGGGGACAGGGTGGGGTAGAAATGGTGGAGTAGGCGGGCCTGGGGCAGCTGTGCCCCAGGGTAGACACATGTCTCTGGCCCAGCAACCCGAGGGCAGTGGTCAGATGTTGGGGAGACCTGGCCAGGCAGCTTGGGCCACCGGAATGACGCGAAGCCCCACCAGGCAGGATTAGCCTTCGTGTTAGACATCGAGAAGTTTCTGGGTCCGGAGTCAGGAGACGTCGTCCCTCTCGAGAGTACTTGGTCTGTTCCCGTCTGAGGTCAGAGCTGTGGAATGACTTAGGTATGCCTTTCGCACATTGGCTCCTGACAACCTTCGGGCCGCCCATGTGGCCCGTGTGGGACATGTACACGGGCCCGGAGGCGTGCGTGTTTGTGTGATTCAGGTTCAGTCCTGGGTTTATTTTCTTTTTCTTTAATTTTAGAGAGGGAGACAGAGAGTGTGCACTTGGAAGCAGGGGAGGGGCAGAGGGAGAGAAAGAGAGAGAGAGAGAAAGAGAATCCTAAGCAGACTCCACGTTCAACCCAGAACCCTGTGTGGGGCTCAATCCCATAACCTTGGGATCCTGACCTGAGCAGAAACGCAGACTCAGACACTCAGCTGCCCCAGGAGGGGTTTGCCGTTGGAAGCATGACGGATTTTGGGAAAATATCAGTGTCCGGACTGCCTCCCCAGACAAGGAGGAGATCCAACAACGCCTCAACTAAAACCCATGCTACAATGGGATATTTTTTTTTAAAAAATGGCTATTAAATACAGCCACTCGCAGGGGTTGCTCAATTTCAATGAGTTCCGGAGTTTTCAAACGAATTTGTGTGGATGCATAGCCCGAGACTAGGACGGCAGCAAAGGTAAGAAAAAGAATATCAAGGTGAAATCTGGTTAGGTAGTCACTAAGTTACGTCTCTTCATGCCCTGACTACATGAAAAATACAGATTCCTTTTTTTGTTTGTTTGTTTTTTTGAGAGAGAGAGAGAATGGGAGAGGGGCAGAGAGAGGGAGGCACAGAATCCGAAGCAGGCTCCAGGCTCTGAGCTGTTAGCACAGATCCCCCTGTGGGACTCGAACTCAAGAACCAGGAGATCGTGACCTGAGCCAAAGTCGGACGCTTAGCCGACTGAGCCACCCAGGCGCCCCTGAACCTTTCAACCGTAATCCCGGGAAGACCTCTTTGTGTGGCTCGGGTAACAGAGAACACCTTCCGTCACCACAACTTGCTACAAGAAAACCTTGGCTCCTGTCCCGCTGCGTCCAGGACCCGTGCCCAGCACGGGGCTCCCGGGGACGCAAGAGGTGGATGAAAACAGAGTGAACCCGGCGTGTTCTGACACGGGAGACGGTGTGGCGTCACTGTCCCTCCAGAGAGGGCGGATTTACGGGTGAGCGTGTGTCAGCGGACTCATTTTGCCAGAAAGACAAATCGATTTTGTCTTCGATTCCTTTTGTGGGGAATCGTCCACGTTATCAGGGATTACCGATAGCGGCCTACCGGGCCGCAAGACGAAAACCCACCATATTTATGTTTTGACATAGCAGCCCTTTGAGTTTAAAAACAGACTTTAAAGAGTTCGAGAAACTGGCAATTAAGCAGACCTCTGTGCTCGGAATTAAGGCACAGACTGGTTTTGGGTTTATTGCAGACACAGATGGATATGGCTGGATATAATTATTTTTTCTCGATGGTACTCAAACACCCATTTGTCTGAGTTTTATTTATTTATTTTTTTTAATTTTTTTTCAACGTTTATTTATTTTTGGGACAGAGAGAGACAGAGCATGAACGGGGGAGGGGCAGAGAGAGAGGGAGACACAGAATCGGAAACAGGCTCCAGGCTCTGAGCCATCAGCCCAGAGCCCGACGCGGGGCTCGAACTCACGGACCGCGAGATCGTGACCTGGCTGAAGTCGGACGCTTAACCGACTGCGCCACCCAGGCGCCCCCATTTGTCTGAGTTTTATAATTTATTGTTTGGCATTTGGTAGGCATAGCCCAGCATTGTAGTGAGTCTGCAAATCATTTCTTTTTTATTAGTGCTGCTGTTATATTCAGAATAATGCTCCCCGGGTTTTCGGCCACCGTGGGATCAGGTTTTCCTTGACTGATCCAAGATCTGGACTCTGCCCCTTGGCCCCCTGATTTCTGTAGGAGCAAAGTACAGGGGCCTCTGTACTTTATTATTTATTTTTAATTAAAACAATTTTTTTAGGTTATGTATTTATTTTGAGAGACAGAGAGAGAGAGAGAGAGAGCACGAGCAGGGGAGGGGCAGAGATAGAGGGAGAGAGAGAGAATCCCAAGCAGGCTCTGTGCTGTCACCACAGAGGCCAACATGGGCCTCGGTCCCGCGGATCTTGAGATCGTGACCCGAGCCGAAACCAAGAGTCAGATGCTTCACTGACTGAGCCCCCCAGACGCCCCACGGGGCTTCTTTAAGTAGCATCTTAGATCTCCTCTGTGTATTTGTTCCATTCCGTGGAAATTCTATCTGGACGAAGCCTCTCAGACTCATTTCCTTGACAGTCAAGAATCATTTCAATACCTTTCAATAAAAAGCTCCTACTCCGGGGGCGCCTGGGTGGCTCAGTCGGTTGAGCGACCGACTTCAGCTCAGGTCACGATCTCGCGGTCCGTGAGTTCGAGCCCCGCGTCGGGCTCTGGGCTGATGACTCAGAGCCTGGAGCCTGTTTCCGATTCTGTGTCTCCCTCTCTCTCTGCCCCTCCCCCACTCATGCTCTGTCTGTTTCTGTCTCAGAAATAAATAAACATTTAAAAATATTTTTAAAAAAGCTCCTACTCTGTGCAAGACCCCAAGGGTAGGTATGTAGAGAAACAGGCCACCGGGACTAGCCTCCAGGCCACTGGGGAGCCCAGGATCCCGAACGGCAGAGAGGCCCGCAGAGGGAGTACGGCCCAGCGTGGGTGCCGGGCAGGGTGGATGGGGACACTTCACGATACCTTCCTTGTAGGGATGTGACCATGTTCCCGTTTAAAATTCAGACAATATGGTTTAAGGCAATTGAAGTTCGTTTTCTTCTACGTCTGGGACCAGAGAGGAGTCCCCCACACCACACCGCATGCCGTTCTCGCAGAGCGGAAAGAACTTCAGCCCCGGGTTTTGGTTCCTGTGCCACCAAGTGTCTTTTACCAACTCATTATGCTGCTCCGGGCCTCGGTTTTTCCTTCTGTGAAACGGACATCGCCAATATTGTGGTCAGGACGGGTATAACGCCACATATATGAAGATTGTGTTGAGAAAAGTTTTGTCTTACGACCAAATGGGCAAAGTATTTTGCGTGCCTATGTTTTACCAATTTTCTTTTTTTCCCCTTTCTTTTTCTCTTTTTATTTGAGACAGAGAGGGAGTGTGTGTGCGTGGGTGTGTGTGCGTGTGTGTGTGCGTGGGCAGGGGAGGGACGGAGGGAGAGAGAAAATCTTAAGCAGACTCCTGGCTCAGCGCAGAGCCTGACGCGGGGCTCGATCCTGAGATCATGGCCCGAGCCAAAATCAAGAGTTGGTTGCTCAACCGACTGAGCCACCCGGGCGCCCCGATTTCCTAATCCTTGTACATGTTGAGATGAGTGAAATACAGATTTTATTTTTTAAGACTTGCCTCATCCACAGCATCAGAGAACTTGTTGCCCATTTCCTGGAACAATGGCTAAAAAGCCGAATTGCCACTATTTTGGAGGAGATGGCTCTTTGAATTTTTTTGATGGTAAAAAGCACCCCCCCCCCCGTCAGGAATGTTGGGAAACTTTTCAGATGCGGTGGGAGGTATTATTCTTTCATGCCAGCCTGTTGCCTGCTCCGTGCGAAAGTCCCATCGCTTGGAAAATAACCAAGAAATGTCTGCTCAGCGATAGCCACATTGTGGTTTTGATCCCTGCTGCTCCAACTGGAAGGAACGAAGGCACAGAAGGAAATTGGCTTTTCTCAGATCCCATCTGTCTGGTTTGCTCTGAGATGTCACCAGCAGAGAACCAGCATAGGCAGGCGAGGGTGAGAAGGCCCCCGGTCAGTAGACCTCCTCAGGAGCGTTCCGGTAGCCAGTCCCCTTTCCGGGTTTCTGTGTCCCGTCTCTTACTTGCAGGTTGTCATTCGGGATTCGGATTTCCAAGACCTTTCTTTCATGATTCTCGGCGAGTCTTAGGGATCCCCTGACACTTGTGTTGACTCGCTCTTCCCGGGGCGACAGACTGGACCCTCTTGCCTGCTCGTTGGTTTCTGGCACTGACCTGCATGTTTCTGGTGCTCGTGTCCTCCCATCCCAGATGACGGCAAGCCCAGCATCAACCGTCCTCGTCTGGAGTCTTAAATAGCCCATCCGCTAACGGGGACGGAGGTGTTGGGCTTCAGACGGGTATTTATCCCTCGAGACCTAAATTCTGTCTGTTCTATAGCATCTTGTATTACAACCTACGGTATGTTATTCAACCTCGCTGGATCTCAGTATCCCAGCCTACAGGATGATACGGTACCAGTTCGGGCCCTCCGGGAAACAGATGCCAAGAGGTAGTCAGAATCGCGAGAGCTTTTCTCATGGGAGATGAGTCGGTGGGGTTAAGACTTCAAACCAGTATGGCAAGGGCAGGGAGAGCTGTCAGACCAGTACGAAGCCTGATGCGTGTCCCAGAAGAGGGGGAGGAAGAAACGAAGGGCGGCAAGAGGGTGCAGCTCCTGGAAAGTCTTGGCCAGTTGAATGGGGAGCCCCAGTGCGGATTGTCCGCGGAGAAGTCCCGGGTCGGGGCAGACTTGGCCAGGCCCTGGGGCCCTCTCCAAGCTCAGGCACCGAGTGGGGACTCTCTGGGAAGGCTGTGGCCATCGCCCAAGAGTGCAGCTGGAAGCTGTCGTCCGATCCCGTGATCATCCACATGTCCCCAAGGCTGGCGTCCCCGGCCTCTACTCCAGCGATGAATTGGCAAAGTTAGAGCCCCGGAGACGAGACCTGAGAGATCCCTGGGCGCGCACAGATGGAGAGCAAGTTCCGCGGTGCCCTGCCTCCCACAGAGGATCTGGAATCCGGGAAGAAGCCGGTGAGGCGGCTGCTTCTCACTTCTCAGGGAGCGTCTTACTCCGTCCTTATCAACTCCTTTCCGGGCTCCGGTCCAGGCCCAACAGTCGAGGACGCCTGAAGATCCTCGCTGATTCCTGACTTGCTGTTTACGTTTTAGGAAGCCAGATTTTAGAAAACACAATATGCTTTCACTGTCTCAGATGGCGCCTTCGAGGATGGGGTCCGGAAAGAGGCCACGTGGGTCGCAGAACCCTCCATTGATGGTTCCCAGGGATGGTCCTCCATTGTTGGTTCCCAGGGATGGTCTGTGGTCCCATAGCCAGACTGAGGCCAGACCATGAATGTTCTGCTCTGTTCTCTCCGTCTCCTCCCAGCTCTTGGCCTCCTCCATTGATCTCCCATTCCTCAGACCCTGGCTGGTCCTCCCTGCTACCACCTGGCCTACAACTCCTGCTCCCACTTCTCTAGTCTATGTTGTCCTGGTTTCCTATCTGGCCTTGCCCTAGTATCCTTCGTTCTGACAGCCTTTAATTCTTCCTCGGCCGAGAACCCGCCGTCTGCTAATCTTAGAAGGGGAGACGTAGTCTGGTTGGATGGAAGTCACTCAGAAAGGGGATGAGACTGTGACCCTCAAAATCATGGGCCAAGGGGATTGGAAAGGGAGAAGGGACAGGAAGGCGATATTGGTGAATAGCCACTTTATGCATTTTGCAGCTGGGACACCTGTCAGTCACCTCCATGCAGCAGAACCGGGTTGACGTGGCTGAGTCGATTTGTTGGAGAAGAGGGAGCATTGCCTGCCTCTTTGCTGGATGGCGACATATGCCGGTCAGGTCCCCCTCGAAAGATGAAGGGTTTATTTCTTTGCGGGTGGAAATACTGCCGGCAGATAGCTCTTAGCCTTCCTTTCTCTTAGGAACGTACTCAGGCTGAAGAAAGTCACCTCACCCAACATCACACACGCGTTCTGGGGCAACCCACACCCAGTGGTTGACCAGCACAAGGGTTAAAAGCTCAGTCCCTTTTCGTTAATCCTGGAGAGCTCTGAGGTGCCAGCCGAGCCTTCCAGCTTCCCGAGGGGTCTTCGGGGACCTTCCTTCGGATTCCGTGGTAGCTCACTTCTTTCTCGGCCCCACCCCCTTCCCTTCCCTCGCCTTTCCCAGGTGTGATCCCAGGAGCACTTCCTAGTAAACTTTCTCTGCGTTGCAGGAGCTCCTTCCTGGGAAACCCAACCTTTGACACCTCTCTTTACAGCTCCGCCATATTTTACACAAGGGGTTCTGGTGGCCATGAGCTCCAACTTGTAGCCACAGTTGGTCGCTGTGAATTAAAACTGTTAATGGTTCAAGTCAGATATTCACTGGAAACCCACGCGATGTCAAGCGCCAAGCCGAGTGATGTCACCAGGCATTTGCAGATTGCCACAGCGTGTCCTGCAGCGAGGGAGACGGTGTGATTAAAATGAAATATTTGGAGTCACAATGCAGAGGAAGGTGCCAGGCACAGGTTAGCTGAACGGGGCCATGTGGGATGTGCCTCTAAGAGATATAAGTGGAAGTTCAAATTTTGGCACTCAAAGGGGGCAGTGGGAGACCTAGGAATGGTTTGGGTCAGTATGGAGTCCAAGGCGGGAGGACCTAAGTGATCACGGGCGAGGAACGTCAGAGGGTTCACAGTTCACTGGCACCGGAAGCCAGGAGGCCCTCCGTGAAAGAGGCTGACCGGATATAAAAAGGGTATCGAGGTCCAGTTAATTGGTCTGGGATTCTGAGAGGCTCCCTGGCAAGAATAGAAAGGCATGCGCCACGCGGTCTGAACCAACGCCTCTGAGCCCAGAGTGCGCCTACGGTCACAGAGCAAGGTGGGTGCTGCAGAGAGGGATGCTTGGTTCACTGTGTGGAGCATTATGCTCTCTTTGCAGCAAAGCTGAGCTGAATCTGAAGGTAAGGACCGCAGAAGCGTCTCAGGAAGCCTCACTCGGACAACGAGAAAAATAGCCTTCCAAGTTCGCTTCCCCGGCGTGCCGTGACTTGGGAGTCAGAGTTGGCTTTTTCCGTGGTGCTAACTGTGGGTTCCATGCTGCTAGAGGATCCCTTCCTGGCCGTGGACTTTACCCCTGGATGGCTCGTTGGTTCCGTGGGTTGCCCGTTCAATAGTCACTCACGGTGGAGACCCCCATGGTCGCTTTGGTCGAGCCCATGGAACCGGGAGGTTGTCATAGAGACCAAGTGGAGTCAGTTGTTCTATGTTGACTGCTGACCCATAAACTGGTCTTGTGCCTACAAGTGGCATTGGATGGGACCGGAAGAGTGAGCGTGAGTTTTCCTGGAACACGTCCCTTGCCGCCATTACAGCTCTATTTGCATGAAGATGTGAGGGTACCGGCAAAGGTGTGGGGCCAAAGAAATCACAATGCATTTGTAGACTTGTAGACATGACTCCGTCCAGTGGATGGAGCACAGGGCAAGGAGCAGGGTGTGGACCTAGGTAGGCCCCGGGGGAGCAGAGCCTTTATGTAGCCCGTGGGGCATCTGGGCTCGATCCTGAGAGCAGCGGGAGGCCGTGGAAGGGTCTGGATCGCTCTGGCAGAAACGCAAGGGGTCAAGAGTTGAACTGTTAAGAGATTTTAGGAACAATCCAGGTGAGAGAAAGATGGCGACCTTGGTTACCCTGGTGTCGGTGCACAGGGAGATAAATGCAGTGCTTGGAAAGAGCCAAGTACAGTGGGAACAGGGATACAAACCACGGTCTGTGGGCAACTCCCAAAGCCAGCGAGGTTCCCCCGGAGACCGGTTCAGCTCCCGAGTAGACCCAGAAGGACGTGTTGCAATGGGGGCCGATTTGGGCCTCTGGCAACAGTGTGCCCCTGCTGGGTCTAAAGGTGCTTTCCACCCAACACCGACGTCAGCTGGTCCAGAAGAACAACGCGATAGAATGAGCGTTTTCTGATCAGTCAGTGAGCATCAGCTAGTCTAGACGAGGCCCCTGACAGTGGGTGGTTTGGCTGACTGGATCAAACGCTGGTGCCCATTGGTATTTTGATATCCAGGGATACCTGGGCCCCGTTTCTGGCTCTTTCCTCTGCTTCCGGCACTGGAATTGCACCCGGTCACCCAGGCAGTACGGTGGTCCCTGTAGCTCGGGCTCTGGCATCCAAGAGGCCGGGATAAGTTCTTTTCTCTTTTTCCACCGCAGCGTTCCTATCTGCAGGCTGAATGATAGTAGTGCCCGGCTGTCGTGAAGGTCAAACGAGACACGGTCCCAGCCCAGTGCCCGCCTCGCAGGAAACTCCATCAACGGTAGCCATATGTGCTTTGGTGCTGTCTGCATTTTGGGGGGCCGTACCAACGCTCTGCTCCTTGGCGGTGAGTCCCTGACGGACCAGAAAGGCAGCCAGCCACCACCCCGTGCCTCGGCCGGCTCCCCCTCGCCGGTCCTTCCGCCCCTCTCCCCCCTCTAGATCCTTGCCGAGTGTCTGGAACAATGGAAGAAACCTGTTTGATTACAGTCAAAAGTCTCTCCGGGAAGCTCCAGCCCTTTCGGGGTAATTTGGCATGATTTCACGGAAGTGAGCCTTGGGGAAAATTCAAATGTCAAGCATAATTTGGTACTTGAAACACGAGAGGAAAAGCCTTCTGATTTCTTTTCATCTACATTTTTCCTCTGCGCTCTGTCTGGCCGTCCCTCTTCTCTCTCAGGGGTCATTACCCCACAGTGGGGGCTAGAGGTAGAGCAACAGAAGCAGCTGGTGATCTTTTAACTTGCTTTCCATCGGTGTCTGGCGGGGGCAGTCAGCCTCTCCACTCACTCCCCATCTTCTTCTTTTTTTTTTTTTAATGTTTATTTTTTGAGCGGGAGAGACAGAGAGAGAGAGAGACAGAGCATGAGCAGGGGAGGAAGAGAGAGGGAGGGAGGCACAGAATCCGAAGCAGGCTCCAGGCTCTGAGCTGTCAGCACGGAGCCCGACGTGGGGCTCGAACCCACGAACCGTGAGATCGTGACTTGAGCTGAAGTTGGACGCTTAACTGACTGAGCCACCCAGGCGCCCCATATGCCTATTTTATTACTTAAAAGGACACAAAGCAGACGGGGACCTCCTGTCTCTTTCAAGTTAAAGATGGCACATTTCCAGGGAGATCCTCACTGCCCCTGCCCCATGAGTTTGGACTGCCTGACTCACCAGACTGGGGGCTGGGATTTCGGATCTACCGTTTATCGGCTGCGTGACCAGCAAGGTGCCTCGCTGTGCCAACCAGGTGTCCCAGAGGTGAGCGATGGTACACTTGAACTGAAACAGACATGCCCAGCACCAACCTGCCAAGCAAATAAAGACTATGGCTGCTGGTTCCGGGCGCACTTTCCAAATGTCACGTCAAATGTCTGCTGTGGCCCGCCCTAACCCAGAGCCGGGCAGGGAAGGACATTCTGGGAAACATGATTCCATCTCGGCTAAATTGATGCAGAAAAACACGTGGCACGGGGACTATAAAAGAGTATTTTGGTCAAGTGCCTAGCGGGGTAGGACACTCCATTATCATAAGTTAATATGCCTCTTCTGTTTCCCTCTTTCATTAGGTCTTTCTCACCGGAGTCCTTGACCTCGACTGAGGGGTAGCACCGAGGGGAGGTGGAGAATAAGAGAGTGTGCGTGTGTGTGTGTGTGTGTGTGTGTGTGTGTGATGTTGGAGGCAGACAGGTGATGGATACATGCCATTCTGAGACTAAAGATCATACACTGGAGAAAATTTGTTTTGGACGCTGGGTAGCTTTTCTCATTTTTTAGTGTGGCTGATAGGAAATTGCCTCTACTTTACTGCTCACATAGAAGCGTCTGTCCTTAAGGTAGGGACAGCTGGTCTCTGAGGTTGCTGCCACGACGGCTGCCCACCTCACTGTCTTGTTTCCATGGGGTTCACGGAAACTGCATGATCTGCCCAGGCAGACTGGGTCTCCCTGTCTTTATTAAGTCACTCCTTTTTATTGAAGGTGTTTTTTTTCACCCATAATAGGAGGGGACATTCTCTTCGGAGCAACAAATTGCCTTCAATACTGGGACCTTCGGTATCAGGGAATTTCATCTGCGTGGGAAATCTCGGAGAGCATTTCCTTACCCGAACCTGTTGGGGGTTCTCTTTTTTTTAATGTTTAATAATTTTTTTGAGACACAGAGAGAGCAGGAGCGAGAGAGGGGCGGAGAGACAGGGGGACAGAGGATCCGAAGCAGCCTCTGTGCCGACAGCAGCGAGCCCGATGTGGGGCTCGAACCCAAGAACTGTGAGATCGTGACTCGGATGCTCAACTGACTGAGCCACCCAGGTGCCCTCCACGCCACTGGGGATTATTGGTGCCTGGCCACAGGGATGTGAAGTTTGCTTTGTAGTAACTCTTTCTGGGCTGGGATGTGTGGGTAGATTCCAGTGTTTAATCGAGTGAAACGAAAGCTGATTAGTGTGTGTGTTTTCTGGGTCTAGAGGAACAGCATAAGTGCTATGAAGCCAGGGCTTCCTTTCTCTGGTCTTCCTGGGTCACCCTGGGTTGGGTGCTACTCTTCCGGATCCATTTAGTTGGTTTGGGTCCAGGCCTGCCTATCTTTGTATCTACGACCCGATAAAGGGATGTTACGCGTCTCTTGATTACAGGACGTATGACCAACGCACATATGACCAGCTTCCCAAAGACCTGGCGTGACTTGGCTGTGTAGTTTCTTCGAAGTTAAGATTTTTCCCGCTGGCGCATTACGAGATCACTTCCTCTTTCCCCTGGGCTGGTCTGGTCACTGACGGCGGTCGTTATACGCCTGGCCAATAGGGGCACTTGGATGGTGAGATGCTTCATTGGTTGGGCTTGTGCTGTAATATGTCTTCACGGGTGTGCAAAAATAGTCCTTCCTGCAGGGATCTGAGCTTTCTCTGTCTCTAGAGCAGTGGTTCTCAAAGTTCATGTGTCATCTCTGGACAAGCAGCGTGAGTTTGTTAGACACGCAGATTCTTGGGCCCCACCCTGGGCTCACCGAAATCAGAACTCTGGGGCCCAGGAAACTATTTTAACAAGCCCTCCAGGTGATTCCAATGGCAGCTAAAGCCTGGGACACGTTGCTGCGGGCCTGGGAATAGAATGACTTTCTCCATAGCTCCAACTGCTGCTCGTTTTGCTCCCACGGTCCAGAGGACGGGCGCATATGTGATGTCAGATGCAGAACATTCAGACAAGAGAGGCAAGCTTGTCCTACCTATACCTTTGTCCAAACCCTTCCCTCTTACAGGTGAAAACTTTGAGGTTGAAAATATGTATGAGTGTGGGCGGAGCTGCCCCACGTCACATGGGTAGTTGCAGAAATCAGAATGGCTCCCGAGTGCTCTGGATTGCCACAACAACATGCCTTCCGTTCTAGATGCTCAGGATATCGGAGGGACGGACGGACGGACGGACGGACGGATGGCCGGATGGTAAGGCGGCTTGTCGGCAGTGGGCAGTGTGTGTTGGGATCAGGCTCTCACTCCCACGTGGCCATTTTCTAGGTATGGCCGTGGGAGAACCATTGCATCCCACCTCCTGGAAAATGGGAACAGCAATCCACGTGCTGTCTGCCCCAAATGGGATGCGAGAAAATTCGCAACGGCAACGTGGACTCCGTCCAGGGAGCAGCAGCAGCAGCCGCAACAGACGCTGTCACTTTTCCTCCCGGCCTCCCTCTGCCAGAGGGACAGAGCACGCCTCCGACTTGCCAAGGGGGCCAGGGAACGCTCACCCTGTGGGCCAACTCTCCTTTCCGTTCATTGACTAATTCAGATGACAGCCTTCCCCGTTCTGGTTCGAGCCCTATGGAAACCAGTGAAACAACCACTTAGGTGATAATCATTTTATCACTTGGCTGCTATTGTAAATAAGGGATGGAGATCCCTCCAACAGGTCCATCTAAATGCAAATGCGGATCCCCTGCCAAACAGAGAGGTGAAAGCTTTCCTATTAGCAGGCAGGAGATAGGAGAGTTAATTTAATGCTAAAACATTCCCATGCAGGGAGAGCCATTTCCCCTGTTGAGCAGTGGCCTCATTTTCTCTCCATGACCACTGTGCCCATAATATGATAATTTTTACCTTTTTAAACTTTGCCGAAGGAAAAAGGACAGTCATCTATCTTTGGAAATAGCTGCTTCTGCATTCATTTCATCTACAAAAATGCAGATAGTTGTCTATTTGGTGAAATGAATGGCCTGGAAAACGCCGGATGATGAAGACTTTGGGGCTGTGATGTGTTGGGATTCAATGCCTGCACTTGACTCTGCGAACTCCCACCGGGCACGCCTGCCGTGTGACAGGGTTCGCCGGGCCCGCGCAAACCAGCTCTCGTTCTTCTGCCGTGTCGTCCGTCTCCCGGAGCCGAGAGAGGAGGAATCGAGAAGGGCAGACAAATCTGAGTCGCCCAACGCGCACATTCCCGGGTGAGATGGCACGAGGCGACGCCCTTTTTGTGAGCAGCTCTCACACTATGAACAAGCGTCCTTGTTGTGGTCCACTTTGGGCCACGTTTTTCACAGTTCTGTGTGCCCACGGGCAAGAAGGTGAATCGAGTGACGGAAAACACGTGTGTTAGATCAGCTTTGTTGGGGCAGAGTTATAGCGCTATTGGCTGTGAGCTCCGTGTTAACGAATCAACAATATATATTTAATAAAGTGTCTTTAAACAGACACGTAAAACAAGGTTATATATTGATGTGGCTGTTGAAAAAGTTGTGACTGGAGGCTCACAGGAACCTAACTGTGTATTTCCCCTAGGAGCCACGGTTCAGTATTTGCTGATTTATGGTGTTCATGGTGACTTTAGGGAACGTGATTACTGTGAGTCACAAGAATCGACTGTACTTTGAGTCAATTCTGTTTGCTGCTTCTGTCACAGTGGGAAGACTGTCAGAGGGGTCTGGCCTCTGCCCCATGGTGCCCTCTACCCATCCAGGGTTGCGGTCTTCTCTGTTAGGATTGGATGTGCCCAAGTCCCAGGGCAGGTTTTCCTGTGCACGGGATGGAAATGAGGATTTGCTGTTTCAAGAGGCGAGTGTTCTATTTGCTTACCAGCTGAGTGATCTTGGCTAAGTCATGTGCTCTGTTTCCCCCTCTGTAGGGTGGGGTTCTTAATACCACTTGCCAAAGTTGCTGGGAGAATTAGGTGAAATGAATGTATGTAAAGCGCTTGGCATAATGCACAGATCATCATAAAACTTGACGATGATTATTATTTTTTAAATGTTTATTAATTTATCTTGAGAGAAAGAGAGAGTATGTGAGCAGGGCCAAGAGAAAGGAAGAGAGACAGAGTCCCAAACAGTCTCCATGTTGTCAGTGCAGAGCCTGATGGGTGTCTTGAACTCATGAACTGTGAGATCATGACCTGAGCTGAAAGTAAGAGTCGGACGCTTAACCGACCGAGCCACCCAGGCTTAACGATTGTTAAGATAATTATAAAGACCTTGGTTTGGAGTTATTTTCTATATTTATGTTTTAGTTAGCCAATATACAGTGCAATATTGGTTTCAGGAGTAGAATTCAGTGATTCATCACTTACATACAACACCCAGTGCTCATCCCAAGTGCCCTTCTTCATAACCCATCTAACCCATCTCCCACCCACCTCCCTCCATTAACCCTCAGTTGGTTCTCTATCATTAAGAGTCTCTTGTGGCTTGTTTCCCTTTTTTCTCCCCTTGCCTCACTTCCTATACGTTCATCTGTTTTGTTTCTTAAATTCCACATATGAGTGAAATCGTGATTTTTGTCTTTCTCTGATTGACTTCATTTTGCTTATCATAATATATCCTAGCTTATCCACTTCGTTGCAAATGGCGAGATTTCATTTTTTATGGCTGAGTAATATTCCATTATATCTATACCACATCTTCTTTATCCATTCATCAGTCGATGGACATTTGGGCTCTCTCCGCAGTTTAGCTATTATTGATAATCCTGTTATAAACATTGGGGTGCATGTACCCCTTCAAATCAGTGTTTTTGTGTCACTTGGGTAAATACTTAATAGTGTAATTGCTGGGTCATAGGGTACTTCTATTCTTAATTTTTTGAGGAGCCTCCATACTGTTCTCCAGAGTGGCCGCACCAGTTTGCATTCCCACCAGCCGTGCAAGAACGTTCCCCTTTCTCCACATCCTCACCAACACCTGTTGTTTCTTGTGTTGTTAATTTTAGCCATTCTAACAGGTGTAAGGTGATATCTCATTGTGGTTTTGATTTGTATTTCCATTATGATGAGTGATGTTGAACATCTTTTCATGTGTCTGTTAGTCATCTGGATGTCTTCTTGGGTCAGTGTCTGTTCATGTCTACCGCTCATTTCTTAATTGGGTTGTTTGTTCTTTGGACGTTGAGTTTAATAAAAAAAAAGGATAAGAACCATATGATCCTGTCCATAGGTGCAGAAAAAGCATTTGACAAAATATGGCTTCCTTTCTTGATACAAACCCTCAACAAAGTAGGGATAGACGGAACATACCTCAACATCATAAAGGCCGTATACAAAAGATCCATGACTGACATCATTCTCAATGGGGGAAAAGCTGAGAGGCTTTCCCCCACGGTCAGGAACAAGACAAGGATGCCCACTCTCACCATTACTATTTAATATACCACTGGAAGTCTTAGCCTCAGCAATCAGACAACAAAAAGAAATAAAGGGCATACAAATCAGCAAGGAAGAAGTCAAATTTTTGCTATTTGACACTATACGTGGAAAACCCGAAAGACTCCACCAAAAAATTGCTGGAACTAATACATGAATTCAGCAAAGTCGCGGGATGTAAAATCAACGTGCAGACATCTGTTGCATTTCTATACACCGATAACGAAGCGGCAGAAAAAGAAATCAGAGAATCAACCCCATCTACCGTCACACCCAAAACAATATGATACCTAGGAACGAACCTATCTCAAAAGGTAAAAGATCTGTACTCTGAAAATGATAGAACACTTATGAAAGAAAAGAAGACACAAAGAAATGGGAAAACATTCCATGCTCATGGACTGGAAGACCAAACATTGTTAAAATGTCTATACTATCCAAAGCAATCTACGTATTTAACGCGACGCCTATCAAAATACCAGAGGCATTCTTTGCAGAGCTAGAACAAACAGTCCTGCAATTTTTATGAAACCACAAAAGACCCTGAATACCAAAAGCAATCCTGGAAAAGAGGAACAGAATGGGAGGCATCACGATTCTGGATTTCAAGCTGTGTTACAAAGCTGTAGTCATCCAGACAGTGTGGTACTGGCCCACAGACACACAGATCGATGGGACAGAATAGAAAACTCAGGAATGGACCCACCACAGTATGGTTAGGTCATCCTCGACAAAGCAGGAAAGAACATCCGATGGGATAAAGGCAGTCTCTTCAACACGTGGTTTTGGGAAAACTGGACAGCATCGTGCAAAAAAATGAACCTGGACCACTTTCTTACACCATACACAAAAACAAACTCAAAATGGATGAAAGACCTAAACGTAAGACGGGAAGCCATCAAAATCCTCAAGGAGGAAGCAGGCAACAATCTCTCTGACCTGGGCCGTGGCAACTTCTTACTAGACCCATCGCCAAAGGCAAGGGCAACGCAAGCAAACCGTGAACTCTTGGGACCGCGTCAAGGTGAAAAGCTTCTGCACAGCGAAGGAAACAGTCAACAAAACTAAAAGGTAGCCTACGGAATGGGGGAAAGAAGATATTTGCAAAGGACATATCTGATAAAGGGTGTGTATCCAAAATCTAGAGTTATTTTTGTAATGCTGGAGTTCCTCGAGCTGCTTCCTTCTAGGGGCTGGTTATTCGGGCCCTTATCTGAGCTCCCCTGTTTCTCTCTGCCTGTCTTTCCTGCTGCTGGGCCATTTCTGAGAGCCTCTCCCCTCTGTTCCTGGACCTTACATGGTCCGGGTCCTGTCTCCAGTGCCCAGGCCCCATTGGCTTTTTGTGGGTTGAAGCCGGTTTGTGGGCTCACACCTGGCAGGCTCTACCCTCATTCTGCAGTTACGGGCATGCCATTGAAGCCGCCGGAAGAGTTAAATCACTGATCACTTGATCCCATGCTTTGCTTTGTCCCGTCTCCGATTCTAATCACTGAATAGCAGCTGTTGAGGGAATTGCCCCCACAGAAAAGGGGGGGCCAAAGCCCACCTTGGGGAACAGGCAGGAGGCTAGATGACATTAGTGTGTATTCTCCGGGTAGTTGAAAGTGCAAGAAATGTCGCACTTGTTAAATAAAAAAAACCTAAATCTAAACGGGCCGAGATCATTGAGAAGTCTGATATTTGGGGCGTCTCCCTCATCGGACTGTACGTGAACTCGAGGGTTCACATAGTCCCATCACAATCAGAGGGGGATGCCCTCGGGAGAGCTGTCCAGCACTGCCCAGCGATGTCCTTGAGACCTTGTGTCGGCAACAGACTTGGCCACAGGGATGGGACTCCAGAACACCCACGTTGCCGGTGTCCCAAGGCTTGGCTGTAAGCCCCCTGGGCCTCCTTGAGGCCTTGCCCTAGGTAGGTCCTGACCTCTCCAGGCACTTTCTGGGTGTGGGCACAGATCTTACCTTCTAGTGGGATGCCAGACCCCGTTTCTACTCCCAGCCCTGAGGAGGAGAGGCTGGCGGTGAGGGTAGAGGAGGACAAGACTCCAACGAACTTCTCACTCCATTATATCAAGTGAGCATCTGAATGATTCCCATCGCAGAAGCAGAGCATCCAACGGCTATTCTGACCTCAGGGAAGACACCAAGGAGCTCCGCCATGGAGGCCGCACGGAAGGGTGTTGGGACTGGTCTATCATGCAGGACACCTCGTTGTCAAGGGACCTTTCTGAAAACGCTGGACAGCTGCCCTCGGGATGTTTCTTTGAGATTTCAAGAGATTAGTCATTATCCGACAGGTTCAGGTTGAAAAACAGTCATGCCGCTCTCCGTTAATAAGGTTTGTACCTTCCCCCCACCCCGGGCTGGGGCTGCCATTTTCCCAGTAGTGCTTGGAAGAGGGTGGACCCTCTGGTGCTAGGTTGGTGCCAGTATTCACATTTTCTCCTTGCAACAGCCTGGAGTCAGATGCTGGCACTACCCTTATTTTATAGATGAATAAACAGTAGCTTGAGAGTTGAGGCACATGTCCAAGGAGAGTGGCAATTCACACCGAGGCAGGTTGAGTCCAAAACTGGTGTTCCCAGCCACTGAGCCCTTGCAGGAGGAGTGAGAGAGATGAATCAGGCATAGGTCCTGCCCTCCATAGGCTTCCAGTCTCTGTGAGCTCACAAGCTACTCCACTTGGCTTTATTTATTTATTTTTTTTGATCACGGTAAATGCCAATGGGGTTACCTAGGATTGCTGTTTGGGGAAATGGGCCACCCCACTCACAGGGCTAGGCTTCTAGAACACTGTGTGACACTTGCCTCCAAGCCATGGCACATTGAATCACGGGGTAAGTGACCGACGTGGGGATCACTAGGATCTCTCTCTGGACGGAGTGGGTGTCGGGAACAGAGTCAAGTAAAATCAGGGTGCTAGAGGGGCACCTGGGTGGCTGAGTCGGTTAAGCGTCCGACTTCGGCTCAGGTCATGATCTCGCGGTCCGTGAGTCCGAGCCCTGCGTCGGGCTCTGTGCTGACAGCTCAGAGCCTGGAGCCTGTTTCAGATTCTGTGTCTCCCTCTCTCTGACCCTCCCCTGTTCATGCTCTGTCTCTCCCTGTCTCAAAAAAAATAAATAAATAAATAAAACGTTAAAAAAAATTTTAAAAAAAAATCAGGGTGCTAGAACCAAGACCAATCAATGCTGCGTTTTGAAAACCCAAGAGCCGTCCTGGCTCCCTATCTTTCTGTTGGTTGGGTGGCCCAGCTTTCCGTTGGGTTCTTGGAAATGCCCCATCATCATCACCATCGCCATCATCATCATCACCATCATCCTCTTAAGCTCATTTAACGTGTTTTCTACCGTTACAATCAGAGCAAACTCAAGAAACCCACACATCCATCCTTTAACCCAATTCATCACTACGTGCGGGGGCCTCGGCTCTGCTGGTGTTCACCAGACTCAAAACGGCTTGGGAATCCCTACCGGTCAAAGCGCCCACTGCCCAGATCCCAGGCTTTCTCGTGTCAGCCCTGTGGCTATTTCTGAGTTGAGAATCTGTCGACCTGTGTCCAAGTAATCACAGAGGCTGGACGTCTGAATGCAAGTCATGTTTCAGTGCAGACGTTATCCTGTGGCGTCCACCACGTGGCCATAGGCAGAATGGGTAGGTTTCAAAAGGCAGTGCCTAGGGCCCAAGTTATGATAAAATAAAGGGAGTCGAGAAAGACAGAAACCACGCAAGTAAGTGTAACACTAAGCACAGCACTGGACCCTTCATGAAATAAAGCTCGTTAGTTATTGCCTAGAAAATGTTTGTGACGCTGGCGTTTTGAGCCACCGGTCTTCGTAAATACCTTTTGTTTACCCAGGCAAGCCAAGGAATCTTAGATGTGTCTCCTTTCCTCAGAGTGGTTGATTTCCCTTGTGTACTAAGCTGGCCGTTGGGTCATCAAACCTTGTTCTTTCTGACCCTAAAGCTCGGGGTTCGTGATGCCAACGGTCATCGTCATTCATGATGCCAACGGTCTTGGAACTTCAGCACATGTGAGAATCTCTCGAAGAGCTTCGGGCATTTCTGCTTTGGGGCCCTACCCCTCAGAGCTTCCGATTCAACAGATCGGAGAGTGGCATCCGGGAATATGCGTATTTTTGACCGACGCAAGGGCCACAATTTGAGAAATACCTCAGTACCCTCAATTGCCCTCCGACAAGTAGCACTTACCAAGGGCTATCACGTGATAGCCCAGCGCCCCCAGAAGCCTCTTACGAATGGGGAGAGGAAATTCTACAAAGACCAATATCCCTAAAGTAGCAGTCAATGTTGCTTTCTGTTCCCTTATTGAAGACTGAAGTTCCCTTCCCCCTGCCGTTTTCTACGGGATTGTGACATTGTTGTCGAAGATGACTACTTTGAATAAAAAATAAGATGTATTTCCCATCCCTCGATAAAAATGGGTGAGTGGGCTGAAGGGGGTCCCCAGGGCCCAGCCAGGGAGGAAAAGCAGGATCCGATTAGCACATCTAGCTTTCATTTATCAGAGGGGTGTGCAGCCGTTCCAATTTAGTTTAAAGCATTTCACACTTTCCGGGGAGAAACAGTATATTATTTCCAGGAAGAATTGGATGCTGGGGATGGGGGCCCCAGGTAAGCCTCCTCCGGAGATGCTTGGATTTTTCTATTTGCCTGGAGCCAGCCTGCTCTGTTTTCTACCCCACTTTTCTTAAAGGGATCAACCACTGATCAGGGCAGGAAATGGGATTTGAAGTGCCATTGATTTCCTTGGCTCAGCTCTTTTTTTCCCCCCCTCCTTCTTCTTCTCTGTGCCCAGAAAAAGAATATATATACACCAGGGAGTCAGGAGTTGGATAGGTTTATCTGAAAGATGTGCTGCGGGTGAGGCAATGTAACAAATTAAAGAGCTAAAAGACAGACTTCAACAATATGGATGACTTTTGGATGTCTTTGCTCCAATTAATACTTTCTACAGCCTTAAGGTAAGATTATAAAGTAGGTAATAAGATCCTTTAAATCCTACTGTTTTGAAAGAATCCTTATTGTCTAATTCCCTTGGATTTTCTGTAATGCGTGCACGAGGTTTCAAAGCCAAAGTTCCAGAATTACAGGGCTTCCTCCCCTTCAGTCTGGGAGATAAGTAAAAATAATTGATTCTTCGGGGTCCTTAATTTGTCAGGATTGCAAACTGAATCCTCCAAAGATCGGGGTCCATTTGTTACATAAATGTTTCTGGGATGAAAAAAGCTGAAGGCATAGTAGGATTTGAGTCAGGTAGAGGGAAAAAAAAGTCGCAGGATTATTCATGTGTGTCTACAGTCAAAATCTGAAATGGCCTTCCGCACGTTAATAAAATGATTTTTACCAAGTTCCCAGCCCTGCCGCTCTGGATGCTTGGAAAGCCATTTAATTCTCCGACCTCCTTGTCCTCATTTCTATAGTATCCAACATTCAACTTGCAACCGGACTTTCTGGAGTTAAGTTCTGGCTCTGCTCCATACAAGTCACACTAGAGGAGTCTTCCCCTCCTTCGTAAGGAGGGAGTTTCCAAGTTTAGAATGGGGGAAAGATCGCCTACATTTGAGGGTAATTGTTTAGCCATGCACCCAATAGCTGTCATTTGTGTAGTCATTCATGTATTCACTCATTCATTAATTCATTCATTCATCCATAAACCCCAAGCACGTATAAACCCCAAGCATGTCTAGCTTTAAGCAGCTCAACCCATTAGGGTTGACATGTACATGAGCAGTCAGTTATGATATAAAGGGTTCAGATTTCTTTTTTTTTTTAATGTTTTTGACCTTTATGTATTATTGACAGACAGAGACAGAGCATGAGTGGGAGAGAGGCAGAGAGAGAGGGAGACACAGAATCCGAAGCAGACTCCAGGCTCTGAGCCATCAGCACAGAGCCCAATGCAGGGCTCGAACTCACAAACCACGAGATCATGACCTGAGGCAAAGTAGGACGCTTCACCGACCGAGCCACGCACGTGCCCCAAAAGGGTTCAGATTTCTGAAAGGCAACGATGGGGGGCACAGGCAACATGTGGTCACCTAAAGCAATACAGAATTGGCGGGATGGGGGTACCTGAAGAAAAGAGTATTGGTTGCCAGCCCAACACCATCCTCTTTTCTAGCGGACCTGATTCTGTTCCTGTAATCTGTGCTTCACTAATCCAATCCTGGTAATCCCTTTCTTGCTGGTGATCGATTTAGGCACGGGTTTATTACACCAGGCCAGTCACTGAGAATTGAGAAATCCTGATAGAGGATTCTGAGAAATGCTTTCTCACTCTTTTTAAAAAATGTTTTTAGTGTTTATTCATTTTTGAGAGCGTGAGTGGGAGGAAGGGGCAGAGAGAGAGAGGGAAACACAGAATCTGAAGCAGGCTCCAGACTCCGAATGGTCGGCACGGAGCCCAATGTGGGGCTTGAACCCACAAACAGTGGGCTCATGACCTGAGCTGAAGTTGGACGCTTAACCGACTGAGCCACCCAGGTGGCCCTGCTTTCTCACTCTTCAAGCGGGGCACACACACACACACACACACACACACAGAGCACACCTTTTTCTTCCTCTTGGGTGTTGTTGTGACCTTGTCTTTTTTGCCTTGACCTCTAGCAGCAAGTGGCCCATCAAGAAGCTGGTAAGACAGGCAAAGGATAATAAAACAGAGAGATGAAAAAAAAAAAAAACCAAAAAACAGGGTCTTTGATATCCTTGTCGAGCAGCTGAATTCACCAAACGGAGAACTCCCTTATCTTGAGACTTCCTGTTTTGTGCGATAACATATCTTTGTTCTATTTTAAGCCAGTTGAGTTAAGGTTTCTGTGATTTCAGCTAACAGAGCCCTACCTGGTGATCCCACGGTTGATTTCTGAAGAAATAGGGGAAACTGAGGGGGCGAGCAAGGAGAAGTCCATCCTGCTTGAAGGAGGACACAGGTGAAGGCTCTGTGGCTTTCGAAAGGAACCCGACTCACTGAAGAAACAGAAAAAGATATTTTTTTTTAATGAAAAAAATTTCATTGAGGGATGAGCCTGGAGAGATAAACAGGACCCAGGTCAAGAAGAAGACTGTGTATCTTTGTAACAAAGACATAGTTTCTTGGGGCGCCTGGTGGCTCAGTTGGTTGAGCATCTGACTCTTGATGTTGGCTCAGGGTTTGATCCCAGGGTCATAAGATTGAGCCCCGGGTCCGGCTCTGCACTGAGCTTAAGATTCTCTCTCTCCTCTGCCCCCCTGCTTGCGTGCATGTTCTCTCTCTCTCTCTCTCTCTCTCTGTTTAAAATAAGAAAAAAGTAAAATAACCCAAAGAGGTAATTTCTCTTTGTGAAAGTGTAAGGAACGATACAGAAGTCAGGAGTCCCTTCTTCAAGTCAGGCCATGGGGTTGCAGGGCTCCGAGAGGAAATGTTCCCCTATGTTCCATGTGAGGGCCACTCCCACGAGCAGAGGACATTCTGGTTTGGGCCAGGCCGGGGTGTGAATGGTGCCCCCAGCCCAGCCTTCCGTACACAGCGGCCTTGACCCCACTGGAGACTCAGCGCTGAGAGGTGGCTCCTGATGTGGTGGTGGTGGCTGGAGGAAAACAGTTGGGCCGTCACCCTGGGCCCAGTGGCCACTCCTGGCTAGTCTCGTCCATCACCCCGGCCAGTGCTCGGCCAACCCCGGAAAGTTCACTGACGCCATGTCACCATAGCACATCCTTTTAACTCCCAAGGCCTCAATTTCTACAAGGCTAGGAGGTAATAACGAGTGCGCACACGCCATTACGTTCAAATCCGCAAGAAGGTAACTATGGCTTTAATTTCTAACAAAGCGATCACACTCCCTTGCAGGATGCTGGGCGAAGACGCGATAGGTCCACCGCTCTTCTAGAAAGATCTCCAATTCCACTCAGTGGTTTGAACTTGGGGGAAAAAATTCAAAATGCTTTTCCTGTTCACGTCTGTATGTTTCTGCCTGTTTTCAGAAACGCGAAATCTATGTTTTTGTCTTTGAAGGAGTGAGACTCCCAAGGTGACGAGCATTTTCTTATCTTGGAGACGTGTGTGAATGTGAGGTGGTGAGCAGGGACGCAGAGGCTCTACAGGTGGGCCAGTTTCCATGGGACAAAAGTTGGTGTTAAGGAGAGCGTAAACAATCCTCTTACTTCCGAGAAGGCCGCATGCTGACGGTGACTGGAAGCCATGCCAGAAAGTGGAAAGATGTGCCATTGATTGGATCTGAGACAAGTCACATCACACCCCCCCCCCCCCCCCCCGAGGCTCAGTTTCTTTATCTGGGCCAGTTGTGAGCTTTACTCTGTCTACATTCTGCACAACAGCACCCTCTGGCGTTTCTGAAGAGACAGGGGGCAAGGCAGGAACAAAATGGCGGCATGAGGCCACCCAACAAGGTCCGTCGGAGACCTTTCTGTTGTTACCAAACAGCAAAGCCACTTGATCCTTGTGGCTCGGACAACCCAGCCAGCAACCTGCCTTGCCTGTGCCCAAAGGGGTTGACAGCTGTGGTTCAGGCAAAAAGGACCCCGGCTCTATACCATGAGCTTGTGGGAATGGAAGTAGGATGTTCAGTCTGCTTTGCCCATTATTGTTCCCCTCTCCCCACAAGTTCAGTCGATCCTAATTATTTGTAGATTCCATATTGGCAAATTCCCCTACTCGCTAATCTGTATTTGTGACCCCCAAGTAAATTACGTATGGACCTCTGACAGGGACACATGCAAAGTGGTGAAAAACTTGAGCCACCTAATAAGCACGTTCCCAGCTAGGGTCTAATAAAGCAACCCTCTGCCTTCGTGTTTTAGGTCTCATGCCAAAGGCAAGTGTCCTTTTCACCATCTATCTGGTGCCTTTTTTTTTTGTTTTCATTTTTGTGCTTTTTTGTTGGTGGTTTCCCTGACCTCCAAGCAGAGTTCTAAAGAACTGTCTAGTGTTCCTAAGTGCAAGAAGGTGGTGATGTCCCTTGAGGAGAAAATATGTGTGTTAGATAAGGCTTATTTAGTCATAAGTTATAGGGCCATTGGACATGAGTTCAACATGTGAATGAATCAACAGTACATATTAAATGTGTTGTCTTTACATAGAAACACACATAAAACAAGGTTATGTATTGACTATTTGATGAAAACGTGACCAGAGGAACTGAACCCGGTTTTCCCCTAGGAACAATGGTTCAATATTCACTAATTCAGTATTCACTAATTCAATGTTCACAGAGACTTTAGAGCATAGTAGAAAGGGCCGTATGTTTTTTTGTGTTATGGATTTTTCCGTGGGCGTGGTCTATTCGTGTGGTCACATGAATCTCTGAGTTTCGGGGGCAGTGTCTTCCAGAAGAGCCAGGGCGGTTGGTAACCCAGCCTCTGCTTGCATAATTCTTCCGAGAGGGTGCTCGTTATTATATAATATGTCTCATTTTAGCGCTGATGACTAGAAAATACTCTCTCTTTTTTAAACTGTTTATTTATTTTGAGAGAGAGAGAGCACAAGCACAAGTGGGGGAGGGACAGAGAGAGAGAAAGAGAGAGAGAGACAGAGAATCCCAAGCAGGCTCTGCACTGTCAGCACAGAGCCTGACGTGGGGCTCGATCTCACGACCCATCACGACCTGAGCTGAAAGCAAGAGTTGGACACCCAACCAACTGGGCCACCCGGGTGCCCCCGAAAATACTCTCTTGTATAAAGCTGAAAAATCTCCTTCAAACTGTTCCTCTCACTCCTAATTCTACTCTCCGGGGCCTCAGATGATTTTGGCTTTGTTTTCATATATTATGTCGTAAAACATTCAAGATGGCGATCTTGTTCTTCTCCCTTCTGTCTCTTTTCTCTTCCACCTCTGTCTTTCTCCTCCTCCTTTCCATCTTTTCACTTCTCCATTCCTAGACTGTGACTTTTTTTTTTAAGTTTATTTATTTATTTTGACAGAGACAGAGACAACACGAGTAGGGGAGGGGCAGAAAGAGAGGGAGACAGATAATTCCCAGCAGGAAAAGAGTAGAGCACAATAATTTTCCCATCTCTGTTGCATCCAAACATACCTTATGTTCTCCCTCAACTCTCACTTTTTTTTTGTATTTGTAGTCGCCTTTCCTACTCAAACGCTACTCAAACGCGTCCTGGGATTCCATTCGCTAATTCATGCGAAGTTGGTCCCATTTAAACCAAACTCTTTTAAATACACCTGCTTCGGAAGTGGGCCACCCATACCCTCAGGGCAGAAGAATGACTATGTTAACCGTGGAAATTATCTATGCTCGTAAGGGATCAGCTGCAACATTTTTACACTCCGGTTACACGTACAAGATTATTGAGGCTGGGTCCCCATTAATGAGATACTATTTATACTTTTCCTTGAAAGCAGCCATTCATTTAAAAAAAAAAGCCTCTAAAATTTTTTATGTCAATTCCAGTGCGTTAACATAGAGCGTAATATTAGTTTCAGGTGTACGATATAGTGATTCGACAATTCCGTACATTAAGCTATAAAAACACAGGTACCGTCTGTCATCATTCGGCATTATTAGAATACGTTTTTTTTTTTTAAGGTTTTATTTAAATTCCAGTCCGTTAACACGCAGGGTAATATTAGTTTCAGGTGTACAATATAGTGATTCGACACTTCCCTACATCACCCGGTGCTCATCGTGACAAGTGAGTGCCTTAATCCCCATCCCCTATATCACCTGCCAGCCTGCCCCCCTCCACGCCAGCCCCTCTGGCCACCATCAGTTTGTTCTCTATGGTTAAGAGTCTGTTTCATGGTTTGAAAAGATACAATTCCATATTTGCATGTGTGGCAAAACGACCGCCACGATAAATCCAGTTAACAAACAAATGGCTCTAAAAACAGAATTTTGTTGTGGAAGAAGGCATGTGAAGAAGACTTTCTTGTGTTGTTCACCAAAGGCAGGGATTATTTAGAATGGGTATGTAGGCAGGTGTAGGTGTCACTGAAGGGATTACTGAGCTGAGCTGAGGCCAGAGAGAAGGATTAGAAGGTGTGAGATATAACAGCAGGTTGAAAGAATACTAAATGTGCATTACGGGCTCTCCCTTACGCCTCACGATATTTTAATGCAGTTTCCACGGAATAATTCAAGGCTAGAATTCAACCGATAGCTTACCTAGGAAAGGTTTATGAATGGGATAACAGAGAATTAGAAGCCTTGATCCCACCAGGGACTATGTATTCTCATTCATAATCATCGGAATTGTTCTGTTTAAAACAAGGAGTATAAGAAGACTTGGATAGGGGAAAACCCCCAACTTATGCCTTTGAAAGAAACATGGCAAGCAGATAATTAGATTATTCCTCAAAACTCAAAACACCCTGTTAGATTTTTGCCTTGGTCGTTTGTCCTTCTATCTTTCTAGATGCTAGGACTCACATGTCAATGAGTCCTCAAATACACGGTAATGAGTATTTCACATCCAAGAACTAGAAACCATATTGAATACATAATTTCTGACCCCATGGCTGTCGGAGCACTGCCCTACGTTCAAGCTAAATGACAAGAAGCCAGCTTCTTGGTACCCCCCGTGCAATCTGTTTATTCCAAACTCCGTGGGACAGCTCCCCTGTCCTCCTGAGTGTGTGACTGGAAGGCATATTCTCTGCCTGCAGAAGCAGGAATGACCCGGGACTGAAGTCCGGCTGTTCTGGTAAATCGCACAGTGAGAAGGAATGTTCTAAAGCCTACTGGTTCAAGACGGGCATTCATAGCGGGATTCATAGACAGGGCTTCAAACTCCCTCATTTCTCTCCTACCGGATTCCAAGTTCTTGCATCCACTCCGTTCTTCATTCCTTGGCCGATTCGTCAGTTTGTCCATTCAATTCTCAAGACCATGTAGGGGCCCCTGCGTTGTTCGGCGTCCTCTTAAAAACTCTGTGTGCATTGACGTCTGTGGGTGTGGGCTTCTGAATCTGGCTGTGAGCGCAAGGTGGCTAATTGAGAGAGGTGAGGACATTTGCAGATTAATAGCCACTTAATGGTAGGATGGGAGGCATAATTGAACTACAGTAGGATTCACTCGATCATTTAGTTGTGGTTTTGTTTGGTTTCGTTCCGTGTTTGGTCGGGCGCGTCGGCGGCTTGTGCCAAGGAAAGCAGCAAAGTTTTATCTTGTGTTTGTTCAGTGGTCACAACAGAGAAAAATGTCGATCCCTGTTTTTCAAGGTAATGGGTTGGAAGAGATTTTACACTGCCTTCTTTCAGATCACCGCGTTGGCTTACTCTGGTCCAACTGCATGATATGACAATAACTTTGTTGTCTAGAACACTTGTCCATGACGAAAATTTATTAACAGTTGTTAAGATTTTATGGGTGTTACATTCCAACGGTGTCATGTGATCTATGACCCATATTTCTCTCTTATCTATGTAACTGCTCATATTTATGGGGCCGAGCTAATGAGTGGGCTCACCAATCCGAAGGGTCAGCCCTCTTTTGACAGCCTTTGGATTAATTCAGAAGCCTTTCTTTCCCAGAGCCTGTGTGCCACACGATGGCCCACGTGAACCAGCAACTGGCCCTTTTTCTCCTACTCTACAGGTGTTCCTCACAGAGACTACTGCCTGCCTCGCGATGCAAAGTCTCGAATCTTCGGGCGTCGATTCCAAAGGACGGCTAGCTCGGCCCCGATTTGGGTTCATTCTCTCTCTCTCTCTTCCCTTCTCTCCCTCCCTAGTCTCTCTCTCTGCGTCCCTCTCTCTCTACCTTTCTTGATGTATTAATGCTTGCTGTGGAATTACCCCTCATGCGTGGCTTTACTGCCTTCTAAGAATGAGCGTGGTTGCCCTTAAAACTTACCAAAGGAAGCATCTCGTCGAATGCACTTTCCTTTGACATTTATGAGACTCGCCTGTGTCAATTCCCTGATGAGTAGATGCGCATCGAGCCCCCAGGAGCCCTCTTCCCGGGGAACACTCGGCAGATACTCTACAGGCGATCCAGGTGCTGGATTCCTATAATAAGCTGCCTGAAAACCCAGCAGATGTTAAGGTATCTTTCCTTCAGGTTGTACTAATTGCGAAGAGAAATTAGACAGCTGACAGGGTGCAGGTGTATGAGCCAGGCAAACTTAATGTCGGGGGTGACACATCAGGATGTAATTTCTCGTGGAGATAGGAACACGGAGGTGTGTGTTTTCACTCTCGGATTCAAAAGAACGGAACTGTGGGTTTTTCTAAAGACTGAAAGCCTTCTAAAACGGGACATTTGCAAACTAATGTTTTGTGGAAATAGGGAGGAAAAAAAAATCAGGAAGAGAATCGATGTCAGTCCTAAAAACGTGCCGAGTAGACCCAAGAAGCTTGGCAAGGAGATGCCGCCCCAGGACCAGGGCACTGAGTGGCCAAATAACAAGCGTTCCCGGACTGACACCGGGGTCAGGAGAGGGCAGAAGTTCAAAGTTGCCCCAGGGCAGACCAGGCAGGCATCTGGAGATTTTGTCTGCAGCCAGGTAGGAGAGAAATGATCAGGTAAAGTTAGCGTGGCTTAGCCAAGAAGATGTTCGGCCATTTCCCTTAATGGCGCCAGCCGTAGACCAATGAGAGAAGGAAAGAAGAGACGAGTAGATGTGGGTTAGTTGGCCTCATTTGGGGTTCGGTCTTGGGCTCACGAAGCTTCGCTATACTTTTACCAATAAATGAATCAGTATAGAAATAAATATTATTGAAATCGGAAGAGAACTACTCTGTACTCTCTATATTCATGGCCCGGTTCCCCGTCTTAGCTCACCTCCTGCCTTACAACCTCCAGTCTTCTGTCCAAAACTTCCAGCTGGTTTTAGCTCCCGGCCTTATACCCTACCCTCCATCCTAGGGACCAGAGTCCTTCTCCCGAGCCCTGGTCCCTGTGAGTTTACCTCCACCAGTTCCTATCACACCCTAGGGACCCTGTAGACCTGAGCCTCTAAGTATGGCTACGGCCAAACAGTCCTGAACCTATGACGTCTGCCTGTGACTCACCAACACGCCCAACTCTGCTGTCTTTCTGCGACGTCCCGAGTTGTCTTCTGCCAAGGACTGGCCAGTTGGCAAACCACAACCTAGCATGTGTCTCAGTCACACGGATGTGGCTCACGCCAGCCCAGAAGCTCCCCTTCTGGCCTTATCTTTGTCCAAACTTGGTGCCCACAGCTGAGCACCGTAGGCCAGACGGTATCTCACAAGGGCAAGTGCAAAGGGCCCATCATCTCCTTGCCCTGACGTTCACCTGCTACTCATGCAACCTGAAAATTCACTGGTTTGTGCCTTCCAAGGAGCCTACCTGCCGGCCCTTGGGCACAGCCACAACCCCCGTGACTCCTGCGCCTGGGACGCTGTCATCTTGTAACAGCCACATTCTGAACCTGTAATTTCTGTGGTTTCGGCACTCTGCTCCCAGACCCCGGGCGGAGAGTGGGCCGTTTGCGCGGAGGAAAGCAGCCAAGTTTTATCTCTTCATTATATTTGCTCGACGGTCACAAATTGGAGAGAAACGGTGATCACCGGTTTTCATGGTAATGTGGTAACCCTAACCCTAACCCTTTATTACCCCCCAAAGGAAGCCAGTGGCGACCCACCACACTCGTTTCGTCTGGCAACTTACTTCTCTAGAGCTGCAAGGTACCACCCGGATTATAGGTCATAGCAGGTAAGAGTCTCACCGCATGTTTACGACACCAGCCCTGCAGTAACGGGGCGTCCATCCATCCGTTCGGCCTGACGAACGCTCCTTCCCTGCAGGCCCCCTGGAATCCCAAGTTCATGCCACATCTTGGAGGTGCGTGTGGGAGCCGCATCCTGCTTTTCTCGCCATACGAACAGCACATGTGTACCAATTGCACTCTCTGTAGGGCTCCGTACGTATGACCTAATTTAATTCTGATAACCGTCTGAAGTGAGTACTGTAACGAATCGCCTTTTTTAATACATGAGGAGACTGAGGCACAGACAGGTTGAGAAACCTGCCTAAAATCACGCTGCTATGGAGTGGCAGAATTATGCTTTGAACCCACGCTCTCATCACTATTATTTTTTTTGTAAGTTTATCTATTTATTTTAAGAGAGAGAGAGAGTGCGCGGGAGCCGTGGAGGGGCCGAGAGAGAGGGAGAAAGAAAATCCCAAGCAGTCAGCAAAGAGCCCGACGCGGGGCTCGAACTCCCGAATCTCGAGGTCGCGACGGGGGCTGAAACTAAGAGCCGGACGCTTAACCGACGGGGCCCCCCGGGCGCCCCTGAAGCCACACTCTTCACCCTTACGGTCCACTGCCTCTTGAGGTGCTCCCGTTGATTTGAAACCATATTGCCTGTCGCGGGCCTGGGTACCAAAAAGCTAGCTCCGTCTGCCTGCAAGGAAGAGGTAAGTGACTCCCATCAGGGGCACTAGAGGGAGAGGCCCCCGGGGGGGCAGGCGGTTGGCTGAAGGAACAGGAGGAAGGTGACTACTGTCTGGGCTCCTGGGATCCAAGGGCGGGGGGCATTTCTCTTGTTTAGCAGAGCGCTCGGCGCCTTTCGGCCTCGAGATGTTTCCGAGGCTGCAAGACCGAGGGCGGAGGCCGGTCCCGCGGGCGGAGGGGAGGATGTCATTAAACGACCGCGCGAGGGGGGGCCCTTGACTCTGCAAGACCTCTGGCGCCCCGCTTTGCCGGTGGTTAAACGAGCTGCCTGCCCTCCCCGGGAGCCTCCCTCCTCCTCCTCCTTCGAGAAAGGGAATCGATTTGTCAAACGTAGACCCACATATCTCTCCGGCCGGGCAGATTCATTCTCTCTGCGAGCTCCGCGTCATGCTTTCAAAGGCAAGCACTGAATGCTGCCACGGGCAATACTGAGAACTCCCTACTTCTTCTCGTTTTTGACATCTCCAAAATGTCAAGGTGTAAGTAAGCCATCTATTTATTTAACTGAAGTTCGGCTGTAAGGAGTGTGCGTGTCAGGTAAGTCGAGATCCTCTGCTAGGCGACTGGGGACCCCAAGATAAAGAGACTCAAGTTTCTTTGTAAAGGACCACACCCGGGTTCAAACTAGATCCCTAGAACTGGCAGATGATGGGCTGTGCAGAGTACCCCGCCCCCCAACACCATTAATTAATACATTGCGTCCTGTCCTACGCAGAGCGGACGCTCAAATTCCACCTCATTGGGTGGAAAAAATGTTTAGGGGGCGCCTGCGTGGCTCCGTCGGTTAAGCGCCCGACTTTGGCTCAGGTCATGATCTCGCGGTTCAGGGGTTCGAGCCCCGCGTCGGGTTCTGGGCTGACGGCCCGGAGCCTGGAGCCTGCTTTGGATTCTCTGTCTCCCTCTCTCGCCGCCCCTCCCCTGTTTGCTCATGCTCTGTCTCTTTCAAAAATACATCAACGTTAAAAAAAAAAATCTATACGGAACACATTGAAAGAATCACGTTTCCCCGTGGGCAGAGCATGTTCTGTATAATGCAAGGTCCTAATGCGTTGGTTCGTAGGCAGCAGGCTCGTTCCACCCAACTGAAGCCCAGGACCCCTGAGAGTCTGGGAGCCCTACAGTCCCCTTCCCAGAAGCCCATTCTTAAAGAATACAAATCACATAGAATGGATTCAAGAAGAAGCCAGTGACCCTTAAACCATTTATCTCCACGTTACCAACACAAATGCGTGGCACGGTAAACGGATCGGCTTCTGCATTAACACGTGGGTCACGCACTCTGGCTGTGGTTAGGCTCTAACCATGAGCCTAAAGCTGAAGTCATGACGAACGTGACTGATCTCTTGTGATATCCACCCGAGCACCATGTGATCGGAAAATATCTGTGATTTTATTAGGGAGAGACTCCCAGGTCCCGCACGGGCTACGGCAGTGTGCTGTCTGTGTCCGTAATGGAAGGAAAGGCTACGTCCCACTTAGCGGTAAGAGAAAATTAAAGATGTATTTTTTTTCCTCCCTCCGGATTTATGATTACAAACCCCAGGGAAAGACCTCCTGCTGGAGAGGAATGGCCCCTGCCCGCTCCCTTCGGAGCACTTAATTCCCAGACACGGGGACGCCCCCGGGTGTCCTCATTCCGACCCTGCCCTCCCGCGACAGGTGTTCCTGGGAGCACGGACGTATATGAAAGAGACAGCAGCCAGTTGACAAGGCGGCCTGATGCCCTTTCTCGTGGAGGTGGGCACGTTCAGTCCTATCATTTTGTTCCCACAGGCTGGTAGGAAGGAGCGGAGGGACCCTGTGTGTGTTTGGGTAATTTGAGTGCCCTGGAATCACTTTCCCGTTTGTCTTTAGCAGGTAGCGTTCGTATCTATTCACTTCTTCCCTCTCTTTCCTTAACAGAGGCAGCCCCGCGCATTCCCTGCCATTCTAAGTCAACTGAAAGCTCCAGGGTCGGGTTTGCTTTGGGAATCTACCCAGGGGGCCTAGTGTGAGTTCAGGGGCTCATTCACACCCCCCCCCACACACACACACATATTCCCCAACTGGCTCGTAAGGTGTCGGAGACCCTTACAATTGGGGGAAGCTTTCGTCCCGATGTGACGGGCAATACTACGGGCCGATCACGCTTGGCAGGCATCTATGGTGTTGTGTCAGAGGCAGGGGGCTGGGTGCCTTTCATGTGTTTTAGCACTGAGTCTCAACTCCACGAAGAATCGCTTTTTCTCATGTTTTGGACAGTAGACATGGACTCTGTTGGAGAGTTCGATAACACTCTTTATTTTTTTTTAAGACTTTATTTGTAAATAATCTCTACACCCAACATGGGGCTCGAACCTCCAACCCTGCGATCAAGAGTCGGTCGCTCCGCTGACTGAGCCAGCCAGGCCCCGCCCCCGCCCCACCATAACACTCTTAAAGTAACATACTCAGGCAGGCCCTGAATTGGAAAGGTAGCTCTAATGTATTTCAAATCTTTGAAAGGATGTGTCAGCCGCTCCTTCACCAAGTTCCCTTAATTAGGCTCAGGTATGAAAGTTTAAAGTAACAAAAGTGAAAAAAAATAAATAAATAAAGTAACAAAAGTGAGGTCCTAAGTATGATGCCAAGCATCTCAGTGTCGTTGCCACACTGCCTGTGTTCAATTCCTCCATTTGCCCCTTACTGGCTACGTGGCCTTGGAGAAGTTATTTAATTCTCTGTGCCTTAGTTTCCCGACCTCTCAACAGGTTAGTAACGATACCGTAAGAAGCGGTCAATAATTAAATGAATGAGGGGTGCCTGGGTGGCTCAGTCGGTTGAGCATCCGACTCTTGATTTCGGTTCAGGTCATGATCTATCTCGTGGTTGGTGGGTTCGAGCCCTGCATTGGGCTCTGCAGAGCCTGCTTGGGATTCTCTGTCTCCCTCTCTCTCTCCCCATCCCTCTGCCTCTCTTTCTCTCTCTCTCAAAAATAAACAAACTTTAAGAATTAAATGAACGAACACAGGTAGAGCATTGAGAACAACGCCCGACTCCTTGAAGGTGCTCAGTAAATGCTAGTTATTCTCATCTCTGTAAAACACATCTGACTGTAGCAGACATGAGAAAACCACCGATGACTCCGTCTCAAATTCTAAACTCATGCCGAGCAGGGCACTCCACGCTGGGGTGTCTGCAAAGCATTTCAGCTTGAAATCCTTCTGCTCCGTGACCCTTTGAAGTCCGTGTTCTTTCTCTCTCTTTCAAAAACAAGCAAGTACACATTTTAAAAAAGACTGCTAAGTCAGATACAAAACGCTTACTGTCCCATAGGGGAATTAAAACCCACAGCCTTTGGGGTCATCTTTTCTAGAGAGGAAGCTAGGAGTTACAAAGAACTTTCTAGTGTCCGGGGTCCAATGGATAATAAGTAGCAAATTCAACCAGGGGTAGATTCCTCTGAAGAAAGGTTGCCCCCTGAATAATTCCTCAGGGGGGTACTAAAAGGTCCCACTTTGCTTTCTTTGCTTGATTTCCAAGTTTTGGATACTTTTTCTTAGCATGCTTTGAATGTATGTATATTTTGTGTATATTTCATTTGCTTCTGTGTTTGAGGACCAGGTTCTCAATGTTTAATGGGAGTCAGAATCACCCCGGGGGCGTGTTAAAACGCAGACGTTGTGTCTCCAGCACCTGAATGTTTGATTTAGTAGGCCTGGGGTGAGACTGGAGAATTTCGCATTTCTAACACGTTCCCAGATAATCCTGCCTGCTGCTGGTCTGGGGACATCTTTGCAAACCTGTGTAGGGCCTTATTATTCCCCCGCCCCCCTTAAAACGTAGGGGAACCTCCTTACCTCAGATAGGACTTTGGCCCCTCCCTCTGAGAAGCTTCCCAAATGTTCCAAGAACACTTAGCCCTGCATTGTATCTCAGATCTGCCCAGGTCCCAGAGAGCTCCTGGGGGGAGGGAAGGATCCTCCTACTGTGTCAAGTTCTGCTACATTTTCCGTGTGTGTGTGTGTGTGTGTGTGAACATTTTCTGTGTTCTCGAATTCTTTCTTTCGAACACTCCCATGAAGATCCGTCATCACCTCGCTCTGTCCTTGTTGGGTCCGTTTAATCTCCCCTGTTTTGTCTCTGACGCGTCCAGCAATCAGACTCCGACGTCGCCCGCAGATGCACCAGTCACAGGCCAGGGAGGCAGCTCCTGACGGCCGCAGGGCTAATTTGCTGTGTGCTTACGGCCCCCGAGATCCTGGGCTCCGCTCTGAAAGGGCCTGAAGAGATGCTGATAATGGCTCCTATCTGGATTTCTTCCTGTTTCTCATGAACCCAAGTGTCTGCAGGTAACTCAAAAATGAGTAGCTGGAGGCAGCTCAGTGACGTTTAATGCTCCGTCATCTTAGAGCCCGGGAGAGAATTCAGCCTGGACAGGGATTAACTCAAAACTGTAACCAAACTACTACGGGCACCTAGCGTTAAGCGAGCCTGAGCTGGTTCTCGCGTCCTTACTTTTTAAAGGCTCGTGTGTGTTCGTCTCCTTTATAATGGTCGTGGTTCCATTTACTGAGAACGGACATTGTGCTGGGCAGATGCTAAGGACCCCATGGGCCATGTTGAAATTAATCTTCATAGGAGTGCTAGCACATAGGTGATATTAGGGTACCCATTTGACAGGTGATAAGACAGACCAAGAGATTTCACATAGCCACTAAAGGAGTCGTCTGAGTGATTCCCAAGTTCGTGGTCTTTTTTTTTTTTTTTAAGTTTATTTATTTATTTTGAGAGAGACCATTGGAGTGGTAGAAGGAATGGGAGAGAGAGAGAGAGGGAGGGAGAATCCCAAGCAGGCTCTGCACCATCAGAACAGAGCCTGACCTGGGGGTCGAACTCACAAACTGTGAGATCGCGACCTGAGCTGAAACCAAGAGTTGGATGCTTAACCCCCTGAGCCACCCAGGCGGTCCCCCCTCCCGCCAATCTTAATATGGGTGCCCAGGTACCTTTTTTTAGAGCCCGTTTCCAGTTCTTTGCTGGATCATATAGTAGTTCTTTGAAGCCACCTTTCTGTTTTCTGTAGTGGCTACACCATTTTACATTCCCACCAACAGTGCGTAAGGGTCCCGATTTCTCCACATCCTTGCCAACGCATTATTTTCTCTCTCTCTTTCTCTCCTCTCTTTTAAATAATAGCTATGCTAATGGGTGTGAGGTGGTACACAGATGCTTCTCGGCTGAACAATAGTTTGTGCTATCATTTTGTGTGACCAAGCACTGTTTCGTGGTGGCACGGAGCCCCTGGAAGTTTCCTGCAGCATCTCAGGGACCCTAGATCCAAGGGCGTTCATGAATGTGTTTGAAACACAGTGGAAAGGAAAGGGAGGCATTGGTGAATATTCTTAGAATTCCTTGAATATGAGACAGGTCAGCGTTTGCATGATAACCCTGGATGCGGACTGACCCTAGAAACGTTCCTTTTCTTCTTTCAGAAGGTTAAGAGGCGGGATGGGAAGGGAGTGAACCCGTAATGGACAGTCCAGCATAAACACACGCCGACTAACTCGGCCTGCGGCACATTATTTCCCTTGCTCGAGTCACTCTCACCAGGACGATTGCTTCTTACAGGACTCCAAAGTGAACACAGACAGCTCAGGGAAGGGTTGGTTGGTTTGTTTGTTTGTTTCCTTTGTTTGTTTTTTAGTACCCTCCACGCCCAGCATGGAGAGCAACGTGGGGCTTGAACTTACAATCTTGATATCAAGACCTGAGCTGAGGTCAAGAGTCGGACGATGATGAACTGGCCGAGCCACCCAGGCGCCCCTCAGGGAAGGTTTTTATAGAGTCACAAGAGTATCTACCTGCTTACTTTTTGTTCTGCATTTATAGCGTTTCCAAAAATATGTTTCCCAAATTATCCACCTCCGCAGTCAGCACAAGGCTACAAGATCACCTAAAAGTCCAGGCTGTCGGTTGTCCCACACCCGTCCCAGACCCCATGTCTGATGGGGGACAATGGCTGACTTCTTTGAGTGGTATGGAGAGGTAGGGAATAGTTCAGTAACACTTTCCAGTTCTTTTAAGAAGGATTTAAACCGAAAGGCCAGAGATGGGAAGCAGGGGGGAGAAATCTCTCCCTGATGGTTAACTATAGGAGCCAGGGCGGCCCTGATCCAGAAATGGAACTGATAAGCTCCCGCGTTCATTCTTCCCTCCGTCGTTCATTCAGAATGCCAACGACACCATGCTTTTTTTTTTTTTTAATGTTTATTTATCTTTGAGAAAGAGAGAGAAACAGAGCATGAGCGGGGTGGGGGCCAGAGAGAGAGGGAGACACAGAATCCGAAGCAGGCTCCAGGCTCCGAGCTGGCGGCACAGAGCCCGACGCGGGGCTCGAACCCCGGAACCGCGAGATCAAGACCTGAGCCGAGGTCGGACGCTTCACCCAGGCGGCCCCCCGCTGACAACACCAGCCGCCCAGCTCCTGACATGGGGCGGGCTTGTTGGAGGCCACAGAAGTCCCAACGAGACGGTCTAAGACGCACTGAGCTAGCTGCTTATTTTCCGATGCTCTGCTCCCGTACAAGTGGGATCCCCGCAATCTGTACACTTGGCCTCTGTTCCTCTGGATGCACACAGAGATGCCTGCGCTACAACATTCTGTTTTTGGCTCTCACTGGGGGAATGAAGAACCAGCCAGAACATTGCTGCACTTTTTTTTCCACCCCCCTAAAGCAACGTTCCTCTCCGTTCAGGACACCCGTTATTTTTGATTGTATCATTTGTGTTAAAAATCAGTTTTTACATGTGTCTTTATTTTTGAGAGAGCCCAAGCGGAGGAGGGGCAGAGGGAGGGGGCCAGAGGATTCGGAGCGGTCCTGTGTGCCCCGCCGTGGGGCTCGAACTCACGAGCTGTGAGATCATGACCTGAGCCCAAGTCTGACCCTCAACCGATTGAGCCACCCAGGTGCCCCTGGTTGTGTTATTTCAACAGGCTCCTAACCGGTCACCGGGGCTTGATTCTTGCCCCGTCCTCTCCCACCCGTTCTCCACACTGAGCAGTCTTTCTAATCATTCTAGAAGGCACATTTCGTCACGCCGCGCTCATGATGACGATGCTGCAGCAGCTCTCTCTTGGCGACAGGGTAAATTCCAGGCTCTGCCTCACATCCCTCGGGGCCCTCCGTGGCCTGCTTCTGCGCCACTGTGTCCCCTCACGCTCTGGGCTGTGCCGTCAGGCCACTGTGTGACCTGTGACACGCGCTCCCTTCCTCTCTCCGCTGTCTCCCGTCTGCTCTCCTTTCTGCTTCCCTCCTGCTTTGCCTGACTCCCCTTATGCTTCTAGGCTGGATTCAGGGTGGAGATAATCCCCCCCACGCCTCTCCCCTGCCACCTGTCGCGGTTACACCCCCCCCCCCCGTGGGCTCCTTTAACCCCACCTGTCTCTCGACCTTGGTTTGTCAACTTGGGCACCTCCCTCCACGCGGCGAGTGTCAGGTAGGACGGTTATCTCGTCACCCTTATGTCCCCAGTATCTTGCACAGACCTGGTATTTAGTAGCCTTGCGATAAATGCTGAACAAAGGAGCCTCAGACCCTCTTCTGTGCTGCAAAGACGGGCTTCCTTATCCCCTTGCTCGAGTCACCTAGAGATGATAGTGTCTGTCTCTTCCTGGCAGTCACAGATCCCGCCACCTACAATCACAGCCACACTGATTACCGCCCCGGTAATGACTCCTGGGGTCCCAGAAGCCACCGGCTGGTGAACAGGAACGTGAGGAACGGAGGATTTAGGGGGGGATGGACTTTTGTCGGCAGCAGTGTTAATTCCCTTTGGGAAGTTATCATTCACTCCAGGAGGTGTGGTCAATTTAGGGAGTCTCTGGGGGCTTCTTCCTCCACACTCAATGCCCCTCCTCCCTGGTGGAGGCAGGGTGGGCACCTGATCTAAGCTCAGGTCATTGGAAAATCCATCATGAGACTTTGAATCTTTGAAATGAAGCAAGAGGAGAAGCAATGATTGGAAGCGATTCAGTTCAGCTGGCCTTTGAGTTAATGGAGACGCAAGGAGCAGAGAAATCAGGTACATCCGTTCGCGTTGGCCCGTCTATAACAGAAAACCCCCCAAAAAACCTGACGGCGTGTGTGTATTTACCTGTCATATAAAAAAGTCCCTGGAATAGAAGCAGCCCATGAATGATCAAGTCATTACGAGGGGATGTCGTAGGTCCAGACTCCTTTGGCTCTACGTTCCTAGGCCGTGAGCCTGTCCTCGTAACCCAAGATGGCTGCTGGAGTGCCAGGCTTCACAGATGTGTTCCGTGCAACAAGGAGAGGAAGGAGAAGGAAAGAGGGAATGCCTCCTCTTTAAAAAAAAATAGTTCCTGGAAATGTCACACGGCTTATATGTATATCTCACCGGCCAGAACCTAATCATGTCTGCCTGTAAGCCGCAAGGGAGATTGCGGAATGTACTCTTTCCGGTGGGTGACATTGCCAGTGGGAAATCACGAGTATGCTGCCGGAGAAGAGAATTATAAACATTGGGAATTAAGCAGGAGCCTCGGGGCGCCTGGGTGGCGCAGTCGGTTAAGCGTCCGACTTCAGCCAGGTCACGATCTCGCGGTCCGTGGGTTCGAGCCCCGCCGTCCGGCTCTGTGCTGACGGCTCAGAGCCCGCTTCGGATTCTGTGCCTCCCTCTCTCTGTGCGTCTCCTCTGCTCACGCTCTCTTTTTCTCTCTCAAAAATAAATAAACATAAAAAAAAAAAAAGCTCACATTCCCTTCCCTTCCGTGCCTTCACGTCCCGCCTGCCACCTCTGAGCGAAATCACTGTAGTTAGTGCCCCTTGCCTGGGGACCAGCAGACGAAGGTCTCAGAAAGGGAAGAGCCCCCAAAGGGGTCTCTAGTCCCAGGGGGGGAAAACAGGCCATTTCCCGATCCCTTCCTCATGAGGTATGTGACGTCCTCACTTCATCCCTGGGGTTATAGTGAAAGGAGAGGTCATTTTTCTCTGAAAACCACGCTCGGACCGTTTGCTTGGCCTCCAAACGATCTCAAAATGATGACCGATATCCCGTGAACCTGTTACAGTACTCGGTTTGGGAAGTTAAGGACTCGGTGCTGAACGGGCAATGGTTTAGTTATCTGACATTGTCAGGAATCCAGTGCTCTCCTTCTGACAGGAGTGGAGTTACTCAAAGAGAAACCGTGCATGAACAGTCATAGGAAAAGTGTGTGTGTGTGTGTGTGTGTGTGTGTAGAGGGGGATGTTGGACAGAAAAGAATAGAAATGGGTAGAACTTACTGAGTTAATGCAGTTCGGGAATGTACTGACTCAAGCTGGTTGGGCTTGATAGTAATAATTAAAGGGACCCAGCAGCTAAAAGCAAGGTCATGGCTTGGATTTGCCAAGTCAGGCAGAAATGCATTGAAAATCCATATGACAAGAAAGGCACGTGATAGGGACGGAATGATTCTGCTATTGGCAGGTTTCCATGTCTCGGCCCACATTACCCAGCTGAGACGTGTGGGCGCCATGCAGTGACAGCTGACAAAATAAATGTATTGATGGAGTGATCGGCCGGGTCCCTGCTGAGTGACAGAGGGATGCGGGCGAGATTAGAGGTCTGTGGCCAATCATCTGGACTGGTCAGCTTCCTCGTCAGCCATCGTTGTCACCACCGGCCCAGGCTGCCTCCCACCGCAGCTTTTTCAGAGTTTTTCGAGAACTGAACACAAATCTTCCAGTCCATTAATTTTTACGGTGTTAAGGAAATGCCGGAAAATGCACTTTGAGGGTAGCGTTCTGTCACCTAGAGGGGTCACACGCATGGCGTGAGGTTCAGAGGGCTGACCAGGGAAGGATGTCCTGGTGGGGCTCGAAAGGGGGGGGGACCGAGGTAGAGAAAGCAAGATGCGAGGTGCCCAGGAAACCAGAGAGCCGTGGCTTTCTTTTCTGCTGGCACGAACAGACTGCCATTGACTTTGCCGATGGCGGAGTGAGCGGGACCATCTACTGTGCGATTCCGAGGGGGATGCGAAGGCTGTAGCCTGGCCACCGAAGGGCTAGGAGAGAAGAGACGGCCGCCTGGCTGTGAGGCAACCTGGCAGGGTTTTCCTTTTCCGCAGCAGAGCCCGGGGCACCCGGTGGGGTTGCAGCCCAGGGCAGCGCTGAAGCTGGCCGCGAAAGCAAGCGCACGGCCAAGTCTCGCCCGCGTGCCGACCCGGTTCCCTGCGTCTGTATGCATTTCGCTCACTCGATGCTCAATGAACAGAAACGCCGTCTAACGGGTGTCACAATTCTTAATCAAACTCGGAGTAAGAGCACATTTTTCGGTAATTCAGATACTCTCAGTCAGTACCAATAAAGATTTATGCTGCCCGGTGATGGTTCGTGAAGCTAATTGTATGGAGGAGTTTAAACACATCATGTGGCATTGAACCTATCAAAATAGAGCCATCTCTTCGTTATACCTGGCATCATTCATTCATTCATTCATTCATCAAATAGCCAGTGACTGGAGTTCTCCGCGGTATGGACCTGTGGTAAATTCATCGCAGCTCGTTTAAGATTGGAATCTAGGGGTGCCCGGATGGCTCAGTTGGTTAAGTGCCCAACTCTTTGAGCTCAGGTCGCGAGCTCACGGTTCGTGGGACGGATCCCCCTGTTGGGCTCCGCGCTGATGGTGAGAAGCCTGCTTGGGATACCCTCTCTCCCTCTGGCTCTCTCCCCTGTGCATGCTGTCCCTCCCTTTCTAAACAAATAAATAAACTTCAAAAAATACAGTTGAGGGGCACCTGAGTGGCTCAGTTGGCTGAGCATCTGACCCTTGATTTGGGCTCAGGTCATGAACTCTCGGTTCGTGAGTTCGAGCCCCGCGTCGGGCTCTGCGCAGACAGCATGGAGCCTGCTTGGGATTCTCTCTCCCCCACCCCTCCGCCCCGCCCTCGCTCTCTGCCCCTCCCCCACTCATGCTCACGCTCCTTCTCTCTCTCTCAAAATAAATAAATAAACTTAAAACAATTAACTTGAAATCTAAGCATCCTTTGGACTGAAGAAACATACAAGCAGGAGATGATGTGCGTTACAAAAGGCTTTTGCCATATGGTTTCTCCGTGTTAGAAACTTCCCTTGGTGAATTTAGCTGTATGCCCGCACAATACTTGACAGTTTACAAATGACTTTGCGGGATGCTCACTTTGGGTTCTGTAACCTCCCTGCTGGTAGCAAAGGCAAAAGTCATGCCTTGGATCTCACAGATGGGAGAGGGACCCCCCCCCCCCCTTGAAACGTTAAGCGACGTGCCCAGCCTCGCAAATGGCATACAGGCAAACTCCCGGTCCGGCGGATTGCTCTATCCTGTCATACCGTCTGTCAGGCAAGGCCGCTTCAGTTCGGCTTTTTATAGTTCACATTCTCCGATATTTCACTTTGATGACCTTCACGGCGAACTTAGGAGACAGGTCACTCAGCCCCATCATCAGCCTCCTCCTCCCCGCCACCACTGAAAGCATCATCCAACATAACGATCCCCAGCTTACCATCGAGGAGATAATTGAGGTTCCTGGAGAGAAGGATTTTCTTCCAAATGGAACCAGTATAAACCAACACATAACGCATGGAAGGAGTGGCAGGTGCAATCTATCCCAGGAGCCTTTGTAAAGGTGCTCCTGAGGAGATTTGGGGACCCCCAGACGGGCACCGTGTTCGGGCTGATTAGCCAGAGTGTGCTCAGGATGGGCTTGCAAAGGAAAGCCAGCTTCAACCTGACCAATCATTCCTCGTTCATCTAAACAAAGACGCTGATAATCGAAAGATGGTCTTTGCATCCAGCCTGGAAAAGAAAACTCAGCAAGAACTTGTCAGAACCGATAAAAGAAAGCGCTCTGTCCAGTAGCAAGGATTCTGCTGGCTGCCTGCTGATTTCTTCTTACAGGGAGGTTGGAAAACCCAGGCTGCCAAACGGGGTGACTTTGGCTTTAAAGATGATCCCAGTTTCTGATCAGTTCTAGGTGTCCCAGGTGCCCCCAGGAGGATGGATGGCTTCCCTTGGCCCTCTGTGTGGAGGAGACACAATTTCTCCTGAATGGCAGGGAGACTTGTGTGACGTCCCCCAAAGGAATCGGGGACCCCTGACTTACCTGCTGACCCTATGAATTTGGTCCATTGGTGGTTGGGACTTTTGGAAAGCCTCATAAACTAGAGTCGGTTGTCCTCAAACTGAGACGGGCTCTAAATTCTGCCGGCCCTGCCACGTGCCCTCATGGGGATGGCAGGGCTTCTACACTGTCAGCTGGTCCCACTTGGATGTCTTTTCTGCATAGTGGTTAAGTGCATGGGGTTTGGAATAAAGACATCTGAGCTTGAATCTCTATCCTGCCACTTAGTCCCAGTGGGACCTGGGCAAATCATCCACCGTTTAAGAACCCTGATTGCCTAATCTATGAAAAGGAAATGAAAATACCACTACCTTGGAGGGGTCTAGTGAGGAGTAAATGAGTTATGTATTAAACGCGCTATGTGTTTAGCACGTGGCACTCAAATCAAGGCTGCAATTTACATAGGGGAAGCCATGTACATTTCATGCGACTTTCAAAGACTCTCTCTCCCATCACCAGGGATGCCCCTACCTTAAAATGTCTGTTTCAGTTTTGTTTTGTTTTTAATGAAAATTTGCAAACGTAAACAGCAGCCGTCTGTCAGCGAGTCTCCGGAAGGGTGTCTATCAGAAAGTCTTGATAGGCGTGAAGACAGGCCTCCCTGGAATTCCGCTACCCCTGGGGCTCACTTCCTTCCTGCTCCCCAGTCCTCGCAAGGAATGATCGGAGGGAAGGAGAAATAGAGTTCATGGCAGCAGGCGGATTCTGTCACCACCCTCTCCAAGGGTTGGGAGCCCCTGAGAGTGTCATCCAGTGTGCGGTATAGACGAGGAGGCGGGGAGTTCATCTGGTCTCCAGTGGCCACAGGACCAACGCATGGAGGATTTCTCGGAGGACCAAGCAGGTTAGAAGTGTCCAAATGGTTCCACGTGAAGGGAGATGCTTGCACCTGGGTTTGGCGGAAAGACTGCTCACGGACGGCAACGGACCTCGGGCTCGGCTGGAGCATGAACTTGCCACCGGGGTCCAAGAGCCAGGTAACATCTAGCACGGTGGACCAAGACACCACGGGGAGTCCTCTAATCGTAAGCAGTGGCCGAGAGAGGACACGTAGGAACCAGGCAGAGTTTGGCTGGACACCCCAAGCTGCCCCCGCCAGCCTTTATTCCTGTTTCCTCCTTGGAGAGACAGTGTGGTCCCCCAGATATCGTAAGGACCTTGGCCACCTTCCGGGAGGCGGCGCGTCCAGAGGAAGGCGAGCGCTGACGTCCGTGAGGACGTGCGGGTCTCCGAGCTGCTTCCTTGACCGTTTATAGCCAGGGCGCCTCCACTTAAAGACGAGAGCCCCGAACTGTGGCAGGTGTAAAAGGGGGCGCTGGTCACTCAGGTGTGTGCTCCTCACCATCTGGGTGGAGTCGGAGGAGGGAGAGAGGGGAGGCGGTTGTGTGTGTGTGTGTGTGTGTGTGTGTGTGTATAGAAATTATTATGGGGAGCAGGTGGGGGACGCAGGGCCAGGAGGATGGGAAATTAGAAAGGAGCAAAGTAAACGGGCACCAATATGCAAAACTAGGAGCCTGCCCGGCGGAGGAAACCAGCTTAATATGCATCGTGGATAAGAGAACGCAAGCTTCCCGAGGCACCTAGGAGGGTAATTAAATCAAGGCGTTGGACTAAATTTGGCTGCAGGAGAGGCTCAGGACTCAACGGCCGGTCCCGCGGTGACTTCTGTCTAAGCACGGCACCCGGAGCCCGTGCAGAACGCCATCTCATGGTCATGGGCGTGGGGGCCGGCCTCCCTCCTAGCCGAGATTGCCCGTTGCTTCCCTTTCTGCTCTCTTCTCCGTCTAACGCACAGGCCCGGTTGTCCCCAGGCTATTTGAGGACAGAGGTACGTGAGGCTCAGGCCGGAAGGCTTGGTTAACACGCTTCCTTTCGGGTCAGCATCTGTTTCTGGTGCTTCCTTCACATCCCTGGCTACATTACCCCAGAACACTGAGGTCTGGAGATGCCTGACCTGACGCTCACCTTTAAAGCGTGTCTATACTGCTTCAGTGCAACGGCCAGTGACTTGTGTTATTAAGTCCCGGACTTCCGTTCTAACTCCAGTTACCCACTGGGTCACTCATCCGCCCCCTCTTCCGTAAGTCCCCACCAAGAAGTCACCCAGTGTTAGGGACCGATCAAAGGTCTGGAGATCTAGAATGAAATGAGACGGGGTCCCTGTCCCTCAGGCAATGGGGTAGCACGAGGAGTTGGGCGCCGTGGGACGGAGTCCCGGTGTCACAGACATCCCTGAGGGCTCCCCGGGTGCCCCCCATAGGCATCCTGAATACTTAGCACATCTGGTCCCGTTCGATCCCCGCGAGAACCCAAGAGGCACCTGTAATTACAAGTCCCGTTTTAGCCACGAGGAGAGTGAGACTCAGGCCAAGAACGTGCTCCGAACACGGCAGAGCTGGGACTCGAGCCTAATCCCATAGATGCCGTCTTCCCCCTGGCCAGCCAGGTCTCAAGCACCTCAGACTGCTTGCACCCGAAGGCCTCCGTATCAGCTCTTCTAGATACGTGTGGTTACTTCACCTCGGTTGAGGCTTGCTAAACTGTGACCTTTTGGGGCGCCTGGGTGGCTCAGTCGGTTGAGCGACCGACTTCGGCTCGGGTCATCATCTCGCGGTTTGTGAGTTCGAGCCCCACGTCAGGCTCTGGGCTGACAGCTCGGAGCCTGGAGCCCGCTTTGGATTCTGTGTCTCCCTCTCTCTCTCTGCCCCTCCCCCACTCATGCTCTGTCTCTCTCTGTCTCAGAAATAAATGAACATTAAAAAAAAATTCTGAAACTGTGACCTTTTCACTGGGGCCCTGCCTCCAGCCCCAGCTTTCCCAAACCCCCGTGTCTCTATTTTATGTCGTATAACATGCGTTCCCTCCCAGTAGGGCTTACCTATGTGTTACTTTTCTTGGTCAAGGTCTCACTCTCTTCACTAGAATGTAAACTCCATGCGGGCAGGGATTACTATGTCCTAACAGCTGGGGCGGGTAGACAGCAGGTGCTCAATAAATGCTTGCTTACTGAATGGAGGCATTCACGAGCACCATGAAATACAAGAAAGCCAGGTAAAGATGGCTGGCCTTCGTTTAAACCCTCGTTCAAAGTTTGTTTCAAGAATTAGACCTGGGGACGCCTGGGTGGCTCAGTCCGTTAAGCATCCGACTTTGGCTCGGGTCGTGATCTCACAGTTTGTGGGTTTGAGCCCGTGTCGGGCTCTGTGCTGACAATACAGAGCCTCCTTGGGATTCTGTCTCTCCTCTCTCTCTCTCTCTCTCTGCCCCTCCCCCACCGTGCAATCTCTCTCTCTCTCAAACACATAAATAAACATTAAAAAAAAGAATTAGATCTTTATTGTGCTGGTGTTGGGGAAATGTGGCTTCCCTCCAAGATACTTACCATGCTGCTGGGTCCCTGTTCATCACCAGGGCAGACGTTCGGCCAATGGACACCCACCAACCACCGTGGGGGCCCACGACCAGCGTCCAGCCCGGCCGGCCGATGCCGGGGTCATACTGGCTGTCCGGTGTTTGGGGTATGACCCCGATTAACCCCTGCAGGAAGGGACCCTTCAGTGTATCACTTCTGCGTCCCTGCTAGTTGACCCGATCTCTCTGGATCTTGGATTTCGTAGGCTCAGCCGCTGGGTAAACTTGGTCAAGGTACTGAAACCTTTCTGTGCCTCGCTCTCCTCGTCCCATCGGATCGAGATGCCATTTTCACCCACCGCCTAGGGGTCCCATGAGACAACGAACAGACAGCGCTGGGGGCCGTGCCTGGCAAGGAGTACACGCCCCGATAAATGTCAGCCCTCCAGAATGATCGCCTGTGTCCTTTCCAGATGGGACCATGGGATCCATGCTTTCTTCCGGTCGGCTGGCTGCGGAACTCGCGCGGTGATGTCCTAAGTGAAAATGGATTTCCTCGCTGGGCAGGAACAAAACTGCCATGATTCTTCCCCGGGTAATGCCATTAAATAACCCTCTTGATAGCATTAGCTCAGGGGTTGTTAATGTGCGATCAATTTCGTATGGGCTTTCAAAGGACCTGGCTCCGACTCAGGCATATAACACGTCCTGATAAATGTCCCCTTCCTGCCTACCTCCCTTCAGCCCGGCTCAGCCACTGTGCCCCTCTCTCCAGGGGCTCTGCCCTGAAGGAATACACATTCAGCCCCCCACTGCAGCGGGTTTAAACAGCAGGGCGCAGGTGGCGCGGCCCCCCTCCCTTCTCCCCGGTGGCCATCGCTCCGTGGCAGTCTCTACACGGTTTAATGCGAGACATAAAAATCTCGCTTTGGAAGGTTTTCCCCTGTGATGTTGTCATTGATGAAATGAGCTAATGCATGTAAGGCACTTAAAACAGTGCCTGGCAATTGGGGGAAATCACTCAAAAAAGGGTTTGTTATGAGTAGTATCGTTAAAAAAAAAAAAATGTCTCGAGGCGATCTAACTTGGTGCGGCTGAAGGCAAAGTTCCCATGGGTCTAAGGAGTTCTTCCAGGGGGGGTTTTGGTCGCAGACCTATTTCTGGCGGATCCTGTGCTCACCTGCACCACCCCCGCGGGGTCGATCTACTTGGGCACTTGCCCAGGTGCTGCTCAGGGCCAGGAGACTGCAATCCGCGGGTTCCAGGTTCCCCACATCCAGCTGGAGGCCAACAGTCCCTTTTCTTTTTCTTTCTTTAAAGTTTATTTTAAGAGAGAGAGAGAGGGAGAGAAAGAATCCCAGTCAGGCTCCGTGTGGTCACTGCAGGGCTGGCCTCAGAGCTTGACCTCACGACTGGGAGATCGTGACCTGAGCCAATACCAGGAATCCGCCGCTCAACTGACTGAGCCCCCCCGGGCGCCCCCAGCATCATTTTTACACCTTCCCTTTCCCCACACCCATGCTACTCCACTGCACATGCGCCTTCCTCAACTTAGGGTATGTTTTTCTACTTGGACCTCCTCCCCCATCCCCCCAAGGACTCCAGTGCTTTGATTGAAGCTTGATCGTTCCATTGTCATTCCATTGGAGGAAGTATATCCTCTGGGATATACTGGGAACAAGTAGGATCTCCCTTGACCTTTCCCGTCTGTAACCCATGCACATCTTTTAACTCTGATGCCAGTATCTGCTAGGAATATGGCTATACAAGTAGAGAAAACTGGATGAAGAATGGCTTTCAGAAAAAAAAAAAAGTCTTTTGTTTTTCTTGTTTAACAAAACATCCAGGTTTTGGCGACAATGGGTGTTGACTCGGCTTCTCAGTGTTTGCACCAGGAAGCGGGCCTTTGCTGTCCTTGGGCTTTGCCATTCTTTTCGTGTTAGCTCTTTGCCATGCTTGTCACACCTCATGGTTGCAAGATGGCTGCCCCCGTACCCGACATCGCACCGATGTTCAAGGCAAAAAACATGGAAGTTAGGGCAGCGCCGGCCGCGTCTGTCCTCTTTGTTCAAGACAGCAAAAGCTATCCCAGGGTCTCCCACTAGACTTCTGCTTGGATTTTGTTGTCTAGAATTCTGTTCTAGCCTAGTCGTAACTTAGAAGGGAGCGGACAAGATGCGGATGCAGTTGGGCACATCCCTCTGCCCAACACAGTTATTGGCACCCGTCGGCAAGAAAAATGGGAGAAGGGGTTGAATTTTGAGCAACTGGTGATGACAACAGCTTCTGCCGCATGCCTCTGGTATTATGATCCTTTGTTGCCTGTGTTTCTCTTTACTAGACAGTGGGCTCCGTGAAGGCCTGGGGACCTACCGCGCCTGGCATAGAAAGGGCTCATTTGGGGCGCCTGGGTGGCTCAGTGGGTTAAGTGTCTGACTTTGGCTAAAGTCATGATCTCCCGGTTCATGCATGCGAGCCCCGCATTGGGCTCTCTGCTGTCCGCACAGAGCCCGCTTCGGATCCCCTCTCCCCCTCTCTCTCTGCCCCTCCCTTGCTCGCACGAGCTCTCTGTCTCTCTCAAATAAATATTTAAAATAAAAGAAGGGGCTCATTTAAACATTTATTGAGTAGATCGATGGAATCTACCCCAAGCCCCCGCATCTCATCAGCTTATACACCACGCAGTGGCCGGTTTTGTCTTGCCCGGGAAAGAGCCCGACGTGCGGCTGGGTTCACACGATCTGGCCGTGCCAGCCTTCCGTGGTTTCGGCCAAAGCTTCCCCCGGGGGCTTATACAATTTCCTCCTGGGCAAAGCACGGGCAGCAAAACCTCCGGGTTGCCGGTCCCGGAAGCTGGAGCTCGGTTCCCATAATAAAGGGCCACAAAGTCCTTAAGTCTCAAGAAACTGCCAGCTGACACAATAGCCTTCTGTTAACTTTCTGTGTACTAAAGCGTCTTGGACCCCTCGCCATGGCCTGCGTGTGGCTGCCTAGGGATGGAAGAAACCCAAGGCAGCATTTCACTTAAGGCAGGACGAGCTAGATAAAGGGGCTCTAATTGAAGTGTACAATATGCTTTCACCATGTAACCGCTGATAAAACATTACCGCCTTTTTTTTTTTTTTTTTCTTGGCGCAGTACAAAAGATAACATCAGAACCACTAAATCAAAATCATATTTAACAGTATCCTTTAGTCCGGGCTGTGTCCCTCTGTGGTTTGTAAGGGATCGCCCTTTGAGCGGTGCTTTTTTTTCCGCCCCCGGCACGGGCTGTGAAGAGGGCGCAACCACAGCGGGCTCGCGGGAGGCGGCGACCGTTTAAACACGGCTCCTGGCAAGAGGCAGGTGAGACTTTCCAATGTGCATGAAGGCTGAGGTTCGGAGCTCATTTGCTGTGACTCCAAGGACCTTTAATTTGGGTGACCGAGGACATGTGACGGCTTCTGTCCGTAACCAGCCCAAACACATTATGGTTCTACCCACTTAGATCTCTGGCCACTGGCCTGAAAACGCGGCTGCTTTCTTGCCTGTCTTTCTTTCTCTTTCTTTCTTTCTTTCTTTCTTCTTTCTTTCTTTCTCTTTCTTTCTTTCTTTCTTTCAACGGTAGTCCTAATCCAGTACCCAGCCTGAGAGGGAAGCAGTGATTGGAATGTGTCTTTTATTCCTGACGTTGTGACTGTCGCCTCTTCCCTCTGTTCCTGGAACGAAAAGGGAAAGGCGTCTCTGTCCTTCCAAACCCAAAGGGGGATGGTTGCACCCTTTCCCCGCGTGTCAGGCACCCTTGACCCGGGGCCGGACACAGCCCGGTAGCATCTCCCCGAGACCCTTGGAAACCGTGATGATCGAGGCTGGATGGAGCATTTTCAGTGATAGCAGGAGGCTTGAGAATGTCCTGGAACCTTGGTTTAGGCTGTGGGTCAACCATATTTGTTGAAGGAAATTCACATTCCTTCCCCCCTCCCGCCGCGTTGGTAGGACTATTCAAGTCCTCCTCGCGGCCCCGGGGCTGCTAAACAGAAAATGCAATCTCCAGCATTTTCGTGAGAGCAAATATTGGGACCGGGTCAGCCTTTTTTCCCCCCTCTTTATTGGTACCTGATTCAAAACGTAAGAGAAAAAAAGGAGATTTTTTAATTTCTACAAAAATTACTTACCAGTCAACCTAACCAATAGTGACTCTGAATACCGTTAGATTTTTTACTCTGCCTTAAAATTTTTATTTAAAAAAAAAATCCACGACGCTGTAAAGTCAACCGAAAGAGAGGGGGAGTGTAACAGTGAGGGCACCGAAGATGCTTTCTATCCCTGCAGAAAACAGCCTGTGACCAGAGACACAATGTAACTGCCACTGCTCGTCATTTCTCTCCTACCCAAGCAAAGCCTCAGAATTGCTACTTTTTGCTGTGAATGAAGATTAGCCTAGAGGGGACCGACTTTTCCCAGGTTCCCCGAATTAGCAATTTTCAATAGCAGCTGTGATTTTCAGAACCAGGGCGAATTTCTTTTATTGGAAGGTGCGGCTCAGTTTTTATTGCTAAGATTGGTGAATAGCGACTCTCCTTCAGAATCAGGTTATAACTCTTATCCTCAGCTCCCGGAGGCAGGGACCGCTTTTTAATAGGCTTTCCAATAAAACCTATTTTATTTAGTTAACAAACTAACATATACAGAGAGTCCACAGTCCTTCCCTCTGTGCCAGGGAATTTTGTAGGCGCTTAATAATAATCCACTGAGGTAGGGGCCGTTATTACCTCCAAATCGGATGAAGAAACTGGGATGAAGTTAATTGCAAAGTGTCATGGCTAGCAGCTGGGGCTGCCGGAACGTGGACCCAGGATGCAGACACTGGGTTCTGGGACATTCCACAGCCTTGACGTAGAACCTTGTGTGGCGTCCTACGTAAGTGCTGAGGACATACGTGTCTGGTAGAAGAACCCAGCACACTCACTTCTGACCCCGGGGTTTGCTGTCTGGGGACCCACACAGCCTTGGATCACTTAGGAGGTTGGATCAGTAGGAAGATGCTTGCATACGGTGTAGGGCATACAGTAGGCGCTCATTAAGTGCTTGCCAAATGTAGGTTTCAGAATAGAAGTCTGACATTCTGTTTTATTTATTTAATTTTTTTAATGTTTATTTATTTTTGAGAGAGAGAGAGCATGAACAGGTGAGGGGCAGAGAGAGAGAGAGAGAGAGAGAGAGGGAGAGAATTTGAAGCAGGCTCTAGGCTCTGAGCTGTCAGCACAGAGCCCGACATGGGGCTCGAACCCACGAACCGCGAGATCATGACCTGAGCCAAAGTGGGAGGTTCAATAGGCTGAGGCACCCAGGCATCCATTGTTTTATTTTCTTTTTTTAAGTATTGTTTCTATCCCTCTGCTATTTTGATCCCCTTGGATTCTTGGAGGCATGTGCGTTTCCCCTTTCCCTGCCTCCTTCCCCAGAAACTCCCACTCAGCCTTCAGGACACAGCTCAGAGTTCGTGCTCTCACCTGCTGTTCCAATGGCCTTGTGTTCTGATGCCCCTGCCCTGTGACCCTATCTGTGCATCAGGCATTAACTCTGCACACTCGCCTTCCTCTTGATGTATAGACATCTGCGTGCAGAGACGGCCGCGGTGCACGCTTGCATCCCGGGACCACTTCACCTGCTCCACGTAGGGATGCACGATGACTCCGTGAACGGTAGAAGGCAGACAGGAGGCAAGATCCCTGGCATTTCACTCTGATTCTTGGAAGTCCTAAGGAATTTACGATTCTTCACAGCACAAAAATATCAATAAAGAAAACATCAAAGATCCTAGAGGTCAATACAAAATGTTACACCTGGATGAAATTTGCAGGGTCACCTTCTTTCATGGACAACGGTCACATTTGCATTTCAAGACAAACGAACCACGATCAGTCGGTCCCCCCGCCCCCACGTCCTATCCAACGATGACACCCGTCTCCTCAGCTCCCCGGGTAAATAAGTAAATACCTTTCCTCCGAAACGGTACCACGATTATGCAGAGCAAGACCATTTCTAACATATTTTCTCCCCTGCAAGATGCAATCTAAAAACTACTTGCTATTAGGGTTTGGAATAAGATAAGTTATCAAGAGAATGACAGAAAAATAAGAAGGCATCCATCAAAGTGTCTATTCCATTCCTATATATGGAGGTTTCCCATATCCAGAGGGTGTCAGAGCACAGATCACGGGTAACAATGTCTTAAGTGGAAAGAACAAGAAACATACAAGGGAAGACCGGTGTAAAATGTGTCCTCTCGCTCTTAAGCTAATTGTCTCCTGTTGGCATTGTCCCTCAGAGGAGAAAATTGATGGATGCTAGTTGCAGGGAGAAAATGAACCATTTGGAGGCTGAGACTCAGCGCTGGGCAGATGAGCGCTTAGCGAGGGGCCGGCCCTCAGCAGGTCATGACCTAGGGGTGCTCCCCCAGCCCCCTGTCCCCAGCAGGAAATGCCATGGGGGGCGGGGAGCGTGCAGAACAGGCCCCGGAGAGGGGAGGAAGCAAAGCTCTACCTAGCACACGTCTGTCGAAACGATGAACGGTCTGCCTCAGTCGTTTTTCCTGGGCAAGGGCACCATAGCAGGTGAGAGAAGGAAGAAAAGGGCCCACACGAACACTTCCCTCCTTCCTTCCTTCCCTCCTCCCTCCCTCCTTTCTTCTCTCCTCCCTCCCTCCTTTCTTCTCTCCTCCCTCCCTCCTTCCTTCCCTCCTCCCTCCCTCCTCCCTCCCTCCTTCCTTCCCTCCTCCCTCCCTCCTCCCTTCCTTCCCTCCTCCCTTCCTTCCCTCCTCCCTCCTTCCTTCCCTCCTCCCTCCTTCCTCCCTTCCTTGCCTCCTCCTTTCCTTCCCTCCTCCTTTCCTTCCCTCCTCCCTTCCTTCCCTCCTCCCTCCTTCCTTCCCCCCTCCCTCTCCCTCCTTCCTTCCCCCCTCCCTCTCCCTCCTTCCTTCCCCCCTCCCTCTCCCTCCTTCCTTCCCTCCTCCCTCCCTCCTTCCTTCCCTCCTCCCTCCTTCCTTCCTTCCCTCCTCCCTCCCTCCTTCCTTCCCTCCTCCCTCCTCCTGCTGCACCTCCTCCTCTTGTCTCTTCTTAGGATTTGCTGTTCCTCTTTCCCAACAGTCACTTGTGAAGCATGTGCTATGTCCTGGGAATAGCATGACAGCCGAGAGAATACAAAGACGACAGCAATAGTGCTCCACGTTCAAGGAATATTTATCTTGATAGGAGAGACACAGGCACACTGACTGGGAGGAGATAGCTAGAAATCCCAGACCACGTAAATGGTAGAGGAAGGAATGATGAATTCCAAATGAAAGATCTAGCAATAATAGTTCATAGTTGAGGGGCTCTAGGAAATTGAAAGACATGAAGGTTTCTTTTTTTTTTAAATTTTTTAAAATGTTTCTTTATTTTTGAGAGAGACAGAGACAGAATGCGAGTGGGTTAGGGGCAGAGAGAGAGAGAGAGAGGGAGACAGAATCCGAAGCAGGCTCCAGGCTCTGAGCCATTAGCACAGAGCCTGACGCGGGGCTCCAACTCACCCTCCATGAGATCATGACCTGAGCCGAAGTCGGACACTCAACCGACTGAGCCACCCAGGCGCCCCATGAAGGGTTTCTTTATATTGCACATCTGGAGTAGGGTGAAGAAATACCCCAAGTAGAGGCAAAAATGAGGGACCGTGCATTTGCTTCGGCCCCGAAGTCAACGGATATTGGAAGGCGGTTCAGGGTGAGCCCATACTCAACCTTGAGTGCCATGTCGAGCAGAATGAGATTTAGTCTGTGACCGTCAAGGGCTTCTAGAGGTGCTGGATGACGTATCTGCCTTTTGCTTTAAGAATTTTATTCTTAATGAAGGGAGGGGCGTCAGAGGCAAGACACTGAAGGCAGAGAGACCACTCAGGGGCCATCGGAATAGGCCACATGACAGAGAATACGAAGGCTGGATCTCGCAGTGGTAATAGTGGGTCTGGGAAGGAGGGGGAGATCCAAAAGATACCCGCCCCCCCCCAAGTAGAATCAACGGGGCTCGACCATTGAGAATACACCAGTGATATAGATTAATCGGCATGACCTCAGAATATACCACGGCTCAAACACAGTAGATCACTTTTTGTTCGTGGAATGGTACCGGGCACATGAACCTTTTCCCCGATGGCGTCTGAGCCCTCCTGCTAACAGAGACTCTGCTGTCCTCAACCCAGAGCCTCCAAGGTAGATCTAGGGATCGTTTTAATTCCACGCAGCCTAGAGGTATGGGTGGGGGGTTTCCAGGCCTCAGTGTGACACACGTCCCTTCCGTTTAGTTCCCCGTCATCCACACAGCTACATTTAACTTCAAGGGAGCCTGGGAACTGTAGTCTACCCACGTGTCCAGAAAGCGCAAGGGACTTTGGATCTCGCAAGCTAGCAGTCCTGGCCACGGGCGGAACAAAGGCAGAGAGGATAGAATTGAAGAACGTTGAGATAGAATAAGTTACGAAACTGGAAATTTCAGGTGATTGAAGCCAAGGTATTAGGTTCTTTTATTTTTATTTTAGTTTTTTAATGTTTATTTCTTTTTGAGAGACAGAGCACGAGTCGGGGAGGGGGAGAAAGAGAGAGAGAGAGGGAGACACAGAATCCGAAGCAGGCTCCAGGCTCCGAGCCGTCAGCACGGAGCCCGACGCGGGGCTCGAACTCATGAACCGCGAGATCACGACCTGAGCCGAAGTCGGATGCTTCACCGACTGAGCCGCCCAGGCGCCCCGAAGCCAGGATATTAGGTTCTTAACAAGGGTTTTGGAATTATCCAGTATGATGGGAGGTAGGAGTGGGCAAGACAGAGAGAAGAGAAAAATCATGATCCCGCCCTCCAGAAATGTGCGTGACCATGTGGCCAGCTCACGGATGCTGAAAATGTGAAGTCTTAACTCAAGCTTGGTAAAAACAGACGTCAAGAGCTGCAAATGTAGAGGCTTGTGGCTCTGGAACAATTGTCTGGACGTGGTGGCAGTGCCTTGGGAGACTGTTCCTCTCTTTCATGCTCTAGGAGGGCGTGTGGGGCTAGGGAACCATCCCTCGCTCAAGAAGGTTGGGGCAGGAGTGGGTCCTGTAGGTTCCAGTTAGGGCAAAGAAGTTACCAGAACAATCCAGGAAATTATGATTTATACAACAGGTCTGTCACTAAAAAGGGGGGTTTCAGAAGCCAGACGCTCCACCGACTGACCCACCCAGGCGCCCACAGTCTCTAAGGATGATTTTATTTATTTTTTTTTTTAATTTTTTTTTTTCAACGTTTATTTATTTTTGGGACAGAGAGAGACAGAGCATGAACGGGGGAGGGGCAGAGAGAGAGGGAGACACAGAATCGGAAACAGGCTCCAGGCTCCGAGCCATCAGCCCAGAGCCTGACGCGGGGCTCGAACTCACGGACCGCGAGATCGTGACCTGGCTGAAGTCGGACGTTTAACCGACTGCGCCACCCAGGCGCCCCTAAGGATGATTTTAAATGCGAGGAAGGAAGTGGTTAGAAGGGAATGTTCCCCCCAGGATGCTGGGAATCTCGATGGGCCTCCCGGCTTCTCCGGTCTCATTATCATTCCGCTTCCTTATTAACAAGGGATCTTGCCCCCCTGACTCGCTCAGAGTGTTTGTTGACGGGGACGGTGTGACGGCCACCAACGAAAACCAGCACGGCGACCATCGGGGAGCGTGATGACACTTCAGCGGGGGGAAAACCCTGGGTCCACAGTGCCACACAGAGGCAGGGCCCGCTGACCCGCTGGCCAGCTACTGTCTACGCCTTTCCCGTTCCGAGAGGTTTCACACGATTTTCTTTAGAGAATTTCTAGGTTTAGAAAAAAAAAAAAAAAATAGGGAGTCATCTGTTAAAGCTAATTTGACTGCCAAAAAATTTCAAGCGTGTGTCTGCTTTCCCTGTTATTATCAGGAAAGGAGTTTGTAAAAAGTTAGCGCTGGCAGCTTGCATCAGGCCGTCCCAGCTTAGCCAATTCCCCGGGGCCGGTGGTGTGTGCTCAACACAGCGCCTCCCATCAAAAGCCAGCCTGCTCCCAAACTCTTAACCAAAGGCTCGTCGCTCAGGATCTAAGGAGACCGAAAATTAATTCTCATCTATTCTGAAATGAAAATACAGGCATTTGGATAAATGCTTCATGCTTTCTCATCGTAGCTAGAACCCATCAGTATTTTCTCAACGCTCCGTTACATTGTATCTGCTCCTGGGTGAAGTCAGAATGCGAGCGGGAGACGATCTCGCTTTAATCCAACCACAGTGGAAGCTTTTCAAACGTATCCCAACGTATTAGAAGTCACCTGAAGTAATATATATAATTAAATATAAGTATATATATTCGTACAATAAATCACAAGATAATTTAAACATAGATATGAAATATATGAAGATATTAATATGGTTATATATATACTACATATAATTAAAATTATGCATGTCGAATTACATGCGAATATATGTTTAGAATCTTAAATCGCGCACATACACACACACGCACATACACATTCACACACACACACCCACTGCTCTCAAAATATAAACAGTGAATTGTCTCGTTCGTAAAAGCGTGGGAACAGAGTACAGTCAAACCTCGGATTGCGAGTAACTTGTTCTGCGAGGGTTTCGTAATAAACTGTAACTTGATAAACGAGTGATGTGTTGCAATACGAGTCGTACGTGATGCCGGACGTCACATGATCACTACTGAGCCAATGGTTCTTGTAATTCACCGTGATACACGAGTGCTTTGGATTACAAGCCTGTTTCTGGAGTGAATGAGGCTCGCAAGCCGAGGTTTTGCCGTAATTGCTTAATTTAGTGATTTATTTATTTATTTATTTATTATTTTTGGTAAAGTCCATTTATTTTGAGAGAGTAGGGGGGAAGGGGGAGAGAGAGACAGACAGACAGACAGACAGAATCCCAAGCAGGCCTCCAGCTGTCAAGCACAGAGCTGGACGCAGGGCTCGATTCCACGCACCGCGAGATCGTGACCTGATCTGAAATCAAGAGTTGGATGCTTAACCGACTGAGCCGCCCAGACGCCCCTAATTTAGTGTGTTTTAGACCTTCACTGGATCCCCAGTGGTGCCAGACCCATTACAGCGAGGGTTGATCCTTGGCATTTGAGGACCGTGATGCCTGTGAACTTGAATACGTTGCCCTGACCCCGAGGGCTCCATGGCGAGTCTGTAAGCAAGACGGCGGCCACCGGCCCAGCCAGCCAGCGCCTCTGGGCACCAGCAGCACCAGATTTTCCACGTGGCTTTTGTTCCTGTCTCCTCCCTTTCCCTTGGATCAGTAACTCTCCGGAAACCTGAGGCACTTTGTAACTTTGTGAAAAAAGGGACCCCCAAAAGGTTGCTGCTCTTTGTGGGACCAACAGTGCACAGTCGATAAATTGAGGGACGCCGGCACACTGAAGGATTTGGTAAAGCCCCTCGCAGGGGTCCTTTCAAACGTTTGAGGATTTTCATTAAAAAAAAAAAAAAAAAGAAAGAAAAAAAAGGTCTCAATTGAAAAATTTTTAACAATGCGCAACACATCCAGGCTAAGATTTGCAACATGAGAACAACGTATTCACTATTTTTGTTTCTCTGTCCATCTAGTCGTGCATCCAGTTCTCCGCGGAGCAAATATTCGTCCCACGTCGCGGGGGGGGGAGAAATGATTGCAACTGCAATCGTGGTGATGGTTATTTGCGATCGCGGAAGGGGTCGGAGGTCTGGTGTGGCTGCTTTAAATGCACCGTCTCGTCTTTGATCAACAAGCCAGCATGTGGCTTCAAACGGTGCTGGGGGATTTCAGAAGGGAGAGAGGAGGTTCTTGGCCCTGGTTGGCTCGGGAAGGAGGGCACTGACAGGTAGTAGACGTATGGAGAAGCAAGAACGCCTCTCTAGGCAGAAGAAACCACACGGTGACAAAGCTCGGAGATGGGAAGGTACGAAAAGTGTTTATGGAACAGAATGTCGACCAGTTTAATTTGGAACGCACGGTTCCGGCACGAACACGAGAAGGTTGATTCAAATCGCAGAAGGCGGCTTGACTTCCGATTAATTTCTTTTTCACAGTCCACGGCGATCCCATCGAAAATTCTTCGGTGAAGGCATAGGGGGATCCAAGTGACATTTTTCAGACCCTTTCGGGCACTTAGGAATTCATACCTTTCCCTGCTAACCTTTCTCTGTCCAGGAAAGGAGCCCAGGTTTGAGAAGTGATTGTTTCACTGTACATCATGGCGGTGAGAACAACTGATTTCAGGCGGAGGGAGTGCTGATCACACACATTGTCACTTCCAGTTAAGGAGGTGAGTATGGAACCCAGACTGGGCCACTCATCATATTTTACCCCAATGTCACAGTCGCTAATGCAAACAGTGGGCACGCGGTTCAGACCAGGACAACCTAAATCCTTTGACCTTTGACCCCGACTGCACGCAGAAAGCCACGGGATTTCTTTGGTGACCGATTCGTGTCACTACACAACACAAGGAATTCAGCTATCTGAAAGTAAGGGCTTTGGGTTGGCTCCGGATTGATCGTTACCATTTTTTTTTTTTTATTAAAAAAAGGTTTATTTTTTTAAATATTTATTTTTGAGAGAGAGAGACGGAGTGCGAGCAGGGGAGGGGCAGAGAGAGAGGGAGACACAGAATCCGAAGCAGGCTCCAGGCTCCGAGCCGTCAGCACAGAGCCCGACGCGGGGCTCGAACCCACGAACTGTGGGATCAATGGCCTGAGCCAAAGCCAGATGCTTAACTGACTCAGCCACCCAGGCGCCTCTCAATGTTCTATTTATATTTTTCTTCATTTCCCAGCCATATAGTAGGTGCTCTGTCCATCAACACAAATAAATAAACTTAAAACATAAAAGAATTCACTGACACACTAAGCATTGTGCTGGAGGGTCTGAAAACGTCTCTGGGATCCTCCTGTGTCCATTACTGAAGAATTTCCCGTAGGATCTCCGTGGACCGTGAAAAGCAAATTAATCGGCTTTGCTGGAAGTCAAGCCGCCTTCTCCGATGTGAATCGACCTTCTCACGCACGTGCTGGAAGCTTGCATTCCAATGCTGAACCTTTAGCTCAAGTTACTTCAGCTCCTTGGGTCTCAGTCTACTTGTCTGTAAGATGGGACGATGAGAACTACCTCGTAGAGATTACTGTCAAGTCTGATGGGATGGCGTCCGTTGGGTTCTCTACATAGAGCCTGCCGCACAATATTAAACAAGAGGTAGGTGTGGTTAGGAGCCTGCTTTGAGTGCTGCATTATTTCTGTTGGATGTTGGCTAGGTTTCTGCCTCTGTTCTTTCCTTCGTACGCGGGGTGTGGAGCTGGTCCAGGTAATCAACTGGCCCGAATCGGTCAGAGTGCTTCTCCAAGGGACCCGTTCCAGTCCGGCAGTAATGACATTGGGCGTCCTCCCTCCTGCAGGCCTTGGCTCCCAGGGACTCCTCGCCGCATTCCTGCCCCTGCGGGGACGGCTGGGAATGAGGGGGTGTGGTGGCTCCACCATAAAGGTCACCCAGAGGGCATCCTGGAGTCACCAGCAGAGAGGAACACCAACCAGCGACGCGTCCTTGGGGAATCTGAGCTGCCCTGGTCCCTTATCCGCAAGCCCCAAACGTAATTTTTAAGAAGCTGCTTTATTTTGTTTCTTTACGTCATGGCGAGGGGTTCCTGGGCAGAGGGACAGTTCCAAAGATGCTGTTATGTAGTGACGCCTTGTCTTGGCGGTTTGATAAGAACTTGTCTTCTGGGGGCGCCCGGGTGGCTCAGTCGGTTAAGTGCTGGACTCTTGATTACAGCTCAGGTCGCGATCTCACGGTTTGTGAGTTCGAGCCCAGCGTCGGGCTCTGTGCTGACAGCTCAGAGCCTGGAGCCTGTTTCAGATTCTGTGTCTCCCTCTCTCTCTCTGCCCCTCCCCTGCTTGTTCTCTCTCTCTCTCTCTCTCTCTCTCTCAAAATAAATAAATAAACTTAAAAAAAAAGTACTCGTCTTCTGGACGGCTCGAGAATCTTTTTGTCCTGTTGCATAGGCGTCTACGTTTGAACGAACCAGCAAATGCGCTAACAAGCATTTATTGAGAATTGTTTGCAAAGACCCTGTCAGATACTTCCTCAAATATTATCGGTTTAATCTTTACAACACCGGTACAGGGGGAGCGTTATTTACATTAGGAAAGGTAGTTTAGGGGCGCCTGGGAGGCTCAGTTGGTGAAGTGCCTAACTCTCGGTTTCGGCTTGAGTGCGAGTCCTGCATGGGGCTCCGTGCCGTGTATGCAGAGCCTGCTTGGGATTCTCTCTCTCTCTTCCTCTCTCTGTCCGTCTCCCGCTCTCTCTGTCTCGGAATAAATGAATAAACTTTAAAAAAAAAAAAAAGGAGAAGGCTAGTTTAGCATAGCGTTAAGAGAACAGGCTTTGGCATAAAACCATCCAATTTTGAGGACGCGGCCTGTCAATGAATGGGCACGGGTTGGGGAATATTCTGTAACCATCTGGTTGCCAAGCCAAGAGTAACTATGACAAGTTCCCTTGTCACCAAGATGTGGAACAAACTACATGCCAAATACCTCATGGGGCTGGGGGGGGGGGGCAGGACTGAGCAGTTTAGAACATCTTCACGTCTGTTCTAAATGGTGGCCGTCACCACGTTAGCTTATGGGTGCAGACGTGCAGCTCAGAGAAGTTAGTTGACTTCCTTAAGATCACACAGCTAGTAAGAAGCAAGGTGGGAATTCAGCCGGTCCCTCGGCCTCTAAAGGGTTTTGGTTTCCTGTCCATCACAGTGACGTGTGGCCAGCCAAGGGCAGCGTCACCCATCACCAGCTTGGCCGACAGAAGCCCTCATAACACACTCGTCTCTGGGCCGGGCTACCTTGTCCCTTCTAGTCGATAACAACAGGCAGAGAGGTTTATCCTCATAAAGCCTCAAGAAACCGACGTCTAGGGGCGCCTGGGTGGCGCAGTCGGTTAAGCGTCCGACTTCAGCCAGGTCACGATCTCGCGGTCCGTGAGTTCGAGCCCCGCGTCGGGCTCTGGGCTGACAGCTCAGAGCCTGGATGGAGCCTGTTTCCGATTCTGTGTCTCCGTCTCTCTCTGCCCCTCCCCCGTTCATGCTCTGTCTCTCTCTGTCCCAAAAATAAATAAATTTTGAAAAAAAAATTAAAAAAAAAAGAAACCGACGTCTTCCTTCCTCCCCCTGGAAAAAGCCACTTTTGAAAGAAGCCCTTTTAAAAATTACAATTCGTAAGTAGAAGCATTTTTTAGAAAACATTTATAATTGTGGGCCAGGCAAAGAAGAAAACTTTTATAAGCCATCATCTCTTGGTCAAAGGATATTAATATTTTGATATCTATTCAGAACGTTTATCTATGCACATATATAGTCTTTTTTAAAAATGCAGCCACACTACACTTATGTGTAGCTGGCTTATTCCAGGGACGCTCTGTCATGTCATTAAATATTTCCCCTCATTATCATTTAAAGCAGGTGAGTAGTCATTTATTATAAGGCTATATTTTGTATTATTTAAATTTTTTAAATGTTTATTTAGTTTTGAGAGAGAGGGAGAGAGACACCGTGTGAGCGGGGAGGGACAGAGAGAGAGGGAGACAGAATCCGAAGCAGGCTCCAGGCTCTGAGCTGTCAGCACAGAGCCCAACGCAGGGCTCGAACTCACGGACCATGAGCCGAAGTCAGACGCGTAACTGACTGAGCCACCCAGGCATCCCAATAAGACTATATCGTAATTGTCAGGCCAGTCCTCTGTTGAAGATATGTAAGCTAGGTCCTGTGTTTCACTGTTTGGTACAGATTAAAAGAAAAACATTGGCTCTTTTCCTCCAAAACTGAACTCTAGACTCATGCTAACAACATTTTGGTGGGAAAGAAGATTGTTTGAGGTGTATTGGGAGGGTTCATCTGTTGAAGACAGGCTGATGAGGCCATGCTTCGATCCTGTGTTGACTCACTGTCGTGGAATCCATCATTCCTGATGGCAGGGGCTTCTTGGCCAAATGTTGGCCCAGAGTTGACTATCGGTGTTTTCCACAATGGGAAAGTCTTACTGGTGGGTAATAGGTCATCCATGGTGCCCTTGGTGTGCATGCCAGGCTGACATCATTTTCTCCTTTATTCATACATTTAGCAAACACTCAAGACCCCGCAGACATTTGTCTCTGGGGATTTAGAGAAGCATGAAGGCTCTTTTTACCACAAGAGGATCTCAGGGTCACGTTCTGGGTGCTACATTTTTTTGCCCTTGGGACTTGCTTTCTGGTAGTTCATTCTACTGGGACATCCAGTGCTAAGATACATGGTGCAGCCCAACTTTTGCATTCTTCTCTGATGGAATAGCTTGCCTTAGACCACTTTGTCTGCCAAGAATAACTATGATAGTTGGATTTTAATACCCAAACCCACTTGATTAAACGAAAGTCCACACTAGCTGTTTGAAGGCATTGGAGGGAACCAAGGAAGCCATGGGGGTTCAAGATCCCCAGAGGAAGGGAAATACACCAGGCAGGCCACCCAGCTCCTCTTTCTCGTTGAGGACATTTCCCATCTGTGAGTGGCTCGAGGTCAATAACAAGAAGGTCACTGTCTACATTTCACATTTGGAAGGAAAATGAGCAAGGTGATTTCTAAAGTATGGCGGAATCGGAGGAGAAATACAAGTGCGAGTTAGAAAGCATTTCTCAAACTCTTAACTTGGAAAAAAAATCTACCCTGGAGAAAGTTGCCAGGAGAGTTCCATGTGCTTTCATTGACCTTTCACCCAGATTCACCACTTGTTAAGGTTTTGCTGCATGTGATGGTTAATTAAAAAAAAAAATTTTTTTTTAATGTTTGTTTATTTCTGGGAGGGAGAGGGACAGAATGCAAGCGGGGGTGGGGCGGAGAGAGAAGGGGACATGGAATCCGGAACAGGCTCCAGGCTCCGAGCTGTAGGCGCAGAGCCTGACGAGGGGCTCAAACCCACGAACCGCAAGATCATGACCTGAGCCGAAGTCGGACGCCTAACCGACTGAGCCACCCAGGCGCCCCTTTGCTGAAACACTTATTAAGTTGAAGATCTCATGGCCTTTCACCCTTCAATAAGTCAGGATTCATTCCTTAAGAATGAGATTTTTTTTTTGTACGACCACTCTAAAATTAAGACAATGCCGCACCGATTCGATATTAGTATCTACTATAAAGTCTGAGTTCAAATTTCACTGATTGTGTCAATGTCGTCCTTTATAGCAATTTTTTTTTCTCCAGGCAAGGATCACTCCAGGGTCACGTACAGCATTTAGTTTTCTTTCATCTGGAACAATGTTTCAGTCTTTCCTTATCTTCATGACATTAGCATTTTGAAGCATACAAGCTGATTGCATTGCAGAGTTGATCTAAGTGTTTTCTCACGGATTTTTTGGAACCCTACGCCGAGGATGTTACATCTTTTTCGCTATCGCATCGCGAGTCCTCCTATGATGTCAGTTTGTACCGTTATTACTGATGTAACTTTTATCACCCAGTTAAGGTGCTGTCTATCAGATTCCTTCACTGTGCAGGACTCTCTTTCCCTTTTGTAATTAATGAGTAATCCGCTGGGAGATAACTTGAGACGGTATAAATGCCTTGCTCCTGAACCTACTTTCACTCAGTGGAATTAGAATAGTTTGGAATCTGTTGATGATTTTTGCCTGGGTCTGCTATTGCATTGATGTTGCAAAATGGTGATTTTTCTAACTTCTTTCCTTCATACACTTACTAGTTGGCCTTCTGTGGTTAAGAAAAACTATTCACTCATTCATTCATTCATCTAATCACTTACATATTTCATTCAGTATAATTCACAGGTTCCTTTCTATTCATTGCGCTATAATCTGTTATTCCCATGATTTATTTTCGTATGTTGTCTCCTATATCGTTCTGACATACTGTATCATTGGCGGGAGGGGCACTTAATTACCTTCTGATGTGCACACACACTCACAAATGTTCTAGTATATCTTTTCTTCTGCTATCCAAACCCTAGGATCAGTCATTTCTTTGAAAAGTCCTGGTACCTTCTATTGGAAAAAGGTATTTAGAAAACAAGGTTTGATCACTGAGTAGTATTCCATTGTCTACACACACCACATCTTATTTATCCATTCATCAGTCAATGGACATTTGGGCTCTTTCCATACTTTGGCTATTGTTGATAGTGCTGCTATAAACACGGGGGTGCATGGGCCCTTTTGAATCAGCATTTTTGTATCCTTTGGATAAATACCTAGTAGTGAAGTTGCTGGTTGGTCGTAGGGTGGTTCTATTTTTAATTTTTTGAGGAACCTCCATACTGTCTTCCGGAGTGGCTGCACCAGTTTGCATTCCCACCAGCCGTGCCAAAGGGATCCTCTTTCTCCGCATCCTCGCCAACATCGGTTGATGCCTGAGTTGTTAATATTAGCCATGCTGACAGGTGTCAGGTGGTGTCTCTTTGTGGCTTTGATTTGTAGTTCCCTGATGAGGAGCGACGTTGAGCATCTTTTCACGTGTCTGTTAGCCATGTGGAGGTCTTCTTTGGAAAAGTGTCTGTTCATGTCTTCTGCCCATTTCTTCACTGGATTATTTGTTTTTTGGATGTTGGGTTTGATAATTTCTTCATAGATTTTGGATACTAGCCCTTTATCTGATATGTGTTTTGCAAATATCTTCTCCCATTCCGTCGGTTGCCTTCTAGTGTTGAGTGGATGGAGATGTGGTATATATGTACAAGGGGATATTACTCAGCGATCAAAAAGAATGAAATCTTGCCATTTGCAACAATGTGGATGGACCCAGAGTGTATTATGCGAAGCGAAATAAGTCAGTCAGCTTCCAGAAGGAATGTGGGTCTGTCAACTCCTCGACTTTAAACTAAGGAGACCAGGGGCACCTGGGTGGCTCAGTTGGTTAAGCGCCCAGCTTTGGCTCAGGTCAGGATCTCACGGTTCACGAGTTCAAGCCCCGCATCAGGCTCTGTGCTGACAGCTCAGAGCCTGGAGCTGCTTCAGATTCTGTGTCTCCCTCTCTCTCTGCCCCTCCCCTCCTCACACTCTGTTTCTGTCTCTGTCTCTGTCTCTGTCTCTCTCTCAAAAATAAACAAATATTAAAAAAAAGACTTAAGTCAGTTGAGGGTTATACCATGTTAATGCATTGGAATAGTAAAGGCATCAATTTCTCCTAAAATTGACCTACATTTCAATATCACCACAATCAAAGTCTCAACAGCCTTATCACATGGAATTTGAAAAGCTTCTCATAAAAGTCATATAAAAATATAAAGGACCAAGAATAGCCAAGATGATCTGGAAGAAAAACAAAGTAGGAACACTTAGACTTTCATGTACCATTATCAGTCTCCTGTAATTATCATAATGTGGTTTTGGTTCAAGGCAAATAAAATAAAATAAAGGCAAAGAGAGTAGGAAAAGCCTAGACACGGTGGTCATTTGATGTATGACAAAGGTGATTCTAATGTGATATGGACAAAGGTAGGTCATATTATTATTTGGGGCTGGGTAAATTGTTGATCCCCATGGAAAAACAAAAGTAATCTTGACCTCACCTGTACCATACCAAAAGTCTTCCAACGGAACTTGGCAATGAGAAAGAATGAAATCTGGCCTTTTGTAGCAACGTGGATGGGACTGGAGAGTGTGATGCTAAGTGAAATCAATCATACAGAGAAAGACAGATACCATATGTTTTCACTCTTATGTGGGTCCTGAGAAACTTAACAGAAGACCATGGCGGGGGCGGGGGGGGGGGAAGGAAAAAAAAAAAGGTTAGAGAAAGAGGGAGCCAAAGCATAAGAGACTCTTAAAAACTGAGAACAAACTGAGGGTTGATGGGGGTGGAAGGGAGGGGAGGGTGGGTGATGGGCACTGAGGAGGGCACCTTTTGGGATGAGCACTGGGTGTTGTATGGAAACCAATGTGACAATAAATTTCATATTAAAAATAAATAAATAAATAGAATACAAATAATTAAAAAAAAGAATTTGGGTTCAATGGTAAAAGCAAACAAAACATCTTTTTTTATTTTATTTATGTTATTTTATTTTATTTTATTTATTATTTATTTATTTATTTATTTATTATTTTTTCAATGTGTATTTATTTTTGAGAGAGAGAGAGACAGTGTGTGAGCAGGGGAGGGGCAAAGAGAAAGGGGGAGACACAGAATCCAAAGCAGGCTCCAGGCTCTGAGCTGACATCGCAGAGCCTGATGCAGGGTTCGAATTCACAAATCTCAAGATTCTGACCTGAGCCAAGGTTGGGTGCTTAACCGACTGAGCCACCTAGGCGCCCCTACACAATAAATCTTCTAAGAGAAAACACAGAATACTTTCATGGAAGAGGTAGGCAAGGCTTTTTTTTAAGCCCCAAACACAAGAATCTTTGCCTAACTCTTCCGTGAAGGTATTCTCCTGTGTTTTGTTTTGTTTTTTAAAGATTTATTGTTTAACTGTACCAGTTAACAAACTTCTCTTTGGAAGATTTTGGTGTGGTATGGCTTTAAGCCAAACACACAGTGACTGTATAAATCAGCAATCCCAATTCTGAGTAGATGCTCAATAGAAAAGTATATTCTGTGCCCAAACAAGAATGTCCATAGTAGCATTTAAAAAAAATAGCCAAAATTGGGGCGCTTGGGTGGCTCAGTTGGTTAAGGGACCAACTTCGGTTCAGGTCATGATCTCACGGTTCATGGGTTCGAGCCCCGCGTCGGGATCTGTGCTGACAGCTCAGAGCCCGGAGCCTGCTTCGGATTCTGTGTCTCCTCTCTCTCTGCCCCGCTCATGCTCTGTCTCTCTCTCTCTCTCTCAAAAATAAATTAACATTAAAAAATTAAAAAAAAAAAACCAAATTAAAAAAAATAGCCAAAATTGGAAATAACCTAAATCTTCATCAAGAGTGGAAAAATCAGTCATGATATACAGATATGATAAAATACTCCCACGAATGAAAATGAGCTGTTCCACATCAATAAAATTGGTCAATCTCAGGACGCCTGGGTGGCTTAGTTGGTTGGGCATCTGACTCTTGATTTCAGCTCAGGTCGTGATCTCGTGGTTCATAGGATCGAGCTCCACATAGGGCTCTGTGCGTTGAAGGCAAGAAGCTAGATACAAAAGGGTAGGTGCTGCATGAGGTTCTGAAAAGGACAAAATGGACTCTGTCGTGATAGGAGTCAATACATTGGTTACTTCTGAGGAGATAGCTTGATGGGGGGAGGCTTCTGGAAGTCTAGAAACGTTAATTTCTTGATGGTGACACAGGTGCATTTTCTTTCTAAATGTCCGTCATCTAAAATGCGCAAGCTGTACACAGCACTTACGTTATGTAGTCAATGAGATTTTTGTGAAACAGAAACGAAGCCTGGCTTTTACCCCTCCCAGGCGTCAACTGAAATTGCGAGAGCAAGGAAGGTGGCAGGGGTCTACGGATTAAACCATCGTCTCTAGGGAGGCTTACTGAATGTCAGGAACTGTCTGTTCTATGCCATCTTGTCATTGAATCAAGGTAGCTCTTATCACTCCTATTTTCCATGTAGAAATTGAGATCTGGAGAAATTAAATAACCTGCCTAGATGATTTGCCTGGTAAGAAGCAGTCCCAGAACGAACTCAGGCTTGAACGCAAAGTAGAGAGTGTTGTGGACTTTGTAGGACCCGCCTCTGTTTTGATCTGGAAGGAGAAGGATGAAGAGAGTCTTTAGGTGTGAGATGGGGGGAAGCATTCATGCACCCTCACAAATATGGGGGCGTCTGAGGCCTCGGTCTGTTGAGCGTCCGGCTTTGGATCCCACGGCTCGTGAGTTCGAGCCCCGCGTCGGGCTCTGTGCCGACAGCTCGGAGGCTGGAACCTGCTTCAGATTCTGTGTCTCCCTCTCTCTCTGCCCCTCCCCTGCCCATGCTCTGTCTCTGTCTCTCTCTCAAAAATAAATAAACATAAAAAATAATTTAAGTCACCCATATGGGTGCTGATGTATTCAATGTAACGGAATAGTTAGGTAAATAAAGAGCCCGCAATGTTGACCCAGTGTATCTTTTTTTTTTTTTTTTAATTTTTTTTTTCAACGTTTATTTATTTTTGGGACAGAGAGAGACAGAGCATGAACGGGGGAGGGGCAGAGAGAGAGGGAGACACAGAATCGGAAACAGGCTCCAGGCCCCGAGCCATCAGCCCAGAGCCCGATGCGGGGCTCGAACTCACGGACCGTGAGATCGTGACCTGGCTGAAGTCGGACGCTTAACCGACTGCGCCACCCAGGCGCCCCGACCCAGTGTATCTTAAAAAGATTCTTTTATGAAACTCTGCTGTCCTATCAAAGTGTTCCAAACCCATTTGGAAAAGGAAGCTGTGTTCCTTTGTACAACATCTCAGACATCCTTGACAGGTCTCAGTTTTAGAAATGAGGAAAGAACGTAATGAAACATAGATACATTTTTTTTTTAATTTTTTTTTTCAACGTTTATTTATTTTTGGGACAGAGAGAGACAGAGCATGAACAGGGGAGGGTCAGAGAGAGAGGGAGACACAGAATCAGAAACAGGCTCCAGGCTCTGAGCCATCAGCCCAGAGCCTGATGCGGGGCTCGAACTCACGGACCGCGAGATCGTGACCTGGCTGAAGTCGGACGCTTAACCGACTGCGCCACCCAGGCGCCCCCATAGATACATTTTTAAAAAAATCCTCTCACAATTTGGACCAAGGCACTGGCCGCTTGCAAAATATCGCTTCCAAAGTGTTTCTGCTAGCTGGGACTAGACATTAAGGATTTAGAACCAATCTCTGATCATTTTCGTCCTTTCTGTTTTTTGTGAAGAAAATTATTGATCAAGGTTTTTAGCTTCATTTAATATACTGAAGCAGCCTTTCAATTTCTTTTACAAGTCACAGCAGGGAAGGATGTTTCCTTCCAGCTTGGCATGGAACAAATCAATCTGTCTCTCGGTGCTCGATTTCTGCACATCAAGCTATGTCCAGATGGGTTGTTTCTCTGTCTTTCCAACAAACTTCCTAGGATACCGGAAATGTAGCTTTTTTTTTTTTTTTTTGTCTACATACTTACGTTGTGGGAAAATAAAAACGAATTTTTCAATGTATAATTCTAAATCTGAGCCACATTAAAGCGGTCACTTCCCAGTCTCTCTTAGCCCCCAAAATGAGATATGCTGTGTGAAGTTAAAGTTTTGACTCATGATTCTTCGTCTTTCTTCGTGTTCTGAATATTCTGATTTTTAGACTGGACGAATCAGCATAGCCAGGCAGCCCAGATGTTCTGGTATCTCTACTTGACTGCCCCCTTCCTCCAGGGACAATTATTCATGGTGACTCCATTAACTCTCAAATATACTTTATTTGGCTGATAAATTATATGAACACAATTACAACGAACACCCCCTTTTCCTCTTTGTTCTTTTAATTTTTAAAATATTTACTTATTTTGAGAGAGAGAGAAGAGAGTGTGTGCAGGGAAGGGGCAGAGAGGGAGTGAGAGAGAACCTCAAGCAGGTTCCATACCGTCAGCCCAGAGCCCAACGTGGGGCTCGGTCCCACGAACTGCAAGATCGTGACCCTGAGCCAAAACCAAGAGTTGGACGCTTCATGACTGAGCCACCCAGGTGCTCCTCCCTCTTCTTCTTTAAAAGAATCCCTGATGCCTGGGTGGCTCAGTGGGTTACACGTCTGCCTTCGGTTCAGGCCACGATCTTGTGGTCTGTGAGTTCGAACCCCGCGTCGGGCTCTGTGCTAACAGCTCGGAGCCTGGATCCTGCTTCGGATTCTGTGTCTCCCGCTCTCTCTGCCCCTCCCCACTTGTGCTCTCTCTCTCTCTTTCTCAGAAATAAATAAACATTAAAAACATGAAAACGAAAATGAAAACTAAAGAATCCCCGAGACTCTGTCTTCACAAACATACCGATGGAGTTCGACGGAAAGCTCACTGTTCAACACTGAGTGCACTTTGTCAGCTCCTTATGTGTTTAAATAATTGGATCAAATTTAATTTTTCACTTTCCAGTCTGGTAGTTACTTGTGTGCTTATTTGATTAACTTTCCTATGGGACTAGAAGTTTAAAGAGGGCAGGGACCACGTCTGCTTTTAAACACAATTTCTAGACTTAACCACAGTGCTGACAAGTTAGAGATACTCAATATTTACCTGTGAAATAAATAAATAAATGTTTTGTTGAGTTTTTTTTTTTAATTTTTCAAAAAGGCTGGACCTTATTTCATTTAACTCTCTATCTACAGTATAAACCCATTAAAGGCCATCAGATGGGTTTTGTTTACCAAATGTTGAAGCTGTCGTATTTAATGACTTCTCTGTTATTATCTGTGAAACTGGAGACAGAGGTGATAGTCTTAGGACATCTGGTCTTTAATCTCGGTAGAAATTCAAATGTAGCTGCAGCTAATAGAGGCTTTGTCTGATAGTGGCTTTAACTAGAAGAACAATTATTGTTTACTTAACAAGAAGTTTGAAGGTTGGCGTTTCCAGATTGTTGCCCGTTACTCTTGGGGCATCTCTATGAGTTTTGGTCTTCTCCCTCATGACCACAACATGGCTGCCTTAGCTCCATACAGTTTGGCTGAACACCAGCATTCCAAACACGAATGAAGAGGGTGGGTAATATAAGATAAAGCCAAAACCAAAAGACAGAACAAAACCAGGGTTGAATTGTATCCCTGAAAAAAAATAAATAAACTTGGAACCTTAACCCAAAGGAACTCAGAATGTGACCTCATTTGGAGATAGGGTTGTTGCAGAGGTAACCAAGTTAAAATGAGGTGGTAATCCCGTTAAAATCAAGTTAAAATAAAAATTAGGGTGGAACCTAATCTGATAGGACTGTGGTGTCCTTATAAAAAAGAGGAGATTTGAACACAGAGACAGACACCCACCCAGGGAAGATGGCGTGAGCACACAGAGAGAAGACGGTCTTCTACAAGCCAAGAAGGAAGGCCTGGGACAGATACTTCCCTCACAGCCCTGCTGACACCTTTATTTTGGACTTCGAGCCTCCAGAACTGTGAGACAATAAATTTCTCTGTTATAGCAGCTCTCGCAAACTAATACGTGCCTCTTATGCGCAGATTTCCCATTGTTTTTTATTAGCCAAAAGAGCTACGGGAGAATCTGGGGAAGTGAGCGTCTTGAGACAGCCGTGCTGTGAGGTCGATTACCTCTGGTGTTAGACGTCCCCTGGGTTTGGAAAGACGGCGACCCTGAAGAATACTTAAGGCCTGCTGACGATGAAGAAAGACGTGATGAGCGTTGAGTGGCCTGATCGATGGAATCAACGGATCTGTCACAGCCTTATCACTGCGTAGTGAGATGTGTGTAACTCACATCAGACTGATTCTTTAAAAGTAAAATGGAGGGGCACCAGGGTGGCTCCGTCGGTTGAGCGTCTGGCTCTTGATTTCAGCTCCGGTCATGATTTTGCGGTTTGTGAGTTGAACCCCTGCATCAGGCTCTGCGCTAACGGTGAGGAGCCCGCTTGCCATTCTGTCTCTCCTTCTCTCTGCCCCTCCTCTGTTTGTGGTCTCTCTCTCTCTCTCTCTCAAAATAGATAAATAAACTAAAAAAAATAATAAAAGTAAAATGGAAACTATATTCATTTTTCAACATAGCTGGGATACGCCAACGTAACAAACTCTCCCCAAATCCCATTGGCCTCATCTGACAAAAATTTGGTTTCTAACTCATGCTCACATACATCGGCAAAGGGTTCTGCCCCACCGTCACCTGGTGATCCGGGCAGATGCTGGAACGGGGGGCCCCCCTCGGATACCACTGCAGCAAAAAAGAACACGGAGAATCTCAGGCCGACGTCGGACGCTTAACCAACGGAGCCACCCAGGCGCCCTGGTCTGTTTGTGATCTTAAGATGTGATGCTGTGCAGCACCAGGTCCGCACCCACTGGGATCAGGGCAGGACAGAGGGACAGGTGGAAAAGCAGTCCCGTTTTATCCCGGAGAATAATCCTTCCTGGGAGCCTCCCGTATGCACTTCTCTCTGGTGCTATTGCCCATACAGGGCCTCGAGATGACTCCCAGCACAAGGGACCCTTGGAAACCGTGGAACCGGCAGAAAAGACCAGGATAACACTCACGGGCCTCGGCCAATCACAGCTCTTGGAGCTGATGTGCCACCCCGTTTGGAGTTCTAGGGGCGCCTGGGTGTCTCAGTCGGTTAGCATCCGACATTGGCTCAGGTCACGATCTCACAGTTCGTGGGTTCAAGCCCCACGTCGGGCTCTGCGTTGACAGCTCAGAGCCCGGAGTCTGCTTTGGATTCTGTGTCTCCCTCGCTCTCTCTGCCGCTCCCCCCACTTGTGTTCTCTCTCTCCCTCTGTCTCAAAAATAAATAAATACACATTTAAAAAAAATAATAAAACTGGAGCTCTAGCAACAAGAAAGGAAGAGTGGATGATCATGGGGAGAACATGTTTCATACACACGTTTTCATTCTGGCCAGAACACTTGGAGGCAGGCCTGGGTTCTTCGCAAGCAGCTGCGTAGACTGTGGACCGGTGGGTGCCCCAGGGTCTGACCCCCACGGCGAGTCAGGGCCGATCACCGGCCCAACACCACCACCGGTGGATTCACTCCCTGCTCCTCCCAGTCAGATTCATTTGCCATCGATCTTATCCACGGCTGTGGGCACAATCGTCCTCTCTTCTGTGTGCCTGGGGGGTGTGGACGGGCGCCCCCAGTGCCCTGGCCAGGCACAGAGAAGCCCGAGGAACAGAGGCAGAAAGTGCTTTTGCAGCCACACACGGAGTGTCTGTTGGAGAGACTCCCCCCGCCCCGTTCTCTCAGTAATAACAATAAAAAAATGCTACGCCAACGAAGTCCCGCAAGATGCTCTTATCTATTAATATATCTCTAATCGCAAGTTGTATCGCCGCACATCCTCAGCGCCTGCATGGGCCTGGAAATACGCTGTCTGCAAGATGCAAATCTCTGACCCTCATACTGACGCCTCCGGGGCAGACGCCTATTCTGGTCTGAATTTGATAACGACATCGGAGTCACGCATTGTGTTGTTCCCCGATGCGCTCTGCTTCGGCAGGACGACTGCTTGGAAAACTCAACATCTATTAAAAACAACGGCGAGACACGGGCTATTTTTATTTTCCTCATCAAATCGGAAGCATCTGGAATTCTGGCGGCCACGAAGGATTTTCGTATTTTGTCGGCAACGCAACAGGGGAACTCCGATCCAAGCAGAAATGTTAACTTTTCAGCAGTGGGAGTTTTGATTGAAAAGGTTCTTTATTTGCGGCGTACGTAACATTCGTATGTACTGTGTATTTAACATTCAAAAATTTGTTTAATGTTTATTTATTTTTGAGAGAGAGAGACAGAGACAGAGCATGAGCAGGGGAGGGGCAGAGAGAGAGGGAGACACAGAATCCCAAGCAGGCTCCAGGCTCCGAGCCGTCAGCCCAGAGCCCGACGCGGGGCTCGAACCCACGGACCGTGAGATCATAACCTGAGCCGAAGTCGGTCGCTTAGCCGACTGAGCCACCCAGGCGCCCCTAACGTTTTTTTTTTTTTTCAACCCTGTACACACAGTTGAGTTTCATTGTCTATATCATTGTAGCAGGTGTATTTCCAGTTGGAGCCCCGCAAAGCCTCTTTGGGCCACATCTGAGGACACAGGAGAGGTGCCAGTTGGCGGTATAATCAGATCTGTGTTTCCAAAAGATCGCTGCCTTCTGAGTGAATAAAATGGAAGGAGGCGGGAAGGAAACACGATGCCCAGATCCACATCAGCGACAAAGAAGAGGCTGGAGAGAAGGGTGGCCATGTGGGACAACAGGTACAGTACGAAGTTCATGGTCAAATCCGGGTGTGGTGGGTAGGTGGCCGTTCCCTGTGCACTTCTTTCAACTTCTCTCTGGGCTTGGAAACTAAAGAAAGAGATAAAAAGCAAGCATACAGGTAAGACCAAGCAGGAGAGCACTACAGAGGCCCAGGCAAGAAATTAAAGATTTAGTGGTTGTTGGGTTTTGGTTTTTGTTTTCGTTTTTTTGTTTCAATTGCTGGGGGCGCCTGGGTGGCTCCACTGGTTAAGCCTCCGGTTTCAACTCAGGTCATGATCTTGGGATCTTGTGGTTGGAGCCCCGCGTCCGGCTCTGGGCTGACATCTCAGAGCCTGGAGCCTGTTTCTGCCTCTGTGTTTCTCTCTGGCACTGCTCCACCCCGCCGCCCCCCCCCCCCCAAATAAACATTAAAAACAATTGCTTAGAGTTTGAACCAAGAGGTACCAAGCCTGGCAAGAGTTAAATGGGTTGAACTGAATTAATTTTGATCCCTTGATTGCTGACGCTGTTCTAATTTCAATCTCAGTCGAATCCTCCCTCTTTTTTCTTGCCTTTTTTTTTTTTTTTTTTTTTTTTTTGCTATTATATTGCTTTTCCCAAGGGTCTGCAGAGAATAAAATAAATTCTTGATAAATTAGGTGCTTTCCCCTCTAGGACAATGGTTTTCACATTAAAAAAAAAAAAAAAGATACCTGGGTTTCTTTGAAAAACCAAGAAAAGCTTTGAACCCTCCCCCTCCACCCCCACAAATGCATATACGTGCCTGTAAGAAAATCTGCATGCCCTAGGGGCCCCGGGCGCATTCAGGGACCCTAAAATCCCCAGTGTACAGGGACTCGGGTCAAGGACGTCCGTCTGGGTCTGATGGAACGTGGACCAGGTCACCCACGGGCAGGATTTTGGGGGTTCCTCCCCGCCTGGGGTATCTGTGCAGGCTGCTTCCGGGTACGGAACGTTCAGTAGAGCAAGGCAAGTGCGAGGGCTTCTGTCATTTCATCCCGGGGAAGTGGCACCCTCCCGGAAGCCTGAAGGGGGCCCAATTAGCATACGGTAATTAGAATCGTGGCAATAACGCTGCCTCCTCATTTTCTTTTGTGGGCCCCGTGGAGGGAAGAGCGCTGCAGACCGGGCTGCGAGAGGCAGCAGACAAAGCCGTCTGGCTGGGGGCCGCCTGGGTGGCCCTGTCGGTTGCGCGTCGGACTCTGGATCGCAGCTCAGGTCGTGGTCTCGCTGCTCGCGGGTTCGAGCCCCACGTGGGGCTTCACGCTGGCAGCCCAAAGCTCGCTTGGGATTCTCTCTTTCCCTCTCACTGGCCCTCCCCTGCTTGTGCTGGCGCGCTCTCTCTTTCTCCCTGTCTCTCAAAATACATAAGTAAATACATGTTAAGAAGAAAGCGGTCTGTCTACACCCCTTCTCTAACTGATGCTTGGGGAGAGAGCAGGGCTCAGCCCTTGCGAGGAGGGGGTGGACGGGAGGGGGGGAGGTAGGCAAATCAGAGCAGAAGAGACCTGTGTTCAGCCTGCAGGCTGGGGGGGGGGTGGGTAGGGGGAGGAGGGGAGGGGCTCTGCCCTCCTCTCCTCTGGAAGCTCCCCTCTGCCACCTCATCTGTCACCTGAAGGACGGACAACCCCAGCCTTCTTCCCTTGGTGCAGTAGTGTGGCCTCCAAGAGGAGGGGGTCCGCGGGGTCAAGGAGAGCATAGGAGGGATCCCAGGGGTGAGACGGGGTGCATCGGTGGGGCCTGGGCTGGCTCCGTTCTGGAAAGGCCTCCTTGCTTTGGGTGTCCCTCCTTCCCCAGAAAGGAGCAGGCGCCCCCTGACGCAGACGCGGACCCTAAGGGACATTGCAAGGAGAACGGACAGCCGGGTGCGTGTGCGCATGTGCGGGTGAGGCCCAAGAGCGGGATTTCAGACGCGGACGCATCCCCGAGGGGCTGCGATTACAAAAGCCCCTGATGTACGCAGTGGCCTAGATTGCGTGTATCCAAACGACACGACCCACATTGGGTCCGCGCACGTGATGGGCCTCGGCCGTGCTCTGCCAGAGCTTATAGGTCAGGGCTCCGCGAGCCGCCATGCAGGTGAAGCCCAGGTGACCTTGGCTGCCCCTCCCCTCCCGCCCCCTTCCCCCCCCCCCCCCGCCCCCGCCCTTCCCGCCCTTGTCGTTTGTCACCTGCCTGCCCGCAGACTGGCTGGCGGTGCGCCGGGGTCCAAACGTCACTTTCTCAACTCAGCCTCAGAGGTGCATACTTTTCACCTCCTACCCACCCGGTAGTTCGGTAAATCACCGGTGCCCGTGGCGGATTGCGGATTAATTCCAGCCATAGTGCTGCCAGCGCGTTGTTTTCAGGGAAGACCTAACCCCTTAACCTCAGAGCACAATGCCTTGTCCGGGCGCCTTCTGCTAAAACAAAACAAAGAAATAAAGCCCTTTGGGTAGCTCCTAGTGGTTTCTTTCTTTCTTTTTTTAAAGTTTATTCATTTATTTTGAGAGAGCGCACATAAGTGGGGGAGGGGCGGAGAGAGAGGGAGAGAGAATCCCAAGCAGGCACCGCGGTGACAGCAGAGGCTGACGCGGGGCTCGAACTCGCGAACTGCGAGAGCATGGCCTGAGCCGAAGTGGGACGCTTAACCCACTGAGCCGCCGGGGCGCCTCTTCCAATTTTCTTAAGAGACGTTTGAGATCCCGCGTGACAAGCACTGGAGACCTGTCCCCAGCTTATGTTCTCTGTGATGTCACACACATGTTGTATATTTCAGTTGCGGGGGCTGAGGGATCCTTGCTCCATATGCTCCTGTTGCCATCTTTCCTGACTGTGTCTCCTGAGTGCAAGGCCCTTCTTCTCTAGCTGCTGAAATTCTCCCTTGCTGTAAAGGTTCACTTTAGAGAGCACCTCTGCCACGAGACTTTCTGGAGACTTCGTCCTTTGTCCCAATGTTGGTAGTGAGTTTATCCTCTCTCACTTTGGTGTTATTTTTGTAATGCCTCCTTTATCCATCCAATCATCCATCCATCTGTCCATCCATTCCTCCCTCTATCCATGCATCCAGAAGCCCTCCACTCATCCATCCGTCCATCCATCCATCCATTTCTTCCTCCATCCATCCATCCATCCATCCATTTCTCCATCCATGCATCTATCCATGCATCCATCTATCCATCCATCCATGCATCCATTTCTCCCTCTATCCATGCATGCATGCATGCATCCATCCATCCATCCATGTATCTATCCATCTATCTGTCTATCTATCTATCTCTCAGTTGACTGAGTGATTGATCCATCCATCCATCCATCCATTTCTCCATCCATCCATCCATCCATCCATTTCTTCCTCTATCCATGCATCTATCCATGCATCCATCCATCCATGCATCCATCCATCCATTTCTCCCTCTATCCATGCATGCATGCATGCATGCATCCATCCATCCATCCATCCATCCATGTATCCATCCATCCGTCTGTCTATCTATCTATCTATCTATCTCTCAGTGGACTGAGTAATTGATCGATCGATCCATCCATCCATCCATCCATCTATCCATCCATCCATTTCTCCCTCCATCCATCCAGCCCTCCACTCATCCATCCATCCATCCATCCATCCATCCATCCATTTCTCCCTCTATCCATGCATGCATGCATCCATCCATCCATCCATCCATGTATCTATCTATCTATCTATCTATCTCTCAGTTGACTGAGTGATTGATCCATCCGTCCATCCATCCACCCATCCATCCATCTATTTCTCCATCCATCCATCCATCCATCCATCCATTTCTCCCTCTATCCATGCATGCATGCATCCATCCATCCACCCATCCATCCATCCATGTATCCATCCATCCATCCGTCTGTCTATCTATCTATCTATCTCTCAGTGGACTGAGTGATTGATCGATCCATCCATCCGTCCATCTATCCATCCATCCATTTCTCCCTCCATCCATCCAGCCCTCCACTCATCCATCCATCCATCCTTCCTTCCTCCATCCATCCAACCGTCCATCCATTTAAACATTCATTCATCCACCCATCCCTCCCTATCTCTGTCTGGCCATCCATCCATTCCGCTATTCAGTCCAGTTGCTCAGAAAGTAAATGCCATGGGCTAATCTGGGTTCTGGGGATAGGCAGCCAACCACACACAGCTGCTGCCTCCACACAGAGCTTAGAGGCTAGTGGGAGTGAGGAGAGGGAAAGAGCAGAAGGCTCCAGGTTGTCACGCAAAGACTTGGCATTTAAAATTGAAGATACAAAAGCCACGAAACCATGCCTTTAACCTTAAAGAGCTCTAAGTCCGATGGAAGACACAGACACAGAGATAATTATCTCTAAGACAATATCCTTCATGCCATCGATAAAGTATGGATGAAATGTCATGGAATCGCACACAGGGAAATGATTACTTCTGCTTGGAGATCCAAGAAAGTCTCACGAAAGAGAAAATCTATGAGCTTGTCTTAACGTGAAGAGTAGCAGCTTTCCGGGTGGGCAGGGCGGGAGAGGACAGAAGCGTCCCAGGCAGAAGAAACAGAAGGGCCAGTGCGTTTGGGGGACAAGCTGGTGGTTTGTTCTGGCTGGGGGATGGGACGCGTGGGCACAAATGCCTTTCTCGCAGGCTGACCCTCAGCCGGGATCTCTCCCTCAGGCCATGCCCCAGTTGGTCCCGACATCTGTCTGTGCTGGCTACCCCTGTCATGGGGTGGGCAGCCCTCTCTGGACAGGGGTACATTCCCTCGTTTGGGCTCTGATTCTGGAAATTTCCTGGGTCATTCCCACTCTGGTGCCCACAGCTCTGTCACCCCACACAATCGTTGTGGTGTCCTTCCCGTAGAGCCACACGGCCGTGGAAAATGGAAACCACTTTTAATGGGCACGGAAGCACCTGCCGGCTGCTTTTCTCCATGGTGCCCACCTCTCCCCCTCCCCCAATCTTTTTTTTTTTTTTTTTTTAGACAAGGAAACAGAGTTCCTGTGACCTAAAAAGTGAGATCCAGGAAGCTGGCTGGATTCCGGTCACTGTGCCTTAGAAGCCTGAGCCATCTGTTTGGAGGGCCCGTCACCAATTGGCCGGTTCCATCCCACATGGCCTATTTTCGCAGAAGGTAGAGCAGAAAGGTTTCAGCTGCAAGTCAGTGTAGAGAGATTTTCACAGCAAATGATTCCCTGTTCTGGGGAATGTGCAGTTACTTCAAGGGGGAGAGATTCAGAAATTCTTTCGTAGTAATACGGGCAGGCCTATCCTCCGTCCAGCGGAAGAGCAGCTCGGGAAAGGAATCGGACGCCTTATCCCAAAGCTAGGCTAGCTGTGTTATTTTGGCTTTTCAAACTATCTGGCCTGAAATCAGTCCCGACAAGAACTCTCATTCCCCACCATTGTCCCTGTCTCTCCCTGGAAGGCAAGAACCCTGCCTGGCAATGACCGAAAGATGACAGCGTTCAGACCCCAGGGTAAGCATTTGCATACATTATCGCACCAGTCGTCTTAGGATGCTAGGAGGAGGGGCTGATGTTGTCCCATTAATAGCAGTTGGCCCAAGAGGTCACATTGCTCGCAGAGATTTGCCCCAACTGGCCTGCTCTTTCCGACTCAGCTCTATCCTTTGTCTCCTACGGAGCGAGGCTGCTTTCTCCCCCAGCAAATCCTCAAAGACGAATATCCCGGCTGTGCCGCATTTCCTCTTACAGGTTGTTTTTCAGTCTTTGTCCCTTGAGTCAGATTGTTCAGATGTAGCTAAAATTAGTCCCTTTTCCCTGGATGTGTTCTGGAAGGTCAGTATTCTCAGTTGGTTATATTTCAAGTATACGTAGAGGCAGTGGGGCCTCTGAAGTAACCTCCCCTAGTCTGGACATCATGCTCCTATTGATACAACCATCCCAGCATCTGAGAAGTCTATCACTACCAGGGCAGTGCTTCCCCAGAGGCGGTGCCACCAGGAGAGACCACGGTTGCCGGGAGCACATAAGAAGGGGGTGCCACAGACTGGACTGGCGCCTGCCTGCATCTGTTAACTACTTTTCGCTGGAGCAGGTAGTCTGTTGTGTCCTGATTTTCCTGGGGAAGTATGCGGGCTGTGGATGGGGGCAGATCTGAATGACTCTACCCATTGCTGGATTCCGAACGTGGGCAAGCATACGCCTCGGTTTCTTCCTTTGTGTTACCTTGGGCCGGTCTGGGGGGGGGGTGGGGGGGTAAGGTTTATGGTTGCTGTGTTCGAAGCAAGTCAAGTGGGCACTCGACAAAGCACGGACATGGGTATCATGGACTCTTTTCGCGGATCAGAAGAGGAGACAGATAGCTGGTCTCTGACGGAAGGTCCAACGTGGCTGGTGGTTTGGTCCTCGGTGACCAGCCGCTGAGCGGAGCGAAGTCAACCGTCTCTTGGGGGGATCCCCGCTGCCGTGAGCGCCAACGTCGTGGGCTGGGGGCAGCTGGGCCCCGTGTGTCGCCTGGAGGGGGTGTGAACAGTCCCTCACGGTTTAGCCAGGAGCGTAGAAAGCACAGAAGGAACAGAGGGGGGTGTGCCAATGGCCCTACTACATGCGAAAGCGCTTTTTCAACGGCCAAGGGCAGGGCGCGTGTCGGTTGTCATTTGTACGCGGCCCGTTCCGTCTGTGTGACGCACGAACCTACTCGATCAACATCGAAGACTTTCTCGGGGAAGGCTGCCAGATGCCGGCCAGGCTGCTGGAAGCGATGGAGACTTCTTTCTCCGCAAGAAATGGCTGAAAGCCCGTGGTCTTTATTGATTCACATTTGCAAGCCGTAACTCCTTATCTCTTTCATGCTCCTAATGTCATGATGTCCGTTTGTATAATACATTAGTCCGGCTCGTCGTGTTGCCAGGCCCTGAATAACCGCAGAGGGAGCGGTGACTTGTGTGGAGAAGCCAGTCGGGAAGCCAGGTCAGGGGGCTCGGTCCTAACCTGTCTGCTGTCCCTACAGAGACGGAGAGAGAGACAGGGAGACAGAGAGAGAGAGAGAGGCTCGGCCTTGCTCCCCTGTAGGGTCCCCCGGATGAATCCTTCATGCTCTCAAAGTTCTTCGCGAGCCTTGGATACTACGTAAACGCGAGGCATAACCATTATGAATTATAAGGGAGGCAGACGGAGGTTTTAAATTAAATAGCACCGTTGTGTTATTTTTCATCAGGATTCAGAGCAGCCGACCTTCCCAGCAGAAGTAACTTAGATAATTTGATTCTCTCACTTAACCAGGACTGGTCACTGCAGGGATAGAAGTTAATTTCTTGAAAAACAGCTGTGGGTTTTCCTCCCCACCAGCCTCTCTCAGAGCTTTGCAGATGCGGTCGTAATGAAACCGGAGCGGAAGTTCCACCGGGAGACTTGTTAATCCGACGGCGGCTCCGATAGATGGTTCTCCCGGTGTTGGTCTGCCTGGGGAATGGTCGGGACGCGTGAGTGTCCCTCTGGGCGACCACCGGCATGGTCGCCTCCACCCAAATCAACCTCAATGTGTGGCAGGACGGTAAACCGAACCAAATGGTTTGGAGCCTCGGTAGAAAGGAGGACTCGATCTGACTGTTTGAGTCCGAGCCTCCCAGGGGCGCCCGGGCGGCTCGGTCGGTGAGGCGTCCGGCTTCGGCTCAGGTCGTGATCGCGCGGTCCGCGGGTTCGAGCCCCGCATCGGGCTCTGTGCTGACAGCTCGGAGCCTGGAGCCTGCTTCCGATTCTGGGTCTCCCTCTCTCTCCACCCCCTCCCCTGCTCACGCTCTATCTTTCTCTCTCTCGAAGATACATAAACATTAAACAAGAATTTGATTTCGAGCCTTCCAAATAACCCTGGAATAGGACAGAGTGGGCATTGCCACGATCCACGATCTGCCCCCTTGCCGGGGAAATGAACAGGGAGGTGACGTGTAAGCTGAATTAAAACCTTTACAGTTCTTGGGGCGCCTGGGTGGCGCAGTCGGTTGGGCGTCCGACTTCAGCCAGGTCACGATCTCATGGTCCGTGGGTTCGAGCCCTGCGTCGGGCTCTGGGCTGATGGCTCAGAGCCTGGAGCCTGTTTCTGATTCTGTGTCTCCCTCTCTCTGCCCCTCCCCCGTTCATGCTCTGTCTCTCTCTGTCCCAAAAATAAATAAACATTGAAAAAAAAAAAAAAAAAAAAAACCTTTACAGTTCTGTTGACAGATTCTGCGGAAGGTTGTAGAATGATACTCTGGTGTTGCAGAACCTGACATGGGCTGTCAGGCTGGAGAAGAAGCAGGAGACGCAATTAGGACAGAGAAGCCTGGGCCGATCCAGGGGATCGCTAGTATTTACTCAGGGCACCCCGTGCCTGTGACATATGGCTGTTTGCTCGGCCTCGGGTTCTGCCACCCCGTGGCTGTGTGATCTCAGGAAAGTCACTCAGCTACGCTGAGCCTCACTTTTCTCATCTATCAGATAAACGCAGCAGAAGATCTCTTCTGCCCCAGAATTGTCTGGTGCACTCTGTAAGCCGCACGCGCAGCGAAGAGGAAGAAGGATCTTCAAAATCTGGGTCTGTCTTCGCTACTGGCGTTGAAGATGTCGGGAAGGCGGCACGTAAGGGAGATGGCTCTGTCGTGACAGGCTTGAGGAAGTCCCATAAAAACATTGAACGTGAGGGTTAATAGACTTCGTCCCCAGCTACCGCCATCCAATACGGTATGTGGTCCTTCCGTGCCTTCTCTCCCCCGGTCCAGGTTGCCTCGAAGTTCATGTCCCTGGTTTTGATTACATTCTTTTTATTTTAATCTTGTATTTTTGTTTATTTCTTTACTTTGAGGGACACAGAAACAGCCTGAGTAGGGGAGGGGCAGAGAGAGGGAGACAGAATCCCCAGCAGGTTCCGCTCTGCCGGCGTGGAGCCCGCCGTGGGGCTTGAACTCACAAATCACTTCTTCAGCCGAGAGGATGGAGCGGAAGCTGAGGCATACAACTTCTGAGGCCAGCTCTTAATGGACCGAGAACTTTCCGTCTTGTTCTCTGGAGAAAGCCATCTGTCCCGTAAGATGTCTGACTTCAGGGAACGCCTGCGTGGCCCAGTCGGTTTAGCGTCCGACCTCGGCTCGGGTCACGATCTCACGGTTTGTGGGTTCGAGCCCCGCGTCGGGATCCTGTGCTGACACCGAGGAGCCTGGAGCCCGCTTCGGATTCTGTGTCTCCCTCTCTCTCTGCCCTTCCCCCGCTCACGCTCTGTCTCCCTTTCTCTCCCTCAAAAGTAAATGAACATTAAAAATAATTAAAAAAAAAAAAAAGAAGAAGAAGTCCGACACACTGAGACACTCATGCTGGACAGGCCACGTGCAAGTGTCTAGGTCAACGGATCCAAGTAGCAGTTGGCATCAGTCATCAGCCATGTGCGTGCGCCATTTTTTTTTTTTTTTTTTTACGTTTATTTATTTTTGAGACAGAGAGAGAGCATGAACGGGGGAGGGGCAGAGAGAGAGGGAGACACAGAATCGGAAACAGGCTCCAGGCTCCGAGCCATCAGCCCAGAGCCCGACGCGGGGCTCGAACTCACGGACCGCGAGATCGTGACCTGAGCTGAAGTCGGACGCTCAACCGACTGAGCCACCCAGGCGCCCCGCGTGTGCCATTTTGAATATCCCACCTAATCAAGCCTTTGGATGCAGTCAGCCCCTGGCAGCATCAGATTGCAGCCACGTGAGAGATCCTCAGCCAGAAATTTCCAGATGAGCCTTTCCCAGATTCCTGATCCACAGAACTGGGCGCAAAGTAGAGCGAAATTGGTTGTTTCAAGCTGCTGAATTGGGGGGTAATTTGTTACCCAGCAGCGGTCATCAGGGCATGGAACGTGCAGTCGAGGATTGTAGTGGTGAGGTCGAGCCCTTAGGCAGAGTAGATGTCCTCCAACTTGTCCCACGGGGCAGCGATGGCGGTGGGGGGGGGGGTGGTGTCTCAGTATGACAGGGATTATGTGTTTAATGTACTGTCCGTGCTGAGCCAGCATGAGAGCGCTGGCCTTCTCTCAGGATGACTTTGGCGGTTGGGACTTAAGATTTCTCTTGTGTTGACACTTGCCCTGACTTGAAGTTAGATTTGAGGGGGTTTGCGTGACATCGTGTTTCTTGCCACTGACAAAATAAGCTAATTTCTTTAGTCTCACGCACAATTTCTCTGAAAAAAATTATGGATTGTCACAGTCCTCTGGACTGGGCAATCAATGCACCCCAGTTCGCAAGAAAAAAGAATGATGGATGGGAATACCATTGAGTGCTATCAACTGCACGATATGCTGCGATAATTCAGCTTTTAGAAAGCCGTGCTTATCTAAGAAGCAAAATGGAAGAAAACATTAGGGGATTTAGTGTCGAGATGAGCGGTGATGTGTTTGTGGGTTGACATCTGAAGCTTCTTATTACAAGTGGCATTGGTAAACCCAAGACCTACTTATTCAAGAAGGAAGACCCAGATTCTGTTCTTCTGGTATCTTGGCCAAGACACTTGACCTCTCTGAGCTTAATTTTTCCTGATGGCTGATGGTAAGTCAAGGAAGGGCACGTTGGAGTTCTAGAATAAGCTGGAAGGCACTTGTGAAGCTGTCATCTGAACCAGTTAGGATCAGAGCTGGCGGCTGTAACAGAAGAGTCCAGCATTAGAGGGGCTTGAGCAAACTAGAATATTCTTTCTTTCTGGTGGAGTCAAGGCAGGCTGGATACGGTGGTCTGGGGCTAGAGTGGCAGCTTTGTGAAGTTATTAGACGCGAGACTCCTTCTGCCATTTCTTATATGTGACCCATTCCTCATGTTCCCACACAGCAGCCATGGTTCCAGATATCACATGTGCACTCCAGATAATGCAATGAAAACTTAGGTTCTCGGGAAGGAAGAAAGACAGAAGGGATCCTGGGAGGCAACCAGCAGCCTCGGCCACCAGGAACCACCAGAGAGCCACACACATCCAGTCTGGTTAGCAAGTTGCATCCGAGAAATCTTAAAAACGTTCAATGTCTGGCCAAGATACCATCAGCGGGGGCATGGGCAAATTATACGGTATGTTAGCCCAACTCGGAAAACTTGGATGATTCAAAAAATCAGATTTTTTCAAAAAAGCCCAATTCAGTTAATGTGACAAAGAGACCTTTTTTTTTTTTTTTTTAAATAACAATAGGGTGAATTTGGAATGCTGGCTACCACCTAAGCTCATTTTCAAAAGTCATTTAAAACCAAGCGAGCTCAGCGGCTTGCCTGCAGACTGTTTGCGCAGATTGATACAAATCAGATTAATTTCCATTTTGACCTTTGCAGGAGAAGCCCGGACTCTCTCCTGGTTGGTTAATCAAGATCACCGGCACGATGCTCCAGTAATGAACCCGGCTGGTAATGTGGGTTTCCGTGCGGGCATGGGGTCGGGGGAAGGTTTGCAGAGACCGGCTCAGAATCGCCTAGAACTTTTTACAAATCGTGACCATGTCTGTGTCAGTTTCCCAAATTGGGCTGTACTGCAATAATGCACAGTTGGAAAGAGGTTGCTAGAAGAATCCCACGGATCCCTTTGGGTCCCTGCCCACCCCCTTCCCCCTTAGGATCTGCTGAGAGAGAATAATCATCAGTTGTGGCATCAGAATCACACGAAGACCTTAATGGCTCTCACGAGACCGAGATGCCCTCATGGCCACTGCCCAAGAATGGGGAATAAGACAGGAGAAACTTAGGTTCTATGGCTCTGGGACCCCACAGGACCATCGGATGGTTCTGTCTGGATAGATGTTGTTATAATCGCCGAAAGCAGGGCATTCAGCAATGGAAGGTCTGTGGCCTTTCAGAAGAATGCCAGCCTACCCACAACAGACGTCTTTATTGAGCCCCTGTTAAGGCTGATACCGAGGAAGATGAGAGGGGTAATAGGGCACAGCTCCTGGCCTCCGGAAGCTTCTACCCCACACCTGAGCAGGTGGGAGATTAACAGGGCAACAGTTCACCAGCCCTGGGGATCTGGGCTTGGCCCTGCATAGCTCAAGATTAATTCAGAAATCTATTCGGGGTGCCTGGGTGGTGCCGTCAGTTAAGCGTCCCACTCGTGATCCTGGCTCAGGTGGTGCCCTCGCAGTTGTGGGATCGAATCCCCCTCTCTCCGCCCCTCCCCACTCGCGCACTTTCTCGGTCTCTCAAATCAACATTAAAAAAAAACAAAAAAGATTTAGAAATATATTCTACAGCTTCTGAGGGGAGCACTGGGGGGGGGCTCCCACCTTCCATGTGTGGGTGAGGCACAGACGTTATTTATGGGCAGAATCCCTGAGTCTTCCAGGCTCCTCGTTGCCCTCCCGACAAGGTTTGTCGTTTGCTAGGAGTGGGCGACCAGATCTCCCTGTACCTTTGCTGCCTGGAAACTTACAAAGTGGGAGGTGGGGGTGGGGGGGCGGAGGAATCTCTGATCATTGGCTTTTCTGGAGAAATGGCTGAGCAAGTCAAAACTTCCCCCAACTCCCCGGGGCTTGTTGGAACGTTCTGTGAACTCGTTTGTTCTGTAAAGAGGGAAAAATATCCACATTGGAGAAATTGCCCTAGTTAGCAAAGTCACAGCTGATCTGCAAAATAGGAGCACCCTCTGGCGCTCCTTTCCCGGTGGGGACCCTGGGTACAGCTCAGAAGCCAGCAACGTGTGACGCTCTGGGCTCCCGAGTCACACGGCCTGCCTTTTAATCCTGGCCCTGTCCCATCGCTAAGAGCCATTGTGTTCTTGGGGCGCCTGGGTGGCTCAGTCGGGTAAGCGCCAGACTTGGGCTCAGGTCATGACCGCGCAGTTCGTGGGTTTGAGCTCTGCGTCGGGCTCTGTGCTGACAGCTCGGAGCCTGGAGCCCGCTTCGGATTCTGTGGCTCCCTCTCTCTCTCTCTGCCCCTCCCCCGCTCACACTCAGTCTCTCTCTCCTTCAAAATTAAACATTTAAAAAAAAAAAAAGAGCCATTGTGTTGCTTAACCTCTCCATCCCTTGGTTTACTCCTCTGTCAAATTGGAGTAGTATCAATACCTACCTCATAGATTTGTGGGGAAGCATGTTTCATAGGTCAGTGCCTGGTGCTCAGTAAATTTAACTTAAAAAAAATTTTGTTTTTAGGGTTTATTTTAGAGAGAAAGAGAGGGACAATGAGCAAGGCAGGGGCAGAGAGAGAGGGGGATACAGAATCCGAAACAGGCTCCAGGCTCCGAGCGGTCAGCACAGAGCCCGAGGTTGGGCTCGAACCCACGAACCATGAGATCACGACCTGAGCGGAAGTTGGATGCTTAACCGACGGAACCAGTAAATTTAACCCTTCCCATTACTAGGTTTCTAGCTGGGTGCTTGCGTAATGCTGTGAAAAGAGATAAACAACACTCAGAGGGAGATTTGGTGGGACGTGGGATTGGTGGGCAGGGAAGGCCGATACTGAGTTTGGGTGTTTATTTTTTTTTAAGGTTTTTTTTTTGTGTGTGTGGTTCACCCAATAAAAGCAATAGACCTTACTGTGGTAGGTAGGAGGGTGAAACGGAGTCAAGTGTGTCAAAACAATTGCTCTATGCTAATGTGGTTGTTGAAGGCAGAATTCCAAGGTGGCCCTCCATGATTCCCCCTCCCTGGCACAGAATTACCTCCTCGGAAATGTGGACAGGACCCGAGCGTGATGAGCTGTCACTCCCACAGCTGTGCTACTTTATAAGGCAAAAGACATTTTGCAGCTGTAATTCAGACTCCTAAACTGTTGACTTTAAGTGAATCAGAAGGGAGATTATCTGGGTGGGCCAGCCTTAATCAGGCGAGCCCCTTAAAGGGTCCGAGCCCTTTCTGAAGGGAGACGCATTCCATGCAAGGCGACTTCTCTGTTGCCGCCTTTGACGAAAGAGGGGCCTCATGGCAGGCAAGGCGGGCAGCCTCTAGGAGCTGAGAGGGATTCCCCACTAGGAGCTGAGCTCAGCCAGCCACCGGAATGAACTGGATAACAGGTTCTTCCCCAGGACCTACGGAAAGGAACACCTTGCTTTTGGCCTCGTGAGATCCTGAGCCGAGAACCCACCCAGGCCGTATCCGGGCTTCTGACCTAAGAAACCGAGAGCTAATGAATTCGTGCAGCTTTTAAGCCGCCAAGTTTGTGGTGATTTGTTACAGAGTCGAAGAAGATGAACAGTGGTCATAATGAACACAAGATCCAGGACTTCGATGATTCTATTAGTGTCCTAGAGCTTACTATAACAAATCACCGCAAACTTAATAGCTTAAAACAACACGAATTTATTATTTTAACATTCTGGAGGTCAGAAGTCCGCAATGGGTCTTAAATGAAAGTGTCAGGAGGGACCGTGTTCCTTCTGGAGGTTCCGGGGGAAGAGTTTTCTTGCCTTTTCCAGATCTCGGAGGCTGCCCTCCTTCCTCAGCTTGTGCTCCCTGCCCCCCCCCCATCTCCGACCTCTAAGGGTCTTGTGATTACGGGGGGCCCACATGGGCGCCCCTCTCTCCCAGGGAGCTGATGGGCAACCTTAATTCCACCTGCTTCCTTCGTGCCCCTTCACCGTGGGAACATAACACAGGTCGCAGGCACTGGGATGTGGACATCTTGCAGGGGCGTTAGTCTGGTTCCCACACTAGCCATGGGTTCAAACCCTGGTTCGGCCACTTACTGACTGTGTGATCTGGAGCAAGTTGCTTAACTTCTCCGAGCCTAGTTTCTTTACCTATAAAAGCGGAAAAGTAAGTTACTTGTGTGATTTTTCAGAGGGTTAGAGAGCCAGGGGCTCAGGCTGGTGTATCACTCACGATCTCTGCCATTCATACCCCAATTTTCAGTTTGCTGTGACAGTAGGTAACGTTTTTTTTTTCCTCCTTCCTTTTTTAATGTTGATTCATTTTTCAGAGAGAGAGAGAGCACGCGAGTGCAGAAGGGGCAGAGAGAGAGAGAGAAGGAGACACAGACTCCAAAGCAGGCTCCAGGCTTCTTCGAGCTGTAGACACAGAGCCCGACGCGGGGCTCGAACTCACGGACCGCGAGATCATGACCTGAGCCGAAGTCGGACGCTCAACCGACTGAGCCACCCAGGCGCCCCCCAACATTTTTTTTAAATAAATGTTTTGTTTTAATTAGGGAGGGGGAGGGGCAGGGAGAAAGGGAGGGAGAAAAATCCCAAGCGGGCTCCACACTCAGCACAGAGCCCCGAGGACGCAGGGCTAGATCTCAGAACCTTGAGGTCACCCTCCGAGCCGAAATCAAGGGCCAGCTGCTTACTCGACTGAGCCACCCAGGTGCCCAGACAGTGGCTAACTTCATAATCATCCTTCCGTCACTATCCTGTTTCTATCTGTTTTCGTTATTTTTTTTTTTTTTCAATGACGCGTGACCTCCAATGACCACATCATTTTAGGAACGTTTTTACTGTCCATCCATAGAAATCTGCATCGCGTTGGTACAACAGCCAGGTAAAAGGCCAGCCTCTTTTCTTTTTTCTTCTCTCTGATTTGCCCCAAGGCCTGCCCCTGCCAGCGGGGACAGCCCCGTCCAGACGCTGAGGGCCCGGGCCACATGACAGCTCGAATGCTCCAGTCTCCGGGGCAGCCTGCCGGGGTTGCCCTAAGGGTGGCACTGATCGCTTCGGTGATGAATGTGGAAAGGGCCGGGGATGGATACCGAACAGCCCCGAGGGGTTGCCCTGCCACCGCTTGGTGAAGGGGGGCGGGGGGGGCAGGATTTGGGACGTACTGTCGGGTTGTTGGGAAAAGGATGGAGAGGTTTCTCTGGAGGTTTGCCTTGGTGGAGAGTGCAAATCGACGACGTGTGAAACCGAGACCCCTTGTCGTTCTGTCCATCAGAGTGAGGACACCACACGCATGCGTGCGCGTGTGTTAGAAAGCGGGGAGCGGAAAGCCATCACGCGCCCAGGTAGGGCAGTGTCACCGACCGTGCTGCACGAGTCGGGCTCGGAGAGGCTAGTGGTTTGCGTTTGGCCCTTTCCGTGATGACATCTTACCGTCGGAAGGGCGGGCCGTGGACGGCCGTGTTCCTGTGGCTCGCTGTCACCCTGCTAACTTGCTCTCATATCCGTGGCTCCAGACACTGGCTTTCAAACCTTGCTTCTGGCCGCATGTCCTTTGGAAGCCCATGTAGCATCTGTTTCTGGCTTCCCGAACTAGGGGCCTTGGATTATTTCTGCTCCTCTGTTTTTTTTTTTTTTTTTTTTTTTACCTCCTCCTCTGCCATTTTCTGTAAGAAGTTCCCTTTTAGGGCGCCTGGGTGGCTCAGTCGGTTGAGCGTCCGACTTCGGCTCAGGTCATGATCTCACGGTTCGTGGGTTCGAGCCCCGCGTCGGGGCTCGCTGCTCTCCGCACAGAGCCGGCTTCGGATCCTCTGTCCCGCTCTGTCTCTGCCCCTCCCCTCCCTCTGGCATTCTCTTTCTCACTCAAGAATAAATAAGCATTAAAAAAAAGAAAAAAAAAGAAGTTCCCTTTTTTAGCGTGGTCCCAGGTAACTCACTGCCTGCACTGGCCCTAACCTTACCTGACCTTGCCCTTAAGAGTCCGGTTCCTTCATCAGGCCAGATTCGTACCAGACAGAACTATATCCGTCAAGAGTCAGGAGGAGAAAAGCAGTTTCACAGATAGCACGTAAACGGATCTGTGGCATGGCTCACATGTGGTCTGGGTTGCAGGTTGAGGGAGTTCCAAAGAAGTGGCCAGAAAAAGGACGGGAAATCAGCAAGAATTGCAAGTGATCTAAGCAGGGACCATATTGCATCTTTATCAATGTCACAGCACATCACGTCGTGTCAATCATGTATCATATCACATGGTGTATTCACTTGCCCATTTATGGATTTTTTTCACGTCCTCAGTACTTTTCAATTTTCAGGATGGGATTCTGCTCCTAGTTAGGACCAGAGCGGGAGACTGGCCAAACAGGAAAGAACAAGGCTGGCCCGTCCTTGAAGGGGTGAGTTATTGGACCGCTTATAAGAAAGGCATAGAAATTTAAGCAGGAGAGTATTTCTTGGGGTGGAGGTGGGGAAGGCGACTTGAGTGCCTGCAGAATCCCTCCCTGCACCTCTGGCCGCGTTTTCTTCTAGAACCTGGGGTGGGTGGGCTCGGCCAGTGGCGGCCAGTGAGTCTCTGAGTTGGGGAGAGTCAGGTATGGGAATGATATTGGATGTTGGACTATATGACATCACCAATCATATGTTAGGACACAACCTTCCCGACCTTTCTGGGAACTGCGGTAGGGCTATCATTCAATGTTGTGAATTTGTCCGCGAAGCAGTAAAAAGGCATTTCAGCGGGACTTGATACGCATTTTGAAAATACAACCCCAGCCCTGTATAGTGGAACTCATAATCTGAGCAGGGTCCTTATCTGAGTGGATGAGCCACATTTATGCCAGTTATCTTGAAGTCAGGGTAGGAGTTTGGGGGAGCAGTAGGATTTGGGGGCTGTGGTAACCCCCGGGGCGGGGCTACAGCTTTAGAGTTTGATAAACTTAACGGAGAGGCTCAGGGGACTGGAGTCACGGTCGGAAGAGTCCCCTCTGTGCACTGGTTGACCCGGCTGGGATTTATCATAAGCCGGAAGGAACTGCTGTCGGGATAGGGCTCACCACCTTATCCCGAGTCACCAGCCACGTTCTCGGGACACCAGAGCAAACCCTGGAGATGTGAAGAAATTCCTCAACCTTGGCCTTTTTTTTTTTTTTTTTGTAGTGTGGAGGGAAACAGACGAAATCACCAAAAAGGAAAGAAAACCCTTTTCTTTGAAAAGACTAGTTGCCCTGTGTAGTTGTGAGGGTGCACGTATGTGTGCAAAGTCGGCTTTGGCAACCGGGGTCCGGGGGGCTCCACCAACAGGCATTTGCTGCTCACGGTTCTGGAGGCTGGAGGTCCAAGATCAGGGTGCCGGCCAATTGGGTTCCTGGTGACGGGCTCTCTTCCCGGTTGGCAGACAGCTGTCTTCTCTTGCTGTGTCCTCACCTGGTGGAGAGAGAGGGAGCACTGGTGTCCCTTCCTCTTCTTTTAAGGGCACTAATCCCATCCCACCTCCCTGACCTCATCGAAACTCAATCACCTCCCAGAGGCCCCCGCCTCCTAATACCCTCACATTGGGGGTAAGGCTTTTTTCTTTTTTAATGGTTATTTGTTTTTGAGAGAGACAGAGCGCAACTGGGGGAGGGGCAGAGAGAGAGGGAGACACAGAATCGGAAGCAGGCTCCAGGCTCCCAGCCATCAGCCCAGAGCCCGACGCGGGGCTCGAACTCACGGACCACGAGATTGTGACCTGAGCTGAAGTCGGCCGCTTAACAGACTGAGCCACCCAGGGGCCCCAGGAGCTGATTTCTAAACGCAGAGATGATTCATGTAGTTTGGAACAACACTGTTTCTAATCACAGTTAAAAAAAAAAAAAAAAAAAAACCACACACAGCAGGTGGCCCTTAGTGTTGAAACATTGTTTGCATTTTTTCTGGAAGGAGACAGAACTTTAGGACTCTGGCTTCATCCAACAGGAGTTGGGTGCAATGATGTAGTTTTAGGGTAACAGAGCCGGCTAACCTTGACTTCCACATATTTTTATTTGGTTCTCTGCTAGTCTCTAGGTGGGGGGCGGGGGGAGGGGGTCTGGGGGGAGGTTGCCTGGGTGGCTCAGTCGGTTAAACATCCGACTTTGGCTCAGGTCATGATCTTGTGATTCATGAGTTTGAGCCCCACATGGGGCCCTGCACCGACATTTCAGTCTACTTGGAATTCTCTCTCTCTCTCTCTCTCTCTCTCTCCCTCTCCCTCTCCCTCTCTTTCTCTGTCCCTCCCCTGCTGTGTTCTCTCTCTCAAAATAAATAAATAAACTAAGAAAGAAAAAAAAAAGATGGCTCTGAGGACCCTTTAGGATTTTCTTTATCTGTACAACGTGATTCTGTCAATCCTTTATTCTGTTATTATAATGAAGAAGCCGGAAAATAGGAAAAGGTCTATAGGACGGATTGACAGAGGGCTCATCTGACGTTTTTTGTGGCAGTGAGGTTGGGGGGGAGGGCGGTTGTTGATGAAGTCCGTTCTGTCTTGGTTCTGTCTTCTTTTTAAGTTTCTGGGTCATCTTCTGTTTTGTTGAGCAGTTCGGGATATTTGAGATGTTGGAGGTTAGGGCAGGGTAAGTATAGTTGCAACTCCAGAGGGACCAAAGGTCTGGGGACTGAGCAGGGACAACCTAGTTTCAACGCCAGCACTCTCTTCGCATGTAACAAAGTGCTGTGTTCCTTTTACGTGGTGTCTACGTGGACAGGAGCCAGACGGCCCTTGTTTGGGACGTGGTCCTTAATCAGGGGGCCTGTAAAAGTCATCAGGAGAGAGTTTCCAAGGATTCACGCACCCGTCCCACCCTTAAAGATTTGGAGTCAATGTTTTGAGTAGGGCCTGGGCACGTTTATCTCGAACAAACTCTAAGCCAAGTGATTCTGGTTCGCACCCGCCCCCGGTCAGAATCCACGGCCGTGAAGGATGGGTCATTGGAGGCCATTTGCTGTCATCTCAGATGCTGTCGTTACTCTGAATGATGTGGCTGGTCCCCGGGTGTTGGTTTGCTCTAACCCTTTACTTGAGAAGTAAATTATTTCTCTAACGTCTCCACTGTGTGCTTGTCTGGCGTCTGCGTGAATATAGGCGCCGAAAGGGGGGAATGAGTCGCTCTGCGTGAAAGGAGAAACCTTTCTCCAGGCGGATCTGGAATCCGCGGCTTGGAATTCACATCCGCTGACAGGACCGGCTACGTAACGCGCGCCGCCCCGGTGCAAGATGGAAACAGGGGGTCCACTCTTTGAACGTCTCCTTGCAGGCATCTTGTCCGAACAGCATCACAGATTCATCAAACAATTGGTTGTGTTCGTCCTGAGAAGCAGACGTCCTAACCAGAGGCCCACGGCTTGTGAGTTAGAACATGGGCGTTTGAACATGGGTATAAAAATCGTGTCTGGCTGACAGGTTTGTTTGGAGGATCCGATGAGCTAATTTGGGGGAAGCCTGAATAGCCCGCATCACAGGGGAGGCTCTCAGTAAATGCCAGCGGATTTTACTCCATAGGAAGAGTTACTTTTTTGGCGGGAGAAGAGTCTTTAAAGATGTACATTAAGGGCCTCGAGGTGAGATGGCCCTCGATTACCCCGGGGGGCGCTAAATCCGATGACAAGTGTCTTTACAGAGGCCACCCGGCCACAAGCCGAGGAACGCCTGCCTGGAGGCGCCAGGGGCTGGGAGAAGAGAGATGCGTTCTTTTGTTCTTTTGTTCTTTCGTGGAACCTTCGAGGGGGCGTGGTTCTGCCGACCCCGGGGGGGGGGGGGGGGGGGGGGGGGTCAGACTTCTGGTCTCCAGAACGGCGAGAGGATAAATTTCAGTTGTTTGCGGAGGAAACGAACACAAACCCCTACATCTCCAACTTCACTTTCAGATGAAATCTTCCAAGAACCAGCGATCCCAGTAAGGGCAGTGGAAGATGCTCATGCGGTGCCTAGTGTCCCTCGGGCTCTGCCCTGAGTTCACCTGCAGGGACGTGGAGATTACTGTGTGTCATGAGGCTCCCCGCCCCCCCCCCCCCGTCCCCCTCAGGTGCCCACAGCAGCTGCTCTCGGCCCCCCTGGGGGCTTTCTCCAGGGCCCTGGGGACTTGCCTGGGTGTGGGGGCTGCCCCTGAATGCCAGGCATTTGACACCCCCAGGACAGCTTTTCACCGATGAGAAACGTGGTCAGGGAGATAGATATAAATATCCCTTGATGGACTGATCCTAAGGAGGGCTGCTTAGGACAGCTTGGAAGGTGTTATGGTCGCGTTGAACCCAGGTGGCCCGCTCCTGGGAACACGTTCCAAATGAAGGGCCTTGCCTCCAGTCCCTTATTCCAGAATATGTTGGGGGTGGGGGGAGTGAATCCAAAGCCAGACACGGCCCAATAACCCTCTTAATGACTTTAATTAAGGTACGTCTCCGTGAACACGTATGTTACTATGTTATCGTGCCCAGTGTAGACCGGTGGAGAAGAAGAACTGTGTAGAAGGTAGGTTAGCCTCTGGTTCCCTTCTCTCAGCCCGGAGGTGCAGCTCCAATTGCGGGGGGGGGGGGGGGAGTCTAATCGTCCCATCTGATTTCCAGGAAAATTATCGGGACCAAAGGCAGAGAATCCAAAGTTGCTTTGGCAGAAAAGCTGACACTTGTAGCCAAAATGCAAGTGATGGAAACTTTGAGGCTTCAAAGAAGCCAAGTGTCCTTTGATGACCAAATATGCCAACGTGTCCATTGAGTTCATTTATGTGGCTTTTTGGGGGCGGGATGATCAGCTGTAAATATACACTTAGAGAATCAGAGAGACCCGCCCCCTCCTCCCTCCCCCCCATCAGAGATTAATTTATGTCTTTTCTGCTCTGTTGTTGCGGCTGCTACTCTTGTCACTTTGGGGATCCTCGCGTGGGCTCGCGAAGGTTCCGCCGGCGGAACCTCTCATCGTATGTTGGGAAATTCGAATGCTCGTTGTTATGTTGTGAAAAAACACGTACGTCGTTGAACTTCTCGGGCACTGCAGAGGTGTGACAGAGTGAGACGCGGGCTAAAGAACGATGCGTTCTTTTCTGGGAAACTGAGACTATATGTTTTGGACCGGGCAGGCAGCTGGTCACGAGTTATGTGTCAAAATCCGCAAGCTGGCCCAGGGTGAGCCGAGTGAGCAGTGATTGGTAGTCTCCAGACTGAGTTCGGGGCTTGCTGCTGATTGAAGGGTTCCTCACACTTTTCTCCGGCTCCGATGTGACACCCCCCGCCCCCCTTCTGCCTGGAGAAGTCCCTTCTTCTTTTTTTTTTTAATTTTTTAAAAAGTTTTATTTATTTTTGAGAGAGAGAGAGAGACAAAGACAGAGCATGAGCAGGGGAGGGGCAGAGAGAGGAGGAGACACAGAATCCGAAGCAGGCTCCAGGCTCCGAGCTGTCAGCACAGAGCCCGACGCGGGGCTCGAACTCCCGAACGGTGAGATCAGACCTGAGCCGAAGTCGGATGCTCAAGTGACCGAGCCACCCAGACGCCCCTAACATGCTTTATCTTGAGGTGGAAATGCCGGAGAAGCTAACCGTGTCAGGCCCTAAAGAATAAATAGTCGCTTTTAATAAAGATTACTGTTCGGGCGGAAGGAAGAAAGGAATCTCTAGTGTATGTTCAGGTGCAACTTCGGAGAATCCTTTTGCTTATGGTTGATTTTTTTTTTTTAAGTCTATTTATTTGGGGGGGGGCGCAGAAAGAAAGGGATAGACAGAGAATTCCAAGCAGGCTCCGCACTGTTTGTGGGCTCAAACGCACGAACTATGAGATGGTGACCTCAGCATGACCAAAGTCGGACGCCCCACCGACGGAGCCACCCAGGCGCCCCGGGGCTGATCTGCTCCGCTGGGGAGGCAGGCCCCAAGCCCATCCCAGGGGGGGTTGCCACCCCTGTGGCTGCTTTGATCAGAATCCGGGTCTTGCTTTCTCATCAAATCCTTACGGACGTCACTTTGCTAATGGCTCTGTCACGGGCACCTCCAGTCGGCGGTCAGAGAGAGTCCCTGGTTACTGTGCCAGTGTTATCTTGGGCCGCACGGATCCTGTGAATGACAGGGACTAAACTGCTTTACCGTCCGGAAACTCCCAGAAGCCTGGCTCTTTGTCAGGAATTCTCAATTCGCCTTGTTGGCAGTTTCGTGGCTCGGGTGGAGAGCAGCTGTTCTGGACTTCACGGAGGTGAAGGGGCATTCACCTGGGGACGCAGAGGGTGACGGGGACCCGGGGCGGGGGGAGGTGGGGGTCACCAGGCTCTCTTGTCGTTTGTAATGTTGGAGACATGAAGGCACCCCTGCCGGGCTGGAGCGAGGGCTGAGGAAAACAGATCCCAAGCAACCTGCACAAATGACGGGTGTGAGCTCGTGGCCGGAACCCTCTGCCTCAGAGCTTCTGTGAAGTGGGACTGTCGCCGAGGTGCTTTCTCCTCCAGGGAGGGCCATGAAGGAGTCATTTAACAGGACCGATGTTGTTTTCGGGGCGCCTCCCTCGTTCCACTGTGCGTCTGTCCATTTTTCCACCGGCAAATACTTAGCTGGGTCGTAGACCGCGGGGTCGGCTCGGCAAACGGGGAATCTGGTTGGCGCAATCGGGCAGTGTGGACCCAGGAGCCGCACGCTTAATACAAGTGGCAGAAACGAGAAGCAAAGGTGTGATGGCTTTCTTACCTTCGGATCCGTGTGTTCCTTAAAAAGGCGCTGACACATTCTTGCCCCAGCATGTTGCACGGGGACACTAGGGTCGAAGGGAATTAAGCGGCTCGTCCGCTGCGACGTAGCTAGTGCCTCGGTTCCCTCTCTCTCTCTGCCCCTTGCTCACTTGTGCCCTCTCTCCGTCTCTAAAAACAAAGGGCGGGGGGATGCTGTGCGGCTCAGTCGTTAAGCATCTGACTTTGGCTCGGGTCACGATCTTACGGTTCCTGAGTTCGAGTCCCACGTCGGACGAGAATGAGCTCCGCTTAGCGTGAGCTCCGGCCCTGCTTCGGGTGAGCCCCGCGGGTCCAGGGGGGTTGCTATCACCTTTTCTGTGTTTTTGATTATCCAGTACTCCCTATCTGGGTTCTGTACATGAGTAGCGTCCCATGGCTTGTAAGTTAGAACATGGATGTTTGAACACGGGTATAATAATCGTGTCCATCTGACAGGTTTGTTTCGGGTAAAGCCCGAATAGTCCACTTCACAGGCGAGGCTCTCGACAAATGGAAACCGAGACCCCTTGTCGTTCTGTCCATCAGAGTGAGGACACCACACGCATGCGTGCGCGTGTGTTAGAAAGCGGGGAGCGGAAAGCCATCACGCGCCCGGGTAGGGCAGTGTCACCGACCGTGCTGCACGAGTCGGGCTCGGAGAGGCTAGTGGTTTGCGTTTGGCCCTTTCCGTGATGACATCTTACCGTCGGAAGGGCGGCCGTGGACGGCCGTGTTCCTGTGGCTCGCTGTCACCCTGTTAACTTGCTCTCATATCCGTGGCTCCAGACGCTGGCTTTCAAACCTTGCTTCTGGTTGTGTTCGCTCTGGACACAGAAGAGCAGAGGCAAGTTTTAGATCCCCGAGAGACGAGCGGACAGGATGAAGGGATGCTCCGCGTCGTGGGGAGTTTGGGGAAAGTGTAGAAGTTATTTCCGTAAGAGTTAAACGTGGCCTTCAACACCAGACTTTTTTCTTGTCGTTCCTCAGGGCTGATCCTGAACCACGGAGAAGCAGCTTCGGAAAAGCAGTTCTGGGTCAACCGGCATTTCGGGGGGCGTGGGGGGGTGGGCTGGGGGGCGGGGAACGCTTCGCAAGATAACGTAGCTGACCTTGGAGGACGGAGCTGACGATGGGCCCCAGCCCATGGGATTTTCTCAGGGATTGGGGAACAGACATAAAGCTCCTGGCACGGCGCCTAGCACATGGTGACCGCTCAGGAAATGTTAGCTGGTGTGACAATTGTTCTACGTAGCATGATTTTTATAAAATGCGTTTCTCTCAAAAGTAAAATAAATAAATAAACATTAAAAAAATTTTTTTTTAAAAAAGGGGCGCCTGGGTGGCTCAGTCGGTTGAGCGCCCGACTTCAGCTCAGGTCATGATCTCGCGGTCCGTGAGTTCGAGCCCCGCGTCGGGCTCTGTGCTGACGGCTCCGAGCCTGGAGCCTGCTTCGGATTCTGTGTCTCCCTCTCTCTCTGCTCCTTCCCTGCTCGTGCTCTGTCTCTCTCGGTCTCTCTCAAAAATAAATAAGCATTAAAAACCCATTTTTGTTAAACGCCTTCGCTGTGAAGACGCTCGGCCCAACAGTGACTCCCGAGGATTCACGGGTGGGGCGTCAATGTTTTTTGTTGGGAGAATCTACTGGAGTCCCATGTTTGTTTATTTGTTTTTTCCCATTGCCTCCTCGAGGTACCAAAGCGGAAGGTCTTTCGCTCTGGAAGAGCCTGCCCTGTGTCCCTGATACTGGGAAACACACACTAGTGTGTAATTCCCACCCAGAAGGGGCTGAAGGTGCCACGCGGTGGCTGGTGCTGCCTCTACGGCCCTTTTCTAGAAGTCAGGCCAAAGGGGGGTGTGTCCTGTATATTCTAGAGACACCTAGAGACCCTGATGGACCCTGATGTGGGACGTGGCCTGACGCCGGATGAAAGGGATCCTGGCTGGAAGGTCCTCCCAAGGAGAACCTGAGAGGCGGCAGCCAGAAGTCTGAGGGCCGGGGGAGAGAGCTGGAAGGTGCCGGCAGGCAATGCCTCGCTCTGAGGAGGGCGCTGAAGTCCCCAGGGGGAGCCACTCTGAGAAAACCCACTCACCTGCCCCACAAGGTCGGAGTCAGCTCTGGGCACCGTCCCCCCTGCAGAGAACTAATACCGTGTCAAACCGGGCCTGCCTCTCAGGCTCTTCCAGATCCTTCTATCCACTGGACAGCAGAGGCATCAGAAGTAGGGAGACCATATCACCGACTGTGCCAACTAGGACGTTGAGGGAAAGAAAGCGCTCTTCTCAGTAACCGTGTCTGGGCAAGTGACCTAAACTGGATGCTTCCGGGCGAACTTGCCATCGTCCTGGGCAGCAAGCAGCAGACAGATGCGGGAGGAGGGGCTGGAGAAGAATGGAAGGTCCAGTGCTCCAGACGCTCCTCCAGTGCAGACATCAGGGTTTACATTCTTTTTTTTTTTTTTTAAATGTTTGTTTATTTTTGAGAGAGAGCACGAGCAGGGGAGGGGCAGAGAGAGAGGGAGCCACAGAATCGGAAGCAGGCTCCAGGCTCCGAGCTGTCAGCGCAGAGCCCGGCGCGGGGCTCGAACCCCCGAAACCGTGAGATCCGGACCCCAGCCGAAGTCAGATGCTTACCGGACTGAGCCAGCCAGGCGCCCCAGGCCTCGGGGTTTAAAACGGGGCCCCCAACCGGGGAGGAGGGGAGAAGCCTCAGCTGAATGAAATCTGGAGCTTTAGTCCGCTGACCTGATACTCTTCTCCTGACTGAGAGGGGCCAGTCCAGAAAAGGTGGGGAGGCTCCGAAGATTTCATCCGGGGACAGGCCGCGGACTGCAGGGGAGTGTGGCGAAGAAGCAAAGCTGCTCTAGGAGTGCGCCAGATCCCTCGCAGCGCTTTCAAGAAAACGTTACGGTGTCTGATGCCCGTAATGATGGGGCCCATTTAATAGGCGAGGTGACAAGGTCAGAGGCCAAAGAAGTTCCAGCGCCTGGGTTCTTCCTGCCCCCCACGCCCCCGATCGGAATTCCTCTCAACCCCCACCTGCCCTTCAGCACCTATATTTCTGCCTTAGCCCTGCCTGGGGCTGCTGGGATCAGCCCCTGGGGGAATCGGCTTGGAGGGTTGCCATGGAGACAAGCCCCGCCCCAAGTGGGAGGTGGGCTTAGACAGTTTATGCTAATAGTTGCCATCCCTGGGTGGTTCTCATTGGCTCAGGGGCTGACGTCATCCCCGGTTCTCACAAAGCAGATATTCTGACCCAAGCAGATACCAGGACGCAGATACTGGGATCAGTGTTTGTAGATACAGGAGTTGAGGGCAACAGAGCGCGTGTTCCAGGACCCAGTTTCCACTACAGCGGGGACCCAGGAAGCCCTGGTTTTTAAATTTGGACATCAGTGGTCTTTCATTCTTTTGCAAGGCCTCTCTAGACAGAATTCTAGAGTTTCTTCTGGTTTCTGTGAGTGTGGCTTGGAACGAGGCGTTTCTAGGGTAGTCGCTTGTTCTGTTGCCGGGCACCCCTTGTTGGCACTCTAATGCCAACTGTCTTTGTCACCGGCGGGAAGGTAGGCAGCTGGAAATGCTCTGGAGGGTTGAGGGCCCCGTGTCATTTGTTTTGCTAACGGGGCTGTTGTATTCTAGGGGCTGCTTCATCCTGACATAATAGGCGAGAGATTAAAATTGATTTCCAAGCCGACACTGTCAGGGAACATGTCTGAACTGTCTTTTGGGATCTAATCTCTCTGTCCACTTCCGCAGAGAGGTTGGATGTCGTTTAAAAAGATGTCAACAAGTTTGTCCTTGATGGGTGAGCTGACTTAACAAGAGCCTCACGCTCCGTATGGGCCGCGGGGGTGATCAGCGCCTGAAGAAACCTGTGCCACTCTGGTCGCATTAGTAGGAGCACGGTGGCGGTCCAGGGAGGTGATGGGCTGCGGGGCTCACCGGCCTGCTTTAGCGGGTGCCCACGGGGGGATGTTAACACGATAATGTCCATTTAGAGGAGGGTAACGAACGCTGTGAAGGATCTGGAATTTGACGTGATGAATGTTTGAGAGGCAGTTAATGAGTCTGCATCTGGGAGGACCGAAGAACAATTATGTCCTCTTTGAAGTTTGGAAGGCCTGTCTTGAAGCTGAGCGTTGTGGATTTTATTCCGTGTGTCTTTAGGAGGCTATGGGTGGAAATCACCGGAAGGCAGACTTTGTTTTTCATACAAGGAAAAGGTTTCTAACTGTCAGGACTTCCTGACATTGAAGTATTTGGCTTGAGGGGGATTGAGGCCTTCGTCCATGGGGACCGTGGGGAGTCCCTTTCTTTGCTCATCCCCCTCCACAGGGGCACGCAACAGGGAGAGCCTCTTTGTATCAGGGAATTCACTTGGGCCTCATCTACCTACACCCTCTCTGGCTTTCCTTGGGCATCAGCCCCCGTGGTTCTCAGCAATCTCATCCTGGCTGCTGTTGAGTCTCTTTGATAGCTATCCCTTTTGTAGGCCAGTGAGTTCTAGAAGTGGGCGCCTGAGGGCTGCTGCCAGCTCCACAAGGCCATCCGGGACTCAAGCACTCATCCTTCTGCCCCAACAGCCTCAGAGCCTGACTTCTACCTCATGGCCAGAGACGGGTCCTTGGGGCTCCAGCCATCACATCTGCATCCCAGGCAGCAGAAAAAAAAAAAAAACAAAAAACAAAAAACTGACAGGTTCCTTATGTTTTTGTTCTATCTCCTTAACCAAATCTTATAAAGCTGGAAGAAGCACTCTTTTGGCCAGATTCAAAGCTGCCTTGAAAAGAAATGGAGATACGGAGACGCCAACTGACATAAATCTGCCGTGGTTCCCAAATTTCCCAGAACCCTCTGCTGGCGTCCATCATTCCCCATGGATGGCTCCACCTGGCTGTCTCACCGGAACCCCAGAGCCTCCCCACTATGCTACTCCCTTAGGCCCCTCTACTTGCCTCTTTCCCAAACTGAAGCCCGGTTGCCATGGTGATGCTTCCCTCGCTCTTCCCGGAACTGAATCGCTTAGCAGGCCTAGACGCGTCCTGGATTTATCCACTTCTCCCCGTCTCTTCTGCCTCTTCGTCCACACCGCCACCACCTCTGGTCTGGATTCCTGGAAAAACCTGTTCGTGACCCTCCCTGCTTAAATGGAAAATGGTAGGAGAAAGGTCCTTGCTGACCTTTCCATGGAAAGTTCCTCCTTCCCTCCTCCCCCTCCTTCTTGAGCTGCCTCGACCCAGTTTTTAGCCTTTGCTTTCTCTTGTCTCTGAACATCATCTCTGGCTTTCTTTTTGTTGTTGTTGTTTCCATGTTTATTTATATTTGAGAGAGAGAGAGAGAGAGAGAGAGAGAGAGAGACAGGACATGAGCGGGGAGGGGCAGAGAGAGAGGGAGACACAGAATCCGAAGCAGGCTCCAGGCTCGGAGCCGTCAGCACAGAGCCCGACGCGGGGCTCGAACTCACGGACCGTGAGATCGTGACCTGAGCCGAAGTCAGATGCTTAACCGACTGAGCCACCCAGGAGCCGCTCTGACTTGTCTTTTGAGTGTTACACCTCTTCCCCCCTCTTTCCTCTGTTGGTCTGACTCAGCCCTATGACTCATTCGTTAGGTCTCCCAGTGAACGTCACTTTCTATTTTTTCCTGGGCTAATGTGTATTGAACCCTTACTACAAGCACGGCCGGGTGGTTAGCATTTATATGGATTTTCTCATTTGGGTTTTCTCCAGGACCCTGAGAGGTGGGAACTATTCTTTTTGTCACTTTACATATGTGGACATTTGAGATGTAGGTCACGTAGGTGATCAGAAGTCGAGCCCGGGGACATCGGACATCTTTCTGCTCCTCGGCACCTTCGTGGATCCTTCCATCCCTGGAAGGCAGCCGCGCTGTGACCTCGGGGTTCCCGGAGCGTCCCAGATACAGGATTCGGTGCATGTGTGTCCATACAGAGCTGGTTGTGGGGCCCAGACAGCCTTGGTTCTCATCTGCGCCTCGCCATTTATTGTGACCCGGGGCAATTATCCGACCGTTCTCGGCCTGTGTGAAATGTGGGAAGAGCATACATTCTCTATTTTTTTTTAATGTTTGTTTATTTTTGACAGAGACAGAGACAGAGAGAGAACGAGCCGGGGAGGGGCAGAGAGAGAGAGAGAATCCCAAGCAGTCTCCGCACTGTCAGCAGGAAGCCCGATGCAGGGGTCGAACTCACAAACCATGAGACTATGGCCCGAGCTGAAACTAAGAGTCAGACGCTTAGCCGACGGAGCCATCCAGACGCCTCATGAAAGGCAAGTATCTAATATTTAAACGAATGACTAACTATCATTGAAATGAATAAGTAAGCGAATGAATGTACTGTACCTATCGCACAGTTAACTCCCCCTTTATTTGAATTTTTTTTAATGTTTTTATTTATTTTTGAGACAGAGACAGAGCATGAGCAGGGGAGGGGCCGAGAGAGAGGGAGACACAGAATCCGAAGCAGGCTCCAGGCTCTGAGCTGTCAGCACACAGCCCGACGGGGGGTGGAACTCACGGAGTGTGAGATCACGACCTGAGCCGAAATCGGACGCGCAACCGACTGAGCCACCCAGGCGCCCCACTCCCCCTTTATTTGAAGGGCGGATGTCTGCTGGATGGAGCTGACAGCAATCTCTCCTTCTCTCCAGGACAGCATGCTGTTCTCCTGTGTCTGTGCCTGGTGGCGATCCATCGTTCCCTACAGGGACCCTGGTCATCCACTTCCTCAGTTACTCAGTAAAGTCCCTCCCCTAAGAGCAGAGGATTGGTTAAGGAAAAGATATGAGGCCAGAATTGTCCAATCAGACTGAAGCCGAGGACATTTGCTCTAGACGGATGGAAGGAAGGCTGTCCCCCCTGGAAGGGCAAGGAAGCTACTCACATTCTCCAACAACCACAGATCCTGGGCTTCCCACCCAGAAGAAGGAATTAAAATGCCAGTCTGCAGTCTCACGGGGAAAGAGGGGGTGATCGGCGTGAAGTGTTCTAAGTCCGTCTCCCTGTTTAGGAGGAGGGTAGAGATACTGAATAACTTGAGGTCTCGGTTAGCCAAGGAGGCACGTTAAAATTTTGACCCCCGAACACCTAGAAATTGCATATGTCACTGCTAAGTATCAGAGGGAAGCAAAAAGTATAAAGGATAACTGATTAGTCTCAGGATGCGGGAATGGAAATGTGAAAAAAGCATAAAAACAGTGAGAAAGCACAGAATAGTAAACACTGAAGGCATAAAAATCGGTTTGCACATTTGCTGTAAGTGCACTCAACTCCTAAGTTGAGAGGCAGACGCTGAGTTGAGATCGAATGAAAAAAGAAAAATCCATCTGAGTGCACAATACAGGAGACGTACCCAGAACGTAAAGACACGGAGACATCGAAAGTATTCGGGTGGAAGAGCGACGAGCCAGCTGCTAAACAAGACAACGTTGTCACATTCACATTGGACAACTGCTTTCCAAGGAAAGGAGAAGAATTGGGCATAATGATGCGGTCTCCGTGATGTGAAAAGTAACCATTCTTTGGAAATACGTGACGATTGTAAGCTTGAAGTGATGATACAGTCTCAAACAATACACAGGGAAAACTTGATTGAATTATATGGAGAATTGGACAAATCCATAATGATTCTGGGAGATGTTGCCTCACTGTCAGTATTAGATCCGATAGACTGAAACATAGAAAGACATACATTATTTAAACATCTTTTGGGACGCCTGGGTGGCCCAGTCGGTTAAGCGTCCGACTTCGGCTCAGGTCGTGATCTCACGATGCGTGGGTTCGAGCCCACGAACGTTAAAAAGATTTTAAAAAATAAACATCTTTTGAAACTCTCTAAGATACAAAAAGCATACTCTGTACCCAGTAATTAGTGAATATATATTTATTTCTAGTATACGTGGCCACATTTGCAAAAACTGACCATTGATTAACCCATAAGACCAATTTAAGAAAATATCGAAGAATAACATACAGACCGCAATTTCTGTCTACAACACAATTAAATTAGAGGATGGCTGCACAAGGGGCATGCGTTGTTCCAAGACCGCAACCCGGGAGGAGGATCCTTTCTGTCCCTGGTGTAAGAATCACGGGTGACAGGCCTAGAGAAGTCTCGCTTTCGTGGCTGGTTTCATCCTGTCGGTGCCAGCAACAGGCTGGACCTAATACGTGCTGGTGTCTACCTAGGGGTTGATCGTTGTCATTCACTTTTTTTTTTTTAAGTTTATTTATTTATTTTGAGAGAGAGAGAGAGTGCACACACGAGCTGGGAAGGGGCAGAGAGAGAGAGAGAGAGAATTCCAAGCAGGCTCTGCACTGTCAGAAACAGCCCCACTCGGGGCTCGAACTCAACAAACCGTGAGAACACAACCTGAGCCGAAATCAAGAGTTGGACTCTTTTTTTTTTTTTTAATGTTCTCTCTTTTTTTTTTTTTTTAATTTTTTTTCAAAGTTTATTTATTTTTGGGACAGAGAGAGACAGAGCATGAACGGGGGAGGAGCAGAGAGAGGGAGACACAGAATCGGAAACAGGCTCCAGGCTCCGAGCCATCAGCCCAGAGCCTGACGCGGGGCTTGAACTCACGGACCGCGAGATCGTGACCTGACCGAAGTCGGACGCTCAACCGACGGAGCCACCCAGGCGCCCCTGTCATTCTCTTTGTGAAGAGAACCCAAGAGGAGGAGGAGGAAGGCGGGGCCGTAGCCTGGCACTATGACATTGGAGAGGAAGAGCTGAGATTCCAAACATTCACCCAAAGCACATGAATTCCTATAGTTTCTGCCCTTGCACAACTGAAACGTGAACAGGCCCTACCCAAAATACAGAAACCCCCGGAGTGAAATTTGCAGAAAACAGGCAGGAGTTGAACTTACTCAGAATAAGTCCTCGGGATATATCAGGCCCACAAAACAAACGGACTGAAAGTTTTCCCCTTGTCACCAAGCTGGTCTAGCATCATTCGGCAGGAATCAGAACAGGCCTGGACGCTGCAAGGGAGGCACAGAAGGGCTTCCTCTGGTGGCCCTGGGTGTGACGGGAAAGCTGGCCCTGCTTTTCCTTTGGGGGAGGGACAGGCAGTCCTGTACACCTGCTTCAGGGTCCGGGATTCAGGACTTTCTAAAAAAACGTGAAAGCCTTGAGGGGCTTCCCTGATGCGGCCTCCGTGAATCCCCATAATTATGGCAAAGAGGTTTTGGAAACGAAACCTTATTTTAACGCACCATGTAAAGATAGTTTATTTCCACACATAATATCACCTATTACCATGCACAGGCTTACACGCTTCGAGAAGATGTGTTACAGAAAAAGTGAAGTTTGGAGATCCTGGCCGTAATGTGTGTGTGTGTGTAAAAATGGACTCTCTTTACAGCCTTGCCTTGCCTTTAAAAGCAGGGTGTTCTCTGTGTGCATCAATCTCTGCTCCTACTTGGTGATCTCTGAAGTAAAAAAAAAAAAAGCCCTTGGGGTGCCTGGGGGGCTCAGTCAGTTAAGCATCCAATTCTTGGTTTCGGCTCAGGTCATGATCTCGCGGTCTGTGAGTTCGAGCCCCGCGTCGGGCTCTGCGCTGACAACTCGGAGCCTGGAGCCCGCTTCTGATTCTGTGTCTCCCTCTCTCTCTGCCCCTCCCCCACTCATGCTCTGTCTCTCTCTGTCTCAGAAATAAATTAAGTATAAAAAAAAAAAGATGCAATATCAGTATCCATTCTTTTTTCCTTGTAGATCGGCTTTTTTTTTTTAGAGCAGTTTTATGTTCATGGCAAAACTGAGCAGAAAGCCAGAGTTCTCCTATGCCCCCCAGTCTCCCACCCCCACACCTGGCGCCCCCACGAGGAACATCTTGCACTAGACTGGTACGTTTGTGGCAGCCGAGGAGCCTACGTTGGCCCATCATCACCCCACCATAGGTGACACTGTGGTCCACTCTCGGTGGGGTCCGTCCTATGGGTTTGCGCAAACGGGCACCGATGTGTATCCACCGTTGAAGTATCGTGAGACGAGTTGCACTGCCCTGAAAATCCTCTGCTGTGTTCACCCCTGCCCGCCACCCACCCCCTGGCGACCACTGACCATTTTACTGCCTCCCTAGCGTCGCCTTTTCCAGAAGGTCACGTAGCTGGTAAAATACAGTGGGTGGCCTTCCTCGATTGGCTTCGTTCCCTTAGGAATATGCCTGTAAGATGGTTTCATTTTTAGAAGTTCTTAAAATGTCCTTCTCACCCCCCAGTCTGGGGGGGGGGGGCGGGCTTCCTCCAATTCTTACATTTCTTTGTCTCATTCCCACCCCTACCCCCCCATCTCAGGACTTCAGTCTGTAGTTCCTCGTTATTATTATTTTTTAATGTTTATTTCTTCATTTTGGAGAGAGATAGAGAAGGAGTGGGGGAAGGGCAGAGAGAACGGTTAGACAGAATCCCAAGCACGTTCCGCACTGTCAGCACGGAGCCCGGACGCGGGGCTCGAACCCACGAACCGCGAGATCATGACCTGAGCCGAAATCAGCAGTCGGACTCTTAACTGACTGAGCCACCCAGGCGCCCCACGACAGGCTCGTTCTTTTTTCCTCGGTTGGGCACAGGTCTGCCTGCAGCGAGAGCTATGTCCTTGGGGAGGGATTCTGTGAACACAAAACTCTCATCTGTGCACCCGCCACAGCTGCTCGATGCGGGGGAGAGTTGGGAACTCACACTTGTCTGACCTGCCCTTCCCCTGCCCTTGCCCCGTGACCTTCAAGAGCTCTCTGTTGTCCAATGGAAAAAACAACAGCACCTTCGTTAGGCTTTCCGGGCATTCGTGACGGGCTTTCAACCAGCCCTGCTGATAACCTCATTCGTTTTCTTCCTTTCCGTGGAAGCCAACCAAATCGGGTCGCTCGGTGTGCTTCCTCGCTCGGCATCTTTGCTCACACTTTCCTTTCTGTCCGTGATGCTGTTACCGGCCATCTGTGCCATCAGAAGCCACCTACACCCGTGTCACGGCTCAGACGCCCCCTTTCTGCACAGCCTTCCCTTCTCGCTTCAGGGAGCGATGCCCTTTTCCTCTTCTTAAAAGAAGGGTTCCTCTTCTTAAAAGAAGCGTGTTTCGTTTTTATTTTTGTCCTCGATGTGTTCCAATGCATAATTGCGTGTAAGGATCCCCCGCCTCTGAGATCGAAGGCTCCCGAGGAGAGAGCTACGACGTCTTGTTCACCTTGGGTATCTTTTAGAGGCGAGTAATATGTATTTAAACGGAGCGCCTCGTGAGATTGACGGAAGGCACACTGAGCCCCAGAGGAGTGGAAGGCGGGTTTGGAGGCTCTTGGGGGAGCAGGAAGTGGTCGGAACATGCGGCATCAGCCCTGGTGGGTGACGGCAAGACAAGTGAATAATACAGTCACCTGGGGCAGTGGGGGGCAGCCCCAGGGGAAGAGGAGAGGTCGATAGCCGCCTTCTCCAGCTTTACAATGTTGCCTCGGGCTGGCCCCGAGTGCGGACACGGGGAATTCTGCTGGGGAGAGCGAGGGAATTTGCCGGAAGCCCGTGTTGCAGCTCATAACACTACATCCGAGTCTTTGGCGGAAAGTAGCCAGTTACCATATCCCTTGGGTGGCTCAAAGTCACAGCATGGTGGAATGTTAGAACTGGAAGGAAATTGACAGAGGATGTTGCCAAGCCCCTCAGGGTCATGGGCAGGGAAATTCAGACCCAGAAAGGTTAAACCGCTCTCCCAAGGTTACACAGAGGTACGTAGCAGAGCCTCAGTGCCCGTCACTTCCCTGCGTTTAGCCTTCCATTACCCAAAATTGAAGATGAAGACACACTGATTGCCCAGAGCTTGGTTGTTTTGGCCACTCGGTGACGTTTACTGTCTCGTCCTACGAGCGTCGTCTTTTAAAATCTGTGCCGGAAGAGGGTAGGTGCATTGCGGGGAACCATGACGCCTTTCTTTGGCAGGAGACCGAGGACGGGGAGGTGGTGATTCCAAGGATCATTCCTCCTGACACTGGGTTCCGGGAAGAAAGCTGGATGTGGACACTGTCTAGGCGGGTGACACCTGCGACTATGATTCGGGTTTCCGGTCCATTCCGAGGGCCTCTGGGCTTGGCATGAAGAACATTCCACGAAGGTGGGACTATCCAGGACTACCGAGGAGGGCGGCTTTAGAACGAACGTGGAGGGGGATGGAAAATCTCATCCCCATGGAAACAACAATGGCGGCCTTGGATCGTGAGCAGAGCGCAGGTAATTAAGCGGATCAGAGATTAAAATAGAGCCACACAGGGATCCGTCTAATGGGTCGGAAGGGGCTCGGGATGAGAATGTGGTCATGGCCTAAGACCGCATCCCAAAGAAACAGCTGTGTGAACCGGTTGACCTTTGAGGCCACTTTGAAAGTCGTGGCCCCGGATCGCACACCCTTGTGCACGGACGCACAGCCCAAGTGTGTTCATGACGAGGGCACTGCCTGCGTTTAACCAAACTCCCCATTTAGCTGTCCTCGGATAACCGGAGGACCCCTAAAACTAGTGGGTACCAGATACCTAGAACCTTCGGTTTGATTTGCAAATAGGTACCTGGTTGGGGTCTGGGGCATCGTCCTCTGTACCTGCCCTCCGTCCCACTTCTGAGCGGAAACTCCTGAACTCTGTGTCTCTCTCGACCTTCAAACCAAGTTGGTAACAAGGCAAACAAAACAAGATCCTTGCTGTAAAACACCTACCCACCCCCATTTTATTTGATCTTATTTTAAATGTTTATTTATTTATTTTGAGAGCAAAGGTGAGAGAGCGGGAGAGTGCACATGAGCAGGGGAGGGGCAGAGAGAGAGGGAGAGAGAGAACCCCAAACAGGCTCTGAGCTGTCAATCCAGAGCCCCACGTGGGGCTCAAACTCGAGAACCGTGAGATCATGACCTGAGCCGAAGTCAAGTGTCGGTCGCTTCACCGACAGAGTCACCCAGGCGCCCCCCCACCCCCATTCATCCCCATCTTAAAATATGTAGTTTGGATTTGGAAGTCAGCTGGCATCGAACAGCTCGTGGTCAAGTTGTCCAACTAGAATGGTAACTAGAAATCATCGGATTCTAGTTGTAACGAATCTAGAGCATGCAGATTGAAAAAAAAAAAAAAACCCACAGAACAGAGATTTGTGTGGATCCGAATAAATTGATTAGCAGCAACACGTAAGCCAATTCTCCTTACCTGCACCTTGCACTTTGGAAAAAAAAGAAAAAGAAAGGATGATGAATTTGCGTGTCTTGTACGAAACCAACAAAGACCCTGCTTGTGACGAGGGGACTTACTTCTGACAAAAAGAAGGGGGAAATTAGAACATCACTGAACAAAAGCCCGATGATATTGGTTTCACACCAAGGTGCCAGTGCAAATCAAAGGTGTATTCCAATTTAATTAATATTACAAACAATTAGGGGATTTTATTAGCAAATGCTATTTATGGAAACTCGTGCAAATGAAAACAACTTTCTAGATCTCCAGGGGTATGTTTGAGACGCTCGCATTTCCTGGTTTTTAGAAGGTCTTTCGGGGAGCAAAAAAAGAGAAAGAAACTAGATTTTTTTTTTTCATTTCAATGATGCCTGATGCTCTCAGAGCTGTAACATGAATATCTCAGATATCTGCCGTGAAAGCTGACTTTTGGTTAGAGAACCGCTGACCCCCCCTTATCCCACTATCTCTCCCTCCGAACAATTTTTCCGCGCCCCGCCTACCCGCCCCGCTTTTCTCTTTATTAGAATGTTAACCTGCAGCTTTCCGGGGGGGGGGGGGGGTGTTGTTGTCTTTTTTCCTTATCCGCATTTACATAAGTTGCTTCTGAACTCAGAGAAAAACACAAGCCGCTCAACTATCTTGACATCTTACCAGCAGGAGAGCGCAGAAGTCGCCAGAATGAGCAGGCTCCCCGCTTTCCCTGCTTTTCAGCGACGCACATGCTCTCTGTGTCGTCTGCACGGACCCAGGCCTCTCCACCCAGGGGGCCGCCCTTCGCTGAATGTTCTGCTCAGGGTCACGCAAGGGTGGCCATGTCTTTGCGTGGCCTGCACAGTGTCTCAGACATCGGCCTAGATCCCAGAAAATTCCAAATCGAGGGCTGGTCGTTCAAACATCCAATTTGGAGCCGCGTTCCTGGGTCGCAACACGCATTTTCTCCGGAGTTTCCCTGCTGCTTGTTGTTCTAGGCCGGCGGGGGGGGGGGGGGGGGGTTCTGGAAGGGTGGTGGGGGCCCAGCAGCATCCGGGCATTTGTCAGCCATGCTGATTCCCAGGCCCCAGGCCCACTGACTCAGAATCTCCGGGGTGGGGGCCTGTGTTTTAAGAAGGCCGGCATGAGATAACCACCCATTTAACGTTTATAAGAACCCTGTTCTACCAGGGAGGAAGATGAGACTCAGAAAAAGCCAGCAATTTTCCAGAGGCTTCCATAGCTAGGGACTGGGGGAGCTGGGAAGCCAGATCTGGCGGCTCGGCCTGGTCTGTGCCCCCGAGCACGCGGCAGGACGCCTCTTTGCCGGGCAGGTGCCCGCGATGGTCTGGAGACGGTACTCGGCCTCCCCAGGTTTGGCCTTGGGGCTTCCGGTATCTGGCTCCTGTTCACCTTCTGGATGGTTCGATTACGAGACATTTTGGGTGACCCGTCACCTTTTCTATCCCCAACGAGGTGCCCGAGGGAGGGCCGGAGGCGCATTCTGTGGGCATCTTCCGTGATGTAAAGGCTCGTTCACAGGGTGACCTGGGCTGTGTTGGCCCCTGCTACACAACTCTTGCCTGGATAGGGAGGGACCCTTGCTTGCCAAGATCCTAGTCTCTCTCTCACCCCTGCCATTTGGCTGTCTGGGTCACCGGCATCTGCTGGCTCTTTATTTACTGTGATGTGTGCTGCGGTCACACTCTGTCGCCCTCTGAATTTCCCTTTCAGCCGAGAGAGGGAGTGTTCTCTCTCGCCCGTTCCTGTATTTCTCAGCCGACCACCTCCATGCAGGGGAGGTTCGTGGTTAACCAAGAGGGACTGAGAGCCAAGTGGTTCTGCCGCTCCTAGCCATGTGACTGTTCTTGGGGACGCTCTTTAACCTCCCTGTGACTCAGTTTCCTCATCTGTAAAATGGGGTGATATCAGCAACTATCTCCTGTGTTTGTTATGACTCAAGTCCAGAGTCGTCCACGGTTTTGCTGGTCCCCGTAGCCCCGGCGGTGTTTAGGGGCATTGTGTCCCCGCCGTTTAGTCCGTCAAGGTTGTGATTTAAGTGAACGTGGGGGCAACGCGTGGAATGTCACGGAAATCCCCTTTCCCGGTGACCTCATGTGACGCAGTTGGGAGGCTGCTTCTTTGTGAACTCTTCTTCTTGGGGTTGGTTTTGTTTGACCACAGATCTCCACCGCAGGCAGGTGGGAGGCTGGACCCACAGGTAGGGGTCAGAGATGGCTGCGTCAATGTCACGTTGGCGGAAGAGCCTAGAAGGCGGCCAGCGCCAATTCGGGTTTATGGTTAAAGACCAGGCTCTCCGCTGCTCTCTGTGGCGGCTCCCACGCCTTCACTCCCACCGTCCCTACTGATACGACAAACCCGGGGGCTCGCTCTGAGCCAGGCATTGTTCTCGAAGGGGCACAAGGGAACCTCCTGCCGTGGGCACGTGTCGTGGAGGAGAAACGAAGCCAGCAGAAAGGGACTCCCAGAAATGAGCCGCCCCGACATTGTGTTTCTGGGACTGTGGAAGTGATCTCCCCTGCACCTGTGACTCAGGCTGAGCCTGTGTGACAGTGGGGACGGGCGATGGCTCCCGGGCTGCCTGGCTCCCAGGAGGGTCCGTTTGTGTCCTGTGTCACATGTAGGCAGTTACAGGGATGGGTAAAGTCGACCAGGTATGTCCAAATATGCCTGCCTGCTTGTATCTCCTCCTTCCTGGTCCTCCCCGGCCCTCCTCCCGGGTGTCTGGAAACTCTGTGCCCCCGACCTGCACTTACGTGTGCTTGGCACAGAATCAGCCCCTGTCACGGTCCTCTGTTTTGGGAACCACAGTGTGTCCCCCATAAAGAAACCAATTCCAGCCCCTAGGGACGGGACGTGGGGGGCAGACACTGGGGAGAGGCCCTCCTGGGACCCCAGAACTCACACCGGTGGGTGGCCTTTTCTTCCTGTAGAGAGGAGACCGGCCCCTTCCCTTCCCCTCAAAGTCTGCTGGAAAGTCCTGCCCTTGAAACCCTTCCTCCCACCCCCTACCCCGCCGCCTGCCTGCCGAGCTCGCTTCCCCTCCCCAGACCCCAGACCCCGGTAGAGCAAGGACGGGGACCTGATGAAAGACCTCATCGCGGTAGCCGGGCCATCGGGTGTTCATCATCTCATGACACAGGCGTACCGAAACGGAACATTCCCGTATTTTAAACTCTCAGAGAATCGTGCTTTAATATAATTATTTTTGAAAGATTCTTCGCCAGAAAGGTGAATAACAAGCACCCGGGAAGCGGACAGCCTCTGATCCTTGACCTCATTGATATGTAAAGTGCCCTGTGCCCGCACCTTGGGGTGTGTGGCCACTTCCCCAGGCAACTGAGTCCCCTTGGTGCCTGCTTTACCGGGCAGGTGCCTCTGGTCGCCTGCAGTTCCCACGCTCCTCCCTGAGAAGGCGCCCTCCCCGGGACGCCCGCCAGCCCGTCCCGTCTCTAGCTTCTCCAACAGGACAGCAGGAAACCAGAGCAACGGGACGTGACATTTTTCAAGCCCGGGACCCCGGGCCAGCCCTTTGCTGCCGGGATCCGGGGCTCCCGGTTCTCCAGAGGGTCCTTGCGGAGTGGAGAGAGGTCCGTGGAAATCCGTCCGGAAGCACAGCTTCTGCCTGACTTCTTGTTACCCGCTTTCGGCCTTGAAGCTGATCTTCCTTTGAACACTGGTGCCGACGGCTTAACGGGCCCCGAGGGGCTGGCGGGGTACAGTTAATAAGCCCCGCAGGAAGCGTGGTGCTCGGCAAGGCGATGCCACTTGGCCAAAGGGCCGAGCTGGGAGGTTAGCTACCGGCCCTTTGGCTCCCTCCTCGGAACTCGGAGAGCCCAGCTGTCGATAACCCCAGTTGTCGATAACTCAGCCCTCGCGGACGGGTCGCTCATCAGAGCCCTGTCCGGGACCCCGTCCCCTTCCGCCCCACTGAAGGGTGTACCAGGGCTGTAGGACCCACCTGTCCTAGGTTTCTGGGGGAGATATTTGGGGAGCCCGGCGGGGCTCGTAGGGACACGGTGCCGACCCTCTCTGCCCGTGGCTGGACCCAGAGGTCTGAGAGATCGCCGTGGCTCAGGGCACGTGAAGGCGGGGTAGGAGCGATGTTGGCCAATGTCCACATTTCAGAGTCAGCGGAGTGAAAATCCAGGGGACCCGTAACCTTGGGGAGCGAGAGGGGTTTGTGGGAGGGACGGCTCTTAGCAACCGAATGGCCGTTTTTTTTCTTTTCTGAGATGGGACAGGGGTCTCGGCCCGCGTCCCTCTGTTGCGACGGTCGGCCAGTTCGTCAGGGTTCACCTAGCGCCCGGGTGAGCAGGAAGAAGGGAGACACCACGAACGAGGGGGCAGGCGACCGGAAGCCATGCTCGACTGGGCCTCGGAACACCTGGGTTTCAATCCCAGAAGGCACATTTCCAGCTGGGTGCTCTGGGAAAAAGCTGTTGAAAACATCTGCTTCACGGTCACGTTGTGGAGGTTCAACGGCCCTGTAAAAGGAATACACCTGATGTCGAGTGAGGGGTACATAAGCTCCTTGCTTTTGAGAAATTCCTAATTTCTGAGTTTGAGAGATAATCTGATCAAGAGCCTCGTGCCTGGGGCGCCTGGGTGGTTCAGTCGGTTAAGCGTCCGGTTCTTCATTTGGGCTCAGGTCCCGATCTCACGGTTCATGGGCTCATGGGCCCTGCATCAGGCTCTGCACTGGCAGGGCAGGGCCTGCTTGGGATTCTCAGTCTCTCTCCCCGGTTCTGTTTGCCCATCCCCGGCATGTGAGCACTTTCTCTCTCTCTCTCTCTCTCTCAGAATAAATTAGAAAACAAGAACCCCGTTCCCTCCGATATCCGTTTATTAGAAGGACTTGGTGACGAAGGAAGATAAAAATTGAAAGCAATGCTGCATTTGAGGAAGCTGGTATGATGGAGTGGGTGGTTTCGAGAGGGTAATCCAGGGAGACTTCCTGGAAGAGGTGAGTTTCTTTCTTTCTTTCTTTCTTTTTTTTTTTAATGTTTATTTATTTTTGAGATGGAGAGAGACACAGCATGAGCGGGGGAGGGGCAGAGAGAGAGGGAAACACAGAATCGGAAGCAGGCTCCAGGCTCTGAGCTGTCAGTGAGGCTCCAACCCACCCTCCCGGCTCCTGGCCGCCCGCCTCGGGGCCGTCTCCTCACCTCCCACTCCAGCAGGGATCAGAGGTTCAGCTGAGGCTATTTTCAACTAGATGGTCTGATCTGGTTACAATAAGAAAGCGGCCTGAAAATGGGGGAACATGGGGTGCGAGGCGACTGCCCCAGGCCCAGATTTGTTTGAGTGAGCCTGGAAGTGAAAGCCGCAGGGTCACGATGGGTTTAGAGGCATTTCCCCAGACCGCTGGGGTGTTTCTTTCTCTAGCTGCCTGGCCGGGATAAAAGCAGCCTTGGGCGGGGGCCTGCCCAGCCTGGGGAGGCCCGTGACCCCCTCCGGCACTGTTCGTCCCCCAGCACCGGAAAGCCTGCATCACTGTGGGTCCCCGTGTGTGGGTCCCACTTGTCTCCCACTGACTGGTTCGAGAACTGCCGTGAAGGCAGAGACAGACTCCCCACTATGGAGTTGGTTTCATTGCGCCGTTAGAGGCCGTGCCTCCTCCCCGGGCCTGATACAGCAGCTACTGAATAGACGCCCCTCGCCTCCTCCCCCAGGAGGCCTCCCTGCCAGGAAGGGGTCCCACGCTGGCTTCAATAATGAGCCAACCGAGGCGCCACAGATTGTAGGTCGTCGTGAGGTCCATGGTGGGTACGGGGGACGAGAGAGGGTTGTAGCCAAGATCGACGTGGCTTGGGAGCTCCACCTCTCTGTTGGCGCAACTCTAGAGGCCAGGGCGGAGGGGCAGCTCTGGAAGATTCCATCGGTCCAGCAGTGGGCGGCTGTGACACAATAGGGAAGAGATATTTGGTCTCTGCTTCAGGTTCGTGGCACACAGCTGATGTGATGAAGCAGGCTCCGGGCTCCGAGCCGTCAGCCCGGAGCCCGACGCGGGGCTCGAGCTCACAAACCGCGAGATCGCGTCCCGAGTTGAAGTCGGATGCTTAACCGGCTGAGCCACCCAGGCGCCCCCAGCAGGTGCCCTCCTTAATGCCCACCACCCATTTAGCCCATCCCCTACCCACCTCCCCTCCAGCAACTCTCGGCTTTTTCTCTACAGTTAAGAGGGTCTTATGACTCGCCTCCTTCTCTGTTTTTATATTATTTTATTTCTCCTTCCCCTTCCCCGCGTTCATCTGTTTTGTTTCGTAAACTGCACCCAGGAGTGAAATCATATGGTATTTGTCTTTCTCTGACTGACTTATTTCGCTCAGCATAATACCCTCCAGCTCCATCCACGTCATTGCAAATGGCAAGCTTTCATTCTTTTTGACGGCCGAGTAATATTCCAATGCGATATATGCCACATCTTGTTATCCATTCATCAGCCGATGGATATTTGGGCTCTTTCCATACTTTGGCCGTTGTCGACAGTGCTGCTATAAACACGGGGGTGCGTGTGCCCTTTCGAATCAGTGTTTTTGTATCTTTTGGATAAATACCTAGCAGTGCATTTTGAACTTTTTGAGGAGCCACCAAATTATTGTTCGCACGGGGGTAGGCCATTTTACATTCCCACCAGCAGCGTTCGGAGTTCCGATTTCCCCACATCGTCAACAACACTTATTATTTTCTGTAATTATTACCCTCCTGGTGGGTGTGAAATGGGAGCTCACCATGGTTTTGATCTGCATTTCGTACCTGTTGCTTATCTGCGCGAACTCGACTTTCTATGACGGACGCATTGGAATGACGTTTGTCAAGGCAGATATTAGTAATACCATGTGGCTGACTTGTTGGCTAGTAGAAAACTAAGCGTCCATTTTGCTCCCGTGGCAGAACCGGACCTTGGAGTGATACCTGGGAGCCGGAAATCAAGGATAGTTGTTGGGATGTTCATTTAGTCAACAGACTAAATGAGCACGTCAGGTGCCTGTGGCATTATGCAGGGCACTGGGGACGCGACAGTGAGATTCGGTCCCTGCCCTCCAGGTGTTCAAAGTCTAGTGAAAGAATTAAACTCTGACCTGAGGCTAAGCTACAGAGAAGGGCGATGGGTGTCCCATGCGTTAGGCTTCCCAGGGCTCGGGTGGAGATTTGTGCAATCCTGTCTGTTGACGTCTTGTTCCCTCCTCTGACCCTTCACGTCATAGCTCGTGTAGGGGCACCCGAGTCACAGGTGGAAGATGAGATCAGGTCCGGGCACGGCTGGAGATCGTTGAACCCACCTTGGGGTGGAAGAGTCTGGATTCCCATGACGAGTGTCCGGGTTGGCAGAAGAACCAACGGTGGATAGAACTGGCTTTGCCCTCACGTTCCCAGGAGATCACGTCCAGTGGGCGGAGCACGGTGGAAGGTTCTAGGTTGCGGGGTGGAGGAACGCTCAGGTGTCAGTGGCAGACAGGGACTGGCCACCTGGGAGACACGTGGGACAAAGTCTGGCCACCAGAAGAGAGCGGTAGCAGACCGAGTTAGGGCGGCAGGGTTTTAGCCACACTGTCCGCAGCTCAGAACCGGGTTCCTCAGCCCCGGCAGAAAGCCAGGGGACAAGATGGGTTGGAGAAAGTTACCACCCAGAGGGCTGTGTGGCTATGGCAGGTGCACAGCCAATTGCGTCCTTACTCGCCGAGAGCGCCAAAGTGAGGCGTGCCACACACACGGCCGAGCGGGTCGGTACTGGTGTGGGGACTGGCCGGGGTGGAGTTGATAAGGACGTCCGTGCTGACACCGGGGTGCCATCCTGCGCATTCTTGGTTCCATTACTTTGGTGTTTGAGCTGACTTCTAAAAGTCCACCTTGCATGCAAAGGTGAAGTGCAGTGAACGTGCAAGTTGCTCTCATGATTTTTTAAAATATAGGGGCGCCTGCGGGGGGGGGTGCTCCGTCGGTTTGGCGTCCGACTTCGGCTCAGGTCATGATCTCACAGTTCGTGAGTTCGAGCCCCGCATCGGGCTCTGTGCTGACAGCCCAGAGCCTGCTTTGGGTTCTCTGTCTCCCTCTCCCTCTCTGCCCCTCCCCTGCTTGTTCTCTCTCTCTCCCTCTCTCAAAAATAAAAGAATAAACATTAAAAAAATTTAATATCTAAATTATGGAACAGTTGTCTGGAAATCAAACCACATAGAGAGTTGGGTCAGCCCTGTTCCCTCTAAAAACAGATCGAAGGTTGGCTTTCCAACCTTCTATGCCTTCAAGTTAGTGCGAGGGAGGCGAGAAAACTTTACCTTCTTATTTCAGGCAAGAAAATGGTGGGGGTGTGTACAGAGTTCATTGCGAATCCCAAGTGGTCCCCCATCATGCTTAAGGGGGCAGATGATCCAACCATCAGTTGTTTTTAGAGATTAGTCATGAGCCCTACGGGACATTTTATTTTATATATAAATATAAATATATATATCTATTTTATTTATTTTATTTCTTAGGGAAATATTTATTTTATTTCAGAGGGAAAGAGAGAGAATCTCAAGTAGGCTCCTTCACAAGGAGCCCAACACAGGGCTCGATCCCACGACCCTGGGATCATGACCTGGGCTGAAATCACGAGACGGACGCTCAAGCCACTGAGCCACCCAGATGCCCCCAAGAAAGGCCCTTAAAGGTCATTTTAGCCTAAGTCAAGAAATGATAACTATTAAGTGATCAAGGCATTTGGGAATGCCAAGTGTCAGAACCCTGAAGAAGGAAACGAGAGTCGTGTTTTCTAACAGTGGCAGCTTAGGGACCCTGAGGTCTTTTCCAAACAAGGCGGTTGAGCATAAATGATGAGGGATGTGTTGAATTGGCGAACAGTTGGGTGTAGTGGAAAAAATTTCGCCTTTGAAGGTAGAAGGCCAGAATTCAAAGAACATGTAGTTGGGAAAAATCCCTTTGTGGAAAGACCCCAGTTAGCTTGATGCCTGCCGTGTGTGTGTGTGCTGAGTTGAAACCACGGTCTGGGGACGCCTGGGTGGCTCAGTCGGTTAAGTGTCCAACTCCTGATTTCTGGCTCAGGTCATGATCTCATGGTTCGTGGGTCCAAGCCCCTTGTCAGGCTCCAAGTTGACAGGGCTGAACCTGCTTGGGATTCTCTGTCTTTCTCTCTGTCCCTCCCCTTCTTGAGCTCTCTCTCTGTCTCTCTCAAAATACGAAAGAAAGAAAGAAAGAAAGAAAGAAAGAAAGAAAGAAAGAAGAAAGAAGAAAGAAAGAGAGGAAAAGAAAGAAGAAAGAAAGAAAGAAAGAGAAAGAAAGAAGAAAGAAGAAAGAAAGAAAGAAAGAAAGAAAGAGAGGAAAAGAAAAGAAAAGAAAAGAAAAGAAAGAAAGAAAGAAAGAAAGAAAGAGAGGAAGAAAGAAAGAGAAAGAAAGAAAAACTATGCTCTGGAAAACCCTATGTGACCACTGAGTTTGACCTGTGGGCATGGTTCTCCCTCAGAGTCTCTGAGTTTGGTTCATTTGCTGCAACAACATGTCTGAGGCTTCAGATCTCCTAGGATTTCTGATGCTTTATTTACTTATTTTTTAAATGTTTGTTTATTTATTTTGAGGGAAAGAGAGAGAGTGTGTGTGCGCTCATGAGTGGGGGAAGGGCAGAGAGAGAGGGAGAGAAAGAATCTCAAGCAGGCTCCACGATCAGCACGGAGCCCGATGTGGGGCTCGACCTCACAACCCCAAGGTCACGACCTGAGCCCATATCATGTCTGATGCTTCACCGACTGAGCCATCCAGGCATCCCAAGACTCCTGACGCCTTAACTGGGGTGTGGCTTCACAGTGAGGTCATCTGGGGCTTCCAGAGCCAGAATGAATGAGGGCAGTCAAGTGGGAAACTAGGGCACGGTCAAGGTGTGCGTTGGGTAGACCTTGTTAACGTTGACGCTTCATGGCCGCCAAATTCTATAATACATGAGATGTGATATCAAGAAGTTCCGAGCTACTGCCTGGAGGTCCCTGGGCTCAGCCTCGTTGGGCTCCTAGCGTCAGCCCTGGGAAAAGATGAGCGGAAGGCTGTAGAAAATCAGCCCCCTTGTTCAGTTTGCTGCTTCCAACGTGTACTTGATTGTACGGGTGCCCTGAGATTTTAAAACGTTAGCTACCTTTAAATCAAGTTGGGCACCTTATAAATCAAAATGATAAATGATTGATAAATAAATTGTCATTGCTACAATTAGATTTTCCATTATACTTGTGTGCTATAATTTAAAATGTAATTTCCCTTGAAGCCCATAAAGGCACGGTAGTAATAGGGTGTCACAACGTATTAGGGGGCACGTTCAGGTGTTGTGGCTGCGATCGTGCCTTGATGAAGTACAGGACTGAGCCGTAGGGTTTAACACGAGAGCGCGTGTTCGGCTGTGGGTTCGGGGGCGAACCGGATCACGTTCAAGGCACCGGGTGTCGCAGCCAGACAAGCAGGAAATTTAAGGGGAAAGAGACCCTCCAAATGGAGAGGGGGGGAAAAAACGGATTAGCGAGGGAATGAACATCGGACGGGGGTTGAATATCTCTGGGCCATTCGGGGCTCGGTCCGGAACCAGCTGCGTCGTTTTCCGAGGCAACTCCCCTGCCTTTCCCAAGAAGAATTGAATGAGCTCTATCATGAAATATGATAGAGCTTTTCCACCACTCAGTTTCCCCAGTGAGCAGTGGGGAGACCGAAGCGCTGGTAACCCGCTAAACCCAGATCTCTGGCAGTGAGGTTTAGGGCACCTGTGAGAAATGGTGACTGTGACGCAGCCGCGTCTACACCGGCTTTCGAACATTTGGCGGCAAGGACGAAACAGTGTGCAATCTTCAGACGTGTTCTACGAAGGCAAGGCTCCCTAAACTTCTGATTCGGCGCCCGAAGGAAAGTGGCCAAACGAAGTCATATTTGACTACCCACGTGGGGGCTTCGTCTTGACGTGGGGATGAATTTTTTCCCTACGCTCGAAAGAGTTGAGGCCTCCCCTTCACCGTGACCACCACGTGCTGTCAGGTTGGGGCGTACAGACAGACAGACCGATTCTACTTTCCGGTTCCCCAGGCACTTCCTTTGACCCCTTGGACAAAGTCCCCTCCTGGATGACTTCCAGTCCCCGTGGACGACCATCTCCGTCAGGACCCGGTGTTCCCCGATCGTGACCCATCAGAACCCACAGGGTGTCGTCCCTGAAACAGGATAGACGGTTCAGAATTGAGAAGAGAGCCCTGGGCTGTCAGAGAAGGGTCAGGTTTCCGCAACCACTTTAAATCCTGATTTTCCCCCTCGCAGCTCATTAGTGCCATATCTCCACGTTGAGAGTCCGTGCCCAGGGCTGGAGCAGAATGGATGTCACCAGGCCGGTGTTAAATCAACAGTCCCTGTGCTCACGGAGCGCCTTTGACCCGCGCTTTGGGGAATGACCTGAGATCATTACGGACTCAGCCGTGTGTGGCTGTGAGGGTCTATTTGGTGTCAGAAACCCTTATGCCTATTTATAATTCCTCATGTAACTCTCTCCGTGTCCCCAAATTGGCCATCAAGTGGTTCAATTGACCTTGAAATGTAGATTGTAAATTGTGACTTGAGAAAACCAGAGGTTCCAAAGTGATTTCTTACCCCCCAATATCATGCCTTTTTCTTTCCTTTTTTAGTTTTCTACGGATTTTTTTTTTTTTCCTACTCAGAAGGATACCTGTCATCTTACTCAGGCAAGGGTTTTTTTAGCAAGGGCTCTTGTTTGGGTTGTTCTAGCGATTCATTAAAATGAATGAATCTAGGGGCGCCTGGGTGGCGCAGTCGGTTGAGCGTCCGACTTCAGCCAGGTCACGATCTCGCGGTCCGTGAGTTCGAGCCCCGCGTCAGGCTCTGGGCTGATGGCTCGGAGCCTGGGGCCTGTTTCCGATTCTGTGTCTCCCTCTCTCTCTGCCCCTCCCCCGTTCATGCTCTGTCTCTCTCTGTCCCAAAAATAAATAAAAACGTTGAAGAAAAAAAAATTAAAAAAAAAAAATGAATGAATCTAGCTTCCTAGACCTTGAGTAGAAGCTCACATGGTGTAAGGGAGTTTATCAGAAGTGCTGTGGGAAGCAGGAGAATTTTTCCACCCTCTCTGTCCAGGATGGCAGAAATCTATGGGGAATCTATGGGGACTCTTCCCTTAAGATCCGTCGGAAGGTTCGACGGGACGTTTTTCGAACGAGTTAAGCTAGGACGGCACATTAGTGAGCACGGGGGCAGATCTGACACTGTGTTTAAGGTTTCCAGAAGACCGTGCCCTTCACCGTGCCCTGCCTTGTCTGCTTTGATTCAGAATCAGCTCCGATGTATTCTGATGCACTCTCTTATCCCCCCCAAAGTGGCGCCCATTCTCTCTGCTTTGGTCTTTTTTTTTTTTTTTTTAATGTTTATTCTCAAGAGAGAGACGGAGAGAGCTCGACTGAGGAAGGGGCAGAGAGAGAGGGAGACACAGAATCCGAAGCAGGCTCCAGGCTCCGAGCTGCCAGCGCAGAGCCCGACACGGGGCTCGAACTCACGAACCGTGAGATCACGACCTGAGCCGAAGTCGGACGCCCAACCGACTGAACCACCCAGAAACCCCGATCTGCTTTCGTCTTTAGACTGCTTTCCATATCCCTTAGTCTGTTTCAGCTTCCAGAAGCAGTCTCCAAACCGTATTCCTCTCTGTCTCCCTTGCACCCAGAGCCTGGAAGAGAAATTCTATTCGGTGGAAATGGATACATCTCTCCGGGCATCCTGTCCTTCCTTCTGAATTCATGCAAAATTCACAAATAGGAAATAATGCATGCAGATTCGTGGACCTGGGAGATCCAGAGACTACCCAGGACTACCCCATCACGTTCCAGAGAAAGCAGCTGATTCGTACAGAGGACACGGGATTTGCCCAAGGCCCTACGAGCAGGTGCCTGGATGGACCCCAGGCCTCTCCATCCAGCTCTCTCCCCGTCTTTTAATGGAATGTAGGAACCCCGAATCCTGTGCCACGGTGACGTGAGCCCCAAAGCACCGAAGTCTGTAAATTCCGGCGACTTGTAATTCAACACAGATATTGGATAAATCCCCTTAGGGTTGGACCTCATTTTGCCTGAGAGAGGTTGCATGTAAATCTAATCCCGCTTGAAAAAATAGAAGGAAAATTCTCTACTTCAACGAGCCTCGTAGTCAGATCTTTCATGAAGCCAGGGCTCTTTCTCATGTGAAGAATTACAGCCGAATTAATCCGTTTTTATTCTCGGGTTCTGGAAAGGAAGGCGGTCCGGCCCTGAAGGGTCCTTAGCAATGACCCAGACGGGAGGCGGCAGGTTTAAGAAGCTCAGATACCCTTTCAATAGTGTGTCCTGGGATTGGGGTATTTATTTGGATTCCCTCCCCTCTCCCCACTCCCCTCTTCTTCGTTCCTGTCTTTCTCTCTTTTAAAAAAATTTTTTTAAACATTTATTTATTTTCAAGAGACAGAGAGAGACAGAGTGCGAGTGGGGGAAGGCCAGACAGAGAGGGAGACAACAGAATCTGAAGCAGGCTCCAGGCTCTGAGCTGTAGGCACAGAGCCGGACGTGGGGCTCGAACCCACAAACCGTGAGATCATGACCTGAGCTGAAGTCGGCTGCTTAAGGGACTGAACCACCCAGGCTCCCCCTGTCTCTCTTCAACAGCACGAAGGTGAAGGCGTTAATGAAGCCTTGATTATTTCCTGCCTGTCATTTGAAGACTATGCTACCGCTGTATGTTAACGAACTTGAGTTTAAATTAAAATAAATAAATAAGGAAATAAATAAAAATAACCCCCAGTTTTCAGTTCAGCTGAGGGACGAGGAAGGGTGACATTTCCAGGCAGCCGGTAACTGGGCAAAGTGCCAGGTTCCCGGGGAGCCTTTGGTAAATATTCATCAGTGCTGCCGGCCATCCAGAAAACTCACACCCACCTCCAGAAAACTCCAGAACCGGCATCTATTAAGCGTCTCGTTAAGCCCAGTGCGCCGCTGAGAACTTTAGAATGAAAGGCGCCTGAGGCCCCTTGGCGGGCCCCGTGGTTCCGTCCCCCTCGCTGGGGCCAGCCCAGGCTCCAGAATGACATCTGTCTGCCTTCCTCAAAGCCAGAGGCCAGGCCGAGGGCCCTGGAAAAACTCAGGCCGCGTGTGCATGGTGGGGAGAGGCGCTCGCCCCGAGGGGACACAGGAGTGAGAGTGTAAACCCCAAAGCTCCCCGTGAAACTCTTAGTGGTTCCCTCAATTCCTGCGGGGGCCCCAGACTTCCAGCGGCTTCGGAGAAACTCGGGTCCTTGAAAGTGTGCCTGCTTCTCTCCCGTCTTCTCCTCCAGCTGGGGACCGGGCTGCCTTCCGGCTCCTTTAAAGCACAGGCCTGCCTCGGCTGGGGGCTGGGATTTCTCGTTTCCAAGGAGGGTTCGGGGTGCAAACCCGCTGGTAATCGCTCTGTCGCTTGAGAATTCAGTTGTTTCTCTTATTCATTCGCAGCTTATTCATTAAAGGACAAAGAAGGTCCTTTGATCTCTTGGAGGGCCAAGGGACTCCATTGCTTTTCTTAAAAGCAGAACCTTTCGGTGACTTGACTCGCATTTTTAAGTGACTTGGAGCCCAGGGAGCTTGGCCCTGGGCTGGTAATGCATATGCAAATGGCCGAGGGCTCTGACCTTCTGGCCCCCGGCCTGTTGGTTTATTTAGTCTTTGCTCATCTGTTTTGCTTTGCCGCTGAGCTCCACCAAGGCTGGTTATACAGCGGGAAGCACGGCGCAAACCTCCTAGAACATCCCATAGGAGTATTTTTTTTCTGGGATTGCTTAACAGAGCTTCTCAAATCCCTTTGTCCAGCTCCTAAGGGCTGGCCTTTTTTTTTTTTCCCCTGCACAATCCATTTTTTTTTTTAATTTTTTACAAAATGTTTATTTATTTTTGAGACAGACAGAGAGAGATAGAGCATGAACGGGGGAGGGTCAGAGAGAGAGGGAGACGCAGAATCGGAAGCAGGCTCCAGGCTCTGAGCTGTCAGCACAGAGCCCCACGCGGGGCTCGAACTCACAGACCGCGAGATCATGACCTGAGCCGAAGCCGGAAGCTCAACCGACTGAGCCACCCGGGCGTCCCAACAGTCCTTTTTTTTAAAATATACATTAAATATAACTTATCATCAAATCGGTTTCCATACAACACCCAGTGTTCATCCCAACAGGTGCCTAAGGGCTCATCTTCAAAGGTGCAGCGAGTCTGGACGTCTGCCTTTCTCAGAACCAGGCCCTGAGGGCAGGGATCTTGAGGCTGGGAGGGGCACACCCTGACTGTCAGGCTGTGCAGGGCTGCAGTGGGAGGGAGGGCGCCAGGGTGAGCATCGGGGATCAAGTTTAGAAGCCACACTTAGATCCTAGAGAGCACGGGGAAAAAGTTCTGAGCAGGACTCCTCGGTGGACAGACTGGGGCACTGGGATTTTCGAGACAGGAGCCCGGGGCATGGAGGAGACCCGGATGCCTGGCCAGACCCCCTGGCAAGCTGTCACCTGCTACAAGTGCAGACTGTGGTTTAAGAGGCACTAGGTCTGCAGGGTTGAGACGCTCAGCCACTGCACCAGGTTGGAGATCCCCTGAGTTTCCCAAGACCCCCAGCAGGACTGGCTCTCCAATCTGAATCACCCAGGGGGGGCAGGCAATTGAGTTTTAAGCTTGCTTCTGCCACTGAGTATATGACTGACAGATGGGGAGGGAAGGGAAGGAGAAGGACGCGATTATTATTAAGTATATGCTATGCTCCAGGCACTGATTTTAAAGGCCGGTCCTCTTCCACTCTTGGCAAAAACCCTGAAGCCCCCATGTTAACCTCCCTAGTGAAGAAATAAGGAAACCGAGGCTCAGAACAGAAGAAAGACATAAGACTGTAGATCGTCAGCGAATGTAGTGTGGGAATGTTCTTTGTTTACCTGAAGATTTTTTTTTTTAAGTTTATTTTTGCGAGAGAAAGAGAGAGAGAATGAGCAGGGGAGCAGGGAGAAAGGGAGAGAGAGAGACAGAGTCCCAAGCAGGCTCTGCACTGTCAGCGCAGAGCCCGATGTGGGCCTTGAACCCACGAACCTGCGAGATCATGACCTGAGCCGAAATCAAGCATCGGACCTTTAACCGACTGAGCTACCCAGGCGCCCTGGAATGTTCTTTTTAACATGATGTTCTTTCACCAAACAATCACAACAACGAACAATGATCACGCAAAGAATAAAAAAAAAAAAAAATAGAATCACAATGTCAAAGCCATTCCCCCCCCCCCGCCCCGTAATGACGATTACCAACATTTATTGGGCACATTCAGTATCCCAGGCACTGTCCCAACCACTTTCACCTGCTTTATTTAATTTGCTTCTAACGCAACCGAAAAAGACAAGGTTTTTGTTTTTCGTTTCTCCCCCTCTCTGTCACCTGCTCTTCACCACAGATGGAAAATCTGGAGATTAGAGACATGAAATGTCTTGCCCAGGGCCACAGCCGGCAAGGGATGGAACGAGAATTTGAACCCAAACAACACAACTCAAGAGCTCAGACTCCTAAACGCCATGCAGTTTATTGTGTGTCTACTGGGGAGAATACGAAGATTAATACACGCTTCCCCCCGTCCAGAGTTTACAACCCGTCAAAGGGAAGGGTATGCAACGTGTTACAATTGTATCTTTTCCCATATTCCCTGTTTTCCAATCCCGCTTATTTACAAAGCCATATTTTCCCTGGAGACTTCAGATGGGTCTTTATCATATACTGAATTCCCATACGTAGCTTGACTTCTCGGCTTTTTGTTCTGGTTCACTGATCGATCTGTGCATTCATTTGCAAGGACCCCACTGTTTTAATCATACAAGCTCTACGTATGTTTTCCTACGTACATGGTAGAGTTAGTCCTTTGGGCTGAAATTAATGGAGGTGTGATTAGGGAAGGTACCTCCAAGGAGGGTGTTATTTTAAGTTGGATTCTGAAGAGCGAGACGGAGTCAGCCGTTTGGAGAAGATTCTCTGCAAGGAGGAGACGCTAGAGCAAAGACAGGAAGCAGAGGAAAAGCCTGGGAAGGATCTTGGGGTTGAAGTCACGCTCAGCGATCACAGGGACTCGGGAGACCGGGCGCTTGAGAGTTTGGATTTTATTTCAAATGCAGTAAGAGGCCACTGGACGGCTGTTTTAAACAAAGGGAGCTGGGATAGGGGAGGAGGCGGGAAGTGACACAGTCTGGCTTGCGTTTTGCAAAGCTGCCTTGGGCCGAAGACTGGAGAAAGGCAGTGCTGGAGTAGATCCGGAGGCACAGGACACATGGACGGTTCTGAGGACAGCTCCTCGGTCCTGGTTGAGCATCAGGGAAGACCAAGGAAGAACAGGTTGGAAGATGAGATCCAGGAGTTCTGTCTTGGTCACATGAACTCTGCGACTCCCCCTGCAAGTGAAAGTAGCAACCACCAGCCTCGGTTTACCTAGGGAGACTTTAATAGTTTAATACCTATATTGCTATAGCTCAAGATCGCCTACACAGAGGGATTATCTCATTCATGCACCGTCATTCAGTGTATTTGGATGGAGTATATATATATGTATATATTTTTTTGCCTGCAAATATTTATCTAAAACCTCCTTTTCTTTCCTTTGTTTAAAAAAATTTTTAATGTTTTATTTATTTTTGACAGCGAGAGAGATAGAGCATGAGTGGGGGAGGGGCAGAGAGAGAGGGAGACACGGAATCCGAAGCGGGCTCCAGGCTCCGAGCTGTCGGCACAGAGCCCGACGCGGGGCTCGAACTCACGAACCGCGAGATCATGACCTGAGCTGAAGTCGGGCGCTCAACCGACTGAGCCACCCAGGCGCCCCTAAAACCTCCTTTTCAAGATAAGACGCCTTCCTAAACGTCTGGCCCTCTGCTGACCCCTGAAAGCGGGAGTCAGGAGGAAGACACCAAAGAAATGTGAATATGTATCCCCATCCTTAGGAACTTATATTCTATTTAAGAACTTGAAACGACACGAAAAAGCGCGGTCACGTTGTATTTTTCTGCGTGACTTGATCTTCCAAGGAAGAAAAACGGGTCATAAGTTCTAGAAATAGAGGAACATGTGTTTCCCTGACTCTTCTTGGGTTTGCGTAGGGAAGGCCACACGTGACTATCCCAGGGCACCGATGGAGTCAAGGGCCCCCAAGGACCTCGGAAGTGGCTTCCTGTCCCCGGTCCGTGAGCTCCCCTGAGCCAGTGGATCGAGGCAAAAGGCGTTCGATCCGGCCGTGGTGGTAATGGTGGGAGTGGAGATTGGCACGAGTCACATGAGGGTCTGCCAACACGCAGACTAATGCGGAGTCTCCAGACCGAACGCTGGTGAGTCACCGGCTTCTCAAGTTGACTCCGTGTCCCTTTCATCCTTTGTGATTTCAATTCACTCTCACGGTTTTGAACACCCGCCACACAAATGCTTCCCAAATGTGGATAGCATCCCGCTTATGTCTGAACTTGGAGCCCGCTGAAGAGAGAGCTTGCTCTGCACAGAACCTATTCGCGTGAAAGTCACGCGGGCCTCTCCGGAGTGCGTCCTGTCCACGACGCAATTAACCATCTCCTTCCAAGTGAACAGACGGTCTGCTCCGAAGCTCCCAGATTCCGTTTCTGGAGTCACCAGTTAAGCTTCCCCATCACCAGAGCCTGGTGGGGCCCGCCTCCTCCTTCCCCACAGCCGGTTAATCACCAGAATTAATTTCTTGGGTTTCTGGATTCTGTGGCTGACTCTGCGTTTCCAGGCACTGCTCTAACGGCGGCCTTGACTGCTTACAGTTGGTCAAGCGTCGCACCGACTAGTTAGTCTCATTGCCTCTAAATCCATCCTTCCCACTGCAGCCAGAGTCAACCGGTCTCGATGTCAACTTTGACCGTGCTTCCCTCCCCTCCCTCGGTGCCTTCTGTGCTTGTCCGTTTTGCTCAGGATCGCCCAGGCTTCTCAGATCGCCTTTCGAGAGCTCACAGACGGGCTCCTGCTTAACCACCCCTGTTCACCTTTGGTCCCTCCCAAGTAATACCCCGTGGTTGGCGGACTGTCCTGGACAGATCGTGAATTGCTGCAAAGCTACCCTTACCCTGCAGGAGTGAAGTGGCTTATGTCACCACCTGCTTCCCCCCTTGCCTCTGTGTTCTTCCTTGTCCTTTGAGACCAGACGGGGCCGGCAGGGAACACCCCCCGGGAGTCTGCCTCGGGCCACCGGTCTCACCTTGCCATCCTCGCACGGTGGCCCTTTGCTAAGCCGCGGGCTGAAATCTGCCTTTCGTGTCCCTCACAGACGCCCGAAGACCTGTGCTGTTCAACGGGATTGCACACCCCGCAGGTCACTTTAGACGGTCTGGTAGCCACATTTTACAAGTCAAAAGGAAGGGGTAGAATTCACGTTAGGCGATCTACCCCGTGTAACCCGGTAACGTCCCTCGAGATCATTCCAGCCTGGACCGCTGGCCACACATTTCGCCGGGCTTCGCTAGCCGGATTAACTGCCACACTGTCGGCCCGCTCCGCTCCAGCCGGTGAATTCGCAAGGGCTCGGAGGCACGCCGGTCATCTCGGGGCCCCAGATTCTAGGGACGATGTTTCTCAAATTGTGCCTCCGCGGCTCCTTGCTTCGGAATCACCTGTTTCTCAGTCCGCTTCCCGCTTGATTAAACACGACGATGCTTGCGTCACCGCCCACATCCCTGAATCGAACTGGGGATCTGCATTTTACTTATTCTTAAAAAAGATTTTCAGGTTATTTATTTTTGAGAGAGAGAGAGAGAGAGAGAGCGCACAAGCGAGGGAGGGGGAGAGAGAGAGGGAGCCACAGCATCCGAAGCGGGCTCCAGGCTCCGGGCTGTCAGCACAGAGCCCGAGGCGGGGCTCGAACCCACGAACCGTGAGACCGGGACCTGAGCTGGGGTCAGACGCCTACTCGCCTGAGCCACCCAGGCGCCCCTGGGGGTCTGCCTTTCAAACGAGCGACTCAAGAGATTCTTCTTTAGGATCCCTGAAAGCAGAGACTGAGAACCACAGGTCATTGGAGGCGTTTGCTTATGGGTGGGAGGCCTCGTGTGGGTCTTTCCTAGTTGTTGGACTTTGAGGGTCAGGCGTGAAGCGACGTGTCCAGTTCCCATAAGTGGGGGCGGTAATATTTCCCCAGCTTATCCCAAGAGATGGTTATGAGGATGACCTGAGACGGAAGGGTACGGAAGCTCTTGGTGTAGGAGAAAGGGCTCCGGAGAAGTGAGTTTTTACGAGACTGCCAGCTCCCGGTGGCCAGGGACAAATATTCAGGTAGCGACAGGGCCCTTGCTGTTCGCTCACCTTGTGCGTGAGCCCTGTAGAAAGATTAAAGGGCGGAGAAGGATGGGGAGTGGGTGGCATTTTGTGGCCCAGCTCTCCGTAAAGGGCCTTTCCAGAAGTCTCTGGGGGAGCCCATCTCTTAACCCTTTGCCCTCCGTTGACCCCCCCGAGGGCTGCCCTCAGCCAGCGGCGGCTGCGTCGGGTCCTTGGAGGATCTGGTTCCGCCAGGCGCCCGCTGGCCCCGAATGGCCTCCTCTGGGCCCAGAGGCTTTGCCACGTGCGACGGTGGTCCTCGCCTGGGTGACAAGCTCAGTGCCGAGTCGCACTGGTTCCCTCTGTGCCAGCTCCTGGTTCCCTCTGTTTTGTGTTCCTCCCTCATAACTGTTTATTGTGACAGGTAAACACTTGCTTTGAAAGCTTGCAGGCATACTATTAAAACACAAGTGTGCTTGACCCAGTCAAGCTGGGCTGTAAAATGTTTACCTTTTTGAATGACAAACGCTGGCGTGTCTTCTCTCTCTCTCTCCTTTCTCTTCTCCTTTTCCCTCCTTCCCTTCTCTGCCGGACCTATTCCCTTCTTCTCCGTCCATGCCTTCCCTCCCGCCGAAGCCCGGTGGCCACCGGCTGCCCATTTGTCCCGTGGGGAGAGGATGGAAGAGGAAAGGACAGAGGGGCAGGGGATACTATTCAGTTACTTGTGACTCCAGGGATCTGGGGCCTGGGTAAGTGTAACTGACAACTGGACCTTTCGCTTGTCAAAAAGGTTTGTAAGCACTCGCGGAAAATCGAAGGAGACGACACGCGTGGATTTAACTAAAACCGCGTTCTGGATTGTTTTATGCTATGTTATTTTATTATTTGAGAGAGAGAGAGAGAACGCAAGCGGGGCAGAGGGGCGGAGGGAGCGAGAGAATCCCAAGCAGGCTCCATGCTCAGCAGGGGGCCCAACGTGGGGCTCGATCCCACGACCCTGGGATCAAGACATGAGCCAGGGGGATGCGGAGAGCAGGGAACCCTCTTGCCCTGTCGGTGGGAATGCAAACTGGTGCGGCCCCTCTGGAAAACAGTGTGGAGGTTCCTCAAAAAAGTAAAAATAGATCTACCCCATGACCCAACAATAGCACTGCTAGGAATTGACCCAAGGGATACGGGAGTGCTGATGCAGAGGGGCACTTGTACCCCAATGTTTCTAGCAGCACTCTCAACGATAGCCAAATGATGGAAAGAGCCGAGATGTCCATCCACTGACGAATGGATAAAGAAATTGTGGTTTATATACACAATGGAATACTACGTGGCAACGAGAAAGAATGAAATCTGGCTTTTTGTAGCAACGTGGATGGAACGGAGAGTGTGACGCTAAGTGAAATAAGTCCTACAGAGAAGATAGATACCATATGTTTTCCCTCTTCTGTGGATCCTGAGAAAATTAACAGAAGACCATGCGGGAAGGGAAAGAAAAAAAAAAAGGTAGAGAGGGAGGGAGCCAAAGCATAAGAGACTCTTAAAAACTGAGAATAAACTGAGGGTTGCTGGTGGGTGGGAGGGAAGGGAGGGTGGGTGATGGGCATTGAGGAGGGCACCTGTTGGGATGAGCACTGGGTGTTTCATGGAAACCAATTTGACAATAAATCTCATATGAATGAAAAAAAAAAAGACATGAGCCGGAATCAAGTCAGACGCTCATTGACTGAGCCACCCAGGTGCCCCTAAAATCGAGTTTTGTTTTGTTTTCTTTAAACTTACTACTTTGAAATAATCACAGATTCGCAAGAGGCTGCAAAGAATTGTACAGGAAGGTTCTTTGCATCCTTCACCCAGGTTTCCCCGATGGCGGTATCTTGTAGGACGACAGGCCAGCATCACAACTGGGAAAGTGACACGAAACAATCCACAGGCCTTCCTCAGATTTTACCTGTTTTACTTGCGCTCGAGTGTGTGTGTGTGTGTGTGTGTGTGTGTGTGTGTGTAAGGTCAAGGGGTTCGTAGAGCAGCTCATCTTGGAACGGGAGAGGATGTAACAGAATCCCCTTTTGTCCACAGATGGGACTTTGAAGGAGGGGCCTTCGATGGGTCTTTCTTACTGAATATATTCCTTCCCCCCCCCAGCACACCCCACTTTGCAGTTGGCTCTAAGGTGTATGGCGGGGCGTCCCATTCTTGGGACCCATTCTGTGGCTTGCTTTCTGCTTTCACAGGTGGTTTGCGAAACCAAGTAATCTGTGCAAACGTGTGAGTAGAAGCTCATGGTTTGAGGCGTTCTGCTTTTCAGATGATCGTTCATAGGAACCGTCCTACCCTGTCCTGAAGGAGTCATGTGAATGGCAGGGATTTCAAGCAACATGGAAGGCCACTGGGGACGTATTTGAAGGAGGCAAGTCTTAACGAGACTCAGTCTCTCTCGTATAGAACCAATTGGCCCATTGTCTAACAGCCATCACCGGTTTTAGCTTGAATTTCTGCAGATTGATTTAATCTTACTTCTGCACGACAGCTCTTGAAATCCGAGTAGACAGCTCCAAAGCCCCATTCACATCTCTGTGTCTCCAGATTAAATATTTCCTCACCGGTGCTTCATGGTGAGAAATCTTGTCGCCCCCCTTGGTTTCAGCTTCTGTTAATTGATGTCCCTCTCAAACCCTGCTGCCCTCCGTGGAGGATAAGGATTCTGTGCGCGTAAACAGGTTTAGGATGTAAACCGGCCCTGGCCTTTCCCGCTCTGGATGAGCTTTGTTCTAGGCAAGCCCTGCTGGGAGCTGCCTCGTGCAGTGACCCGTGCGTGGCTTCCACGGCTGAAGTCCACGTGTGCGCCATGTTACATTTGACTCTCAAAGATGCCACCCCACGCTCCAGTCTTTTGAAATAATTTTCCGTTGTATTTCGTGGAATTGCATTATGGGAGTTCGTTGGGGTAACAGTTTCAGAAGTCGTAAGCAAACAGTGATTTCATAGGACAAAAGTAGACCGCTATTTCCCGTACGTAGTGGAGCGGTATGTCGTTATGTGTATGTAGCCGCCAGGGGAGTCCATTCTAACTTACAACAGCACAAGGGTACCATCTCTAGGGTCTAGAGTCTTCCACGAAGATGTTAGCAGGGCCCTGCTCCCTCTGAAGGGTTTAGGGGAGAGTCTGTTCCTTATCTTCAAACTTTTAGCTTCTGGTGTTGCCTTGGTGGTCCTGGGCTTGTAGACGCATCGCCCCCATTTTTGACTCCTTGGTCACATGGACGTCTCCCTCCGTCCTTGTCTGTCTCTGAATCTCTTCTCTTCTTTTCCTGGCAAAGGATATGTCCTCCTAACCCCTCTGTTCTCAGAATGTGATCTTATTTGGAAACTGGGACATTGCGGACGCAATTAGCTAAGATGAAGTCTCACTGGAGAAGGATGGGTCAGTAGTTACAGGTGTCCTTATTCGTAAGGGCAAAGAGCTCCTAATTTGGTGAAAACAAATGTAAACAGCCTGCTGAAAAAGAAGGACACTTTCTAAAAACTTAGATTCAACTAAAATGAAATTTTTCAAAATTCTCTTCCAATAATTACAGATTGATTCATAGGAAGTTGCAAAACATAGTACAGAGGGATCCCCTGTGCCCTTCGCCCATTTCCCCACGGCGGTGACGTCTTGCATGACTGGAGCATCACAGCTAGGAGATTGACATTAGAGCAATCCACAGGCCTTATGCATACTTCACTCATTGTCATGCACTCATTTGCATGGGTGTGTGTCCGGTCAAGTGCTTTGAACGCTTGTGCTCAGGCTTCGCGTGGGCCCCTGTTAGATGGGACCTCTGCCCGATTCAATGGCATCAGCGCACCAAGACCCAGGAATAGGACTGACCGTGGGTGTCCCCAAGCGCTTTGCTTGTCCCCTCCTCTATAAAAAGACTGGCATTTCTTTGACGGTCACTCTTCACAGGGTTGAGATCATGAGCCGATGAAGACTTCATAAAAACGTGAAGCTCCATGTACAACTGGTCCTTACTATTAGAATATTACTCTCTCAAAAGGCAATAGGCTCTCTCCACACCCAACGTAATACGTTTTACTTGTGTTTAGTGTAGGTAAGCGTATCACGTTTCATGCTACTGAAGGCCATGTGGTTTTCAGCCTGCTTTCCCAATTCCTCTCATGTACGTTCCACGGCTGAAGTCCGCGTGTGCACCATGTTACATTTGACTTTCAAAGATGCCACCCCGTGCTCCAGTCTTTTGAAATAATTTTCCGTTGTATTTCATGGAATTGCATTATGGGGGGAATGGCATTCCTCTTCAGCTGGTAATTAAAATAAACCATTCAAAGGAACAGAAAATAAAAGTGCCCTGCTAACATAAAAGAGTGGAATGAAGAAGGTTGGGGCCAAGTGGAGTGTTGAGGCTCTCGTGGAGGTGAATGAAACCTTTGTGGTAGAGATGTTCTCAGAGCAATTAAACTGGAATATCAAGTCAAGTTCAATGGCCACTCTAGGGAGACCAAAAAAAAAAAAAAAGGAAAAAAGGAAGGAATCGTTCTTTCCAGTATCGCGTTGCCAAGTCTTAGGTATTAGTCCTTCTATGAGAGAGAGGAGGAGGAAATAGGCCAGGAGTGGCTGCTGGTATAGGACCTGCTCTCAAGAATGGAGAGAAATGAACATGGGACGTACTCAGACTGGATGAAGGAGGCTCCGGTCAGGGTCCAATATGGCGCCTTCAGAGTTTCTGGCACTTTGTGACATGACTGGACGCTGAGGGAGACCCACAGTGGAATTACTTGAATAAGGAATTTCTACAATGGTCCAAACTGCCTTCAAACTTGATTATCTTCTAAGAAACATGACTACCTTAGAGGCTGCAAATTTAAAGAACTTGAAGAAAAGCTTTAGTAGAACTGATGAATAATAGATCTACTGTGTGTGATGAAGGGGAAATTGGGGATGTTCACAGGGCTACCTTTGAGGTTGACATCAAGAACGTCCACACCCTCCCACAGCACATCTCTGGGGGGCCCCGTCAAACAGGGAGCCCTAGATGGGAGGCCCAATGTGCTGATTATGGAAAACTGGAGAGAACTTAGGATGCTCTTAAGTTTTAGCCTTTCAAATGTAGTCAGAGTGGAGAACTATAAAATAATCTGTTGATCTATGGATTTAAAACTGCTTTCTCCACAAAGGAAATCTTCAAAGGAACCCCCCCCCTTTTGTTTTCTGGGTGGTGGGACACATTTTCTTAGTAATCTCTCCAGGCTGGGTGGGAGACCAAGAAGGGGGAGATCCAGGCTCTGGGAGGAGGAATGGGGCCTGGGTCTTGGTAGCCCTGAGATGCTGGGGGCTGCTTTGTAAAGCATCTGAGGACTTCAAGGCGGTAAATGCTCCTTGAACATTAGATCAAGACTGAGTGGGTTTGGTAGGTTATGAATCTCGTTTATAGACCTGATAATGGTAATTGGTGGAGTCTTAATCCTTGGGGAACCATAAGTCTCTCCCCCTGCCCCCGCAACATACATGAAAATAAATAAAGAGGAACAACAAAGTATTTCCCAGTGTTTCCTCATTCCCCAAACACCTTCCATGTTTACTCTGTTCTCTACCAAGAGCAGAACCCACAGAAGATGGGCACCCTCAAGGTCTGGCTCAGACCCAATGCCGTGAAGATGTGCTGACAGCACGTGTGGGACGGGCTCACTTTTTAGGAGAATGTAGTGGGAGGGTGTGGCTTAGGGATGAATTAAAAAGAAGCAAGGGCTGGGAAGATTAGAAGGGAAGGAGGCATGAGGAGGAATGGAGGGAGCCCGTGGAGATACCGGCTGCCATATTAAGTCCTCTTCAGGGGGACAGTCTACAGGCTTGAGGGGGGGACCCCACAACTCTTGGGCAATGCAAGCTAGATGAGGGTGAGCCCCACCTTTATGTTATTGCCTCCACTGCTAATCCTATACTTTGGGTTTTCTCTTCAGAGAGCTGGCATGGAGCCAGAACAAGCACGGGGATGAGAGAAATGTCACTTGAATTTTCTCGAGTTAAACTTCCCTTCTCTCGCAAGCCACCCCATCCCGCCACATGGCAGGGTGAGAGCCCTCCCCAGATCAGCTTCCTGGATGCCAGTCAGGGGACGACCTTGCCAACAGACCTCTCTAAGGAAAGCGCTCTCGGGACCGGCATAGCTTCTCCATCTCTGTGGCATTTTGTGCCAGGTCTGTGCCTGGACACCCAGGAAACCCAGCCTTCCCCGCGGGGGCTCTGAGCCGAAGGAAAACCCTGAGACTCCCTTAGACACGTGGGCGAGATGTGTCAGGCAGGCTTTTGTTTGCTAGAGTCTTACTGCTTTTCCGAGCTCCTGCCGGGAGGGGAGGAGGCAGCCCAGGACCCTCTGGTCTCGGATTCTCCAAATGAACCTGCTGATTTGGTTGTTTCTCCTCTTCTTCCACTTCTGGAAGGGGGGAGGCAGGTTGTAGATGGGAACACCACCAACATCTGAGATGCCTCCTCTGTCTCAACTATGTTCTTTTTTTTTCGGTTTAGAGATTTCTTCTTCTTTTATTCTTATTTATTTATTTTGTGGGGAAGGGAGAGGGGAAGAGAGAGAGAGCAGGGAGAGGGGCAGAAGGAGAGGGAGAGAGACCCTCAAGCAACCTCCATGCTCAGCACGGAGCCTGATGCGGGGCTCGATCCCACAACCCGGGGATCATGACCTGAACCGAAATCGAGAGTCAGGCACTCAACCCACCGAGCCACCGGGCACCCTGGGCTGAATCGTTCATTTCCCAAGTTACGAGCAAATCCTCTTAAGTGGCGGAGATACCCCAGGAAGTTCCAGAAGCACGGGCATTTGGAGCTCTTGCCCAGGTTTTAGATGAAATTTTGATTTTGCATCAAATGATATCTTCCCCAGGGCTTGAGCTCAGCGTGTCCATTTTTAAAGGAGCCTTGCAGCAAGGGCGAGTTGAATAATAGTCGCCGAGAAACTGAACAGTTGTGATTAATTCCAGTTGCTTTGCTCAGGTGCAGCATATTCACCATCTGCATCAGGAGTTAGTGTATCTCTTAGAAATATTTCAGCAAGGATGAAACGATCGCCTCTTTCCTTGGGTGGGGCCAAGATGCTGTCGGCGATTCAGAAGTGATAAGAAGCGGGGCGCCTGGGTGGCGCAGTCGGTTGAGCGTCCGACTTCGGCCAGGTCACGATCTCGCAGTCCGGGAGTTCGAGCCCCGCGTCGGGCTCTGGGCTGACGGCTCGGAGCCTGGAGCCTGTTTCCGATTCTGTGTCTCCCTCTCTCTCTGCCCCTCCCCCGTTCATGCTCTGTCTCTCTCTGTCCCCAAAATAAATAAACGTTGAGAAAAAGAAGTGATAAGAAGCAATCAAGCCTTCAGAATCCAGTTGAGATAGAGTCAAGCCATAAGATAGCCTATCGGAAGTATCTGGAACTTTCAGCTTTGATACACGCGAGAGCTAGCGTTTATGAACCAGTCATTCGGGTCAGATACTGTGCGGAGCAGCAGAGGAGAAGACTGACGCTCGAGATGTTGAGTGTCAGCCCAAGGTCACATGGCAAGGGTCCTTCCCCGGAGGCCGTGCGCCGGACGTGACCGTAATCTACCTTCCCACGCCATCCCATTCCGTGTAACAGGGCTTGGGTTCTGGGACAACCACAAGAGCTGCTAAGTGAAAGTGGGACTAGTGACGTGAGTGCCTCTGGGGCCATTGCTGACTGCTGATCGCCACTGTGTTGAGCCTGGGGAGCCAAGTCAAGGCCATAACAGGTCCAGGGGGAGTTTGGGGGCGGCCCTCGGTTGTGCCTCATTCTGGCCATCTCCCTTTCCACCCTGGGGTAGAATTCTGCCTGTTTGACAGCCGCCCTTGTCTGAGGGTGGGAACCTCAGCTTATCTACATGATCAAGGGCTCAGGATGCACCCACCCCTGTCCTCCTTTCTGCCCATGACAGGCCCTGGCTTGTCTCTGTGATCGGGTTATTGGGCTTCCTCCGAGCTGTTCATATGCCCACAGGATTTATGTGCGTATGTATGTATGCACACATGTATGCGTGTGTGTTATCAGATGGAGAAACACCACCCTAGCGATGGGAACAAAGAGTACCACAGAGAGAGTAGTCTTTGGAAAAGATATATGGGGCGCTGGGTGGCTCAGTCGGTTAAGCCTCCGACCTCAGCTCAGGTCATGATCTCACGGCTCGCGAGTTCAAGCCCCACATCGGGCTCTGTGCAGACAGCTCAGAGCCTGGAGCTGCTTCAGACTCTGTGTCTCCCTCTCTCTCTGCCCCTCTCCCACTCTCTGTCTCTTAAAAATGAATAAATGTTAAAAAATTAAATATATATATATATATATATATATATATATATATATATATATTTTTTAGAGAGGGAGTGTATGAGCAGAGGAGAGGGACACAGGGAGGGAGACAGAGAATCTCAAGCAGGTTCCACGCTCAGCGTGGACCCTGACGTGAGGCTTGATCGCATGAATCTGGGATCATGACCTGAGATGAAATCAAGAGTCAGACACTCAACCGACTGTACCACCCAGGCGCCCCTTAAAAAATATTTTTAATTGAAGCATAATTAATGTACAATGTTATATTAGTGTCGGGTATACAACATATCGACTCAATTCCATGCATTAAGGAAAGAATAGTCTTCATGGCAATTTGTGACATTGAAACACTGGTCCTCAGTGGCCCCAGTGATGTTCTGATCCTTTCCGTGCTGTTGCCAGACCCCTCGCCCCATTTTAGATTCCATGACGATCTAATACAACGAGTTTGAGCATTATAGCATGAATTTCACTCCCAAGGGGTACACGCAATTTCCAATGTGATGGTTGCAGGTCTGTTTTTCTCTTTCATTCGACAAAGCAAGTAGGATGGCTAAAAAAAAAAAAAAAAAATCACGAGTTTTAACGTTATTGTAAGTAACAAATTACCTGCGGCCAAACCCACAGTTCATCAGGACACATCAGCATGTTAGGCAGTCACCAAGGAGACCTGCCGGTTTAGAGTGCAAACCATAAGGGACCTGAGATCTCAAGATCCAGTTCCAAGGTCCTGCTGTTGACCTGACATGAGTCGCTGGCCCTGGGGTTCTTCCTCCATAAAATGAGATGGCTGGACCGTTGAGCGGAAGTTAGCTAAAGGAGTCTGGGACTCTGGTAAGGACCAGGATGACAGGACATCATCCATATCCGTGGGTGTGCTGTATTTTCTGCTTGCTCTAGAGGTTATGTCTCACCGTAGAGGAATTTGTTTGTTCTCCATGGTGGTAGAGCTTCAGCCCAGCATCAAAGCATTTAAGTCAGCAGGCTGTCTGATAGGCGTTGGCCCAGGCGTGATGGTCAGGCTGTAGGTGAATTCCTTCCCCTCTTTCGGGGATCGGTCTTACCCAAGACGTTCAGAGCCTGCCAAAGGGATGGGTAGACCACGATCGTAGATAATTGCTAGCACCTTTAAGCAAAAGCAGATTTGCTCTCCCTTCCCCAACCGATGGGGCAATGCCATGGCCAAAGCTACAAGGCCATAGCAAAAGCACATTATGCCTCAGCCATTCTGCCAACGTGCTGGGTTAATTGCCTTTGCAGACCTCTGTCTGATGCAGAGTGAGAAAGAGAAAACAATGGTTTGGACTTTCAGTAATCTCTGGGGAGGGGGTGACGCCTTCAGCCACTTAAAGGGAAGAAAAAAAATTCTGGAAATTTAAGTCTCTTTTCGAATTCTTCCCAGGCTCGCTCCATCTATCATCCAAGCTGAAACTGCTCTCATGATATATTGTACGTGGAGATTACACTACATCATTGGAGTTCTGACATTGCCACGGGTTGTAGTGGGTTATAATGCAACGTAACAAATTACAATGGCGGACATTGACAAATTCAGTTTTGGGGGAGTTTAAATTAATTTTGAGCTGCTTCAAGTTGGTTTCGAAAGTAATTTTTAAATAAATCAGAGGTGGACGGGGGAAAGAGAGCTCCAAAGACTAACATGTGCTCGGGAAGTTCGGGGCCAAATCTGGTTTTAGTCTTGGAGAAGAGTGGGTTCCTCAGTTGGACCCAGACACCCTGCCTTCTATTCCGAGAACAGAGCCAACAGAGAGAAGCGGCTGACCTTACAGGCAAAGGGGTGAACACCAAATGACTGAGTGCTCTCTAGGATCCGGCGGGCAGCGCTCCTTACCTTACTTCCCGGAGGCAAAATTGGGTTTCTTGGAATGCAGGAAACACAATTATATTGCAGGATATCTGAAATAGTACAGAATGCTCAGAATAGGTTGCCTTTGGAATACATTACGGATCACAGAGAGGTGGTGTAACTGAGTAGGAAGCACACAGAATTAGGAATCGGGAAACCAGTATTCGATTTCCATGCGTCACACAGACTCATGCGGGAAGCTGGGTCTCTATGGGTCTCAATTTCTCCATCTGCTAAAGAGGGGAATAAATAACGTGTCCCATGTGCTTCCCAGGACTCTCAGAAAGATGCGGGAAACCCTTTGTCCTTTGGGAACTATAAAGAGAACAAGACATTGATATTGTTTTTGATGTTGTTACCATTACTTTGGGTGTATTTTAGAAGGCAAGGCATTCTGATTTGATGAGGACTGCGCTAGCATGATGTAACATACGCATCCATATTCCTCAAACTTTGTGTTGAAGGAGCGATGGTGGGAGCAGTGACGGGGCATTTTGTGACGTAAGGAAGACGCTGAGATGGAACGGAGTGGAACATTCTAACAGAGATACTGCATGGATTCCCCGCACCCTAACAAGGGAACGATTGCCCACCATCTTGGAGAGACTCCACTCCTTTCACACAGAGAGAGACAAAGAGAATCCAAGTCGATGAAGCTTCCTTTTTTTTCCTCCCCACAAAGAAATAGTCATTTCTCAGTGCATGGGGGAATCAATTAGCCACAGCGCTGTGTTCAGGTAGACTTTAGATTAGCTCGAGACCACTCCACTATAGATAATTAACCTTCGTACCCAAATTAGCAGTGAAATAAGCCAGTTATTAGTTTTCATAATGAACAAAATTGAGTATTTTGGAAAGTTAAACCCCTAGAGCTTAAATTAAAATAAGCATCTGGGAGAAATCCCTAAAGTATACTTCAATTCATTAATACTACAAATTCCACAGTAGATTGAACTGACAATGTGCCTTCTCTAAAGAAAATTGAGTCTCTCAAATAATCATCTGGACTGACCTCAGAGAGTGATTCCGCTCGATGCTCGGAATCTCAAAGACCGGCGGAATGAGTCGATGTCCTTTTCTGGTGAGGAGGCAAGAGGCAGGCAGAGAAGGCGAGGGGCTACACGTGGCACTGAAGCAAACAAATGGTTTTATTAAAGGTTTCAAAGAAAATTATCTTGACTCCAGCCTGGAGGATAGGCTCCCGTTGGCTTGACTTTTCCTTCGAGGGCCAGCATGCTATGGATCATTGAGCTAAGCGTCAGATGGATGGGTGCTCTTTCTTACTGGCCATGTGGCTTTGGAAAAACCACTGAACTTCTCCAAGTCTCAGTTTCCTCCTCAGTCAGCTGAGAGCCCTAGTGGCTGCCTTACTCGTCTGACAGTTTACAGGATCAGTCCACCAAGCTCTGACCATGGAAAGGTGCTAGGAACACGAACATGTTCTTCTCCTTTAGGGGTAAAGAACCTTATCTTCCCCACCCCCACCCCACCCCCTCCTAGGAAAATGACATGTCAAAATAATCAAGGACTTAGATATTAATAAATATTTATTGAACGTATTTGCTGAATCTCACATGGATTATCTCTTTTAATCCTTGCGAAATCCTATCCGTTCCATTATTTTGCTCGTTGCCTGCCAGAGATCACTCAGCCATCCAGGGGCAGGAGCGAGATCTGAGCTCCAGAGCCACGCACCTCACCACGGTGCTGGAGGGGGGATCCACGTCTGTGCAAAGGGGGGCCTCGCCCAAATCCACGATGCCTAGAAGATTCTCTGTCCTGGCGAAAGTCCCGCAGGACCGCCACCTGCAATGCCAAACCCAGAAGGTCATCACCAGCTCAGAAGCCAAGGCGAAGAGCCAACACCACAGTCAAATACATCCCCTCATTTCCTTTGGAAGGCAGTCCTGTTACATGACTATTACTGTTTTCATTTTATATATTGAGGACACGGAGGCTTGGGGAAGTTGAATAACCTGTCCTGGATTATGCAACTCGAATTGGTAGAGTGCTGTGCAGACATGAGGGCCATGGTGTTTTCCCCTTGGCCTCCGGGCTGTGTGTATCTTCCTAGCTTGCCCTGGTGAGGGTTTCTGTGAAACCAGGTCACAAGGGAGATGCTCTTCAGTGTTACGCAAGGGCAAGGACAACTTTCCTTACCCAGTCTCTATTTGGACTGGCAAAAAAGATGATCCTTCCTTCTGGTGTCTTTTGGGGTATACGGGGATATGATCCCAAGGAATGTGAACACTGGTTGACCCTTGAATGCTGCCCAACGTTTGCACAACCCTTACATTGTCTCGTCCAAGTGAGTATCACAAAACACTCGTACTGTCTCTCAGATTTGTAACCGGAACGATACTCCGTGTCTAAATGGGCATCCCCATCGGCCTCAGGCTCAGGGCACCCGCATGGGATGGGGACGTTCTGGGATAGCCCAGGCCCAGACATGGCAGCCGGGGCCGGAAGGGCCCTTCGAACCGTTCCGCTCATCTTTGAAGCCACCCTTCCTGACATGGGTGGAAACGGGCCAACGAGTTGGTGAGACATGGCTCGGGGCTGCTGACTGTGTGTGGCATGGGGCTTCCAAGGGCTGGGGCTGCCTGAGTTCTTCCATGCTTGGGCAGAAGCCTATTCATGCAGGAGGGAGACTTTCATCAACAAGGAAGGAACAAAGTTGGCAAACGTTTCCGGGGGCGACCCAGAGCATTAATATCCGACAGCGGCAGGAGCGTGCCGACTCTGGAAAATAATCAAGGTGAGGCTGCATTGGAGATGGAGATAAATTCAGAGGGATTTTTCATGCACACGAGGAGCCTGGAGTTCAGTAAGGGAGACGTGGTGGCCTCTAAGAGGAGACAGGATAATTTATGGAGAGAAGAGGAAAACAATGCAACAGAAATTCAATGAATATTTGCCTGAGTCTTCAAAAGGAGGCTGGGAGCAGATGCTTGGATTGAACACACATCCCCCAGGGAGAAAACAGTATAGAAAGGAATCAAGACCGAATCGGTAAAAAGATGATGAAGAAATTAGAAATTCTAAAGACAAACAGAACTCGGATGCCCATAGAATCTGGATGAGCTCCAAGGGTCTGGGAAGAAAAAGACAAGTCCCTCCCCTCACCTCCTTACAGGCTGGTCCTCGGTCCTGCGAGCGGGATTGGGGTAGGGGCGCCATTCAGCTCCAGTTTGAGGGCACGAAGTCAGGGCCAGAGCGGAGCCAGGGTCTGAGAGAGGGCATTAGGGTCACCACCAGGCTGGAAATATGAAAGAAGGGGTGGGGCACACACACAGAGAACCCAGGGCAACCCAAGGCAAATCATAGGTCACGAAACCAGGGGTTCACCAGAAAGGATGTGGTCTTCTGGGTTTTAGGGGTACACCAAGATTCACGAGAACGGCCCAATCGGAACATGTATATGATCAGAATTTATGGCCCATTTCTGTGTTGCTGAGGGACACTTAGAAAAGCTCAGAGATCGAAAAACTCGGTCCACAGCTCAGAGTTCAAATGGTTGGGGGGCAGAAATGGAAGCCGACTTCTGTACAAAGCCCCTTCTCATGGTCTCTCTCAAACTACAGGAGTTCGGTTTCTGTTGTCCAGACCCCCTTTGTCGCCATTATGTTTGATTCGCAGTGGAGGCTTCACTGATCTCATGGGGGAGAAAACTAGGAGGGCAAGGCTGGTAGGGAGCAACCTGAAAGTCCCTAGAAATATTTTTTAAAGAAAGGGAAAATGGCGGGGCGCCTGGGTGGCTCGGCCCGTTGAGCGTCCAACTTCAGCTCAGGTCATGGTCTCACAGCTGGTGTGTTCAAGCCCCGCGTCGGGCTCAGTGCTGACAGCTCAGAGCCTGGAACCTGCTTTAGATTCTGTGTCCCCCCTCTTGCTCTGCTCCTCCCCTGCTCATGCTCTGTCTCTCTCTCTCTCTCTCAAGAATAAATAAAACATTAAAAAAATAAAAGAAATAAAGAAAAACAGCTCACCAAACATAGAGAACATCAATCGAATTTTATACGCCCTCATGCAGCAATACTGCGGCAATTTTCATTTCTCATCCTTCTGTGCCCTGGAAACTTTCTAGAGACACCCCCCCCCCCCGCTTCTTCGGCGCCTTGAATGGATTTGTTTTGCTTTGCTGCGGTTAACGTACGGGCACTTACTCCAAATAGGACCCTCCACCCAAATGTTCAGTATGTTCACGATTTTGCTGGGTGGGGGTCTCCCTTCTTGGATCTCGTGGGAGCCCCTGAGGAGCCTGGATGCTGGAGGTGGTCAAATTCCACGTAACCTTGTCTTAGAAGTCTTCCTCCAACCTTTGCTTCTCATATGCATGTTTACATGGTAACTCGGAGCCAGAACATAGGCTGGCGGGCCCATCGTGCCCATACCAACTCACTGTCCCCTACCAGACAGCATATCTGAAGCCTGGGTTTATTTCCTCTCTGCTTCCTCGGTATCCCGCTCAGATCATTGCTACACATGCCACACCTCTCCTACCATCATGGTTCTGTTCCGGCCTTCGGTGACCTCATTTTGAATCGTCTCCGGTGCAGGTCATTATGGCACAGTGTTCTGAGCAGAGCCTACACCTTTGCAATAGGCAGATCTGATTTTGGAGATCTGGCTCTGTGTTCCAGGGGACGTTTGTCTTGGTACCTGCTGTATCAGTCGTCTGTTGCTGCTGTAACAAATTGCCCCAAAGTTGACAGCTGGCAACAGCACAGATTTATGACGTCTTCATTCTGGAGGGCAGGCGCGCAAACTGGGTCACTCTCCCCGGGTTAAAGGAAGGTTGTCGGCGGGACCGCGTTCCTTCCTGCAGGTCCCGGGGAAGAGTCTCTTTCTTGCCTTGTCCGGCATCGAGAGGCCACCCACATTCCTTTGGCCCGTGGCCTCTTTGCTTCGTGTTCAAGACCAGCAGGGGCTGGTTGAGGCTTTTTCCTACTCTATCACTCTGACGCTGACCTTTTCCACCTGGAAGGACCCTCGTGATTACGTGAGACCCATTTGGATCATCCAGGGTAATCTTCCTGTTTCAAGGTCAGTTGACTAGCAAACTCAACTCTCCCTGCTTCCTTAATTTCTCTTTGCCAGTTAACCTTAACCGTATATATTCGTAATTTCTTTGACCATCTTTGGGGCGGAGGGCATTTTTCTGCCTTCCACACCTGCCGGTGTTTCAGAGACCTGGTGACGGGCAAAGACCCTCTCTCACTGACAGGCTGACGATACTGGAACATGCGTTTTCCCAGGCTCGGGCTTGTGACTTAGGTCCAGTTCATCAGAGGTGCCCAGACCGAACTTGAGCTTGGGACGCACAAGAACAAGGTGAGGGGGGGGGGGGAGCTGCTGAGTGAAGTATGGGGCATTGTTCTTGCCCCAATATTTCTGTGAGCCTCCTGACACCCCCCCCAAACTATTGTTTTCAATACTTAGTAGTATTGCCCTCATCGTTCATTAACAATTTTTGATACCTTTTTAACAAATCCCTTTCCCGGCAGCACACATTCATCATTTGTTACTTATAGCTATGGTCCCCAAATGACACAGAAACCTGCTGGCGAGGTGACCTCAGGCAAGACGCCGAACCTCTCTGGCCTCGGTTTCTTTTTTTTTTTTTTTTAATTTTTTTTTCAACGTTTATTTATTTTTTTTTGGGACAGAGAGAGACAGAGCATGAACGGGGGAGGGGCAGAGAGAGAGGGAGACACAGAATCGGAAACAGGCTCCAGGCTCTGAGCCGTCAGCCCAGAGCCTGACGCGGGGCTCGAACTTACGGACCGCGAGATCGTGACCTGGCTGAAGTCGGACGCTTAACCGACTGCGCCACCCAGGCGCCCCTAGCCTCGGTTTCTTAATGCAACACTTACCTCATGAGTTTGGGGGACAGCGAATGAGGTAAGGTGTAAAGTTTGGAGACGGAGCTTGGCATCTAAAAGACACTTAGTGGGGCGCCTGGGTGGCTCAGTTAGCGGACCGACTTCGGCTCAGGTCATGATGTCACAGCTGTGAGGTCGAGCCCCGCGTCGGGCTCCGGGCCGACAGCTCGGAGCCCGGAGCCTGCTTCGGATTCTGCGTCTCCCTCTCTCTCTGCCCCTCCCTGCTCATGCCCTCTCTCTCTCTCTCAAAAATAAACATTAAAGAAATTATAATAAATAAAAAAAAATACTTAATAAATGGGAGGGAAAGGAGGAGAATGGAAAAATTCCTATGTCCTGCATCGAGAAGTTAAGATCTCAGAATGGTGGAAGGCATTCAGAAGTAAATTGGCACACGGAAGCTGGAACACAGCATGTCATCTGTAAGTTTTTGTGCATTTTCAAAAGCACAGAGTGCCATTCAGAGGTTATATATAAGCCCACGCTCTAAAGACAATTGACTGAGACACAATTGTAAAGATAAGGCCGAATCAATTGAGACGTAATGGAAAAGGTCAAACCAACAGGTTATTATCATGTTCACAAAGAGTCTGCAGAAAGCGAGCCGGATTTCTGTCTCTTTGGGGACTGCAGAGCGGATAATCTAGAGGACTAGTCCCAAGGTAGGCACAACTTCCCACATACCTCCCTCACACATGCCAGCACCATCTTGAAAGATAAATGGTTCACACCCTTGAAAGTGACTCAGATATGAGCTCTTGGCTATGACCGATGCACACGGTCAAATAACGTGACGTCGGGAAGTCTCCTTTGAGATGGCATCTTCTACATTATATTATGTTATGTTATTTATTTTTTATTATTTTTAACACTTTTTATTTATTTTTGAGAGGCAGAGAGAGACAGAGCATGAGCAGGGGGTGGGGGACAGACAGAGAGGGAGACACAGAATCCAAAGCGGGCTCCAGGCTCCGAGCCATCAGCACAGAGCCCGACGTGGGTCTGGAACCCACGAACCGCGAGATCATGACCTGAGCCGAGGTCGGACGCTCAACCGACGGAGCCACCCAGGCACCACCGAGATGGCATCTTCTCAAATGGCTGACTGGTAGAAGGAATTGGTTCCATTGGTTGATCACTCAACAACACTGCCTCCTCTCCTCCAAGCACACAGCAAGGGTAGCGATATCTGCAGTAGCTAATGTTTATTGGGTAACTTCCCAGGTGCCAAGTCTGGACTCCAATCTTCACCCATATTGTCTTAATGGTGGTTCTTCTAGGCAGGCGCTGTTGGTGATAGGCAGTCTCTGGAAGCAGATGGCCCGAGGACGGAAGGGATGTAGGTTTGCTGGGAGTAACATCTCTGAATGGGAAGGTGGAAGGAAGCTGGATCGGTCAGAGGAGAGCTGTTGGGCCAACACAGAACTTGCCAAGTCTCTGCCAGCCCCGTGGGGAGTTTGAGAGCACAGACTGCCCTTTTGAGGAGTCCTTCATGAGGCAGAAATGACCTGGCCTGAGTCCCACTTCTCCATTCAGCCACCGGCCAGGGGACTCCTTGAAGCCGGTGTGACACAACGCCCTAAGCTGAGGTGTACCCCAAAGGCATTAAAAACTAGAGGTGTCGGCTAAACCTCTACATTCTTCACTGCTTCCCTGAGTCTGGCGGGTGAGGTCAGGGAAGCATGGACCAGGAGAGACACTTGCCTGCAGTGTTCAGCCAGGAGGAACAGACCCCGAAGGTCGAACCCCCCGGGTCCCTAACCACCTGCTGTACAACGGAGGCCTCTCGCGGAAATCTTCCAGAGACCTCACAGAGATTAAGTGCACTTGAAGGCACTTGAAGTTTCTTTGAAAAGAATAAAGGTCCATAAACGTTCAAAGGATTTGACAAATGGATATTAAAAAACAATAAGCAATATCCCATTTATTAATTTTCCTCAATTTTCCCTGCCTGCTGTTTGAGACATTTTGTTCCAGTTCCCAGAGAGGCATTAAGGAAGACTTTTCACAGCATATGAGAAGTATTAATAATTTGGGATGGTCTTAATTCATTTCATGATTCAGTTCTGCCAAACCTCCGGAGACCGCTTCTAGCCTAGTAATTATAAAAGGTGCTTCCAAATCAGTTCTGACTTGATCTTACGCTATTTGATCATTTTATTATTCCGTTTTACTTTATTATTCGGTTTGATTTGGTTCTGTTAAGAAACCTAAGGCTACATAAACTGTATATTTCATGTCGTTAAAAGTTCTGTTGAGATACATTCTTCTATAAAAAGGCCCTAATGATAAATCGATGTCATTTATTTTTAAATCCTCGACACCGCTCACAGGTGCACGCACGGACACTGTGGGTAGAGTGGGTATGACTCGATTTGAGCTGCTCTGTCTTCACGCTTTAAACACGTAGGTTACTTTGTGCCCATGCCAGATACGCTACGATAGGATTTTATTTTATAGCTGGTGAGTTTGATGTAATTGCAAAAGTCAAGAGGGGACTTCTAGGGTTCGTGAAGGCAGGGAGGGCGGGGCTGTTATTCCTCTGCCTTCTGCATGGGGCTTTGCGCGTAGGAAACAGTCAACAAATGACTATGAAGTGAGCGAATGGAAAGCTATGGGATCATACAGGCCTAGGCTCAAACCCTCAGCATGGTGCTTTCTAGTTAGGACGGCGATAAAACTCACGTTGAGTTCCGCGCTCCTTGGTTTACCAGTAACTTGAGGTGAAGAATCCTTCCTTTCAGGGCTGTGGGGAGGACTGAAGACTGTATAGGAATGGAACCTTCCTTATCCTTCTGTTGCCAATGCCAGTGGCCCCATATCCATTAGTTGAAATCCTAGCTCCCCCAAAACGAGGGTGTTAGGTGGGCCTTTGGGAAGTGCTTCGGCCGCGAGGGAGGAGCCCTCCTGAATGGGAGTATTCCTTAAAAAAGAGGTTCCAGAGAGATCCCTAGCCCCTTCCTGTGTGTGAAGACACGGGAAGAAGGTGCCGGCTGTGAACCTGGAAGAGGCCGTCACCTGACCATGCTGGTGCCTTGATCTTGGACTTCCAGCCTCCAAAACTCAAAGCAATCACTTCCTGTCATTTATAAGCTACCTGGTCTGTGGTATTTTGATGAAGACACCAGCACGTGGGAGCTTTCAACAAATGACACTGTGCACAATCCTACCCACCCCGTTCTACCCTCCCTTTCCCTGCCCCTGTGGGATGAAATGCTTTAGCAGGACTGACATGTCATGATCCTGACCTGAGTGAGTCTTCGTGGAACATCGGTTTGGTTTCTTTGGATGGGATGTACATCCTACCAATCACTCTGGTGCTTTGTCGAGATTTGACGGCTTGTGTTAGTATTAGCCGGGAGCATATCGTTTTACGTACACGCACACTTCGCGAGCACGCGTGTGATGCTGGGTTCTTAGCGCTTTCTTATCATCCTCACCATGGTAACACGCCCGTTCAATTGAGATGTAGACACGGTTATCGTGATCTCCATTTTATGAAAGAAGGAACCGGACCACAGATAACATGTTTAATTGCTGCTGCCGGTACAGATGGGAGTCACACAGGGTGACCTGGTACCGGGGCTGTCCTAAGCTCCATCCTCTCCTGCCTTTGATGAGTAAAGATACCTTGAGAGGTGTTTTGTAGAAATTAAAGTCAAACCATTAGCCTGAAGGCTCATATAACTTTTTTAAACCAATTCACTAAGTCATCCAGTTTTTTTATTTTTATTTTTATTTTAGAGAGAGAGAGAGAATCTTAAGGAGGCTCCATGCTCAGCATGGGCCCAATGCAGGCCTTGACCCCACAATCTGAGGATCGTGACCTGTGCGGAAATCAAGAGTCAGAGCTCAACTGACTGAGCCACCCCGGGTGCCACTACATCGTCCAGTTCTATTGGAAGTGGGTAGACATAATTCTTTTTATTCTAAAGTAAGTAATACCTTTGGCTTGGAGGCTCGTGCACAGAACACACACACACACATCATCATCATCATCATCATCATCATCAATCATCATCGTCATAGGAGCCCAGGTAGCCCTGGTTCATCTGGGAGTTGCATGCGACCCATTCACTCCATCTGTCATGCGTTCATCCAACAAACAGGTCTTGAGTCTATCCAGTGCACAAAATATGATGCTAAGTACTGTAGGGCACAGAGGTAGGTAAGACCTGTTCCCTGTTCGTAAGGAGGTTATTAACAAACTAATAGGGGCGCCTGGGTGGCCCAGTCGGTTGAGCACCCGACTTCGGCGCAGGTCATGATGTCATAGCTGTGAGTTCGAGCCCCGCGTCGGGCTCTGTGCTGACAGCTCCGAGCCTGGAGCCTGCTCCGGATTCTGTGTCTCCCTCTCTCTCTGTCCCTCCCCCCGCTCATGCTTTCTCTCTGTCTCAAAAATAAATAAACATTAAAAAAAATTAAAAAACAAACAAATAGATCACTCAATCAGTTTTACATTTTGGTATCTTTCTTTCCCTCCAATCACGGTCTATCTCGTTTAGCATTTCACAGATGAAGTCCACTCAGTTCAAAACAGCAGGAGTCAGGTAGGCCCATTAGGGAAAGTCACCATTTGAATTACATAATTCTGTTGAGTGAGTTTAGACAAATGGCAGGTTAGTTAAAGTCCGATCGGTGACCAGGCTGGGTTGGTGCTGTCGAAGGCAGAGGGAACGGCAGAGAGGCTGATGTTTATGAAATGCTTGCGAAAGCTATTTGACAATGGGCACACTGGCTTTCTGATTGCTCTGGGTTTGAACGAGCCTTTGTTCGGATAACAAAGGAAGTTCTGATATCCTGACGGGAAGAAAAGCTGCCTGTCCTGAGTTCTGTATTGCCGTGGATGTGTGTGGCTACTTGCTCAAGCACCTGTACTCCTGGGAATACACCACTGATGTTTGATCATACACTGACAGTAAGGGTCCTTTTTTTATTATGAATCAGCATTTTCTTTCTTTTTTTAAAAATTAATTTATTTATTCTGAGAGAGAGAGAGAGAATGAGAGTGCGAGCAAAGGAGGGGCAGAGAGACAGGGAGAGAGAGAGAATCCCCAGAAGGCATCCACACTGCCAGTGCAGCGCCCGAAGCAGGACTCGAACTTAAAAACCGTGAGATCGTGACCTGAGCCGGAGTCGGACGCACGACTGACTGAGCCACGCAGGTGCCCCCGGATCGCTGTTTTCATCTTCAAAAACGAAGCACTACCGAATGGGATTCAGAGCAACTATCACCGCCCGTGTCCGGGGCAGAGGGCGCTAGCCAGCTTGGCACTCTTCTCCCTCGAATCTAGATACATCCTTCAGAAGCCCTCTCAGCATGGGGGGCCAGGCAGCCCCTGAGCCAGGAAGGCGCTGCGTCCCTGAGCCATTCCTGAAAGTGTTCAAGCAGAGGCTGGCCCCCCACCCGTCACTTAATGAGGGAATTTGCGCGTTGAATCAGAGGTTCAGGATATCAGTGGCTTGCAAGCATGCTTACACCACAGAACCTTCTGGTGGCCTTCAGACAGGTGTTCACTTACTAATTTTTAGCTGAGACGGCTGAGGTCCAGCCAAGACCTGTTGAACCCCCGAGGCTGTGACCCCGGGGGGCCGTCATTCACACATTGTCCTGAGCTGATTAGGATGCTTGGGAACGGGATCACATGACCTCTAAGGTCACTTCTGATTTCAAAATCTGGATTTCATGACTTAGCCCAGCCCGGCGCTGGGGATTCGGTGCATCATGCGGACGGCATCAAGGGCGTGGAGTTTCTAAATCACCCGGAACACAATTAGCCAGAACAGGTAAGACCACCAACTGGCCTGCCATCCTCCTATTAGGGCCAAATTAGACGCCCCACGTTAGCCGTGTTCTCAGCGATATTAGTGTTCCAAGCCCTAATGTATTGTATTTTATACTTTGGAGAGCTGGAAGAGAGTACTAATTACATGCAAGTTTCCCCGGATTTCAGCTGGGAGTATTTCACATGAAAGTTAATTGTTCTTTGGGGGTTTTACCACTGGTTTATCCAATTAACGCAGAGTTTGCCCATATATCATGGTTTTGCGTACAGAAGGGAAACCTTATTATTCACTTGGATAAAACGGGGCTTGTTCTGAGGGTGTCGTGGAGCCCGGCCGGACTGCCCCTGGAACACGCGCACAACTGTCTTCACCTGCCGTCTTCTGAGCTGGAATGAGGTCTGTTCTGTGGGAGAGCAGCAGACATTGCTGACGAAACCCAGCGATTTAAAAAAAAAAAAAAAAAAAAAAAACCCAAAAAGGCCAAGCAGGTTTGCTTCCAAGGCTTTCTGCTTACAGTCGTCCCCAGAAACTTGGAAATGGCCTTAGATCAAGGGCAGGAATCGTGCCAACCATCCTCCCGTTGGTTGGTATTATGCACAGGTGTGGGGTGATGAGGGACCGCAAGGCAAGTTCAGGGCGGAGCACAAGCTAGCACCACCCCCTCCCCAGGAAGGACGTGTGTGACCTTCCTCCAGCACACCTGGCCTCCCGCCCGAGGACAAAGGAAAGGACCAAAAACAAATGGTTAAACTGCTCCAGTCTCCATCGGTTTACAAATACCTTAGTAAATTACAAGAAAAAGGCAGTCCTATCAGTGGTCTAATCTCCAGAAACCTGTCGACTCAATTTCCTGGAGCCCCAACATCACCCTCCCTTCCATAGTGATGTGGGGAACAAAGGCCAGAGGAAATGGCAGATAAAATTGAATTTCTTTGTAACCTGCAGCCCATTTGCAAATACTTGGGGCTGGCAGGGTAGTTTCTCCGGGAAATCCCTACTGTCTTAATGTTAATGGCTTTGCCCGAGGAGGGAAAAAACAACCTTGGCTAGACCACCGCTAGGCCTCCAGTCATCTGTGAGCCCTTAGCATATGGAAGATCCCTTTAAGAAACTTCCTCTGGATTTTACCTCCCCGAACTTCATAGGATATAACCAGTCAGTCTGCACAACCCCAGGGTAGCTCTTTCCGCCCACGGGTCCTGTCCCTGTGCTTTAATAGCCTCACCTTTCTGCACCAAAGACTTCTTCGAGAATTCTTTCTTGGCTGTCAGCTCCGAACCCCACCATGGCCCCAAATACTCACCACGGGGTACTCGGTATTTCTCTCTGTCCTTGTAGATGTGGCCTATACCCTTTAGCTAACGCCAGCGTCTGGTATTGTTTTCTGATGGGCCCTATTGTTTTCCAGAGAGAGTAATGGCCTTGAGGTTAAGCTTACCAGTCTAACCAATACCATTTCTGCCGAGGCCTGGTCAGAGCTCTGCTTCTGCCCCAGTTCCTTCCCTCCTTGGAAGCTCTTGAGATCAACATGGTGTTCACCAAGAGCTGTGGGCCTGCTCTCTCAAAAAAAAAAAAAAAAAAAAAAGAGGGGTGCCTATGTGACTCAGTGGGTTAAGCGTCCAACTTCAGCTCAGGTCATGAGCTCACAGTTCATGGGTTCGAACCCCACCTTGGGCTCTGTGCTGACGGCTCGGAGCCCGGAGCCTGCTTCGGATTCTGTGTCTCCCTCTCTCTCTGCACCTCCCCAGCTCGTGCTCTGTCTCTCTTTCTCTCAAATATATATAAACATGAAAACAGTTAAAAAAGGGGCACCGGGGTGGCTCCGACGGTTAAGCGTCCGACTTCTGCTCAGGTCATGATCTCACGGTTTGTGGGTTCGAGCCCCGTGTTGGGCTCCGTGCTGACAGCTCAGAGCCTGGAGCCTGCTTCAGAGTCTGTGTCTCCCTCTCTTTCTGCCCCTGTCCCGCTCATGCTCTCTCTCTCTCTCTCTCTCAAAAATAAATAAACATTAAGAAGAAAAGAAAAGGAAAACAAAACAGGACAAGAAAGGGGAAACCCAGATATCACGAAAGGTTAATTTTTCTTTTGAAGATTGTTTTGTCCTTATTCGACGAAGAAAGGATCCGAACGGCTGGTGTTAGTTACTTCTGGAGTCTGGTTAATGGAGGACTCCAGGCAGAAGAGGACTGTTTGCTGTCATTTGCTATTTTAGAAGTCCCCACTAAGAACTTGGTGATTGCCAACAGGGACCGGCTGTTCATTATCAGACTGACTGAAAGCCAACTCTCACTTTGTGACTGCCAGCGGGAGGGACAGACAGAGACAGCCAAAGAGAGGGGCAGAGGGAGAAAGGGGGCTTCCTCCCTCCTCGGAGAGGTTTTCTTCGCTTTTTGCCAGGGGAAGGGCCTCAGGTGGGTGAGCCAGCCCTGGATACACTTTTTGTTGTGGCCGTGACTCATCCCTAACCTTGGAATGATTCTAACTCCCGACTCCAGGGAACTGGCTGGAAACGGCCAGCTACGGATGGAAGTTGGGCGATTCTGTCCTTGCCCCAGCCAAGGCAGTCCGACCAGCGTGCTTCTTACAGATCCCCACTTGCCCTCAAGAAACCAGTTTGCTTCAAAGACGTCTGTCGAGCTCCCTTTCCGGTAGACGGGGATGCTTTGCAAGACAAGGTGGTTTCTCCAGCAGAAATGACCAGCTGGGCTCCGTGGCATCTCTGCTCTCGCGTCGGCAAGATGCATCTCGGTGCTTTGAGGCACCTTCCAAAGAGGTGGGGCTCATGGTCACGTGATCTCAAGGTGGGGAGTTGGGTAGGGACACATAAAATCCAAATTAAAAAAAAAAATTTAGTTTTGAGAGAGAGACAGACAGAGCATGAGCAGGGGAGGGGCAGAGAGAGGGAGACACAGAATCTGAAACAGGCTCTAGGCTCTGAGCCATCAGCACAGAGCCTGAGGCAGGGCTCGAACCCACGAGCCGTGAGCTCATGACCTGAGCCGAAGTCGGCCGCTCAACCGACTGAGCCACCCGGGCGCCCTGGGAGCATACAATTTTAGAACAAGGGGAATGCTAATCTAGTCCCTTCACTAGGGAATGTGTGCTTAAATCTAGAAATGAAGGGGAGGGAGTGCTTCGAAGTGATAGCCATTATCATTATTCTTATTCTAAATCTAAAAAAACCACGGGACCTGGAATTAGCTGACATTTTAATAGCATGCATTGTTTCTTCTTATGATGAAAACCGTTTTCCATTGTTAGACATTTTGAGGACAAAGGAATGATTAAAACGTTCCCTGGAATTTTTGTCGTGAAGAGATGCACACTGTTAATACTTCGGCGTCCTTCTTTCCATTGTCAGGCCCTAACCTAAGGGGGAGGGGGCAATATCAGAATTTTACAGAGGGCTTGTGTGAGATCTAGAAGGGCAAGGACCCCCAGAGAGTAAATCGTGGGATGAAGGCTAGAAACCGGGTCTCCTGGGTCCCCGTCTGGTATTCTTTCTGCTCTGCCATGCTGCGTAGAGGCTCGTTCAGACTGTCCCTCGAGGGGCGCCTGGGTGGCTCGGGCCATTCAGCCTCCGACTCTTGGTGGCAGTTAAGGTCGTGATCTCAAGGTTTGTGAGTTCAAGCCCCACGTTGGGCTCCGTGCTGACGGTGCGGAGCCTGCTCGGGATTCGCTCTCTCTCCCTCTACCTCTCTCTGTCCCTCTCCCCCTCTTTCTCTCTCTCTCTCTCTCAAGAATAAATAAATAAAAAAAAAAAAAAAAAAAAAAAGACCGTCCCTGAAAGCAACAGGCCTCAGGACCTGCAGGGTGGGCCTAGAAAAGGAGTTTCAAGGAGGCCCACATACCCTCGGGAGGATGCCAGCCCCGCAGGGTGACACAGCTTTGCAAACTTCTGTGAAGGTCAGCGTGCCCCCTCCCTTGCTGGTGCTCGTGCCTCTACGTTATGCCAGGCCCTGTGCCAGGCCCCCGGGGCGGGCTGGGCTCACAAACCAGACCCAGTTCCGCCATTTATAGAGCTAACATTGAAGGGGGCAGAGCTCACGTAGAAGTGTGTGTGTGTGATGCCTGATTCTTCTGGCACCTTCCATTCCCTTTCTTGTGACCTACCTATGGCCTGCGTGCCTGAGAGAACACAGCAGGTACAGGATCTTTCGTGAAGGGAGCCGGGTGGAGCGTTCGTGCGACGCCTTGGCCTTTTCTCTTCCATCCCTGGTTGCGATGATAAAAAGGAGCGTCCAGGGAAAGTTTGAAGCCACCGGGGTTGTTGGGATGATGATTTGGGTCAACGCTGTTGTTTCACCCCCGGGACAACCAAAGCCCACACACTCGCCCCTAAGTGACTTACCTAGAGAGAGACCGGCAGCGAGGATGCTCCTAGAACGTGATGCTTTCGGACTTTCTCGCAATGCATTTAATCAAGGGAAGCAAATAGGTCACAACTGTGCCCTCAGCGAGGTCGGTGAATAATAACAGATAGCGTGTATGGAGGGGGTCCTGGGCGGCAAACGCCTCTCTCAAGGTGTTCTATGAGATAATTCATTTAGTCACCATACGAGGTGGGTACACTACTGTCCTCATTTTGCAGACTTACGACGCGGCGCATGGAGGGTTAAATCAGTCATACGGGTCGGGAGCGGGAGGGTCAGAGGTGGAGCCCAGGGACCTGTGCTCAACCACGACAGGGGGCTGACTTTCTGCAGGACAGCTCCCTGGAAGCAGAGGGCAGTCTTGGAGCACTGCTTCTAGAGCAGATGGAACCCAGTTCCAGGGAACCTTGGCTTGCACCATGGCTTTAATGCATCTTCCGCTTCTGGCTGGTGGCTGGGGACGGGGAGCCACGTGGGCAGGGAGGGACTCTCCCCCCCACCCCCAAGGTCCCAGCGACTCTCCCCCCCACCCCCAAGGTCCCAGCGATATCACCATCGATGGCTCCAGGTCACACGGACTCCTCCAGAATAATAAGAAAAAGACGGTTCAAAGGACAAATAGAGACTTCATCTGGAACTTTGTAAAAGGCCCCTTCATCCAAGGGGCCAGCAAACGGATGAAAAAGGCGCTCCCGCTTATCGGTAAGCAGAGAAATGCAAATTAGCACCATCACGTGATTTTACCACACATCCCCCGGAAAGGGGAAAATGTAGAAGCAACTAAAAAATCCCATACGTTGCTGGCGGGGGATGTACATTGGTTGAAGCATGTTGGGTGTCTGTTTGCCAGGGTTTACTGATCTGATGCCGGATATACGCGCACTTAGCCATTCAGACCTTCCGTGCCTCGGTATATACCCGGCGGAAATGCGTCCATATATTCACCTGTACACGAAAAAAAGCAGAGCCATGCCCCAAAGTCAAGCAGACGGGGAGGCGGGTGGTTTGCTGATGAACGGAGTCGCAGTGGGCATTTGAAAACAGTGGGGGAGAGCCAGATGTGAAGGCGTCCTATCGGAGCTAAGTGACAGGGTGCAGAGTCGGAAGATGAGGGCCTTGAGCAAGGGCTGGAGAAGTCAGCGGCGGCGGGGGGGGGGGGGAGCCTTGGCTCCCCCAGAGAAGGGGAGGAGGAAGGAGGAAGTAGGAAGGGAAAGCCATACCCTGTGGCTGGTCGTGGGCAGGCACAGGGGAGAAAGAAAGCCCGTTAACTGAAGACCAGGAAACTAAGAGGGAGACAGCCAAAGGGGCCGAACTGGTGCTCCTAACTCTCTCTTTGGAAGTACACTACACCCTTACGGCTGTTTCCTAGGTATGAAGCTAAAAGATGCGTGATAGAAGCCGGGTGAAGGGTGTGAAGAAAGGGAAGAGGACGGAGGCCAACAGCAGACTGGGTGCAGGAAAGGAGGAGGCCTTGCCAGTGACATGGAGACATTGCTCATGACGGCGTCAGGCCTTCCGAAGGCATCATCTCTGGTTCTCAGGGTTAGCCTTCGGCCCTAGGAGAGAGACTAAAACAAATACCACCCCCCCGATCCAGAAATTTTGGAAGTAACATTTACATTTGGTTCCCCCCCCCCCAAAATAAGAAGGAACCGATATTGTTGAAAAGTAGAGCTTGTCCTGTCGAACATTTTAATTCATGCTTGGTAGACCAAGCTAATCATGGCGGTCGGCTCTTTCTCTGGTCGTCCGTCCCCAGTAAGACTTTGTCGTGTACCGGGGCGCCTGGGTGGCTCAGTCCGTTAAGCGTCCAACTCTTGGTTTCAGCTCAGGTCGCCATCTCCCGGTTTATGAGTTCGAGCCCCGCATCGGGCTCCTTGTCGAAGGCGTGGAGCCTGCTTGGGCTTCTCTCTCTTTTCCTTTCTCTCTGTCCCTCCTGTGTTCTCTCTCTCTCTCCTCTTTCTCTCAAAACAAAAAAATAAACTTAAAAAAAAAAGAAAGACTTTGTATACCTTGCTGCTAAGAGATCCCTGTGGCCTTTGGTCTCCAGCGGTGAGTGGAATTTGCAAGAACATGGTTAGCTCCTAGGCTCCGACCACAGAAGAGTGATAAGATGGCCGCGATTGCCATTGTGGGCTCAACAGTGAATATTTCATCCTAAAAGGAATAACTTGAATGTGCTCCTTGGGCACGTTAGCACACTGGGAAATGAGACTGCTAGAATTAGGCTAAAATCTAAGAATTAGATGGAAGGCCTGTCTGTTTTTCTTCCACGACCTTCCACCCTGTGCCTCACAACCGGAAGCAGCCCCAACCACAAGCATGCGTTTGGCAACTAACGAATGTGCCCACCTGTGTGTGAGTCACAATGACCGGGGGGGGGGGGCATCACTGACATTTCTTACGGGAGGCCACAGATGCCAAATGATCCGCAATTCTCTGTAGAGTCCAGGAAAACAATTGTTTTGTCTCAAACGTCTGTTGAGAACGCCAGACACATACCCCAAGTTGTAGGTGTAGCACTGGAAGGAGGCACAGCCTCCATTCGTGCTTGCCTGAGAAGCCCGTAAGTCAGCGGACCGTGACTCAGGGGGCAGCGCTCCCAATTTTTTGCAATTTCTCTGCTGAAATCTACTTGGGGGCTGAGACCATGCCTCAGTTACCTTTGTGTATCCACAGGGCTTGGCGGAGTGTCTCCAACTCAGCAGGTGCTCCTTAAGTCGTTCCCAAAGCATCGGATAGATACATACGTTCGTCAAGGCATCTCCGGTCTGTCTGTACCAGAAGTGCGGTACGAGAACAGCTTTTAAAGACCGGATGAATCTGAACCACACAGAGGAGAAGTAACAACCATGAATAAGGTGCAAATGAATGGAAGGGACTTTGTGGTGTTTCTCTCTGAACCTTCAGGATTTCATATCGTATCGGGCAAAAGAGTGGTTTTGATCCCAGGACGTGCGTGTCCTAATCCCCGGAACCTGTGGATATGTTTCTACGCACGGCAAAAGGAACCTGTTGGTATGATTTGAGTTGATCATTTTGAGGCGGGAGATTATCCAGGATTATTTAGGAGGGTCTGATGTAATCACGATCGTCCTTACAAGAGGGAAGCGGAGAGTCAGAATCAGAGAGAGCCTGAAGATGCCGTGCTATTGTTTTTGAAGATGGAGAAAGGGGCCGTCGGCCGAAGACAGAGAAGGAAGCAGATTGTCTCCTAGAACCTCTGAAAGAACGCTGCCTTACCAATCCATTTCGACATCTGAGCTCTGGAACCGTAAGAGAATACAATTGCATTGTTTTAAGCCAGTACGTTGTGGTAATTTGTTACAGCAGCGATAGGGCTCTAATACATACCAAAAGAAAAAACCCCAAAAACAGAAAACAAAAAAACAAAGCAAAACAAAACAAACAAACAAACAAACAAACAAAACAGGAGTTCAGAAATAGTTGTGTTGCTCAAGGTCACAGAAGGGGTTAATGCCCAAATTGGCCAAAACCCAGGTCTGTCGATCATGCCTGGAAGCTATCATTTCTCAGAGCTCTGCTCTCCTGTCAGATGCTGTTATGTGAACTTGGAGTTGGGACATGGGTCACAGCCAACCAATGCCCAACCTGGGTGTGTGGGGGTATTTAAGCCGAGGTCTGGGGGAAAATACCTGCTTGTGTTATTTTGAGGCTCCTTTGGAGGGAGCCTCCAAAATTCCCTTGAATGAGGAAATTCCAGTTAAGTGCCTTCTCTCTACCTGAAATTGCTTGCTGTTTTCCCCAAACAGCAGCAGTGGCCATGAGCAGCGGATCCTGAGAGCTTGGTCCTTGGTAACATCAGCAAGACAAAACCCTTGGGACCGTGTGGCTCACCCCTGTAGCCATCATACCATATCTGGACCTCAAAGGAACAGGAGTTTGGAGGGCGTCATAGCATTTAGCCCTGCCTGAGCCCTGTGGGCCACCACTCAGGTCTGTAGGGAGGGTTCTTGGTAGAATTTGACTTTTAGAATAGTTTGTGTGTGTATGCATGGCCTGGGGGTGCAGAGAGAGAGATCTCTCAGAGGATAAAAGTGAAAGTATCTTAGTATGGCTCATCTGAACCTTCTCTGTTTCCCCATCTCTGGCATCAAAAGCTTCATTGGGGTGATCCAATATGGAAGCAACAATGGCTTCCAATATGGAAGCAACAATGGCTTCATAACAAAGGAATCTGTTCCTTCCTTTTTCTCCCCCCAAGAAATGGAAGCAAGAAAGTAGACAGTCTTGGGGTAGCCGGCAGCTTATCACACCTCCGGGAACCTGGGTTCCTTCTTTGCTCCTTTCCTACCATCCTTAGGGCATGATTTCTATCTTCAAAATCATCTCAAGACCCCAGGAAGCATCTGGAGATCCAGGCACCCCCGGGCTGAGGCGGGAAGGAAAGCAGATGAACCAACATGGACCCCCACGGTCTGTCCTGATCTTAGCGACACCCCTGGATATCCTGCTCGGTGGTTTCTATGTTTTTTTAGTGATCAGAGCTTAGCCAGGCCTCGCTGAAAGCCAAGCGGATATACTGGGGTCCTGTTACTCAGGAGAAAGAATCAGTATTGTCTAGGCCACCAGGATTCTGTCACCCCTCTTGTGACCACATCCGCGCCGTGTGCTTTTAGATCCCCAACTCTCCCGGAAGCTATATGGCTCCCACTCTCCCATAGAGAGAAGGTTAAAGTCACCCTCTTTGCCCCTTTGTGTTCTGGAAAATGGCTCACTGCAGAGACCCACCCCTGTCCATATATATGCCTTAGAGAAGGACTCACAGATGCCTGCTTTGTTTACCCAGACACAGACCTTCCAGATTCCCATTCCTTGCCTCAGGAGTGATTAGCTGAACTGTTTAGTCCCCACCTGCTGGATTGGCACAAAATACTTGTCACCCAAACTGGGGGTAAGTAAGCCTCTCTTTTTCCGCCCACGGCCCTGACCTCTGGCCCACCCCCTCCAGAGGGAGCCTTGGGGCCCCTTCGAGAATACGCTGGCCTCAGGCTAGATGACATTCTCTAACTCACTACCCAGTCGTGCGGTCTCTTCATCTCCCTTCCCCACATCCGGTTCTTTCTTAGCTTGAAAAGAAAACCCCTTCCTGCCTAACCCTGGGTGCCTTTGTAGATTTTGTGATCAGAGAGTGTATTGCAATGGATAATCCTTTTGAATAACAGTCTCTGTCTCCTAAGTCCGGGTTCGATTTTATTCGACAGCCCACAGTATTGGGGCACCGGGCGGGCACGAGGACACTTGTGGATGAGAAGGCCGGGGCCTGTTGGCAGGCAAATCTGAATCCCTGTTCTGCCATACCGCTTGTGTCCTCCTGTGCACCTGCTGTCCCTTGATGACTCAGAGGAGGGGGCGGGGAAGTCAGCCTAAGGGCCTTGGAAGAGCCTCTATAGTTACTAGTAGCTATAACCATACAGCAGGAAGTTCCACAGAGATGTTACTGCCTGGTATAAAGGGTAGGGAAGGTTCTGTTGTCGAACAAATCCCGGGAGCTCCCGGGTTAAGCAGGATAAGCAGGTCCCCCACCCCCCGCCAGGGAAAGGAGGGGGGGGCGGGGCGGGGGAGGGGTGGTTCCACAGCTACCTTGCAGAGCCTCTGGAGAATAAAGTCTAGTACACTTGGCTTCCCCCAATTATGTGACCATGAGATGCTTTCACGAACCAAACACCTAGGAACATCATGGGGAACAGTTTGGGAGATGCGTTTCAAAGCCGCCCCTACCTTCTTCCGCAGTCGCCTGATGCACCAGGGAGAAGACAAACTTCCCTTGGAGCTCTTGTGGGGACAGGGGATTGATGTGCCGGTGGCCAGTGCTGAAGGCTGACTGGCAGCTCCTTTCTCGAAGCAGGAGGTGGGGTGGGAAGCCTCCGTCCTGGGGAAAACGCGCTAAATGGGTCAGATTTCCCAACAGGAAGATGCTCTGTTCCAGACACATGTGATTTACGACAGCTTTTGCTGTGACCTTGGCTTTCCCGTTTGCGAGCAGCGTCACCAGGGTATCGGACTAATGCACGGTTGTGAATTTTTCATGGCAAGGCACGTATCTGTGCTATTGGCCTCCTGGGCAAGGGAAAGAATGCGTGGCATGTCGAGAGCAACATGAATTGTTAGGTAAATCTTTATTCCCCCCAGACCTCCCTGCAAAGACCCATTATTCGTGCCCCACTCAACCGTTCACTCATTTACAAACACTGATCGAGCAACTTCCATTTCTAAGTACTGTGGGGGCTACAAAGATGTACAAACCAGAGTGGGGACATAAGTGCTGGGGTGGCAGGTGTGAACGTGGAGAGGAGCGAAAAAAAGGCTTCAAGTGGGGTTCCCTCTTTAGAGGGAGTCTGTCGCAGTCTCAAGAGCCTGCAATAAACGCGCTCATCTTGTAAACATAAGTGTTCCCCGTCCTCTAGGGGCCCCCCGAGGGATCAAATACAGGTGTCTTGTCAGGTTCAAATCCCAGCTCTGTGATCTTAAGCAAGTGTCGGACTGAATCCCCTTTTCTGTAACACGAGGGGATGGAAGCATAGTTTTGAATTTTTTTTTGAAGTTTTATTTATTTTGAGAAAGAGAGCACGAGCAGGGGAGAGGCAGAGAGAGAGAGAGAGAGAGAGAGAGAAGCTCAAGCAGGGTCCGTGCGGTGAGCACAGAGCCCGACGCAGGGCTCGAACTCACGACCCGTGAGATCATGACCCGAGCTGAAATTATTAAGAGTCAGAGAGATGCTTAACCGACTGAGCCACCCAGGCGCCCCGAAACAGTTCTTGAAGTTTTTCTTTTTCAGCCCCAAACAGGATAGAGATGAAAATAGACACACATCAACACCAGAATGGACAGACGTGATAGAATGTTCACGAACGTCCGCACGCACACGTATATGCAAATACGCGCCACTCAAAATGGGCACAGTAGAGGCTAGATTGCCTTCAGCTCGATGTGAGGTGAGACGTGGGGTCTTTCTCTGTTACATGAGCTTTGAAAGAGGCCTGAGCGTCAGAGTTGGAGGGGTGGGAGCCCGGGGTGGCGCATTCACGGCGAAACGCGAGGTCCATTGCCCAGTCTGGTGCGGGAGATGTCAGGGCGCCTGGGGGGCTGGAGCCCAGTGTGGGTCACCTGGCTCTGGCTTCGTTCGGCCCCATCCCGTCTCTCCGGCGAGATGGCTGTGTATTTGCACCTGCTCCTCTCTGCCTGACTTGCTCTTCCCCACCTCTTCTGCAGGCTTCAGATTCCCCCCCTCTCCCCCGCAGAGCTCCTCAGAGCCTGTCCCATGTCCCCCACTCGCCCCGTGTCTCATTATCCGGTTTATTTTCCTGTAGAGCGCTTCTTACCATTCACGGGAACATACCTATCGTGCTTGTCTCTCAGCTGTCCCTGGCCATAAACGTCGTTTGAATGAATGAATGAGCTGGAATTCATTCACGCAATGAAGTTCCGGGGAAACCTCGACTGTGTGTTTCTCAAGTGCACAGAGCCTGTATGAAAGTTAACGTCGTCCCCCGCCCCGCCCAGTGGCCAACATATAGACATACGCATGGGCCACCCACAAACACGCCGAGATTTTTTAACCAAGTAAAGACGTCCGGTTCCCCTGCTTTCCGGGGTTTGGCAAAAACTTCCCTCGATGCCAGGAGTGGGGTGGGGGTAAAGCTGCACAAACGCTGGGCTCTCATTCTTCCAGAGCCACGCCTTCGTCCCCAGGCCAGCAGGACCTCAGTGCCTATCTTGGCACTGTTCCCCCCGACGGCTGCCTTTGCTAAGACTACCCCCCAACGCTGCCCTCTGTGACTCTGGCCCCCTAGATATTATTGCCCCCCCACCACCCGCCCAGTGCTTCCCGCCCTGGCACAGTTCCTGCCCCCACTACCCTCTTTGGCCCTGCCTCCCCTCCCCACACCCCCGCCCCCCAAGGCTACACTGTCCACCCCTACCCGCCCCCCCCCCCCCGTATCCCTGCCCTGCTCTCCCTGCTGCTGCCTCTAGAGAGTCTCCCTCCCAAAGTTGGATACCGATTCTGGGCCCTGACAAGGCACCAAGGTCGCCTGGGAAATGGGGAGCTGCGATCTCCTGCCAGGAGCTGCTTTCCCTGCGGGGCCCATGACCCCCTTCCCTGCCTGAGCCTTCTTCTCCTTCTCCTTCTTCTAGGTTGCACCTAGTTAGCGGGTCACAGCCCTCAGGCCCTGCCCGGATCTGAGCTCAAGCAGCCTTTACCTTGACAGCTTCTGCCCCGGCAGCTGGTTCCCACTTTGTGCCAAAGCTCCGGAACTGGTTTCCAGAGAGGGCCGAGGCCCAGCTGAGAGTTTGCACAGGTGTCACCCGAATCCCCCAAACTACGAGGATCGGACTCAACCGAGTCAGACATGTCTTGCATCATTTAAGGATGAATGTTGGCCTCTTAAGTGAAGATTGTGGCAATAAGCAAACAAACAAAAACGAAGGCACAAAACAAAACAAAAAACAAACGAAACACGGTGGCCTGAGTTTGAGCACTTGAACTCTCAGCAGTAATTGGCAAAGGATACTCCTAATCTAATAATAGTAATAATAATAATAATAATAAAAATAAAGAAAGAATAGAGTTGAATGATATTAATGTAAACCTTTAAGAGTTTATACAATACTTCCGTTTCTAGTAAGGTCTCTCCTAGATCCTGAGAGCAGGACTTCATCATCCCAGGAAACTTGTGGCCTGGAGGGTGGCTGGCCTGATGTGGTTCAGCCCGGGAGCAGCGAAGGGTGGAAGTCAGCCCACGACCTCCTCGAAATTCTCATGCGCTTAAAAACGTCTCTGCCTTCCTCTTCCATGGGATCTCCTTGTGCGGGGAGGCTTGGGTGAGAGCCAGGTGGGGCTGAGAAGACCTGAGAAAAATCATCAGGTAGGACCTCTTGTCGGTTTTTCTAAGGAAGAAAAAGAAGGAAGTCCTGGGAGGGAGGAGGCAGAGCCCCACTGCTGCTGAGAGCAAGAGTGAACTAATCAGGGCCCTTTTTTAAGGTCACTTAATCTCATCATCGGCGTCAGATGGAAATGACTTTGGGTGACATCCCGAGGCCCAGATCTTAACAGGGCCTTGAAGCCTCTGCTTTCGTGCTTTGCAATACTGAGATCACCCGGCTCTGAGAAAGCCCAGAGACTCCTGAAGGATGAGAGACCGGGAGGAGAAGGGAGGCAGCCCAGCCAAGAGCTAGCAGTAGCTGTGCGTGAGGCCATCTTGGATTTGTCGGCCGGCCATCCAGCCAGCGGAGAGCATCTGCGGGGCGGGAGCGGGGTCCAGGGGGGAGACCAGCCAAGGGACAGCATGACCAAGCTCGCTGTGATTCTGTGAAGTTCTGGGAAAAGAAGGAATTGTTGGCGTCTTAGGCTGCTAGGGTTGGGAAGCCAGAACTGAGACAAATGGAATGCGGCCAGAACCAGAACCTAAAATATGTGGGATCGACTTTGGGACCAGTGGGCGTCCGGAAGCCGCAGCCCGTGGAGGGGGCTGTTAATGAGGCTGGGAGAAAGGGCAGCCCCTGGCACGTAGCCAGACTGAATCCCAAGGGATCTAGGGAGCTCGGAACTCGAGAACTTGGGATCCTGGCTGAGGCGATTTCCAACGGCGGTCTTGAAGCGGTCAAGTTGCTTCCATAACGTAATTTATTTTATCTGCCTATAGGAAGAGATAGGAAGAGAGAGAGGAACCGAGGAAGGAGCGCTTTTGTTTTATTTTATTTTCAGAGGACATCTGGAAGGCCCAGCGCGCACTCGGTTGAAAACGAAAATTAGGGGCACCTGGGTGGCGCAGTCGGTTAAGCGTCCGACTTCAGCCAGGTCACGATCTCGCGGTCCGTGAGTTCGAGCCCCGCGTCAGGCTCTGGGCTGATGGCTCGGAGCCTGGAGCCTGCTTCCGATTCTGTGTCTCCCTCTCTCTCTGCCCCTCCCCCCGTTCATGCTCTGTCTCTCTCTGTCCCAAAAAAAAATAAATAAACGTTAAAAAAAAAAAAAAAAAAAGAAAACGAAAATTAGTGTCATCGTGATGGGTCCCAGCCAAAGACTCTCCGAGTCAGAAGCGTCCTCAGACCAAATCAAGGGAGTGGCCGTGAGAACCTTAATTAATCGTTCAGATTGGGTGGCTCAGTCAGTTGAGCGGCTGACTCCGGCTCCGGTCATGATCTTGCAGTCCATGAGTTCAAGCCCCACATCGGGCCCGCTGCCGTCCCCTCAGAGCCCGCTTCAGCTCCCGTCTGCCCCTCCCCTGCTTGCACAAGCTCAAAAATAAATAAGATATTAAAGAAAAGAAGAGTTGAGATTTGAAGCAGGTCCTGCTAGAACCTTTTGGTCTCACAAGGGCGCTTCTGAGACTCTGAAGGGCATGGCCTTGAAGCAGCCTCCCCTGTGGCCCAAAAGTGAGCAAAATAAGCTTGGATGTGGCTTGTGTCGCGGGGGGTCCACCGCCATCGGTTCGTGGGAACGACAGAGTTTTCCAGATAGCTGGCAGTGAATTGGGATGGGAAACAAGTTTTCTTCTATAAAACAGCTGTAAAAAAAAAAATAGCTAATATATACTAAGTGCTTGCCATATGCTGGGGCCTCACCACCGCATTGCTGGGAGACAGGGGCCGTTCGTCGCGTCTTCTGTTTTATACTCGAGAGACAGGAGGTTCAGAGAGGTGATCTGCCCAAGCCCACGGCACACAGCCGGGAATCCCCTACGCTCTCTGCCTCCTATGCGACCAAGGTGATGACTTGGCTGGTTCATCTTGCCATTCGACTAGACCAACCGCACGTGGAGGAAGGTTAAGATGTACTCCCTCCCCCACCATCAGTCAGCAGAGTGATAAGTGCCTGCTGGTCCCCCCGTGTGCCATTGTCCCTGTCACCCTGGGGGGCCCTCCAACTCCCCAGAGGAATTTCAGAGGGATTTCTCTGCCGGCTTCTAGGCTGGGAAAGTAGAGTCTTGGCCGGGTTACAGCAAGCACCCCGTTCAGACCTGATAACCGTCTCCTGGCCCTAACCAGCCCCTGCCGATAATAGTTGGTGGGATCCCCGTGGGGTGAAAGACCCTCACACCCTGTTGTCCGAGAGGATAATCCCTCCCCGGGGAAACTGCACTCTCCCCGCCCCCACCCCTGTCCCAGGGTTTCTGCCTCAAACTGCTCGTCTCAAAACAAAATGTTTATTCTCTTTCCATACTGAGGCCCTGGTGCATGTGCTTGTTCCCCACCCCCCTTCCCTCAGGAACAGAAACTTGAATTGCTGGGTAGAGAAAACCAAATTATTGAAATATAGCAAAAAAAAAAAAAAAGGGTGGGGGGGGAAGAAAGAGAGATTTTTCTTTTTCGACTCCTTCAGGATGAACACAGATGCACAGCTTGTGGTCTAATGCATCGATTTGAGGAGTAAATACAGAAAACAGAAATGATATTTGTAGAGAGGAAAGGGATAAAGATATCACATGACCGCAGAGAACAGCAAACGCGAAGAAGGCGGGCTGGGTTATGGGACCGACGAGGGTGAAACCCCGGGACAAGGCCGGTCCTGCGCAGCGACGTGGCAGGTGGATTTCCACACGCTAGGAATGGCGACTGGATTTGCCTATGCCGTCAAGCACTCAGATGCTTCAGTGCATGGAATTCAGCTCTAGAAAACTCACTTCTTTGGACAAGGGTGGCCACTTATTAAAAAAAAAAAAAAAAGCGAATAGCAGTACCTAAAGTTATCTAACACTTGTGACCTAAGGAATTTACATGTATTTAATCTGGATTTTCATAGTTTTTTAAATTTTTATTTGAGAGAGAGAGAGAGAGTGAGCGTGAGTGGGAGAGAAGGGCAGAAAGAGAGTATCTGAAGCGCGACGGGGAGCCCGATGGGGGGCTTGATCCCACAACCCTGGGATCAGGACTTGAGCTGAGACCAAGAGTCAGACAACTGACTGAACCACTCAGGCAGCCCCTAATCTAATCTTTACAACAAACTTATGAATTGGGTACTCTTATTATCATTACTGTTTTATTGATGGAAAATGCAGAGAAGTAAAGTAACTTGTCCGAGGACACACAGCAAAGAAGGCCATAACCGCAATGCTGTGTTGTCTCTCCTCATTTCTGGTGGCGGGGGGGTGGGGGTGGGGTGTCAGTCGGGTCTATCTCTGGCTTCTTTTGGTTTTTTCATTTTTTTAACGTTTATTTATTTTTGAGAGACAGAGAGACAGAGCGTGAGTGGGGGAGGAGCAGAGAGACAGGGAGACACAGAGTCCGAAGCGGGCTCCAGGCTCCGAGCTGTCAGCACACAGCCTGACGTGGGGTTCGAACTCACGGACGGCGAGATCGTGACCTGAGCTGAAGTCAGACTCCCAACCAATGGAGCCACCCGGGTGCCCCTCTCTCTGGCTTCTTACAGGCACGTGCTTAGGAGAGACAGGAGGGACATCTCCATGGGTGTTGGGGGTGCAGGGTCCCTGAATCCTACAGGAAAGTGATTATGAGAGCCACCGTGAACTCGCTTCTCCAAGTTTACCACATTGGCCAGGGTTGACTGGGTTTAGATACCAGGCCCAGGTAGAAGTTGATTTTTGAAGACACTTGGGAGGACCCACAGCTGATTTCCTAAATCACGGCGACGGAGGACCGCACCCCGACCACTGCGTGTCGGGGACTGACGGCCTCTGAGTAGGCAGGGATGTGTTGCCTTTTGAAGCCGGGTTCCCTGCTGGCCATGAAAGGAAGGGAAGAGCAGTGCTGGGACTTCAGTGGGAATGCTTGTCCTTGGGTCTCGGGCTCTGGGAAGGAAAGGGCTGCAAGTCCCTGTTGGCTCTAAGAACCTGTCATCGCACTCGGGGAACTTGCCTTGGCAGGAAGCCCCGGAGGGCAGGGGGCAGAGGCCGCCATCACCAGGTGGGTGGGCTTCTCCCGTGTTCTCGTGCTGACTCTCACCAGCTGCTGTATTCGGGAGCCTGTTGCCTTGACCTTCAAACGGCGGATTGCTCAAGCCCAGGGGGAAGGGGGACGACTCACCTCCTTCCCTCCCCGGATGGCGCCTCGTCGAGCTCCATTCAGATGCCCTGTGCTGTCTTCCAGACCCTTCTCTTCCCACATGGAGCGAACTACTCTGTACCACGTGCCCTTGGGGGAATTGTGCCTGGGCTCTCCAAGTGGACACTTTCTAAACAAAACCAAAAACGGTCTCTGGTGAGAGAACAGGCCTCCGGATGACTCTACAGTGGCCTTCTGGACGCACCGTGGGCTTTGTCCAACGTCTCGCGTTGATTAGGAGGAGTTTGGGGTCTTGGAGGCGGGGGGGGGGGGGGTCCTCCGCCCAGCTACACATCGCTCACGCACCTGCAAAGCGTCGACGCTGTTGGTTAGCGGCTGAGTTTGGTCGTCACGTTTTGAACTCCTTGAAGGGGAAGTTTAGGTCTTCCGGTCTCTGCTGGGTAGAGGGAGCGCAGTATCTTGCCCAGAGCACGTGTTCAATGAGATAATTTAATGTCAGTTTTTCATAAACGTGTAGAATATCAGCCAGCGATGAAAGGGCAGCGGGTCCACGGCTGGGCCCGGGGAAGCACGTGGCAACGTGTTCCCGAGGAAGGGGCGGGGCCACGCACAGCCCCGAAGGGGGAGGAAGAGCCAGGAAGGTCAAGGCACCGTGAAGGGCGGTGAGAGCTGAGCGGACCAGCTTGGCTGGAGCAGGAGTTTTCGAAGGGGAAATACGTGTAACCATATAGTTTGGGGCTAGATGTTTTTTTCATGTTTATTTATTTTTTGAGAGAGAGAGAGCAAGCAGGGGAGGGGCAGAGAGAGGGGGAGACAGAGGATCCAAAGCCGGCTCTGCGCTGACAGCAGAGGTCCTGGGGTGGGGCTCACGCTCGTGAACTGTGAGATCACGATCTGAGCCGACGTCAGACCCTTACCCGGCCGACCGAGCCACCCAGGCGCCCCTGGGGCTGGACTTTTCAGGCCTTTTAGTTTAAGCTCGTCTTACCGACGATAAGTGCTTACAAATTCTAAGTACGGAAGTGATAGAAATAGTATTTTTTAGGAAGTCTGGAGGACAGATAGATAAATAAACAGACAGCCTCTATTTTTTTCCAGATCACAGCCTTCTCTTGAAAAATCGCCATCCCACATGCCTCTCTGTCTCTGTGTCTGTCTGTCTGTCTCTGGAAAGGAAACTTCAACCCATACGGGGTGTATTGAACGAGACCAAGTGATAGAGCCGCGGCCCTTGGGGAATCTGAGCCCTCCGGGGGTCTGTCATCAGAAGTCTTCCCCTGGGAACCCCGTGAGGTTGCTTCTGAACTTGGTCCTTCACGGGTCATGTGATGCTGCTGGTCATCTGGGGTGATGACCCTGTCGCCTCCCACTTACCGAGGAAGACAATTTGATACCGACTCCTCAGGAGATACAGACTTCCCATTTTTTTGGCGGGGGGGAAGGGGGGTCGCAGAGTCTGTAATCGGGAAGCGACACCTGCTGGGGCAGGCTGTCTGGTAACATCAGCCCAGGGAGACGCCCAGCCTGGCCGTGGTTGCCCTCGGCCTTGACGGTATTGGGACAGGCAGCCGTTCCCACACGTGGCGTATCTATAGTTTGAAGCAAAAGTCAGGATGGCTATTCCGGAAGCCTCTTCGGCTTGAGAAATGAGCACCTGTTTCAGGTTGGGCCAGCCCAGGTTGGATGCTACGAGTCCTGTTGAGGAAACCCTTTCTGTCTCTTTTCTGAAATTCAGGTAACAATGAAATCCACCTGATTGGGGGCGGGGGGCAGGGGGGGAGGGTGAACCCATGGAAGAAAGGAATATATTTGAAGTTCTTACAGCAGTGCCTGGCACATAGTAAGTGTTCAATAAACGTCAGTCGCTATCGTGATCGTCGTTTCTATGGAGTCGACCGGCAAGAGGCCCGACATCATTTTCAGCAACTCTGTGCTTTATTTTTGAAATAAAAAAATAATAATATGTATTTCATTATTCTTTAAAATGCTGGTTTCATTTGTCACTGAGAAGAGAACCCGATCTGATTTTCGGTTTGATGTCGACCTTCCAGTGTGTTCTGGTGGCCCGGTGTGGTTGGCACCAGAGTCGCGTGGTGGGGTGACGCGCGGCGTTTGAAGAACGAGAACTGTGCACACAATATCCCGTGTGACAGTTGGCAGCAAAACACCCGATATCCTATCCTGTGCATTTCTAGCCTGGGGGATACTGTGTTATATTATTACGCGCTGCGTATATTATATGTTACACTGTATACATGCTATGTTATATTATTGTATCATTCTAGGTGGTGACTGGGGCTCACAGGTAGTGAGGGCACAGGCCATGTGCTATACTTGCGTTGTGTCTTTTCATGCCTTCAACTATCACAGTGCAGCTGAGGAAACTGAGGCACGAGACGTTTAATAATTCGCCTAAGGTCACACAGCTGGTAGAGGGGCACGTCCAAGTCTAAACGCCTTATCTGCTACACCACTGCTTTTAGGTCCCCATCCTTACAAGTGACACATAAGAACTCATATCCTAAAAGGCAGCACGGGGCTCCCTTGCTCCCTTTCCATCCCCTCCCAGGGCTGGGGGTCGGGGGACGGCGGACCCAGGGCAGAGGGCGGTTCATTCCTTACTGCCTTAGACGTGTGCTCAGGCGTCCATCTTCTGGTCTGTACTCACGCTATTCTTGGGCCTGGACGCCCTGCCCCGATACCCTGCGATGACCTGGCTTTGGATGTCACCACCTCCATAGAGCCCTCCGTGATACCTCCCGAGTGAAATCACCCGCTGTCTCTTCTGGGATCTTCACCTTTCATTGATATTTTCATTATTCCCTCCGGTCACGTTCTGCGAGACCTCCAGCTTTGCGAGAGCACGGATGGCATTTTAGACGAAGGACGGCCCTTTGACGTAGCTGATTTGACGCGGCGGTCTTGAGGCGTGTGCGTGGCTCTTCTCGTGTTAATCGGGCATGGACACCCCTAATGATAGTGAAATTTCTAAATCACGCGTGCATCCGGGCGATCGTCATCGCTTTATCTCGACTGAGTGCTTATCCTGTTCTAAGCACTGTGCTAAGCACCTCACGCGTAGGATCATGTTTATTTCTCCTGCTCTCGCATTGGACCTGTTATCACCTTTACGGTGGGAACCGGGGCTCAAGGACACAAGGCCGGCAAATGGCAAAGCCCGGACTTGAACTCCGATCTCACAGTGAAGCTGGGCCGTCCTAACTCCATCCCACCCTGACCACGACCACCCCTCACCCCCCCTCGATTGTTCCTGTTCTTGACTCCCACTCAGCCCCTTGTCCCCCCTCCGTGACCCCCCCACCGTATCCCTGAGTCTAGGACAGCCCTGGAGGGGCTGGTAAGTTCAGGTGTAGCGTGAAAGGGACTGGCATGCACAGATCATAGAAAAAAAATAAACGAATCGTAAAACCCTTGCAGTGTTCATGACATCTGGTTCCCACGGCATCAGTCACCGAGACATGATGGCAGAAGCAAAGCAGTGCCTCCATGGTAGCTGAGGGCCTCATGGTGGAGGTGTCCATGTGTGTGTGTGTGTGTGTGTGTGTGTGTGTAAGATGCTTACGAACATGGGCCCAAGGAACTTCTGCGTTCTTTTTCATTATGAAGTGATTTGATCCCTTTGTGCCCGAAGAGCTGCGGTTCTGTAATCGCTCAAGCATCAGTTAAAATAGAAACACCGGGGGCGCCTGGGGGGCGCAGTCAGTTAAGCGTCCGACTTCAACCAGGTGACAATCTCGCGGTCCGTGAGTTCGAGCCCCGCGTCGGGCTCTGGGCTGATGGCTCAGAGCCTGGAGCCTGTTTCCGATTCTGTGTCTCCCTCTCTCTCGGCCCCTCCCCCGTTCATGCTCTGTCTCTCTCTGTCCCAAAAATAAATAAACGTTGAAAAAAAAAATTTTAAATAGAAACACGGGACTTGGAAGGACCTTTAGAATCCAACCAACTCGACCACCGCGTTTCACAGCTGAGGCTCAGAGAACAACACAGGGTCCGCTGGGAGCATCCGGCAGTGCGTCCCCTCTAATCCCCCTGACACCCCCGGCTTGCACAGCGGCGACAGAGTCGCTAATGACGGGCTTGGCCCTATTTGGAGACGGGTACCAATCGGAGGGAGGAAGGAGCCCGGAGACTCCTTTCCTCCCGTCGGCTTTCGGTACTGAGGCCGCCCGTGCAAACTGCCGCTTGGCGTGGCACGTTCTCGCACATGGTGACTTGTGTGCTGTTTCTGTCACGCCAGAGAAACTGACGGTCTCATCGGTCATGTGTGCGGAGCCCGGCTCTGGGGCCAGAAACCCCTTTTTTATCCGTGGGCTCACCATCTGGCTGTCCCAGTACGGTATGATTAATCTGAGCTGCCAGGGAGAAGAGAGAGGGCTCGAACCGCGGCAAGTGACAACAGGAGGGCTGTCGCGTCACCCGTGCCAGTGATGTGAAGATTCAGATGTGAATGAAGCCGTGCCCCGGGGTCCGCCGACAGAAGCATACCTATGCCCAGCCGGCCTTGGCATTCTGGCGTGATCCCGATTCGAGAACCCTTTGCTAGGGAAACCGCGGCTGGCTTTCGAAGCAGAAAGGGCTGCGTGGGGCCTTCCTGAAAAGATTTTCCCTGCGGCCCAGATTTTAAAGTCTCGCCGATACGAACCATACCATTAGACTAGGAAGTTGAGAGCAGCGTTCCTGTGCCACAGGCAGAAATCGGTCCGCTTTCATTGTTCTTGTCAGTCCTCGGGGTCTAAAGCGAGTCATTGCTTAAGAACTGAGAAATGAAAGAAATGAGGATGCCTTCTGAGCGTTAAACTTTCATCTGGATACATAATAGATCAGAGCGTTGCCCTGCAAAGTCACCTTAAAGAGACAGGAGGGATAGACGGCCACCTCATTATGGCTACTCACGTCCTCAAAGAAACACCTTGGCAATCAGGAGAGCCCCCGCAGGACAGGAAACGCAGGTGACCTCGGGGGCGGGGGGGCAAAGGTCTTGAAGTAGTTGGGGCACACGGAATCCGTGGCCAACCAGCCCCAACTGTTTGGGTCCCCTTGCTAAGGTCCGCTCGGCTTGATTTTGAGCCTCTCAGACGTCATTCGAATCATGTGCTTCTCATTCGAATCATGTGCTTCTCCAGCACTCTTGGTTTTTTTCTCTCTTACGTGGCAGCTGTCAGTGTTCTCACTATAAATCGGGAAACTGCTGCATCTCGTTATAGACATCAGGCCTGCAAGTTTGGTTACCATGAGTCTTCCCCTGAGCAAGGAATCTGCTGTAGGTGAGCCAGTAATGTCACACTTGTGGGCAGTGGGGAGCGATGGCAGAGGTATGAGCGATAAGATTGGACGGGGCCACATCCGGAGGGCCCTTCGCGGAGGAGAACCATCCTGGCTTCCGGGGCGTGGAACGTATTCCGACTTCATAACGTCGAGGCCAAGAACGAAACATCGTTTCCCTTTCAGGGCCGCGGCCTGATAGAAATATGCCCACAGATATTCCTTGAAGGGCCATCTGTGATGAAACGTGAATAAAAATGCTAAATAACACGGACCGATGTGTGGGCTTGAGTTAAGACGGCTCGGCGCAGGGCGCCTGGGTGGCTCAGTTGGTTAAGCGTCGGACTCTTGACTCTAGCTCAGGTTACGACCCCCCGGTTGGTGAGTTCGAGCCCTGTGTTGGGCTCTGGGCTGACAGCGTGGAGCCTGCTTGGGATTCTCTGTGTCCCTCTCTCTCTCTCTGCCCCTCCCCTGCTTGCTCTCTCTCAAGGGGGGGGGGGGAAGACCACTTGACACAGTCTGGGGGTGGATGAAGTCAGACTCAAGAAACAGGGTCCAGGCTGCAAACACAGAGAGAATTTTCATCCTGGACCCATGTATCAGTTCCTAGAGGCAGACAAGAGCGATCTAAAGGTAAAAATCGCCAAGCCTCAAATTCTTGGGCTCTGTGGTTCCATTCGGAGGCAAACGGGGAAAAGCCAATGCCAAACAGTAATCCTTATCATCATTAATAATCGTACTCATTGCTATACACTAGACCGGAATAAACGGGTCCTTTGTGTTATGAAAATTACACTGTCGGCTCTCCCCACAACCTTCTGCGTGTTCAGCCGGGTTTCTGATGGACGTGACGGAGGAGATGATGACGGAGAGTTGGTAGGTTGGCAACGGGCAGTCTCTGCCATGGCTACCAAGCCAGAGACCTGGGACCCCCCCCCCCCGCCGGACTCCTCCCTCACCCTCTAGGCCTCCAAAGATTTCCACCAACACACCAATATTTCACAGACTGGTCTCCCCTCCTATCCCTTCCTGCCGTACTTAACCTTCGTTCAGGTGCCATTACGTTTCCATTGTAGTGTCAGAATTTCGACTGGCTCCCCTCCACTCAGACTCCTGTTCAGATGAGCACTCTTCTTCTCTAGGCTCCTCGGTGGCTCCCCATTGCCCTCACAGTGAAAAGCAAATGTCTCATGTCCAGGTTTCCTCATGCCCTGTATGTACTTTTTCTCTCCAGCTTCACATCCTTCTTTTTCTCTACTTTGCTACTGGTCTTTCCACAGCACCGAAGAAGATTGCGTGCTCGGGACCATCTTAGACTTCTCGCTTTCTCTCACACCCCATATCAGGTCCCTCCGTATGTTCTCCGCCTTCAAAACATTTGCAGAATGGCGGGGCGCCTGGGTGGCTCAGTCGGTTAAGCATCTGACTCTTGGTTTCGGCTCAGGTCGTGATCTTGTGGTTTCGTGAGTTCAAGCCCCTCATTGGGCTCCGTGCTGGCAGCTCGGAGCCTGCTTGGGATTTTCTCTCTCCCTCCCTCTGACCCTCCCCATTCACACTGTCTCTATTTCTCTCTCTCTCTCTCAAAAAAAAAAAAAAAAAAAAAATATATATATATATATATATATATATATATATGAATGGGATCCCTTCTTGGTAACAATTGTTGAACAATGAGTGAGTAAATGCTCACAATAATGTTTTGGCAGACTGTTTTTTTCCTGTGGTTTGGTATTTTCTCTAGAAACAGCCAAAGCCTTGGCGAATACCAGAAGTTTAAGACTTGGAAAGGAGAGGGGTGCCTGGGCGGCTCGGTTGGTTAAGGGCCTGACATGATCTTGCGGTTCTGCGAGTTTGAACCCCACATCGCACTCTACGCTGTCGACATAGAGCCTGCTTCGGATCCTCTGTCGCCTCTCTCTGCCCTTCTCCCCCTCACGCGTGGGCTCTCTTTCTCTCAAAAATAAATGAACGTTAAAAACTTTTTTAAAAAAAGACTTGGAGGGGCGCCTGGGTGGCTCAGTCGGTTAAGTGGCCGATTTCGGCTCAGGTCACGATCTCGCGGTCCGTGAGTTCGAGCCCCGCGTCAGGCTCTGTGCTGACAGCTCAGAGCCTGGAGCCTGTTTCCGATTCTGTGTCTCCCTCTCTCTGACCCTCCCCCGTTCATGCTCTGTCTCTCTCTGTCTCAAAAATAAACATTAAAAAAAAAAAATTAAAAAAAAAAAAAAGACTTGGAAAGGAGACAAGGGTAATTGTCTCCAATAAGGATAATGTCTGGATGCTTCTTTTGGGGTTATTTGTTTTGTTCCGGTCCCCGAAGGAGACAGGATAGCACAATAATTATGCCAGTGAAACACTGGAGCTGAGCTGTCAAGTTTCAGCTCCTGGTCCTAGTTTTGTGATGTTACACATCTGCCTTAGCTTTCTCTGTGCCTCAGTTTCCTCAAATGCAAGGCGATGGGGACAATAGTGCCTCTATCCTAGGGTGGCCGTGAGGGCAAAATTGTAAGTGCTTCAGAAACCCTTGGCAGTGGGGGTCCAGCAATCACTGGGTTCTGACAAGGCTTTTCTAGGTGATTCTGATGCACATTGATGTCTTAGAACCACTGAGCTGAGGTTTTATTATGCCAGACGTGGGGGCTCCATCGTGACCCAGGAACTTGTTAAAAATGCAAAATCCCAGGGGCGCCTGGGTGGCTCAGTCGGTTGGGCGTCTGACTTCGGCTCAGGTCCTGATCTCGCGGTCCGTGAGTTCGAGCCCCACGTCGGGCTCTATGCCGACAGCTCAGAGCCCGGAGCCTGCTTCGGATTCTGTGTCTCCCTCTCTCTCTGCCCCTCCCCCGCTCAAGCTCTGTCTCTGTCTCTCTCAAAAATAAATACACATTAAAAAAAATTAACAAAACCAAATGCGAAATGCCGGGCTCTTTCCCAGACTGACTGAATGAGAAGTCCTCGTAAGTATCTGGAGCTGACTCATGGGGACATTCACGTTTGAAACCATCGATCTTGGGTGCTCGTTCTCAAACTTGGTTGAAACTTGGAATTGCCCGTAGAGCTTGGAAATGTACTGGCAGCTAGGACTCGCTCCCAGAGTCTGGTGCATTGATCTGGGGATCAGCCTAGGTAATGGGATGTCCTCCCCTCCCCCACGCCCCCATGGCATAACTCTAATATGTAGCAAAGTTTGACAACCCCTGATGTAAGGGCAGAGTTTTCAAAGTGTGGTCCCTAGCCCAAGAGCACAAGTCCCACTGGGGAACTTGTGAGAAGTGTAAATTCCTGGGGACCGTGGGTGGCTCAGTCGGTTAAGCATCGGACTTCGGCTCAGGTCACGATCTAACGGTTCATGGCTTCGAGCCCTGCATCAGATCCTCTCTGCTCCCCACCCCCGTCCCTCCTCCGCTGGTGCTCATGCACACTCTCTCTCTCTCTCTCAAAAATAAATAAACATAAAAAAAAAAAAAAGAGGGGCACCTGGGTGACTCAGTTGGTTACGTGTCCGACTTCAGCTCAGGTCATGATCTCGCCGTTCGTGAGTTTGAGCCCCGCGTCGGGCTCTGTGCTGACAGTTCGGAGCCTGGAGCCTGCTTTGGAGTCTGTGTCTGCCTCTCTCTCTGCCCCTCCCCTGCTCTTGCTCTCTCTCTCTCTCTTTCTCAAAATAAATGAACATTAAGAAAAAAAAAAGGAAAAGCAAATTCCTGAGCCCCACCTCAGACCTATTGAATCAGAAACCAAAGGTCTGGAGCCTAGCACTCCGTGACTTAACAATCCCTCTACACGATGCAGGCTGAAGCCTTGGGAACCACGGATCTCGGGCCCCAAAATTCCGTCTACGGCTGGCCGGTGACCGTGGGGGTCACGAGGCTGATCAACCACTCCAGTTTGCCAGGGACTGAAAGATTCCCCAGGACACAGGGCTAACCTCGGGACAGTCCTGGCCAAATCGGGGTGGTTGGTCAACCTAGATCAAGGAGGTTTCCATTTTTTTTTTTTTTTAATTTTTTTTTTTTCAACGTTTATTTATTTTTGGGACAGAGAGAGACAGAGCATGAGTGGGGGAGGGGCAGAGAGAGAGAGGGAGACACAGAATCGGAAACAGGCTCCAGGCTCTGAGCCGTCAGCCCAGAGCCCGACGCGGGGCTCGAACTCACGGACCGCAGGGGCTCGAACTCCCGGACCGCGAGATCGTGACCCGGCCGAAGTCGGACGCCCAACCGACTGCGCCACCCAGGCGCCCCAAGGAGGTTTCCATTTTTTATGGAGCCTCACGGAGTCCACTGCGCTGGCCCGAAGCGCCCACGGAGGCTGACAGACGTGGTCCGGCCGTGTGCCCACGAGCACGAGGAACGTATCTCGGTGACGAGCTGAGTAGTCTCTGCCAGTTCTTGGATTGTGACATCGGCATCCGGTCTTAGCAGTTCAACAGGAAGGGGGGAAAAAAACACAAAAAAACCCCCAAAAAACCAAAGCTCCCCCGGCGAGCCTGTCCCGCGTTTACAGGAGGCTGCAGCTGGGATGTGATGGAGTGAGCATATGGCTTTAGGGAGGCCCATTTGGTTCACTTAGCAGAGTTCCATGGCCTGTGAATGTTCAACACATTTTAACACTGAAGTCGTCAGGCAGCTGGCCCCGTTCCTGCCTCCCTGCGCTGCCTCTGAGGCCGGCTGTGCGGAAACAGAGGCGTGGGGGCAGATGATCTCCAGCGAGGCTGATGGAAGGGAACAGAGCAAGGGGCTTTCTGAATGCGTCACCTGCTCCAGGGCGGCTCAATTCAGGCTTTATGCAAATGTCACGTCATCTGCCCAGGCTGGGAGGTTGTGTTCCTGTCAATAGGAGGACCGGCCCCCTTCGGTCAGGGGGCTTCTTTGAGGCAGAGAGAAATTAGGCCACATGCCAGGCAAGCCTTGGCTGGCGATGAGGGGGGAAAAGACACGCTCTGGAATACGTTCCGAGCCGGATTTGCAAATGGGAATAAAGCGGGGGCTCTCCGGTTGGCAAGGTTTTAGTCGGGGTCATTTTTTTTTTTTCTCCCTGGGCAGAGCCCGAGACACCCTGATCTTTCGGACCCGCAGACGGGGAGGCATCGCGTGTGGTGGACGGGGCACTGGAGGACGACCTAGAAGACGGACTGTAGCTTTGTCCCACCTGCAGCTCAGGGTTGTACCACGGAGGACCGGATCCTGCACGTGATGAGTTTACCGGGGCTCTGCCACTCTCTTTGGCCTCTTGGTGGCCACCTGGATGGACCCTTTCTAGTGGCGGCAACATCCCCTCGTGGCCATCGATGCCAGTCCTTTGCTTATTGGCTCTCGGAACCGTCACCAGCTTTCTCTGTAACGTGCAACGAAACTACAGTTCCCAGGCTCCTTTGCACCTGGCTGCTGGCTGGGCTCCGCCAGTAGGGGGAGCCCGCGGGCGATTGGAGGGCAGAGGAAGGAGCACCCTGGAAGCTACAATTGCCCTCCCATCGTCAGTCCCGCTCAGACCCACTGTGGTTCACGTTTCTGTGGGATGGACCTCACAGCTCCTGGGTGCTAGCCACCCCACCTCTTCCCTTTGTCTCCAGCCCTGGGTGGGGATGACGGGTGGGGGTGGCAGCTTCCTGCTGGGCCAATATCTCAGTTACCTTACTCTTCCTTCTTTGATGTCCTCGTTCTTCTGTCCCCTTCGCCATCAATCCCCTCTCTATAAAAGGTCCTCTTTTTCGGTGACCGGCAGTGGCTTCTGTTTTCCTGTCTGGACCCTGACTAAATCAAGGTCCACACAGCTTCTAGGCTGTCTCTCCCGTGGACCCCTAGGTACCAGCCCGCAAGGTTTAGAACTGAACCCACGAGGCCACCCTTCTCATTTTGGAACACAAAATCATCCTTGTCCGTTTCCTCGGGCCGTTAATTTTCTCTGTAGATTTGGGGCAAAAAAAAAATAGCTGTGTTTTTTTATACGAAGACACGGATACATTGTAGTGGAGAAGATTTTAAGGAGACACGGAATCCGGAGCGGGCTCCTGGCTTCGAGCTGTCAGCACAGAGCCCGACGACGCAGGGCTCGAACTCACGGACATCGTGACCTGGGTTGACGCTGGAGGCTTAACTGACTGAGCCACCCAGGTGCCACTCTTTTTGCATTTGTAAGCAGCCAGTGAACACCCTCTTCATTTCAAAGTGCCTTAGAGAAAAGGTATTAAATGCACTGCCTTAGATCATGGATGGGTAAACTTTTTCTCTAAAGGGCCAGATCGTATTTTATGCCTTGCAAGGCGAGTGAAATCTGCTGTAACCGCTCAGCTTGGGCGCTGAAGCTAAAGCAGCCTTAGACCCTATGCCAATGAATGACAAGAGCCACATGCCAATAAAACTTCATTACAGAGGCGCCTGGGTTTCTCGCTGCGCCAATCTCCCAGTGGAGACCGTTTCGTTTTCTCCTCCCTGCCATGGACTTGGGGAGCCCTCAGGCCATCGTTACCCCATTCTCTTCCCCTTGGCTCCTGCAACGTTCGCCAGGACCGCCTCCCTCCGTCACCTCATTGTGTCCTCTGGGACACTGCGTAGAGTCAAGCTGGGCTCTGAGCCAGTGACCTTCCTTCCGTTGACTTGATGGAGTGACTCAGGGCCTCTCCCTCCGTTTGCAAGGCCCGCCACATGCCGCACGCGGCATCCCCGAACGAATACAGCTAATCAGTGTTTGCAAAGTGACTCCGGTGGCCGAGGCGAGAGCCACCCAGAGGGGCCAGGTATAATCACTGGTATATCTGTGGCTTACCTAATTCCTGGTCCACCCCGGGGTGATTTTGTTTTTTTTTTTAAGCGTTGGTAATTGGCGAATTACAGTGTAGGTGCTGAAAGCCAGCTGTGGCTGTAAGTGGCGGGTACGTTTCTGTAGGGGGCACCGGGGCTGGGCAGAACTGTTGACAGACGGGTTAGGGAAATTATAGCTCAGGTTCCCGTGCAGCTGCTTTGAGAGAACGTCGGACGAAGGACATCCCTGAGCAGATGCACCATTAGCAATCAGATGATTTGAAAGAGCCGTGATCGATATTTGTGGCTGGATGGAGAAAAGATGCTTATCGGACTTCTGCGATCTGAGAGAGAGCAGAACACTAATCCGGACGGCCCATCATCTCTGGGGCTAGAAGCGAAAGGATCCAGGAGGAACAAACCAGAAGTCACATGCCTTGCCCCTGGTAGGCGCCTTAATAAGAGTTTGTGAACGAATGCATGCATGCATGCCTGCGTGCATGAATGAATGATACAACTGGGCCCCTATCTATTCCCAAGTTCTCTTATTTGCGAAAGAATGGGTCACTGAGGATTATTAGATACCAAGGAGGCTCCTTCACTGACCGGGTGCTCCCGGATTTCCTTCTGCAACAACCCGGTGCGTTTGTAAAAGGTTGTTTTTACCGAGACTGGTTTTCCACCTCTGTCTTTCCCGGCCGGCCCTGAAGGTATCTGAGCTTGCACCTCCCGTGCCATCGTTGGAGGACGGCTGTCCTCATCCGCCCCTTTCTCCTGCTTCTCTGGGAGGCCCAAGTGTCCCAACGGCAGCATGAGCGGTGGGCAGGAGCCTCAACTGTCCACGCTCTGTACTTGCAAGAGAAAAATGATCGCCCCTCAAATTCAGTGGGGGCGGTGATCAATCCAGGGTGTCACAGGGGCCGCAGTGCCAAGATATCCGTGGATGCCAGAAAGAAATCCTTTGTTCGAGGAAGGCGGGCCAATCGAGGAGTGGACTGGAGAGGGGGGAGGTGGGGGCCAGGAACCCAACAGGGTGAAAGAGGGATGTTGATGGATGTGACGTGAAAAGAGAAGGAGAGGCAAGGTGCCAGACAGCTGGGGGGCCGACGGCGCGTCCGTCGCCCTCTCCGTCAGCCCTCTGCCAGCGCGGGGACGTGGGTCCCCTGAACTCTGACAGGTGCAGGGGAACTCTGACGTACCTCCCATGAATGAGGCAGGCTGACGCTTCTCAGGGCGCCAAAGGCCATTCATGGGCTCGCGCTGTTTGAAAGGAACCGTCAAGAGGAAGCAGAGGGTGATGGGAACAAGCGGGCAGTGTGACCGGTGTGTGATCTGGGCCTCTAGTCTCGTCCTCCCCCCCCAAAAGGGGGGCCCGGCCTGCCCATGTACCTGCATCAGCCTAGAAGAAAGCCATTGTCGAGATAATCAGCTTTGTTCTCTATGCAGACATTCTGGCTTAGGGCTGAACAGGGACTAATGCCCCTGGCGGGGGCGGAACAATGATGACATTCATGAGTCAGCATTAGGTCAGTACTGCTGCTGTCACGGCTCATTATTTGTCGCTTTTAAGGGAGATGCTTTTTGCCTGCAGCTAAGCCGCCGAACCGCCTCGGGCGAAGGGAAATGCTTGTGACTCCGCCCTGGTGTGTGCGAATATTTACATCCAGACCAGGCCATCCGATGACCCCGGGGGAGGACCCCACCACAAAGCAGCCATCTGCAGGCGAGGCAGGTGCCGAGCCCCGCCTTGGTCTGTCGACTACACCTTCCCGTTCTCTCCCAGCCACGAGGAGGGGGCTACTCCGACCTGGGGCAGGGAGCAACCGTGGCTCGGGGTCCACACGGCTCTTGGTGCCGAGAGGAGCCTTCGAGGAACCTTCCAGTGGCACCAACGGGGAGAATCATTCTTGTCCCGGTCAAAGAGCGTTGTTATGGGTGCGGTGTCTCTAAGATCGCTTCTGTGAAGCGTGTCAGAGGCGTCTACAGTGTCGGGACGGCTTGGATCGTTCCGCCTTAGGTCTCTGCAGCAGAACAAAGTCGGAGCTCCTTCGGAGGTGTGATGGGGTGGGGAGCAGAGGCTGGATGAGACTCAGGGCCCTTCTGGGCAGATCCGTCCTCTTGCTTCCTACCACAGGCTGCTGTTGGTGGCTCAGCCAACCCTTGGACGGGGGTACAGGGCAAGGACTTCCTTTAGCAAATAACATTGTTACGGAACGAGGCTGGAACGCTGGCGGAAAAACCAAGCGGCACTCGGCACTCGGAGATCTTGGCGGATCGGAGATTTTTTTTAACACCGGCAGGCTCACAGGAGAACTTTTCTCCAAAGATCTGAGCACCGAATGCAAGTGGGAAGGGTAATTTATAGTTGCTAGCCTCCCTATTTGGGGGGTTTTCACGCCAAATCAGGGCAAGAAGAACCCAGAAGAGGGGTTTCTCAGCCAGAGACCAGTTTTAGTCCCGTCGGCCGTCTTATGGTGTAAAACTTCATTCATTTTCCCAACAATCTCAATAATCGTCCTCGTGGGGCTTCAAAGGGGACTCTACCGATTTGATTTTTATAAGCGTTCTTCCTGGTTAGGGACAACCTCTGGCATGAAACTCGCACGTCCGACGGATGGAGTAAGACACGTGTTCATCAAAACCGCTTTTTTTCCTTTTTCAGAATTCTGTCCCGGCTAGAAAAAAACCCCAAACCCACAGCCAAACTCAATATAGCTCATTCGGATTCCACGCATGACCCCCAAACAGCACGTTCATCGGGGAGTGTGCATACAGGCGGCTTTGTTCTCCAGCGTGTCCCTTTTGCAGAGCGAAACACCGAGGCGGAAAAGGGCCTTTCCGGGGCAAGGAAAAGAACACCGGCCTCGCATTGAGGTCAAGGCCTCCTCGGCTCCGGCTCCTGGCAAACAGCTGTGTGTCAGGTGTTTACACGCCACGGGGTCTGGAGAAACGTGGGCAATTAAAAACAAAAGGCTTCTATCCGTCCATAGCATTACCCGAGCCTAGCTGGGTTTGCAGCTTGTAATGTGTTATTTATTTTTGGTTTTAATTGCAGGCAGTCCCAGAAACATTAGTGTTATATATAGTGCTAGGCTCAGCAGGAGTAATTAAAAGGCGGGGGCCCTCGTGGTCGGTAGTAAAATACCAAGTGCTGGCTGTTTAAGAAAAATGTACCATTGATTTGCCATCAGCAGAACACAGGGTGTTAGGAAAGAACAGAGGAGAGACGCCAGGCAGAAAACACTCGCGGAACCAAAAAGGTTTATGCCCGGGGCCCATGCATGTGTGCTGAGTTCTAGAGACAAGACAACGGATTTGGATGAGCCTTTTGAAGAGTGCCATGTGACCCTTTCCAGGCTGGAATTGATATTCTTCTCACTCTTTATGACATACGGGGCAACACCAGAGTCCAGACGGTTCTACCTTGTTAAAAAAGAATATGGCGCGGTATTTTTCCTGGCCCTCTCTGGGAGCAGATCAGGGGCGCATTTTTTTTTTAATTTTTTTTTTTAACGTTTATTTATTTTTGAGACAGAGAGAGACAGCATGAACAGGGGAGGGTCAGAGAGAGAGAGGGAGACACAGAATCTGAAACAGTCTCCGGGCTCTGAGCGGTCAGCACAGAGCCCGACGCGGGGCTCGAACTCACGAACCGCAAGATCATGACCTGAGCGGAAGTCGGAGGCTTAACCGACTGAGCCACCCAGGCGCCCCCAGGGGTGCATTTTCATTATGACCCGTTTTTGCTTTGATGCTTTGGGGACGGAGGGGCAGAGGGAAGGGAAGCAAGATGGTGAGGGTGACTGAGGAACAGGAGTTTGTGTAAAGATGTAGAAAGAAGAGGGGCACCTGGGTGACTCCGTCGGTTACGGGCCTGACTCTTGACCTCCGGCTCAGGTCGTGATCTCACGGTTTGTGGGATCGAGCCCCGAGCGCGTCAGGCTCTGTGTTGACAGGGTGGAGCCTGCTTGGGATTCTCTCTCTCTCTCTCTCTCTCTCTCTCTCTCTCTCTCACTGTCTCTCTGTGCCCCGCCCCCTCTCGTGATGTCTCTCCGTCTCTCTCTCTCTCAAAATAAATAAATAAAACCTTAAAAAAAAGAAGCTTCCCATAGCACATGAAATATGGTCGCATTTATGTGTTCGTAATACGTACATTAGCATACACACGGATGTCGGGGGCGTATCCATGCGTGACTCCCCTCCCGGCGCTGGGGCAAAGTAGAAAGGGCAGACTTTATTTTGAACAATTTTCAACCACACGGCAATATTGAGGGCGCAGAGGAGAGCAGTTTGGGCTGTAAGTATCTCTTATTACAAAACATCTTTCATTCGATAAACACAATAATAGCGATAGTTAATGCTCGGCGCAATAACGGGTGCTCACTATTGCACGGATCCGGTACTGGTATAAGTTTTTCATGTACGACCTCAGTTAATCGTCCGCCCCCCCCCCCCCCAATGCTGTGATGTTATTACTCTTACTGCTAATATTGCTATCCTCGCCTTCTAGGGGAGGTGACGAGGCGCAAATGCTTAAGAAACGGACTCAAGCTTCTGCAACTAAGAAAGGAAGGAGCACGAATCACAACATAGACAGCTTGGCTACAGGGCAAGGTTCTTGACCGCTGCACTGCATTGGTTCTGAACAATTATTAACAGTCTTTCCAGGAGCCTGAAGATTAGCAGCTCAGGGGGCTGGAAGCAAGGCACCACGAGGGGTTCGCTCCAGGGCGACGATGTTCTTTAGGGAGGTCCAGACAGGCATGCCCCAGGGAAGGCAATGGCCTACTGATGAGCAGAGGCCCGGGGTCATTTTGGAGGCCAGAGGCATCCTGCCAATGGACTTCGCAGGAGAAAGCCCCAGGAAAGGGTTTAGGAAGGAGCCAAGAAGGGCAGCCATTCCCTGAAACAGGACCGCAGGTGATACCACAGTCGTGACCTGTACGAGGACGCTTGACTGAGGGGTGGGTAGAGCTGGGGTCCAGTACAGGTTCTGCTTGCCAACACACACACTTGTGTGTCTATCCCGAGGAAGTCCAAAGAGCCAAGGCGGCCAAGCTGTGGACCTTTGGGACCCCCTCTGCCCCGAGAGGCACCAGTCTAATTTACAAGTGGAATTTTACAGGTTAGCCCTGAGCTCAGATGTACCAGAGTGGGGGGAGGGGGTGTTCCCCTGGAACCCACAGAGATGCCCAAGACATAGGAATTCTCTTTCCTTGATCTTGGCTCTTTGGCTCAGTCCATCTCTATGGGTGGCTTCAGCGGCTGTTCTGGGGCCGGTGATGGGCTCCTAACTACAACTGTTGAAAAAAAAAAAAAAGGGAGACGGAGAGGAAAAAGAGACTTAAACTTTGCCTGGAATTTAAAAATCTCTCTCTATCCTATGCTGGGTCTCTCTAGATGGTGATGACCTGTGGAAAAGCCCGTATGGCAAGTTCAGAGTCTACTCTGCCCAGGTTCAACTGATGCCAAGATGTAGAAGGACGTGAGACACTGGCACCAACTTGTCACATGTGTGCGGGCTGTCACATGTCAGGGAACAGGCGTCCCTGAGAAGCTCTGGAAATACCTGGGGGCCCCTATTGATAGTCAGGGCAGGTGTAGGGGTGGAGGAGGGAGAATGAAGCCTCCAAGGTCAGAGTCCTGCTTCTCAAAGGCCAATCTTCCAAAGAACTTGGGAGAATGGAAACCGGGTTTGAGAAGGCTCGGGGTACCACTTACCCCTGGCCCGGGAGTTCTGGGTCTGTTTCATTTCTGCGTCGTTTTCTCCTCTTCTTTCTCCAGCCAGTGGTTGGTACCGTGCCTGGCACAGACAGGCCCCTCTTGCCGTTTGCTGCCTGGGCCGCCTGTGGATTGTTGGTCTGGAGCAGTTCTGAAGGGCCCCGTTGTGCTTGGACCTTTCTGGTGCCAGCCCCAGCAGATGAGGCGATTGAACACAAAGGGCATTGGCCACAATTGAGTGTTTGAGGCTTGTCTATCTGGGGCCCTTAACAACCCAGTGGGGAAAAGCAAATGTAATTTCTTCTCTTGGTTTTGCCTCAAATGCATCACAAATTAGAATCACTTCATGTCCGAAGGCTCATTAGAAAATGTTCCTGAAAGGCAACGCAGCCCATTAAGGCTCATTCTGAAGAGTGATTTTTATGTTCTTCACATTTGTGTCTATATTTGTTAAAGATCAAGTTCAATTTTTGAAATTTCCAGATGTCTCGGCTCAGCTACAGATCTGAGTCAGAACTCTTGGGGGATACCCCACTTGGTAATAATAAAGTTTCCCACCCCTTCAAAAAGCCCAACGTTTTAGCCAAGGGAATCATTATTGCTGCTTAAAACCCAGAATTGCAGATTGAACTCGTTTCATGAAAGTCATTTGCTGGAAAAGGACTGATCTCAAGTTTCCATGCAGATAACTGATCTCAGCTGCCTCTCTGGGCACCCATGGTAAAGGGCAAATTTCTGGATGTGGTCATTCTGGAGTCCTCACCTGCCTTCCTCTTCTTCATCACTCTGAGTCACTGGCATTGGAATCTGGAGTTGTCAACTTTAGAGATTTAATCTTTAAACCAAACGAACATGGTGTATTGTGATCTCCGCTTTTCTGCGAGGAAACGAATGCAAAGTTATGAAACGAGACCCAGGTCTTTTGATGTCAGGTGACTCCACACCGCTCTTGTAATGGGCCAGGTCGGATGCCAGGTGGTATCTTGGGGGATCAAGTTGGGGTAGGCGGTGGGGGGGGGGCTCCTTGGAGTGGCCAGAAGCAAATGAAGCTGAGAGGACAAGTGGAAATTGTATTCGAGAAGGAATCCCGAGGTCAGAAAGAGAGAACCTCGTGTATGCTCAGGGCCAATGGAAGGGCCTGGGGAGGGATTACTGAGCCAAGATATTCCAGAAAAAAAGCCTAGGAAGGAGGAGGGGTACTAAGAGCGATGTTGCTGTCCGAGGGCAGATGTTGGGCTCCACTTGTAAGAGAGTGTTTCTGGCTCTTTCCTGAGTCCTGGCCCTGCCGACAGGCCTGCCTGGTTTAAATGCTCTTGCTAGATGGGGTGGCATCACCATTATATAGGTTTTATCATTAGAAACGGGACTTGTAGGCCCTTAGTTTTGGATCAGCCACAGGATACGTTAGGTATCACTTGTTCTCCAGTATTTCTTGGTTTCGGCTCAGGTCATGATCTCACAGTTCGTGGGATCAAGCCCCGAGTCGATTCTGTGCCGATGGCAATGAGCCTGCCTGGGATTCTCTTCTCTCTCTCCCAAAATCAATTAAAAAAGAATCTAAAAAAATATGCCTTAAAGAGGCTTCTGGGTGGCTCCGTTGGTTAAGGGTTGGACTTCGGCTCAGGTCACGATCTCACGGTTCGCGGGTTCGAGCCCACGTCGGACTCTGTGCTGACAGCTCAGAGCCTGGATCTGCCTCAGATTCTGTGTCTCCCTCTCTCTCTCTCTCTCTCTCTCTCTGCCCATCCTCTGCTCATGCTCTGTCTGTCTCTCTCTCTCTCTCAAAAATAAACATTCACAAAAAATAAAAAATATATCTTAAAAAAAGAAATAAACCAATAAACTTAAAGAAGAAGGCTCATCTACATCATTGCTCCCTTCTTTCACGTTTTGATCTGGTGCTGAAAACGCTCGCCTCACAGTTAACTAAAGCAGGAAGGGCACAGTGGTTAACGGTCTTGGGAGACAGCTATTTCCGGAACTGAAACGCGGCGGGCCCTTCGCTACGTACACGAACTGCGAGCAATTCTCCTAACCTTTCTGTCACTGCAAAACAAGGTACCCGTGTCCACATTTTAGGGGTTTGGGAGAGATTTCAATGTAAAACATGAAAGTCCTCAGCACCGTTTCTATATAAGAGTTTAGTTTAATGTAGTTCCTGTTCTTATGTGTTCACTGGGGAAATTTAAATTTAGTGAGGATCTCAAAAAATTGCCTCAAAGTGGTTTCCTGAAGACAAGGACACAGCAACACCTCATTTGTTCATGACTTTTGCCGCCTGCCTAGCTTTACACAGATTTCCTATTCTATCTGAAACTCCGCTTTCTCATCTGTGGAATAAGGAAGAAACTTCCCCCGGGTGTTGAAAAATTTCAGGAAAGTCAGTGCTTATCCTCTGGATATTCAAAAGTCCCCCTCCCTCTCCTGCCTCTTGAAACTCCTAAAATAACTCCCCAAGTGATTGGTTTTTTTCTTTATGGTCTTGAAAGATCCCTTCCAAGAAACTTGTCTTTCTCTCTCCCCGTACACAGAGTGACTCCAGGACGACCCCATTGGTTCGCCTCATGACCCTCTGTGTTCTGGGCAGGCCTGGCTGGTTCTCTGGTCTGGTCCAGAAGGGAGAGGCCCTCAGAAAGCGTCGCCATCCCACCACTGAATGGGGTTTGGCTGTGGACCCTACGTAGAAGGCTGTCACACGACCAGCCTACTGGGCACATGGCATGTACAATCTCATGGAGCCTAGAAAGGGCATCTGGATGCTGTCTTGAAATTCTTGACAAGGGGCACCTGGGTGGCTCAGTTGGCTAATGGTCCAACTTCGGCTCAGGTCACGATCTCATGGTTCATGAGTTCGAACCCCGAGTTGGGCTCTGTGCTCACACCTCAGAGCCTGGAGCCTGCTTCCAATTCTGTGTCTCCCTCTCTCCCTGCCCCTCCCCCGCTCACGCTCTGTCTTTCTCTCTCTCAAAACCAAATAAACATTTTAAAGTTTTTTTAAAAAAGAAAAGAAAAGGACTTCTTAACAATTTTTAATTTGTATGAAACTCTTAGTACTTTTCAAGCAGGGGGCCCCACATTTTCATGATGCGCTGGGCCCTCAAGTTACTTAGCCAGTCCTGGTGGGGGTGAATCTATCGATCTCTCCTTGATTGAACGAGCCAAGCACAGGGAAGGGATTTGTTGGGGTGGGGGACACAGACTGGAGAGCCAGAATGCTCTGAAAACTCTAGTGGACGACACACCTTGGTAGCCATAGTGCGGAACACTTTAGGGCAGAGACTCATGAGATCAGAGTTCTTCTTAGAAAGGTTTGTGGAGAACAGGGAAGGAGGCAGATCCCCCAATCCCCGGGACAGCCAGGTGTTTACAACACCCGATCCCCTGTTCTTTGGAACAATGTGAAAGATTTCCCTTAAGACTTGAGTGAGGTCAGCTGAAGCCCAAAGAGCTTCTTGGATTGGGGCCCCCACAGTCCGGACGGGTGGCAGAGCTAACACTTATCACAGAAGCCAAGAGAGGTTGGCCACTTGAACAGGAGGGAGGCTCATTGATGCTGATGGGGCTCTAGAAGTCTCGGCATATCATGGCCCCTCATACTCCACGTTGCCATTGTTTATGGGTCTCTGTGAGCCTGGGAGGACTCCCTGGGCCCATTGGGCACATCAAGGACCATCGAGTAATCTCTGAGAGCCTGACTTTATTGAATATTCCCTGCTAGAATGGCCCAAGGAGACCACAGGCTCAACACGGCAGCTACTGGGAAGCAGTCCCTTCTTTCTCGAAGCGATGTGTATACCATTGATCTCAACAAACTGTCTGCGGTCAAACGATGCGTCTTTCCCTCCTGTTTAGGATTCTTGGTTTCTGGAACAGGCTGATGGTACCAGAGAGGCACTGTGGAGGTGGGTCTAAATGTCTGAAAGCCTGGTGTACGTAAGTGCCCTGAACTCTACCAAGCATATGGGTCTCTCAAGTCAGATTTGCTGGGGAGGGGCGTGTGCGTGACAGAGGAGGTTCACCTGACAGGTGGCTTTTGTGAAATGTCTTTCTTGAGTTATTTTGCCGGGTGGATGTAAAATACAGTTTCGTTTGCAAGAAAAATGAATTTATATCCCCTTCCTTGAGAAACCTTGTGTTACTGCGTGGGATAAAAGCTGCGTATAGCAGGGGCGCCTGGGTGGCTCAGTCGGTTGAGCGTCCGACTTCGGCTCAGGTCACGATCTCGCGGTCCGTGAGTTCAAGCCCCACGTCGGGCTCTGGGCTGACAGCTCAGAGCCCGGAGCCTATTTCAGATTTTGTGTCTCCCTCTCTCTCTGCCCCTCGCCTGCTCATGCTCTGTCTCTCTCTGTCTCAAAAATAAATAAACGTTAAAAAAAAAAAAAAGCTGTGTAGAGCAAAATGCCAAGACAAAGGGGCCTTTCCCGGGATTTCTTACTGACTGGGCTTCAAAATGAGGTAGGAATGAAAAACATAATACTAATTATACAAGTAGGCCACAGACGGATTTTTTTGTGGGAAATTGCCAAAATACACGGAACGCACCGAGTGAAGCAGTTTGGACTGTGTCCTTTTAGACCGTGGCCATGCATTTTCCGTCTCGTGGGCATAAATCTAGCCACACGGAGTCGGATGTTCAAGAAATATCATGCTTTTCATTTTCCATAACTCAATGTGCTATCTGATTTCAACCCCTCGCTCTGTCAAGCTGACAGCAAATTTAACTGTAGACACGTTGGGGTTCTGCCATCGCATGGGTACGGCCAAGTGGCGGGTCTTCGGCAGTGCTAAAGCCTGGAGGTGCCCGTGGGGATTTGGTCGCTGGTCCTCACAGGTTATTCCTCAGATGTCCCTTGTCCCCGCCCTAATGGTCTTCCTAAATTATGGCTCTCTGCTTCCCCTTACTCTGCTCAGGGCCGGAAAAGTCCCCAAAGGCTGCAGACCCACAGCCTGAGGACGAGTCCACCCTCCTGACTCTAGAAGTTTCTGCTGCATCCTTAGCAGGACAAGAGTGGCACCCGGTTCCCAATCTGGAAGCTTCAGACTCCTCCTTCCTGCTCACGAGGAAGGTGTCCTTTCTCGAGCTCTCTGTCCCCAAGTGGCTTATCTTGTTCCCCTGCTCAAAGCACCCACCCCATTCCCTCAGTGGAGTCTGACGAGTCTTTTACAGAAGAATTCTTGGGCTTTCAGGCTACTGGTTTCTGCCCTACTCAGATCCCCGGCTCTGGGAATGACCGAGCTTAGCTACCAGTTTGGGATGCAAAGAACAGAGATGAGGGCATATTGGGGAAACGCATCCAAGTTATCCACATGCTGCGTTCTCGTTTTATATACCCATATTCTCCCCTAAACCTGTTCCTGCAGTAGCTTTTTCCAACTCCTTTAAATGGCCACCTCTTCCCTTCTTTCTCTTTCTTTCTTTCTTTCTTTCTTTCTTTCTTTCTTTCTTTCCTCTCTTCCTTTCCTTTCTTTCTTTCTTTCTTTCTTTCTTTCTTTCTTTTCTCTCTCTTCCTTTTCTTTCTTTCTTTCTTTCTTTCTTTCTTTCTTTTCTCTCTCTTCCTTTTCTTTCTTTCTTTCTTTCTTTCTTTCTCTCTCTCTCTTCCTTCCTTCCTTCCTTCTTTCTTTTTTAAAGTAAATACCATCCTGCTTTCTAACAGCATAGATTAGTTTTTCCTGTTTGTTTTTTTTTTCAACGTTTATTTATTTTGGGGACAGAGAGAGACAGAGCATGAACGGGGGAGGGGCAGAGAGAGAGGGAGACACAGAATCGGAAGCAGGCTCCAGGCTCCGAGCCATCAGCCCAGAGCCTGACGCGGGGCTCGAACTCACGGACCGCGAGATCGTGACCTGGCTGAAGTCGGACGCTTAACCAACTCTGTTGTTTTTTTTTTTTAATGTTTATTTATTTTTGAGAGAGGAAAAGCAACCGAGAGCAGGGGAGGAGCAGAGAGAGAAGGAGACAGAGGACCTGCAGCAGGCTCCTCACTGACAGCAGAGAGCCTAATGTGGGGCTCGAACCCACCAACCGTGAGATCGTGACCTGAGACAAAGTTGGACGCTTAACGGACTGAGCCATCTGGGGGGTCCCTCTTTCTTTCATTTGCTTTGTCACGTTCGTTTGCTCCGCGGCTAAACACTGCTGCTTCCGCCTCCAAAACGCAACAGGAACTCGAGCACTTCTCCCCAGTGTCCCCTGCTCTTCCTTTGGTCATCCTGGTCCGAGTCGCCAGCTTCTCCTCATCTCAGGAGCCTCCTAAATGACGCCCCTGCTTCTACTCCTGGCCCCTGGACCATCTCCTCTCAGCACAGCAGCCAGGGTGGCGCGGGCGACACAGAACTCGGGTGATGTCAGGGGCGTGTCCGAGACGCCGTGTGGCTTGTGTCCCCTTCAGGGTAAAAGCTGGAGTCTTCAACATGGCCTCCGGAGCCCTCTATAAAGTGGCCCTTACTACCTCGCTGGTAATCCTGGTACCACGCCCCCTTCCTTTACTCCTTCTGCCCCACCCTGGACGCTGGGCTCTTGCACCGGCCCATCCCTTTGTCTGGAAAGCTCTGTCTCCACGCATTTACACCACACTCACCTCCTTCGGGTCTCTGCTCTTTCTGTCACCCTATTCAAATAGGACAGTCCCCTCCCGGCACTCGCTCACGCTGCCTTATTTTTCTCCCTGCCACTCACGGTCATCTGATGCGTGGCATATTATACTTGCTTATTTGCTTCGTGTCCGTCTCAACCCGCCGGAGGAGGAACTTGGAAGCTCAAAGGAAGTTTGCTTTTTTGTTTTTCATCGCAGATTCTCTAACCACCAGGACACTGCCTGGCACATGATAGGACCCCAAAAGATAACTGTGGAGTGAGTGAATGAATGTATGAATGAATAATTGGATAGAGAAACAGTATTTTCTGCCTCCATGTTTTATATAAATGCATTCATATTATAGCGATGTTTCTACCCCGCTCTTGTTTTCCTTTTAATAATAGATTGTGATGGCCTCTCCGTGACAGTCCGTAAAGAAAAAACACACCGTTGTCTCTTAACGGCTGCAAAAACAGTGTGGCTCTCTACTAAAATGTGCCCAACCGGCGTCCTACGGGCGGACTCGTTTGCAATTGCTCTCCATCACGAACGACCCTGACTCTTGGCGCGCTCAGATTCCTGGAGGATAAACGCCCAGAAGGGGACGTACGCGGTGAAAGGGGTGACGCCCATTTGGCCAACCTCGTGTGCGTTTCTGCTCTGTTTCCCCTCCTAGGTGAGCGTGTTTCCAAGCCGGTATTTTCGTCCCCCTCCCTGATTTTCTTCCCGCTTACCCTTGCCGGGGAGAAGTTTTCAAAGTTTTCAATGATTTGCCGGTGGTGGTACAATTGGAGAGCGCGTCCTATTTTCAGCTGCTGGGGACATGTGAGCCATGAGTTGGAGTTTCTGCAGATTCAGCTGTGGTGGGTTTTCTCCTTCCCTCAACTCCTTTGGCATTGAAAATCTGTACTGCCCAAATTGGGGCTTGATTGTACATTCTCTCATACCGTTTCGTGGAATTAATCTTACTCCTCAGCCGTACGATTAACTCTTTGATGGCAGAAGCAGTGTCTGTTAGTCCCGTGGATTTTTGCATTGCCCTCTGGATCCAACCCAGTGGTCGTCAGGCTGGTGGTGTTCACTGGACACGTAAACCGTTGTGTGTTGAGTGCAAATAAATCGGTGCTTTATGGCATAGTGGGTGGTTTCAGAGTGATCACAGCGGTCGGGCAGAGCCTTGGGGGAACGGTTGGAGGTTTCCAGATAGACAAATCAGGGGAGAATGTTCCAGGCAGAAGAAAAAGAATACACATGGTGAACAGGCACGGGGGGGGGGGGGTTGTTGAGGAACCCACAGTGATTCTCCATGATGAGAGTCCAGGGGGAGGATAAGGGACTGGTCTGAAACGAGCTGGGAAGATTAGACTGAGGCCACCTTCTGAAGAATCGTGCCACCGTGACGTATTAGTGAGGATACCCGTGATCCCGTGTGTCACCAGTGCCGTGTGCCCGGCTGCAGTGATCTCAAGTTACTTGCCCCTGTCATCTGGAATGGCTGGAGAATAACTGGGATCTGTGGATGCTGGGGGGTCCTCCAGGTAACCTAAGCCTTCTCTCCGTCTCATATCCATCTCTCAGCTTTATTATCATCAGATTAAACCCCTGCCTCTTCTCAGATTTGGGCACACGAATCCCTGGGCAAGAATTGAACTTGAAGGGCCTTGGGTGGCTCTGGTTTGACACCTAAGTCTTGATCTCATGGTGGTGAGATCAAGCCCTGGATTGGGCTCTGCACCAGGCATGAAGCCTACTTAAAAAAAAAAAAATGACCTTGGACTGCTCCCTTTAGCCATCGTCAGAGGATGGGGGTCATGAGGCTTTTATTTGAGTGCTGCATTTTGTTGGAGAAAGAAGTTCCTTAAGTCACAACCAACCAAACAAACAAACAACGACAACAAGAACCCAACAAATAACGCAATCCACGTAGCACCCTGATTTTGCATTTGCTACAATTGATTAAAAGATCTGGCTTTCCTTCGATGTTTGGAAATGAAAACGCAGAAGGTCCTGAGTTCTTATGGTTCCCTGGTGGGCCCAAACAGCCCTAGACACCAGTCGTTGGCAGTGATAAAGCAATTCATTAAAGACAAGCTCCTCACTTTCCAAATCACGAAAATTAAAACCCATTCCACGTGATTTTAGAATCATGGAGAACTCTCTCTGCCTCCAAGATGTGGCTTCCACGTTTTCTCCTTCACGAAGGTCCTGGAGCAACTCTCCTGCTCCAGAGCATGCCATTTCTTACGGAAAAGCGTGATAACTTTGTCTCCTGAGGAAGCTGCGTGACGGGCAGAATTTGTGCTCTTTATTTCTCTGGTCTCCTCTCTCTGGCACCTAGTTTTGTAAATGCGAGGATGATTGAATGCCTGTCTTCGTAAAAACATGGGACTGCTCCTGTGAAAGATGGCAGGGTGGCCTCATTCTTGATTGCTTGATGTTGAGATGTGAAAAACTAGTATGCTGACCAGGAATACTGAAATCACCCTTCAGTATTCAATATAATCTTGTAGGTTTGGCAAGAACATTATAGCGCATGGAGATCTTTGAGTGCGGGAAGCCGAGAAGCTCCTGTCCACATTCCGTAGATAAGTTGGCACCTGAGAATGGTTTGTCACCTTGGAGATCATTTGGTTCCGTCGTTTCCCCTTTGCATTTGACCTGCTCCAAAGCTAACGAAATGCCCCCCAAATGTCACAGTTGCCTACTGGCAAAATCAGTGCAGGAACCCAGGTCCCTGCCCCCACATCCAGGGCATTGCATCACAGAACACCACCTCCTTGCCAACGTCTTGAGAGCTGGAAGTCAATGTATAATGGGAGACCCTGGGCTTTGGTGGCACAGAGGGACACAAACGGGCAGGAGCGGCAGGGGCGGGGGGAGGGAAGAAGTTTGCAACACAGCTGCCCGCCGCTGAGTTAGAATAAAAATCAAAGATGAAATAAGAGAAGTGACAGCGGAGAACATAATGCAGTATATAAACCTGGGTAAAGCTGGGCAATGGGTAATAAAAAGTGAAATAGGGTGGAGGGGGTTAGTGGATGGCAATCACATCTATCACTGGTGCTTTGAGCGGAGGAGACAGCGAGGGAGGCCAGAGGAACAAGCGGCGACTTCTTGCCATCCCCATTAAAGAAACTTCCAAGGGCTCTTGGAGGAAGCCCAACTCCGGCTTGGTATGTTGGCCTTTCTGCTGTTCTCACAAGGCTTTTGGTGCCCTCAGACCTGGGACTAACACCCGATTTCACACTAAGCGTTGCACAGATACGACTCCATGTCAAGGCTCCTGCCAACGTGTCTGAGCTCGCTGAGCCGCTCCCCTCGCGGACTTCATGGTGCCACCCACCCCAGGCCTGCCTGGAACCCCAGGCATTTCCTGTGACCTTCATAATCACCAGCAACACCGGGTTTGAATTTCTTGGACGCTTCCAATTGGGTACCACGCAAAGTTCAACCGAAGGGCCATTTCTCAATAGTTATTTTTAAACGGTTTTTTGGGGGGAAATAATCTTTAACTGGGAGACAAAGAGCTTGCACATAAATCTTCCTAAGCAAACCCGCGTAAAGTACTGATGCACTTTATAAGCTGTAAACTAGGCTTTTATTAGCCATTTATGAGCCATTTTTTATGATGCAAGTTTAATATTAAACTATAAAGTTCGCAATGCACTTATAAAGACAGATAGACTCATTCACTTTACAATTCTTGACTTGGATGCCTGGCAAAAGCCAACCGTATCATGTCATTTCAGCAAACTGGCCCAGTTGGGACGCTGGAAACTGGTGTGGGATTAGGTCTGGGAATTGACAGGCACTGGGGTATGTTGTAGGCAGGAGTGAGAGGGAACAATCTGCTGCAGCCATAAAAATAAATGCACAAGCTGGGAGGTAATTTTTCTTCTGACTTTTCTGGAGCGTGGGGTCTTTATAGCCATTTAGAAAAGGAGTATTCTCTAGAGTAGCAATTCTCTTTTAGAGCGGCAGCAATATATTGCCATTTGGTTTTGTGCAACCTACCTTCTTCCTAATAGATCAGCGTGGCTGGTACTCTTTTATTCAGTGTGATGAAAATTAAGTTTGTTTTGAGAGCTCGAGGCCATGTAACTACAATAATAAGAGATAACTAGGAGAGGGATCAATTTAGGATGGCTGATTTGGTTTTTCCTCGGAAAGAAATCCTTGGCATATGGAAAGCGGCTGGCCCTTAGTGGACCTGATGCTGAATAAATGAATTGTCAGCGGAGGATTATTCTAATCACAAGCTGCACGCTGTGTGACATCTCAAGCTTTCTGTCTTTGAACCACACTTTTGAATGCTGGAAGTTTCTTTGGGTGTTTTGGAAGGATCAAAGACTCAATATAACGCCAAATGAATCAAGAGTAGTCACAACCCTTTCACTGCTAGGTGAACCACCCTCTCCCCCTGGGCTGTACAAGCATCCACAGTCGCCCCACAGTACACTTGGTGGCCCGTCCCCACTGGGTGACTTTGTGACAAGGGTTTGCTCCTCCAACTTCTCTCTTGAGGCCAAGTACCCCTGTGATCTTTTCCACCCATTAATTTGTTCATTCTTACGCCGCTAATAAGTGCCAGACTCTTTTCTGGGCACTGGAGCTCTACTGAAGAGCTTTGATTTCGTCTTTGTCGCCATTTGCTAAAAGTCTTGACTCATATGAGGGTGTGCTCCACTCTGCCCAGTGTCCAACTGCACCATCGATTCCACTTTCTCTCTGAAAGAGTCCTCTCATGGCTTCACACTTCCTGAAGAGTTCTCTGGAACCACATTCGAGTAGAGGCTGTGTTCTCCTGTATCCTGTGCAGGGCCAGTTGTGTCTCCCTTTCCCTGTGTTGCTACCCCCACACCATTTCTGCTGGGAAGCTTCTGAAATCTGATCAGACCGCTGCCAGCCAAGCTCTACTCACTATCTCCACCCTCCTTCCCTCGTGACCCATGATTCTTGATGATCTAATTCACTGTGCTCCCCTCACTCTTATCCTTGACCTTGTTATTGGGGCCTCAATACACCCCTGGATGGAGGGTGGTCTAACTACTTGGAAACTTGCGATCTGAATATCTTACCCACAAGGACCCTTTCCCAACCACACTGGGGCCTCTCCTCCCGCCCCCCCATGTTTCTTCCCTTTTCAGTACTAACACACCACCTCTGAATCTCAATCCTTTGATCCTCACTTCCTATCTTCCATTTTATTTGCTTTACTCACTACAGTAACTATCGCATTGAGCATGCCGGTTCATGAGTTCTAAAGCTTTCTTTCCACTCACTCTCTGCTCCCTGGAATCTTTACTTCTCTACAGACCAAGCCAACATTCTATAATCTGGCAAATACCCTCACACATCTTACCTGGTTTTCTCTCTTGCTTGGGCTTAACTCATTGAACCCTATACTTGGTTAAGCTCAATGATCTATATATATCCTCCTTATTTGCTCCTGAGAACTAGGTGGGGGGGGGGGAGGGAATCACTCTCCAGCTCTCAAACCATTATTTTCTGCTCTCCTGCACAGTAAAACCTTCTAAAATATTATCTGTGTTGTATATCATCTCCTTAACTCACCTGCTCTCCTCATTCACTCCATTGAAACCACCATTGTCAAGGTTTCCATCAACACCCCCATTGCCAAGTCCAGGAGCCACACTTTTGTCCTCATATACTTAATTCCTCAGAAACATTGATACTGATGACTTTTTCCTCCCCCTTGATGTACCTTCCTCTCTTGGCTGGCTTGAGGTTTTCTTCCCATTTCTCTGGCCATTATTCACACTCTCCTAAATCTTAAATTACCCAAGGCTTTGCCCTAGGACCTTCACTAAATCCATACATATTATTTTTATCATCTCATCAAATTCCATAGCTAAAGATATTATCTGCTGGCACATGACTGTATCCCATATTAGTTTATTCACCCTCAAGTTCTCCCATGAACTTTAGTCATGCCATTGTCTCACGTATCCACTAAGATATCAAATAAGGCCACTACAACCTGGCACACCCAAACTGTACTCTAGATTTGTCCCATTCACAGATGTGCCTTCGCTCTAGTCTTCCTTCATGTATGAAATGGTGCCACTCAGTTACTCAACTAAAACAAACAAAACAAATAAACAAAAACATGTAACTCCCAGACCATCTTTTTTTTTTTTTTTTTTTTTTTTGCTATTCCTTCAAAATAAATTCTGAATCTGGGCTGGCTTCTTCTCTGACCAATTGGTCTGATATACTTCTCAAAAGCCCATTGACTTTACCATTTTACTCCATTTAATTGTCCCTATGGATTTTATTATTATGAAATTGTTGGTTGGTAGGTTGGGTGGTTGACTGATTGATTGAAACAGGTCTTTATCCTTCATGAGTATAAATTTTAAGAGGGTACGGACATTTCCTGATTCCTTTTCTGGTGTTTCTCCAGAACCCAACCCACTACTGGCACATGGTAGACTGTTTTTTGTTTTTGTTTTTTAATTACCCTTTCTACTCTAAAATAATTGTTGATTCACATAATAAAGAGTGATTCTACACACCTTTTACCTAGTTTTCCCCAATGGTAAAACCATGCTGAACGATCGTAGAACATCACAACCAGCAGATTCACATAGATACAATCCATTGCCTTTATTTAGATGTTCCAAGTTTTACTTGCTGGTGTGTATGTGTGTGTGTGTGTGTGTGTGTGTGTGTGTACTGAGTTCTGTGTAGGTCTGTGTATCCACCACCAGAGTCAAGAGTAGCTGTATTATTTTACGTTCCCACAGCAACGTATGAAGGCTCCCATTTGTCTGAATCCTCATCAGCATTCGGTATTGTCACTATTTTTATTTTATTTTAGCTATTATGATAGATGTACGTTGATCTCTACTAATGCTGTTGGTTTGCACTTCGCTGATGGATAATGATGTTGGGCTCCTTTTCATACACTCCCTTGCCATCTTTGGTGAAATGTCTCTTTGTGTCTTTTGCCCGTTTTCAAATTGCACTGCTGGATTTTTTGGAGTTCTGAGAGTGCTTTAGCTTAACCCTTTGTCAGATATGTGGCTTAAAAGTATTTTCTCCCAGGCTGTAGCTTCTTCTTCTTTTTTTTTAATTTTTAAAAATCTTTATTTTGAGAGAGAGAGAGAGACAGAGCATGAGCAGGGGAGGGGCAGAGAGAGAGGGAGACACAGAATCGGAAGCAGGCTCCAAGCTCCGAGCTGGCAGCACAGAGCCCGATGTGGGGCTCGAGCTCACTGACCGCGAGATCATGACCTGAGCCAAAGTCAGACTCTTAACCGACTGAGCCACCCAGGCGCCCCTGTAGCTTTCGTTTTATCCTCTTACCAGGATCTTTTGCAGAGCAGAAAACTTTAATTTTACGATATTCAATTTATTATTATATTTTTCTTTTATTGCCTGTGCTCTGGTGTCGAGTCTGAGAATTCTTTGCCTAACTTTAGGTCCCTAATATTTTCCCATATGACTTTTCTGAAAACTTTATAGTTTTACATTTAAACCCATGATTCAATTTTAGTTAATTTTTGTATAATACAGCGCGGCTTTTGAGTAGCCTTTGTTGAATGAGTCATTAAATAAAACAATGATACACAGTACCCTGAGAACCATCATCTAATGAAACCAAACTTAGCAAGTTACACCCCAGCAATCGTGCCTTAATTTTTACATCAGTAATGAATCTTGAGTACAGCAGGGCGAATCAACCTTGAATTTTAACTTAAGACGTGATATAAGGCTGTATAAACTCTAGGCATTTGGGCTTGTGGGCCCCTCTTTGGTCGCGGAAGTTTCAGCGTGCAAATCTTTGTAATCGTGAAATCTGCCTCAAAGCCATGGTGACAAGTAGAGTCCCATTCATGATGGGGAAAGACTCGAGGAGCCAGAAACCTGGGAGTCCCCAGGATCTCCGACTGCTCCTATACTTCCAGCCTGAAAGGTATCATAGACATTGGATTATATTCTAGGAGGAAAAAAAATCAGACTTTGGGCTCAATTTTTACGATCAGCCTTTTTCTACCCTCCCTGTTTTGAGTGTCTGATTTCTCCCCAGACAGACAAGGTGGGGGAGAAGATATTAAGACCCAGAGACGGAGGGTGAACCCCTCCTGAAGCTGTCTGATAACTATTCCAGGGTCAGAGCCTCTGGTCACTCTGCCTGCATCTAGTAAGAATGTTAAGGCAACGTTCCTCCTCCGAGTGGGATCCTGCTGCAAAGCCGAGGCGCCACGATATGTTTGATATAATTATCAGATAACACACCCACTCAGGGCTGGGTTCTTTAGATTCAGAGATTTGAGGGAGATGAATCAGACAAGATAACTACCTGCCAGGGCATCAGAGTTTACAAAGGACTCAGACATGTACTCCCGTTTCTGAAATACTAGGCAGATTCCATGATCGTCACGATCGGGACGATAAAACCGTGCAGGATACCGGAGAAATGCGAGAAATTGATGTCAGATTCTTTAATGTCAATCAATTGTATCTAGGCTCCAAACGAGTCGAGTTAGATTCTGCTTGATTTTTTTTTTAATTTTTTTTTAACATTATTTTTGAGACAGAGAGAGACAGAGCATGAACGGAGAGAGAGAGGGAGACACAGAATCTGAAACAGGCTCCAGGCTCTGAGCAGTCAGCACAGAGCCCAACGCGGGGCTCGAACTCATGGACCGAGAGATCGTGACCTGAACTGAAGTCGGACGCCCAACCGACTGAGCCACCCAGGCGCCCCAATTCTGCTTGATTTTTAAAAACAGCTTTATGAAGATGTAATTCATGGACCATGCAATGCATTGTTTTCAAGTGTACAATCCAAAGGCTTCATTGGATTCAACGTTTCGTGCAACCATCACCAAAAATCCATTTTGGAACTTTTTAATCTTCTCCAGAAGAAATCCTAAACTCCTCTGCTGTCTCTCTCACTTCTACCCCAAGTCCCCCAGCCCCTGGCAACCACCAGTCTATTTTCTGGCTCTATGGATTTGCCTACTCCGGAAATTCTATGAATGCCATCATAAAATGCGTGGGTAGTTTTGCGATTGGCTTTTGTCACTTAGCATAGCGTACTCAAGGTTCATCCATGTCGAAGCAGGGGCCAGTTCTTCACTCCTTGTTATGGCTTAATTATATTCCATCGTATGGATCTACCACAGTTAATATACCTGTTCATCAAATGATGGGCATTTGGGTTGTTTCCACTTTTTTTATTTTTTTTATTTTATTAAAAAAATTTTTTTAATGTTTTATTTATTTTTGACAGAGAGAGAGAGACAGAGCATGAGCGGGGGAGGGTCAGAGAGAGAGGGAGATACAGAATCCGAAGCAGGCTCCAGGCTCTGAGCCATCAGCACAGAGCCCAACGCGGGGCTTGAACTCACAGACCACAAGATCGTGACCTGAGCCAAAGTCAGACGCTCAACCAACTGAGCCACTCAGGCGCCCCGGTTGTTTCCACTTTTTGACTTGTATTGTGAATAATGCTGGAACGCACATTCGTGCACATGTTTTTATATGGACGTATGTTCTTGTTTCTTTTGAGTGTGCACCTAGGAGTAGTCATATGGTAACACGATGCTTACACTTTTGAGAAACTACCAGACTGGTTCCCAGTGCCTGCATTTTTTTACATTCCCACCAGCAACGTTTCATCAAACACCAACTCCGATTTCACCGCATCCTCACCCACACTTGCTATTCTCTGTGTTTTTGATCATAGCCTGCCTAGTGGGTATGGACTGGTATCTCCCTGTGATTTTGATTTGCATTTCCTTGACGGTGAATGATCGTTACGTACCCCTTCATGCACCTATTGACTATTTTGCATCTGCTCTGCAAAGAAACGTTTCTGCAAGTTTTTGCCCATTTTTCATTTGGACTGTTTGCTTCATTAGTATTGAGTTGTAGGCGTTCTTTAGATATTCCAGGTACAAGTTCCTTATCAGACATACAATTTGCAAATATTTCTCGCATTTACAGTTTGTTTTCACTTTCTTTTTAAATATAACTTACTGTCGAGTTAGCTAACGTACGGTGTATACAGGTTGCTCTTGGCTTTGGGGGTAGATTCCCATGATTTGTCACTTACATATGACACCCAATGTTCATCCCAACAAGTGCCCTCCTCAATGCCCATCAGCCATTTTCCCCTCCCCCTGCCCTCTCCCATCAATCCTCAGTTTGTTCTCTGTATTTAAGAGGCTCTTACGGTTTGCCTCTCTCTCTGTTTGTAACTATTTTTTCCCCTTCCCTTCCTCCATGGTCTTCTGTTACGTTTCTCATATTCCACAAATGGGTGAACACATAAGAGCAAAGTCACAGGATATAAAATCAGTGTACAGAAATCGGTTGCATTTCTACACACCAATAATGAAGCAACAGAAAGAGATATCAAAGAGTCGATCCCAGGTACAATTGCAAGAACCAGAAAATACCAAGGAATAAACCTAACCAAAGAGGTAAAAGATTTGTCCTCACTCTCTTGATGGAATCCTTTGTAGCACATAAGGTTTAATTCTGATGATGTCCCACTGGGTTGTGTTGTACAATCATTTTAGTACAACGTGAGAGGATTTTTGTCGAGGAGTTTCTTCTTTCCTATCCTACTTTTTGAAAGAGCCTGTGAGGGATTGGTATTAACTCTTCTTTAAACATTTGGTAGACTCCACCAGGGAATTTCGACTTTCTTTCTGGAAAGTTGGTTACTCAATTACCTTTACTTGTTCTAAGACTGTTAAGATTTTCTTTTATCCTTGAGAGTTTTGTTAGTTTGTGTCTTTCTAGACATTCCCCCTTGCCCCCACCATTTCATCTAGGATATCTCATTTTGGGGGCCACACACAAATTCACATTTTATTTCTGCAAAGTAAGTAGTTACGACTTCTCCTTCATTCCTGATTTTTGTCTGCTCATTTTTTTCTCGGTCACTCTTTAAAGACTTCAATTTTGTTGATCTTTTAAGAGTCAGCGTTTGGTTTTGTTTCTTTCCTTTTTTCTGCTTGCATTGATTGGGTTTAGTTTAGTTTAGTTTAGTAGTTTTTTTTTTTTTTCGGTCCAGTGTCATATTTTAGATCTGGTTATTTATTTGAGAATTTTAGTCTTCTGCAATGTACACATTTATAGCTCTCCATCTCTTTCTAACTGAGCACTGCTTTGTCTTCATCCAACAAATATTGGTACATTGTGTCCTTATTTTCATTCATCTCAAAGTATTCTGTAATTTTTCTTATGATTTCTTCTTTGACCCATTTAGACAGTGTTGTTTAATTTGCACGTATTTATAAACTCCTCCGATTTCTTAAGGTTGTTAATTTCTAATTCAATTTTGATTGGAGAACATACTTTAGACATTTTGAATCCTTCTAAGTTGATTGAGGGCTTGATTTGTGGCCCAGCATATATGGTCTATCTTGGAGCATGTCCCATGTACACTGATAAAGAATGTGTATTCTTCGGTTGACAGATAGAATGTTCTACACGTCTGTTAGGTCTAGTTGGTTTATAGTGTTGCTCAAGTCTTTCTATTTTCTTGTTGGTCTTCTGCCTAGTTGTTGTAGCCAATACTGAAAATGGGACTATTGATGTATCCAACTATTAATGTTGAATTGTCTATCTCTCCCTTCAACTCTGTCAGTTTTACTTCAAGTATTTGGGGGCTCAGTCGTTTGGTGCATATGTATTTATAATCGTTATATCTTCCTGATGGGTTCACATTTGTCTGATATTCTAATAGCTCCTCCAGCTATCTATGACTGTTGTTCGAATGATGTATCTTTTATTCTGTACCTTAACTTGTAACCTTTTTGTATCTTTGAATCTAAAGCGTGTAGCCTATAGGCCGCATATTGTTGGATCTCATTTGTTTAGTCACTCTGCCAGTCTCTGCATTTACATTGGGTTATTTAACTCAGTTATGTTTAGTGTTATTAATAATACAGTTTGATTTATGTCTGCCCCTGCAGCTTTTGCTTTCTATATGTCTTATGTCTTCTTCATTTATCTCTTCTTCAGGGCTTTCATTTCCATTAAGTGAATATTTCCTAGTGTTCCATTCAACTTCCTTTGATAATTTTTAAATGACACATGTTTAATGGCTGTTCAAAGTCCAGCAGTATACTTTTTAACTTATCAGAATGTGCTTCATATTTATATTAACAATTCCAGTGCTTTGTAGAAATGTTACGCCCCTGTAGCTCTATCTGGTCGTCTGTTTTTTTACTATGACAGTAAAAAGCCAAGACTTTCTCTTTGTTTGTGTCTCTCAGCATTTTTACTGTGATATGAGTGCAGATCACTTGGGTGTCATCCTACTTAGAGCTCACTGAGTTGTTTGAATGTGTAGAATAATGGCTTCCTTCAAATGTTGTAAGTCTTCATTCATTACTTCTTTAAGTCTTTTTTCTATTCCTTTATTGATATTCTTGTTTGATGAGCTACTGTCATCATGCCTTCCTTTACCCATTTAAGCATGGTTTCCTTCAGTTCTTTGAACATATTTTTAACAGCTGCTTTAAATCTTTGTCTGTTAACCCAATATCTGGGACCTCTCAAAGGCTAATTCTGTTACCTGCTTTCCCCACCCCCAATGTATGGGTCACGCTTTCCTTTTTCTTTGCAAGTCTCATAATGTTTTTTAATCAAAGCTGGACGCTTTAGATACTATATTATAGCCACAAATACAAATACAAATATCCTCACCTCCCTTTCAGGGTTCACTAGTTTTGTTGTGTGTTTATTTATTTTTGTGACATGACTGGACTATTTTGGTGAAATCTAGTCCCTTCACGGTGTGCAACCTCTGATCTAGTCTCAGTTACTAAAAATTTGTGAAATAAGTGAGTGCATAAACTGTGTTTTCCAATTTCTTGCTTTTAACCACTTTTTAGAAGGGACATCTCTTCTAGATTGTGTGGATTTTATTTTTACCGAGTTGGAGAGTTTTTTTGTGTGTCCTATGAATTAACTATTATTATTTTTTTTTAATGTTTATTTATTTTTGAGACAGAGAGAGACAGAGCGTGAATGGGGGGGGGGGGGTCAGAGAGAGAAGGAGACACAGAATCTGAAACAGGCTCCAGGCTCCGAGCTGTCAGCACAGAGCCTGACGCGGGGCTCGAACTCACGGACCACGAGATCTTGACCTGAGCTGAAGTCGGAAGCTCAACCGACTGAGCCACCCAGGTGCCCCAAATTAACCATTATTTTGAAGATACAGAGGCACTGTGGGAAAGCTAAGAGATGGAATAAATGACACCACTATGTCCTGGTCCCCTTCTAATAGCATCTGTCTTCCACTTAACATTAAGTTTTCATTAAGCATTTCCTTTCCTCAAGGTACACATGGTTCAGCTTTTTTCAAAGCATTATACCACCAGATGGAAAACCTGCTTTAAATGCTTTCTCTTGAATTCATAGTGTGCCTGGGGCACCCGTTGATTTATCAGCAACGCAGGCACAATAATATTTTCCCCTCTTGCCTTAAAAGAATTTTAGGTGTTAAAAATGATGGCATAAGTGTATCTGGAAAGTGTTACAAAGATGTTCCCGTGTAAGGCCCTGTTGCTGATGTTATTATTAATTAGGAAGGGTTAGATGCTAAAACGGGGGCAATCATGCTCTTGGATCCAAATGTAAACAAACATGCTTTGGAGAAAATATCTGTCAGGAAAGGTCATGACTTCCATCTGCAATTGGAATTCACGCCCATGCTTTTCCAGGACCCACACAAGCCATCCTTTAGGTATTAGTGTTTCCTCCGATAGTCACCTTTTGCAAGGTGACCCAGATGTGAGAAAGTGTAGTGGACGAACACCTGGGGTGAGATTAGTAATTTGAAACTGAGTCCTAATCCTGCCTATTTCTTCTGTCTAATCATGCCCAGATCTGCTTATTCTCCAAGAATCTCAGTTTCATCCCCAGCTAAATGGGCATCTTTCACGGTATCGTGGGAGAGGTTATGTGAAAAAAAAAACAACCCATCATCACCATCCTGGGACATGGTCTGAGCTCAGTGTTAATAATAGTACTCATCTCCTGAGCATGGACCCTGGTCCTTCTTCATGAGATGATGCCTCCATTTCATTTTCAGGGTCTCCGGGGCTCCTGGCATAGTTTGAATAAGAACAGTGGAGGGAGGACATGTGATCTCAGAGACTGGTTGGATTTTATGGCGTCCTCCTGATATCTTCCTGGTGTTTATCAGAATAACTAGCAGGGCACAGGACTTTAAGGATGTGGCACTCTAGAATGGTAAGTACCGAAGAGAAAAATGTATGCAGAGGCGGCAACAATCAGGTCTCCTCGGCCATTGGAAATGACCTGGCCACATCGGGCACTTAGAAATAAATTAGGGACCCACAAGAAGAATGGGGCCCTAAGGGAGCAAGATCAGGATACAGGGAAACTCTTTTGGAAACAAGAGAATTTTCTGATGTATTGTCCCGGCACGAAACGTGAGCACGGAGATCTGTACCAGCGGTCCATCAAGAACACTGTTTTGTGATTTTCCGCTGCAGAAATCATGTCTCGAAAACGTTTATCTCCCAAGAACAGTCCACTTAAGTAATTTATTAAGTAATTTATTTTCTCATTCTGACTCTTCCAAGATACATCCATCTGCCAAAGAGAATTTCTGTTTTTCAGGAGATAAAAAGCAAATGACTTCTCCCCAAATTCTCCCTTCTTTTCTCCCTCCCTCCCGTACCCGCCCCTCTCCTGGTTTTGAGACCCCCCCCCCCCTTTAATTGATTCCCACCGAGGCCGTATTTACACACACGCAGGGCCAGTGCCAGGCGTTAAATTCCATTTTATCCTACTTGTCTGCCACGGGTGAGTGGTGGGGGGGTCTGTATCCACAGCGCAGTCAATCAGCTGTGTTACTGTGCCCATGAGGCTTGTATTGTGCGCCAGGGGATTACTTCCTGTTGGCTTCTCAACGAAGGCGACGCGTTCTACCCGCATCAAATAATTATCGACGCCGCCATCCAAATGGCAATTTTGTGCTGTTCTGAGAAGAAAAATAGCGCATATGGGTTTGGAGAACGGCGCGTCTCCTTTCGTTATGTTGGAAGGTACAGCTCCTGTAAGTAGAAGTTGCAGTTTCTTCTCCAACCTTCCAAAGGAAGAGGAGGGAGAGAGAATCCCAAGCTCTGCATGATCCTGATGTGGGACTCACTCCCACGACCGTGAGATCACGACCTGAGCTGAAATGGGGGGTCGGATGCTTAATTGAGCCACCCGGATGCCCCCATCGCTGCAGAATTCTTGTGATTCGGAGTAACAACGGTAATAGGCATCACAGAGCGATTAAATAATTCAGTGTGGTTCCTATGGGTAGGCAAAGGAAGGGCTGAAAGCAATCCAAAGTCGGCCTGATTTCAAAGCCCATTTGCTACCTCTTCTACTCTATACCGTCTCCACTCTTCTCTCCTCGGCCTTAGTTTCCTGTCATTACAAGTGCCTAGAGCCTGCTGCCCTACCTCCTTGCCCGCTCAGCTGGGCCGTTAATGCTCAAAGTCACGGCTGGAAGTGCATCCCCACTCTTCCCTGGACCCGGATCGTGGCTGGCCTGGCTAGCAATTGCTTGTACACACACGGTGATAGCCATCCGTGGTTAACTGGATACCAACTCTATGCGGTGTAATACCAGGCATCCACTACCTGACCCCTTTTCTTTGGCAAAGCACTCCTTCTTCATTCCCTCGGGGCCCGGTAGACCAGTTGGCCGTGATCCTCCACTCGTGTGGCCAAGGGTTTGGCAAGGGGTCAGGTGAGGCCGGTCAGGTTCTCCTGGGATGAGACCTCGGGGGGTGGAGCGGTGTCTGGATATACCTGAATTGAGGCATTGCCATGGTATCACCCAGCATCGATAAGAGATCCCATCACGAAATCCCCCGAAACGCTATGATTCTGGCCCTTCGTCAGGCCCGGTTTATCTGCTGTTTGGTTTTGCGACCCCCAACCACTCCACTTCTTCTCCCTGAATCCCTTCATCACCTACATTCACCAGAGTGGCTTTGAGTCCATGATGATACTGCGATTTCTTCACTAAGGGATCCAGCAGCAGGACGCGGCTTTAGAAGTTTGGCTCGCGACAGGACTTGGCGAGGGTGGCCTGGCAGTCTTTGAGCCTGAGGAAGCTGCCATCTTGGAGAAGATATTGAACGCCTCCCCCTTCCTGCGTGTGCAGCATCTTTTTGGCTGAGGTGTGAACAACATTCGCAAAGAGCTGTTTTCACGTTCTGAACACGAGTCCCTGCACAGCAACCAGAGCGCATTTGTTTGCTTGTGGTTCTGGGTAGAGAATGAGAGGACCCAAGTGATCTGAAAATTCAAGAGCGTGAAGCTCAGAAATAAAAGCCTTCAAGGGTACAGGGTCTCCTCCTAGAGTGATGAAAATATTCTGGAACTCTGTGGCCATGATGATTCACAACAAGGAACCTACTAAACGCCACTGAGCTTTATACTTAAAATGCTCAGATGATAAAGGGGGGGGGAATGCCATTTTTTTTTAATATATGAAATTTATTGTCAAATTGGTTTCCATACAACACCCAGTGCTCATCCCGAAAAGAAAATGCCATTTTGAATCAAACCCTACTTTTGAGCCCTACTTTAGTCAGTTTCATTGGGAAGTCATGTCATAGTAGAACACGTGTTCACGTTCTAGTGCCTGTAGAAAATGACAGTAATTGCTCAGGACACTTGGACACTTGTGAGGATGCCCATAGGTGGCTAAGAAAAAATTCATTTTATTTTCCTTACATTAAATGTGATTAAGAGAAAAAGGAGGAAATATTAGGGAAGATATTAACTATCAAATTTGTATGAAACTTTTTTTTTTCAACGTTTATTTATTTTTGGGACAGAGAGAGACAGAGCATGAACGTGGGAGGGGCAGAGAGAGAGGGAGACACAGAATCGGAAACAGGCTCCAGGCTCCGAGCCATCAGCCCAGAGCCTGACGCGGGGCTCGAACTCACGGACCGCGAGATCGTGACCTGGCTGAAGTCGGTCGCTTAACCGACTGCGCCACCCAGGCGCCCCTGTATGAAACTTTTAAACACAGTCTTGCCACATTTTTTCATGAGAAACTTGAGCAAGCTTCTGTCCACATAACTTTCCGCATCATCCCTGGCTTTATTGAGACGTAATTTATATACAGTAAAAGTCACCTATTTTGAATGAACAGGGATGAGTTTTAGCGATTGTCTACGCAACCAAAACAATCCAGGCGTAGAACGTTTCTTTCGGGTCCAAAAGCATGGTACAGAGCTTTCCCATTCATTTGCGGTTGATTCCCTAATCTGACTCCTGGCACGAGTCAACCGCTGATGTGATTTCTGTCACTAGAGTATTGTCTTTACCAGACTTCGGTGTAAATTGTATCATATAGTGGCATTTTGTCTTTTTCTTTTTTTTTTTAAATTTTTAAAAATTTTATTTAATTTTTCTTAGAGAGGGAAGGACAGGAGAGAGAGAGAATCTTAAGCAGGCTTCAAGCTCACCATGGAGCCCAACGCAGGGCTTGATCCCACGACCCTGGCTGGGATCATGACCTGAGCCAAAATCAAGAGTCGGACGCTCAACTGACTGAGCCACCCAAGCACCCCAATTGTTTGACTTTCTCTTATAATGTTCTTAATATTGTTCCATGGCACTGTGTATTTCACTCCTTTTTATCACTCAGTAGTATTCCCTTGTACAGATAGATAATTTGTTCATGTATTGTTGGTGACGTGTTGGGTGTTTCAAATAGCTGACTCTTATCAACAAAGCTGCGATGAACATCCACGTCAAGTCTTTGGGTGGACATTCTGGTTTTATTTATTTGAGTCGTCCTTCATTTTCCGGTGGTTTTGCTTAGCGATGGTAAGTTTATGTTCAGCTTTATATGAAGCCACTTGACTGTTGTCCAAAGTGGCTGCAGCATTTCACTTGCTTACCAGAACTGGAGGAAGATTCCAGTTACACCGCATTCTTACCAACTTTTAGCGTAGCTAATAGTTTTCAACATTAGCCATCTTAGTAGACGAGTAGTGGAATCTCCCATTAGTTTTAGTTGGCATTTCCCTAATGAGCGGTGATGGTGAGCATCTTTTCATGCATGACCTTTGTTGTTATTCGTATATTCTGTTTTGTAAAGAGTCTGTTTAAAACATGTGAATGTTTTTTCTTGGACTTGATTAACTTGTAAGACTTATTTTTAATAATTTGGATATATGATCTTTGCTGTGTGTGTGTGTGTGTGTGTGTATTTTTATAAAGATGTATATGTATTAAAGATGTAGGGGAGACTGGGTGGCTCAGTCCATTAAGTGTCCGACTCCGGCTCAGGTCATGATCTTGCGGGTCGTGAGTTCAAGCTCGCATCAGGCTCTGTGGTGACAGCTCAGAGCCTGGAGCCTACTTCAGATTCTGTGTCTCCCTCTGTCTCTACTCCTCCCCTGCTCACACTCTGTGTGTCTCTCTCTCAAAAATAAATCAATGTTAAAACCTTTTTAAGCTGTAGATATATAAAGATGTATATATAAAAATGTTTGTATATATATATGTATATATATATGCAGACATATACACACACACATATATAAGGACAGATAGATACAGAGATATGTCTTTGTCAGATATATTAAATCTCTGGTATGTTAGATATGGTAAATATGTATCTTTGTGCTTTTAACTGTGTCTTTTTAAAGAGCAAATGTTCTTAATTGTGATGGTGGCCATTTTATCAGTTTTCCCATGCTTTTGAATCTTTTTAAAGAAATTTTTGCTCAACCCAGTGTCATAAAAATTTCATATTGTGTTTTCCTCCTAGAAATTATTGTTTTGTGTCTAATGTTTTGGTCTGTGATCCAGTTTGAATCAAGTTATTTGTATGATGTGTGGTAGGTTCATTTTTTTAATGCTATTATCCAATTATTCCAGCAACATTTATTGAAAATTCTAGGGGCGCCTGGGTGGTGCAGTCGGTTAAGCGTCTGACTTCAGCCAGGTCACGATCTCGCGGTCCGTGAGTTCGAGCCCCACGTCGGGCTCTGGGCTGATGGCTCAGAGCCTGGAGCCTGTTTCCGATTCTGTGTCTCCCTCTCTCTCTGCCCCTCCCCCGTTCATGCTCTGTCTCTCTCTGTCCCAAAAATAAAATAAACGTTGAAAAAAAAATTTAAAAAAAAAAGAAAATTCTAAATATTCCCCACTGAATGATCTTAGTACCTTCCTTAGAAATCAACTGACCATATCCATGTGGGTCTTCTTGACTCCGCCCTATTGATCTTGAGGTCTACCCCCTTGCTAGTTCTCTACGCTTATGATGACAGTTGTAATAAGTATTAAAATTAGGAAATGTAAGTCAACTTCTTTTTTTTTTTAATGTGTTTATTTATTTAGGTAATCTCACACCCAACACAGGGTTCGAACTCGTGACCCCAAGATCGAGTCGCATGCTCTTTGAACTGAGCCAGCCAGGTGCCCCATGTAAGCCAAATTCTTTGGACAACTGCAAGCCTTTAGACCTCCCATATAAATTTTTGAATCACCTTGTCAATTCTTCAAAAGAGTCTGTTATTTTGATGAAGATTATTTTGAATATACAGACTCATTTGGGAAGAATCGTGATATTAGCAATGTTTGAACTCTTGAAGCCATCCGTGTCATATGTTTTTCCATTATTTAGATTACTTAGGCTTTCTTTAATTCGCCTCAACAATTGTTTTGAACATTTTAGTATAAATGTTTGCGCACTTTCCGTAACATTTATTCATAAGTATCTGATTTATTGTTTGCCTCTCGTTGTACGTTGACTTTTATTTCACATTCCAATCATTCATCTACGGTATATAGAAACACAATTTTTATATTTTTATCTTGGAAACCTTGTAAAGTCATGTATTCGTTCTTAGCAGCTTTTTGTCGATCGTTTTAAGATTTTTAAGGCATGTGGTCATGTCATGTCCGATACAGATTTGCTTCTTTCTTTCCAAATTGAGTGCTTAACAAATGCTTTCCTGGCCAACCTCAGTGGTTCAAACATTTAACACGATGCAGTATAGAAGTGATGATAATGCACATCCTTGCCTCGTTCCTGCTTTTTAAGTAGAAAGTGTTCGGTTCTTCACCAGAGGATGATGCTAGCTCTGAGTTTTTCATAGATGCCCTTTACCAGATGGAGGAAATTTCCACGTATTTCAAGCTTTCTGAAAGTTTTCGTTTCTTTTTTGAGCATTTTCTCTGCATCCATTGTGTCTTTTCCTCCTTTGTTCTACTGATAACTGATATTTTCAGCTGTCACGCCAACCTTGCATTCTGGTATAAACCCTTCTTGGTCAACACTTACTATCCTTTCAGGGGTCCCCGGGTAGCTCAGTCGGTTGAGCGTACAACTCTTGATGTCAGCTCAGACCGTGATCCCACGGTTGTGGAATGGGGCCCCGTGTAGGGCTCCGCACTGAGCATGGGGCCTCCCTGGAATTCTCTCTCTCTCCGTCTCTCTCTCTCTCTCCCTCCCTCTGCCCCTCTCCCCTGCTCACACATTCCCTCTCTCCCTCTCTAATATAAACAAACAAATAAATACAATTTATTATCCTTTTATATATTGCTAGACCCCATGTGCTAAAATTTTGTGGGGTTTTTAGTGTTTTGACAGATGTATGTAGATGTATATTGTCTCCTTATGATGTATTCGTCTGGTTTTGTTAGCGTAACACTGGCTCCCAAAATGAGTGGAGACGTAATGCCACTATTTTCTGAAAGATTTTGAATAGAATTGCAAACATTTCTTTGGTATATATTTGCTAGGGAACACGTTCCTCCGTGAACACATCTGGACCTGGAGGTTTCCTTGCCAAAAGCTCTTAGTTATGAAGTACATTTCAAAAATATGTATAAAATGCTAGTCAAGTTCACAAACTCTTTCAGGGTCAGTTTTGGGAATTCGTATTTATCAAGGGATTTGTCTACTTTACCTAAGTTGTTGAATTCGTTGACACAAAGTTGTTCATAATGTTTATTTTTCTTTTTATGTTGCAGGATCTGTAGTGACATCTGTCTCGTTTGCGACATTAATAATTTGTGTTCTCTCTCCATTTGTCTCTCTTTTAACAATCAGGTAGAAGCTTTTCAATTTTATCAAAAAAAATTTTTAAAGGGTCAACTTTGGCTTTCATCGATTTCTTTATTGTTTGTCCCTTAAAAATGTTACTGATTTCTTCTTGCCCATCTTTATTAATTCTTTCCATCTACTTATCTGGGGTATTATTTTCTGGGGTTTTTTGGTCTGTTTTTGTTTTTGTTTTGTTTTTGTTTTACGTTAGAGAACTGAATTTAGACCATCTTCTCTACAAATTTGAAGTTATACAATTCCCCCTAAACACAACTTTACCTCTATCTCCCAAATTTTTTGTATGTTGAGTTAGTATTTAGCTCCAAACACTTCTCTTTTCTTTTTAAGTTTTATGAGACATAGATTATTTAGGAGTATTTTGTTTGGTTTTTCTAATATTTGGAGCTCTCTAGATACTTTATTGTTATGACTTTAATTCCATTTTAATTAGACAACCTATCTGTATGATTTCAGCATTTTAAAATTTATGTTTTTAATGTTTATTTTTGAGAGACAGAGAGAGAGAGAGAGAGAGCATGAACAGAGGAGGGACAGAGAGAAAGGGAGACACAGAATCCGAAGCAGGCTCCGGGCTCTGAGCTGTCAGCACAGAGCCCTACGTGGGGCTTGAACTCAGAACAGTGAGATCATGACCTGAGGTGCCCCAAGATTTCAACACTTTAAAAGTCGTTTAGGCTTGTCTTGTGGCCCAGGGTGTGGTCTGGAAAGTGAGCCATATGCCTTGGAAAGACTGCTTTGTTGTTGTTGGGTATGGTGCCCTGTTAATCAAAGTCTGTTGATAGTCAACAAAGTCAAAAGTCAAAGTAACTGATAATGTTGACTTAATTATTGATATCCTTGGGTATGGGTTTGGCAATTTAGTTTCAGTTTTTTGTTTCCTTTGATTTTTTGTTTGTTTATTATTGCCTTCCTCTCTTTTGGGGGGAGGAGTATCACTTGGTTATTTTTAGAAATCCATTTTTTTTGACTTCTAACTTTCCTTCTTGCATTACATTGCAGTGGTCCATTTAGAGGTCGCCATGTAAATTCTTAAGTTCTGCCATTTATTTATGGTTAATATTGTACCATTTCATGAAAAAATATATCAACGGTGCCACAGAGACTTTGAAAATTTCAGGTATTGTATTTGTTCATCTACAGACTTTCATTTTAAGAGAATAAACTGAGGGTTGATGGGGGGGTGGTGGGAGGGACGGGAGGGTGGGGGACGGGCATTGAGGAGGGCACCTGTTGGGAGGAGCACCGGGTGCTGCGTGGAAACCAATTTGACAACGAATTTCATCTTCAAAGCAAATAATAAATGAATAAATAAATAAATAAATAGATAATAAAGACTTCCATTGTTTTCATCTCCGTGTTCTTTTTATTATTTCTATGTGTGTGCTGTCACCTCCTGTGTTTGTTGTTGCTGCTCACGACTGGCGTGGATCACTTCACCGAGCATAGTAGTTATAACGGCTCTTGTAAACTCCAGTTTTGCTGATCCTAACATCTGGGTTATGTTGGAACTGACGACAGTCCATTTTCTCTTGCGAGCGTCTTCCATCTTCCTGTTTCTTTGTATTTCAGATGCATTTGTTATTATGTCTTCAACATTATGAATATGCAGATGCAGAGCTAGCGGATTTTTACATCTTTCTCTGATGAGTGTTAGTCGGTTTGGTTTGGCGGGCCATCCGCGTGGACGTGAACCTCCATTGCTGTTTCTTGGTGGGTAACTCCCATTTCAGTTCAGATCTTGGTGTTTTACTGAGTCCGTGTGCTTCGTTTCCATGCCCTTCATGGTGTAGAGGTTAGCCAGGGTTACGGAAGGACAGGATTTCCGGATGGCATCTCTGGTATTTTGCCCCTCTCTCTCCAGCGGCTACAGTTGACCCAGATTTAATTGGTCTCTTGGACGGAAAGCGACACCTAGATGGTTCCATGCTTCGCGCCAACTGTGTTTGGCCTCAGGCTAAAAATTGTGAAAATAAGGACTTCGTGTTACTCTCCTGGGGGCGGGGAGTCTCCAATGGGACGTGCCTGCTTCTGTCCACTGTCCAGGGCCTTCAGGTCACAATTTGTTTTGTGTGACAACCACAGTTGATAGTTATTACCTGCAGGTGGGTTGGCCTGGTTGGCTCTTCCTCAGCTATGACCCTTCATGAACATAATCGTTCACATCAGGTTTATGCTTGACAAGTCTACCCTCACTTCCTGATACTGACCTTTGGAAGACGGTCTTCTCAAATTTCTGAGACTCATCATTGGCAGGAACGTTTATTCACCCTGGTAGGTGGTAAAAAATTTAGAATCACTTTTACAGCTCTTCAAAATTTGCAGTTGTTCAAAGTGTAGTTAGAGGAGAAATTTTTTTGTGAGAAGGCGAATGGGTTTCAGATCCAACGGAATGTTTTCATATCAAGTATCTCAAAATAAGGATGATGCGCTAATTAGTGGAAAACACATGCATTGTTAGAGCAGTCACCCTGCAGCTAGCCTGGTTGCCACTGAAAGGGCCTATTAGCTGCAAAAATGTGTGAAGGCAGAGGTTCAGAGCCCCCCGGAGCTTGTCTTCCAGGAACACCTGCTAATAACTCAGCCTCCCAGATTCCAACACTTGTTCCTTCGCCTGCGCCCCTGACTGCTTAGGTATTTGGAACACAAACTACACTAGCAGGTCGGTGGGCCTGTTGTTGACCGAGGCACCACACAGCTGGGGTTCAGGACATATGGAAACTCCCAGCAGCCCTTAGAGAATTGTGGCAAGTCATGGGTATTGTTTCCTGTGCCCCACGCTTGCTGAGATATTAGGATCCACTGTCGGACCCACCTCTGCTCAGCTCGCCTTCTTAGGAACCCTAGATGAAGCTATTTATGCTTCCGTGCGTGGGCTTTGGGTCTCCAAGCTCCAGTTGGATGCCAAGGAGGCGGAGAAGCTGGGGTCAAGCCATAACTCACTTGTAACCCATTCACTTTCGTCCACTGCGAGACCCATCTTTACTTGGTAAGTACTTACAACGACTATTGTGGTTGAAAAATAACGTACTTTCATCGGAGATGGTCCAAAGCCATGATTTCGCTCACCCAGCATTCTACCCCTACTCTGACTCCCCAGCTCCTCCCTGGGACCTTTCCTCACCTTCCTCCTTCTGCGTGATGATGACTCATACAATTTGAGTTGTTAAGTCCTGCAGCATCTCTCAGCTTTGCTGTGCATTGTAATTCCTTGAAAGCTGGTTACAGGGCAGATTCTGATGGGGGGAGTTGGATGGAGGTAGGTGGAGAGCAGATTCGGCACTTTTACGAGCTCCTAGGAATGCTGAAACTGCTTGTCTGTGGGCCATACTGAGGAAGAGGGATGTATTTTGACTACCACCTCTGTATTATTATAGGGCATCAATGAGAAAGTTCTGTGGTTACGAGGGTGGGAAACGGGATTTGACTGCCCTAAGTTCAAATCTTAGCTCATCTGGTAACTAGCTTTGTGATACCCTGCAAGCTATGAAAACCCTCTGGGCCTCAGTATCTTCAGCAGTAAGTGAAGCTAAGAGAACATCTCTCCTAACGAGGTTGCTGCCATGATTAATGGCACAATATGGGTAAGAGTTTAGAACAGTGCACACACCTAATAAGGTCTCAGTAAATATCAGCTACTGTTGATTGTGTCTCCCCTCAAGTGGCTTACAAATTTATTGTAGCCAGACACACAATTTCCCAATCAAGGGAAAACACGAACATCTCATCTGAGAAGCTTAATCAAATCCCAAAGCGTCCAGTAGAGCAGATGTGTTTTATTGACGTCAGGAAATTTTCTTAAAAGAGGTAGCCCTTGAAAGTCGAATGGGATTTAGATGGCGGGGAGATTCGCCCACACGGCACAGAGCCTTCAATGTGGATGCTGTCCTTGAACTTGATCTACTAAATCATAAGCAGAGTCGATGGACTCCTAGGGAGGAGAGAAACGTGATTGTTCTAGTTATGGACTGTTGGTGGTAGGAAAAATGGGGCTCACGCAAATTAACACAGGAATAGGAGGTGTATTTATAGGATCCTCCTGCAGGGAATCCTAGGAAAAGCTGGAGAAATAATGTGGACTCAGGGAAGCACAGAAATAAAGGTCATTCTGGATGGAACGTTGTCTCATTTCCATTCATTTTCCTTGTTTCTTTGTTTCCCACTCTCCTTCCCGATGAGTTATTAGGTTGCTCGTATAATTAAATCGACTAATATCTGTGGACTTCCTGGCATATACTGGCCACTGTTCTAGACGTTGGCATTAGGTATATCTGCAAACCAAAAAGATACCATCCCTTCCCTTGTGCGGCTTATATTTTAGCAAGGGTGAAAGATAATAAGCAGTGGGCATGATAAACAACTACATTGTATAGCCCAGAGGCCCACGGAGGCAGATTGGAGTCAGGACTGGGAGAACAATGGAGAAAGAGGGCAGACGGGTGTGGTGATGCCTGTTAAGCAGACGCTGGAGGGACTTTGGCTCTTCTTGTCGTGAAATGGGAGCCACTGGGGAGTATGAATCCAAGTATGAACATGGTGGGCTAGACTTTGGAAGAGGATACTTCTAGCTCGGTTTGGAACATAAAATGAAGGGGCAAGGTTGGAAGCAGGGAGGCCAGTTACAATACAGAGACGGTGATGTCTCAGACCAGGTGGTGAGAAAGGGTCAGATTCCAGACACAACAAAGGGGAAGATCCAGGGGGATTTGCAGATGGACCGGTGATGGGATGGGAGAAAAATCCAGTATGTGAATGCTATCAGCTGATACGGGGAACACCTGCAGGCAGAGAAGTCGGAAGGCCCGAGTGAACACGTGAACACGTCCGAGTGGAAATGTTGGGTAACAGCGGCGTGTACACGTATGGAGTGCCGGGGAGAGGTTTAGTCTAGAGGTATGGACTTTGGAGTCGGCATAGGGATGGCAGTTAAAACTTTGAGGTCTGGAAGAACTGTAGGCGAAGGGACCGAGGCCTGAGACCCGGGCACTCCAATGATAAGAGTTTGGGGAAGAAGGGGAATCCAACAAAGGAAGCAGAAAGGCAAGCCATGAGGAAACTTAGAGAGTCTTGGTTTTTGGAAGCCAAGTGAAGAAAGTGCATCTGATGGAGAGGAAGTGAGTAACCATTGGTAAGTGCTATGGGCTCGTGACGTATGATGTGGGCCAAGGATGCGCCAGGGCATTCAGCAACATGGAGGCCGTGAATGACTCTGACGGGAGCAGTTCCTGCAGACCAGGAGAGGCGACAACTCAACCGAAGCAAGCAGAAAGAAAGAACGGGGGGCTGGGAAGTTGGAGACAGGGAGTGTATTCAGCTTGTGAGAGGACAATCTGGGGGAGAGAGCTGTATGGTTGTGTGCATAAGCCTTGGGGGCCGGGGGGGGTTGCTTCTCTCTCCCTGGCTTTCCTGGGTCACACCTGGCCCCCCGGGGCCAAGGTCTTGTAGCTGTTCCTGCTCTGGGATCTTGCTATCAATGTGGAATAGAAACCCTTCTGAAGAAGGAGGAATCATACTACACAGAAGGAGGCTTGAAGAATTGTGATTGTTCAGAGAGCAAGCACATAGCTGTCTAAGTAAATAGCAGCCTGCTGTGTAAATTTCTGCCCTGACCCCCTGTGGCCAACGGATCTTGGACAAGCCCATTAGGAATCAGTGTTGATTCTACCACCCAATGTATCACCATCCTTCTGAAAACTATTTTATGTATTTGTTCCAGACAGCTCTTCAGAGAAACAAGTTTCATCTGTTTATTGTCGACAGTATAAAACAAAACAAAACAAAACAAAAAACTCGATTTTTGTTTTTTATCCTAAGATTATCTTGCTCACTTTCGAAAATGGGAAGAAGGAGTGGTGATAGCTGATTTTACACTCAAGTGAACGTCTGGGCACTGAACGCGGTGAAGCAGAGATACGGAGATTGTGGGAAGCCCCCTGCTCTTTGTTCTAGGATGCATTGTTGTGGAAACTTTGCTTTTTTCCAAAAGAACACGCCTGCATCTTGGTCTGTCTGTTTCCACTCTGTCTTCGGAGACAGGTCACACAAGAACAGGGTCGCGAGACATCGGTTTTCCTGATACAACAAATGAGGTTCGTGACAAATGCCGCGATCTCAGTCGATTTGCTAGGATCGGTGCTTCTGGTTTTGTTCTTTCGCTTTCCATTGTGAGATGATGTCGTACCGACACCCATTCCCTGTGATGGCAAAGGAAACTGCCAAACAGCAGACCCGCTGATTTGGTCGTGGTGTCATCAGAGTTTGCGGCTGCCCTGGCTCTGTTCTTTGTATGTTTCTGAGTCCGGATACATTTTACGGGGATCACTGGTCAGTATTTCAGTCTTGCCTCTGCACTCCCTCAGCTCAGGGCCACGGTTCCGCTGAGGGCTGATGCTTCGTTCTGGGGTCTGTCTCCAATGTCGGCGTGGTGAACTCTGGGAGGCCAAGGTCAAGGAGTTCATTTTTCCTTATGGTGTGCAGCACGTTGTCCCCACGAGGCTCAAGCCTTTCACCGTGCTGACAGATGAATGATAATAGCAGTGATTCCCTTATTAGGGACAGGTGAGAGACTTCTCAAAGAATAAAATGAATGTCCAGATGGATATTCCAAGTGTTCGGTCTAGCACGATGTCATCTTTTGTATGCCACATGCTGTCCATGGATTCAGAATATTCATGGGGACTTTTGACAAGGTCTGTGTAGGGTTCCTCCGAAAAAAAAAAAAAAAGAGTTTCTGGGAGGAGGGTTGGGGATGCTGGTTGATTTGGGAGTTGCAGAGAGATGGTAAGGTATTGGGGAGGTCATCCGAAGGGGAGGGGGGAAGCCCAGCCAAAACTCCAGCTCTCACTGTGGGCAACGAAAGCTGAAGCCTGCAGGGAATCTTCAGGAAATGCTATAAAACACACACTTGAGAATGATCCGAACCAAGGAGCGAAGGAGCTGGGGTATTTATATTCCCATCGGTTAAGGGATGTGAACATCCTGGAAAGATACAAACCCCCAGTTCCTTCTATCCCACCTTACACACAGGCTGAGTGGGTTCTGGCAGCCCAAGGCCGGCCAGCCAACAGCGATGCTGTTCCTGGCTCTTTCAGGTCTGACAGGTGGGCACGGACGTGGTAACGGAATCTGACAGGGTTTGGGCCCGGCCCAGACAGGGGCCTTCCACCCTGAAGTGCTAGTTAGTAAGCCGTTGTTTTCTTCGTTTCTCCTTTTTACTCCCAGGATCAATCTCTGTTAACGAAGGAAAATGCTTTTTAACGTAGACGATAACGCACGGGAAGGCACATCTTGGGATGCATTTTCTGAACGGTGACGTGTGGTCCGCGTGTCTCGTGATCCTTCTGGCAAAGCTGCTGTTGCCTCCAGCTTGATGGTAGTTATCAGCACCTGAGAGTATTAGTAGACCGCATTTCTGAGAATCAAAGTGATGTGCGAAACTGCAATACGATTCCAGTTACGCGTAATCGATAATCGTCCAGACCAAGGCCCCGTGCCTTGCTTGAATAAATTCAGAAATGAAAGGAGAAAGATCATTCCGACAGCTGTTGATTATCTCTCTCCTGGGGAACAGTGGCCAGTGAGATCTTCACCAGGGGCTTATACATATATAAAATATTTTAAATGGTGTATGTTTGGGGAAGAGGCTGTTTGATCTGGGTCTGGCCCCTGGCTCTCTTACTTCTTTGATGTTAAAAGTGCCTGGTCCTGCCTTGATATTTAATCTTATTTGAACCCAACCAAGGACTTCTGAAGCCACAGGGTTGGCTTCTACTTAATGTTTTATACGACTGCTGTCCAGGATCATGCCTTCTTTTTTTGTTTGTTTGTTTTGGCCCAGTCCCCCTTGAATCAGGCCATTCGGTTTGGATTCATTTATCTTTCATGTGTGACATTTAGTGACTTAAACAAGCCAGTATCCACCTCTGGAAAGTTCCACCTACACCGGTGTCCCCAAAGCTACCACCCCGTTGCCCTCAACTTGTTCTCAGCTCTCCACTGGGAACTCCCGGAACGCCTTCCTGCTGGGGCTACCCGCCATGATGGTTCCTCCTGGCGTAGAAGAAATAAATGCAGGGTGAAGGAGAGGCAGGGGTGGGTATGGAAGCCATGTGGGCGACGGAATTATCAGGATTCGTGACTGATTGGACGTGGATGTGAGGGGGAGGTGTCCCAGATGATGGATTACGTGAATGTTGGTGCCTTCCGTGGAGAAAGGACATACGAGAACAGAGCAGGCCTGACTAGAAAGATCCATGGATAGATCTTCTTTCCCATTGAGTAAAATGCAGCCAACATCGGTTGTGGGTGAAAGCAAACCTTACTGTTAAACTGTTAAAGTTGATTAACAGCGCAGTAAAGGACGAGACATGATTATTTTCTTCGTCATGTTGCTAATGATAGAGCTTAAATTTAGTAACATTCAAATAACTAACAGACTACATTTCCTGTCGATAACACGTCTAGAGTCTTAAGAGGCTTTCTCGTTTGGTGAGAGGCACGGGAGAACCTCTTTCTGGTTGTGAATCGATGCTATTTAATTAGAAATAATAAAACTTCATTGTACTTGACCGGGAAGTTACCCGGACGTGTAAGGTTGGGTGTAATCCAGTCTCATTTTCATGAGTTGAGCCAGGAGACCTGGGGAAGGATGTCTGGGGGTGTAAACTTTCTGTACTAATGGGGCTGGCATTGCTGAGTCAATTAGATTTAATTTGGTTTCTTGTTTGATCCTCTGGCTGGCCCATAACTGAAAACCTGAGTATTTTCTCCTATTACTATTGTCCTCAGACAAAGACCTCTCGAATTCACACAGCAATCTCTAATGTAGCTCTCTATTTTCATCTGCTCTGTGTGCAACCTTAACTGATAGCTATTCAGACATTTATTTCAGATAGCAGTGCCTGTCATGAACTGAGGGTCCTTTGAATCTGGGCTTTTGAGATCCAAATTGGTAGCCTTGGAAATTTCTTCTTCGACAAAGGTCTGCCGAGGGCTCTTCTCATCTGGGAGAAGAAGGAGAAGAAAAACAGAGAGGCTCACAAAACCTTCACCACCCTCTTTTATCTACAGAATTACCAAAAATGTTCTTGGAAGAATGGTCCACGCAGACCTACCTGACGTCTCACGAGTATAAGTAATTCCCGATTATTTCTAGTTTCTCTGTTTGAATCTGGGTGTGACCCAACAGACCCATTTTCCACGGAGTGGATATGATGTGATTTCAAATGAGAGAACCAAAGGGGAAAATGAACACATCAGCTAAGTACTGCAAGGAAGGACCAGTTCTCGGCTTTGGGGAATGCAGCCCAAGAGGAGAGCACTGTCCGCACTGGAGCCATCTGGAGATACAAATGGCCAGAAAACTTTATCCGTCAGAGCTTGGAGACTAATAGCAAGTGTCGAATATTCACAGAGGCATTAACTTGTGTCAGACACTGTCCTAAGCACCCTTTCTATATTGTACGTTTAACGATTTAGGCCCTATTATCCCAAAGTTCTAGAAAGTGAACTAGCCGGGCTTCTTCAGAGAAATGAAACTCATAGTTAGCACTCTCCAGGGAAACAAAACCTTACACGTTATAAGGAACATAAAAAAAAAAAATCCCAAGATCTACAGTCGGCAAGGCGGAGACTCAGGAGAGCTGATTGTGTCCAGTCTGAGTCTGAGTCCGAAGACAGAAGACTGATGTCTCAGCTTGAAGACAGTCAGACGGAAGAGGGGTGAATTCTCCCTTCCTCAGCCTTTTTTTTTCTATGCAGGGAAGCCTTCAACTGATTGGATGAGGCCCACCCAGATGGGGAAGGACCAGGTGCTTTACTCAGTCTACCAATTCAAACGTTAGTTTTATCCAGAAACATCCTGATTGATACACCCAGAATAATGTAATATCTGGCACTCCGTGGCCCAGCCACACTGACACATAAAATTGACCACTGCAGATAGGGAAACTGAGGCACAGGGAGATAAGTAGCTTGACTAAGGTCACACAGCAAGCACAGAACCAAGACTTTTGGCTGGAGGACCAGGTCTGTAACCGCTATGGGACATTGTGTCTCTATGCCATGGTCTAGGACGCATGTCAGAGGTACATCACATGGTCCTGTCACCTTAACCTTGTAAAGGGAAGTCTCCTTGAATGCAGGGCATGGAATTGGATAAAAAAAGCATCTAGCAAAAATAAAGGGGGTTTTATTAATGCCACAAAAACGTGAAATGTAAACACAGGGAAAAATTAATCTGTTTTTAACCATGGTGAAGTGTTTAATCAATGTTGGTTGAATTAATCAATAGTTTTTGAGTGAGTGGATTTAATTATTGGTCATTTGCTGAAGTTTATCGTCAACATGTCCAGCTTCCACAAATGGATGATAATGGACCCATGGGCCAGAAACGTGTCTTGTACATGTCTCTATTTACCACAAGGTCTTACGCGGCTTGTGGGATCACGGGAGGAGCCTGATAAGTATTAGTTGATATGGTTTGATTGGTAACTAAAGATATAATTAATATCTTTATTAATATTAATAATAATTAATTATGAATAATTGTAATTATATTCATAATGAATAATTAATATTCGTTAATTAAATGAATTAATCATTACATATGCTGATAAGTATATGTACATATATAGTTGTACATATATATGTGCATATACATATACACATGTACATATACCGTTGACCCTTGAACAATGTGGGTGTTAGGGATGCTGACTCCCTGTGGAGTTAAAACTCCATGTATAACTTTGGACTCCCCTCACCCTTAACTACCAATAGCCCAGTGTTGACCAGAAGCCTTACCAATAACCCAGATACTCGATTAATACATATTTTGTATATTACATGCATTATATACTGTATTCTCACAATAAAGTAAGCTAGAGAAAAGAAAGTGTTTTTAAGAAAATCACAAGGAAGGGGTGCTTGGGTAGCTCAGCTGATTAAGCATCTGACTCTTGATTTTGGCTCAGGTCATGATCTCACCGTTTGCAGGTTTGAGTCCCACATTTGGCTCTGTGCTGATGGCGTAGAACCTGCTTGAGATTCTCTCCCTCCTCTCTCCCTCTCTCTCTCTCTCTGCCCCTCCTCCTGCTCTCCCTCTCAAAAACAAATAAATAAACATTAAATAAAAAGAAAACCATAAGGAAAATACATTTACAGTACGATACTGTATTTATTGAAAAAATCTGTGCATAAGCGGACCCACACGGTTCAAGTCTGTGCTGTTCGAGGGTCAACCGCACATCGCTTTTCAAGAAGAGGAGAGTATAGAAAAGTTGTTCGATAAATACTGTTACTGAATCCAATTTAAATATTTTGCAGTGGGAAAAATTCTTCCTTTTTTTTTCCAGCAGAAAAATAAAGAGGAAAAGGAAAAGTTTTTGCTCAATTTCATCCTGACGACGGAGATGGGGGGTGGGCACAGCCAAAGCAGATTGTAATGAGCAGAATGACTTAAATAGTGGAATGGTCGGCTCTTGTCTACAGGTTTACAGAAATGAAATTAAACTTGGGCTTTCTATTGCAAAACAATAAGCAAATTGAAGGCCAATTATACTAGCTCATCAAAAAAGGCGGGCGGACTGGAGAGGATTTTGCATTTCTGAGTAGAACGACTTTTCCGATGAAAGAATTTATTGCAAGAAATTGAGAACATCTGGGCCATCAAAGACAGAATGCAGTGAATAATTGGACAATCATAGACTGGCATCCATTTGAATGAGATGCACTTCCTCGGTTCCCAGTAGGGAAAGTGTTCAAAACTCCTCATCTAGGGGGAAATGAAGCTCAGCATTTAAAACATGATTCTCCTACCTGGTTGTTATTTGGTTATGAAAGAAATCTAATTTGGGAACCTCAGTTCCGCAACGTTACGCTTGTGACCAAAACTAGGGGTAGAATAGAGAAGTGGTTGGCTCTACCCTCTGTATTTTAAGCACTGGGTTAAGTCTTACCCGTTATTCGTTTCGGATCCCAGCAACCATTACATTCACACCCAGCCATAACGATTCCGCTTCTCCCCATCCTTTGCTTCTCTCTTCTTTGACGTCTCGAGAACGAGGGGCCACCCTGCTGACATCTTGCAGGTGCCAGACGGATGCTCATAGCCATTGAAGCCATTGAACTCGATGGGATGGGTCTTTGGGTGGTCCACGTGGGCAGGGCTGACCTAACCTCGTCTTCACTTCACTCAGGGCTGGGCATCCTCCTTGTCTGTGATCATGATCGTATCCAACATCATGCCCTACTTTAGGGTAAACACTGAGCCGGACAGTTTACACCCATACGCTATTTTCAGTCACTCCAGTAGTCCCTCTAGGTGGTAGTGATGACCCCGTTTTACAGTCAAGGACCCGAGGATCAGAGACGAGATGATCAGTCAGACGCAGCCCAGAGGACACTGCGTAATTAAGTCAATGCTCAGTGACTTAAAACCACAAACTTCTGATGAGTGATGTATGCAAGTGTTGAATCACTCTATCGTACACCCGAAATGAATATAACGCTGTATGTTAACTATACTGGAATTAAAATTAAAAAAAAATAAAACCACAAACGTTCATTTCTCATTCAGGCTACACGTCTACCAGGGGTGGCATGGGGTTCTGCTCATTGTAGTCACCTGGGGGCGCAGGCGGAAGGAACGGCGGCCATCTTAAATTATGCCAGTCTCAGTGGTTGAGGGAAAGGAAAGTTCTGGAGGAGCGTCAACTTTAAAACATGGCCCTAGACTTTTTCCATCATCTTCCAGGGAGAGGTGAGGTCTGTGTTCTCTCCTCTTGAATCTGGGTGGGCCCATGACTGCTGTGACCCGTGCAGTACAATGGAAGTGACATTGTGTCCCCTCAATGCTAGACCAAGAAGCTTCTTTCTTGTTTGCTGAAGCATTCCTCTTGGGTCCCTGAGCCACCACGGGCTACCCTGAGGTCACCATGCTGTGAGGAAACCCAAGCACGTGAGAGGCCACATGTGGACCCCAACCTGTCGGGGTCATCCCAGACCAGGCACCTTCAGATACGAGTGAAGAGCCTCCAGATGATTCCAGCCTCCAGATGTCACCCCCAGCCACCTATGTCTTCCCACCTCAGGCCCTGGTCATCATGGAGGAGACACAAACCATTCCCACTATGCCTTGCTGTACTTACAGAATCCATGAGGCCCAGACAATGGTTATTTTACACTACTAGATTTTGGCGTGGGTCATCATCGAGCAATAGAAAGCCGGAAACATGAGATGAGGGGAAAGAGAATCATAGGCAAACATCAGGATCTGTGCTAGACGTAAGCCTGGATATTTACTGGCTCCTAATGACACGCTTTCCTGGAGAAAGTGGGTCCATTTAAAGAGCTTTGGATTTGGTCACCAGAATCGGGCTTGCATAGACAACGTGCTCTGATTTGCCGCCTCCCATCTTGCCAGCTTCCTTCATAGACCTGACCGTACCTATGCCCCTCTCTTCCTGCGGAGACCTGATTTTGACATCTTGCCCACCTTCTGGTCACCCTCTGGTTTCAGCTTTTGGTGGTCTTACTGTGCTAACTTGACAGAGATAACTTAGCTGCTCTCTCCTCCTCCTCCTCCTCCTCCTCTCCCCTCTTCCATTTTCTTCTTAGTTTGGGGTTGGTCTGAGACTAGTGCTGGCAACTCACAAAGCACACACTGAGCTTTCTCAAAGATGCCTCCGTTTCTGACAGCTCAGATCCCTTTTAGAAAACTTACGGAAGCCTCCCTTTCAGGCTTACTCAAACCTGACCAGCAGAGAGGAGGGTCCTTCTCCTGCTGTCTGGAACCACGTCTCTTCTCCCACACCGTCTGGAAGCCCCCTCTCCTGGCTCACGGACCAGGCACGTGTCCCAGAGGATGAGGGTAGCCCACCACAGAGGCACGGCACTCTTCTCGCAAGTCATTCTCGGAAAATAAAGGGCTACTTTTCTAACCCCCATTTTGCGGGAGAAAAAAGTCCGGATCTCAATGTCACAGCACTATGTTCTTTTCCTCCAACTGTCCCCCGGATGAGGTTTGGTTGTCGAAAGACTCGAGGCTTTTCCAAAAGCTGAGGTTTCCAAGGATGTGTCCATTTGAAACGAGCTTCTTGGTAAATTTACAATTTAACCACTAATTTCACCTCCCTTTTCTGGAGGCTTTCAAGTACGCTTGACTGTCTGGCATCCCCTGAGACTCTCGGAAAGCCTGAAACTTGTATTCCGAGCACTGAAGTTTCGGCTGTCACTTTGGGGGGAGGTTGAAACAAGGGTGTGACATCAGTCTAGGTCTGTTTTCCAAGACTGATAGAAAAATGACCCGGGTGAGCACCCGGAATGTAGGTCAGGAGACACTTTCACATCCCCCTTCCTGTTGATGGGGCCCCTGTCAACCTTGTGAGAGGCTCCGGTTTAGGTAGTGTCAGCAGATTTATCAGGGGCACGTTGGAGGCTCGTGGGAATCAGCAGTTTTGCTTCGCTGGGATTTTCTAGAAGAGCTTGCTTTTGCCTCGTTTCATCTGAGTTCACCGGAACGGAATAATTTCAAGGAAACAGCAATTTAGACACTCGAGTTTCTCACGGCCCTCGGACTAAATCATAAATCAACTCCTGCTCACTCGGAATGGAGCCCCCGCCTGGATCTTCCAGAAACTTCCAAAGACGATCGTGGGCATTTCGGTTAGGCCTGTGGAAACTGCCAGACAGCCAGTTCGTTTTCTGCTTCTCTTTTCTCCTTCAATCCATGCTCGTCAGGGCTGAGAATAACAAGGCTTGTAATATATATTTGCATGTCAGAGATGGGGAAACTGAGGCTTAGGGAAATGAAATAACTCACTGAAAATTTAAAAAACCTGTTAGTACAGTTGAGCGGACCACAACGCAGATGCCATTTCTATCCCAGGGCCTTGCCTTCGCACCTTGCTGTGTTTCCATTCTCCCAGTGAATGTTTATTGTTGCAATTCCCGTAGGGATATAAGACTTGACGTGGATTTCTACGAAAGGGGAAACTAGACTCTAAAAGTGCGCATGGAGATATGATTAAGTAATCCACATTGGATCAAATTGCAGAGTCAAAACCGGACGAACGATTTTCAAGTTGTCTGGTCAAGCCGGTTGTGTTTAGGCAATGGGGACTTCTGGAAGGGAGGCAAGAAGGAAATGGCCCTGCGGGGTCGATCGGGTGCGTACCAATGGCATAGCATGCATAATGGCGTTTGTGAGGAACGATGACAATCTTAATGTCAGGGAATTATGATAATCTTTTTTTTTTTTCAACGTTTTTATTTATTTTTGGGACAGAGAGAGACAGAGCATGAATTGGGGAGGGGCAGAGAGAGAGGGAGACACAGAATCGGAAACAGGCTCCAGGCTCTGAGCCATCAGCCCAGAGCCCCACGCGGGGCTCGAACTCACGGACCGCGAGATCGTGACCTGGCTGAAGTCGGACGCTTAACCGACTGCGCCACCCAGGCGCCCCTATAATCTTAATGTTTCTTTCGGGGAAGGTGATAATCGGCCAGTGTGATTGATGGTTGCTACCCTGACTAAGTGCCTTTCTGTTACTACGGTTCCTCCCCTGGATCACCTACCAGTTGCCCTGCCTCTAGCAGCGACAAGGTTAACGTCTGGCATGGGAGGAAACTTCCGGGGCCCCTTTCTGTGCTAAGCCCAGCATCTGATCTGAATATTATATTTTAGTTTGTTATTTTAATATAGGTGTTTTTATGCTGTTTCAAGTCCCTTGCCAAATGGGGTTGTATATTAATAAATGAAGAAAAAAATTCACTGTCCAATTATTTCAAAGAAATATATATTATATCCCTTAGTGTAAAATAAAGACACATTAAAGCCAGTGATAACCATCATCTTGTCAAAAGATGAAGAAAAAGATTCCCGTTACACAAGTTTGGCATTTAGTTACTGTTCCTTTACCAGCGACTGGTAATTGAACAGCTAATCACCCTACCTTCTGCCAGTTTCCCCCATTTAACTAATACTAAGGACCCAAAGACTCAGAAATATTCATCGTGTAGATTAGACCCCAGATACCGTCTATGCATGAAAAGTAATGTGATTTAAGAAGAGAACATCAGAGGGGCACTTGGGTGGCTCAGTCAGTTAAACGTCTGACTCTTGACATCAGCTCAGGTCTTGATGTCTGGGTGGTGAGTTCAAGCCCCGCATTGGGCCCCACTTTGGGTGTGGAGTCTACTTAAAAAAAAAGGAGGCGGAGGAGGAGAGGAAGAGGAAGAAGAAGAAGAAAAAACATTAGAAACTTTGCATCACAGAGTCCACGTATCCATTGTCAAAGACGGGAGTCTTTGCACATTTTTTTCAGGGAACCTGCGACGTTTAGGAGGATACAACCAACAGCTTACTTTGTGGCTCTCAGACTGGAGCGGGCGTCAGAATCACCCGGAGGGCTTGTTACAACCCGGGCTGCTGCTTTTCACCCCGAGGGTCTGATTCAGTAGGGCTGATTCGGAATTGCAGAAGCCGCTGGTCCTGGGAGCACACGCTGAGAACCCCAGGCTCGCAGCTGTATGGGTGCCGGGCCAGTGCCTTGATGGGAAGTCTGAAGACCTTTGGGTCTTTGGGAGGAAAAGTATCATGGGAGGGTCTGAAGACGTTTTTCCTGAGGTTGTGGCCGAAGAGCAAAGTTCAGAGAAGTGACAGGACTGGAGGATGTCAGGCCAATCTTGGGACAAGTGCAATTGGACTTTAGTAAAGGGAACCCTGGAAATCCGAACGGCCCTCGGGGGTGACATTTGAGAAGTGGTTCTCTGTGCAGCTTGTCGGGATTGCAGGCACTTAGCCCTCCCTGTTGACCACCACCACAATCTTCTGGTTCCTCCTATTACGCCTGGAACGTGGCCTTCTCCGTCTTGTTTTGGAATTCACTGCTTTCTACCCCTCCCCTAAATGTAAGTGTTTCCATGGTTTAAATGGTCAGTCTCTCTGGGTCACCTTGTTTACGTCCGTGATTTCAAAGATCACCTACCAGTAACCTCGTTCTGGAACTTTGGAACTGCCTTCTCTAAATTTTTCAGATACATATCCCACAGGCACCAAAAATGCAGCGTGGGGCGCCCGGGTGGCTCAGTCGGTGAAGCGTCCGACCGGCTCAGGTCACTATCTTGTGGTTCATGAGTTCGAGCCTCGCGTCGGGCTCTGCGCTGACAGCTCAGAGCCTGGAGCCCGCTTCAGATTCTGTGTCTCCCCCTCTCTCTGTCCCTCCCCTGCTCATGTTCTGTCTCTGTCTCCAAAATAAATAAAAACATTAAAAAAAAATTTTTTAAATGCCGTGCAACCAATATTAAAAATGCTGGACCCACGAGGAACCCACAATGTGTCTTAGCTAATGGTGGTTTCATTCACCAAATCGCCCAAGCAAAAACCCTAGATATCCTTATGGATTCTCCTTTCTCCCTTCTGCCCCATCTACCAGTCCTGCAGACATTGACAACTCTACACCCTGACCGCCTCTTGCCTCTCTCTCCTCTTCTCCGTGTCCGTAACCACATGTGGCACTGGGGTCCTCATTAGCACCTTCTGAGGTTAGGAAAAGTTCAGCTTCCTGAGTTGCCCTGCCACTCTGCCTTCTATAAGTGCCACCCGCTTTCTACTCTGACCACAAAAACATCACGGTAATTTTTCCAGCGCAAAAAATTTAAATCGTTCCGTATCTCCTCCACAATAAATCCCAAGGCATCTCATGACATAAACCCAAACGAATTTAGCAGCCTTGTCTTCCTCTTCTGACTCACGTGTCCCTAAATTTCAATTCTGAGCTAACACTGTTGCTGAACTTGCCATGTTCTTTAACTCTCTCGGCCTTGACTAGTTGCTTTTTCTGCATGGAATATGTTTCCTACCCTTATCTGCCCCATCAGTCTTACTTTCCCTTTGATACCCTGCTGGCTTATCATTTCCTCTGTGAAGGCTTCCACAACTGGGCCATGTTGAGTTTGTTGTTCTTCCCTCCGTGGTTTCTTGGCAAATCGGAAGAGACCTGATGACAGCACACAACACATCGTAATCGTCGTTGTATGTCTGTGTCCTTCATGAATACCTCTAGGGCAGTGTCCACAGCTGCCCTGTCCCCGGCATCTAGCAAGGTATCTGGCACAAAGTGGATGTCAATACATGTTTGTTATACGAATGCTCTCGATTTCACGCTCCAAGAAATACGACCCAAAGGGACGTCAATACTATGCCATGGTACTTCTTTGTGTGAGTAGGAGACAATTCAATGTACAATTTTCACATTTTTCAATAGCATAAAATAAGCAATGTTTGGGCATTACCTAGGAAATGTATTCAATTTTCTTCTTGTCTGGATCATTTCCAGCATGTATTCATGTCAACTAGTCCTCTTGTCTGTAATCCTCCTCTTGGAATAAGATGTTCATTTCATACTTTTATTGCCTTGCTTATCACGAGTTGTAACCGCTGTAAAAGAAGCTCCCTGCATTTATCATAAAACTGGAAGCTGTAATTAGGAAATGCACAAACGCACTGGGATTGACTCCAGGCAAGTGACTACCACCGAGAGGCAAACTAAGAACCTGAGAGCCTTTTCATCTGAAAGGGACAAGGGTATTCGCGTCTTGCGGGTGGGGAGAGGGTAGATCCTAGCAAAGAAGGGTCACCACGAACAGCTGTGGGAACACCCGGTCTGGAACCTAGTGTTTCTGTACTCATCTGTAGGTAGACTTCCCGCTTGGTGTATGACCTCTCACAAGGCAAAGACATTCTTCACACCATCCAAAAGTCGAACTCTTGCAGGCGTCAGAAGCCTGTTACCGAATACTTGAAAGGTGGTCAAGTAAAAGAGGGAGTGAAGTCATTTACGGCCATCTGTTGACCCAGAAGTCAACGTTAGAACAGTGAGTGGAATGTAGAGAGAGGCAAGATTTTGCATTAAATTAGGAAGTTGGTTTTTTTTGAAAACGAAATCAGTTACCCTCTGCTTGGTGAGTTAAGGGACTCCCATGATAGAAAGACAGTCTGGAGGGTGATTTGCCCTGGGTAATATAAAGATGAGTTATGTTTGGGAAGGAAGTGGTCTGGGGGGGACCCGGGATTCTTTGAGGAAATCATTCCATAGAACCCTGATCTCCTTGCCTCCAGAGAAAATGTGGCTCCCTGAAGAAACTGGACGGTTGATGGCCGTTCTTTGGGTAACCGCCATCTTGAATCATGAGCCACGATATTAAGTCTTTCCCCAGTTCGCTCCCTTCTGCAAGGCTTTGAGTGGGTGTTAAAGGGATGAGCCTCCTGTAAGAATTCTCTAGGCAGAGATTGGAGGGAGGCGGATTCAAATGGCAGCAGAAATGCTCAGTTTTGTCCTGATTTTCATGGCTTGTTACACAGCCATTCACAGGTTTCTTTGTATGAGCGATATAATCGCAAGCTTTCAAAAGGACAGACAGCATAATGAATGGATTGTAAAACATGCTCATAAAAACAGTAGAGTGTGTCTAGAAGTGTGTGTTATCTGCTTTTGATTTACTGTGTACCCTGTTTTGCATTTGCCCGTCATTTGCAAGTTTTCTATTAAAAATAAGCATTTAATGGGCATGCAATTAATTTTAATTTTTCTTTTTTCCCCCCGCAAGGTGATAAAAAAGTGTGGGGTGGGTGGGGGTGGGGGGCATTCTCCAGTCCTGACAGAACATTGATATTATAGCCATAGAGTTCATTACAGCGTAATTAATGCATGCTAAGTATCTTGTAAATATTATGTGGTGCAAGCTCTAAATAAATACACACTCCAGCTGGAAAGATCCGCTCCACCCCTGCTCGTTCGCTCCTAACCACTTCTGCACAGTCCCCAGGGACTCTCTCTTTCTACAAACGTGTTCCCATCCCAACGTGTCCACCTCTGACTCCTACGCTGTTCAAGGATGTCAGCATTTGCGGATGGGCTTAGCTGGATAGAGTGAGTTCTCAAAGGGGCTGGGAAAGTCTTCCTCTCCTACCTTTGAGACGATACCTCCCCTCAGCCTCTCATCTGCTATCTGTACTTCCTAAAGGAAAAAACAACAACAACAAAACCCCCCAAGCCTTAACACCCTCAGTGAGAGAGGTGGTTCCAAATGCAAACCGCTGGGGTTGGGGTCCACCTCAGGTAAATGCTGATCTAGAATAGATCTTCTGGTTGGAATGGAACAGTCATGGGACCACGAGGTCTTGAGATTCCTGGGAAGAAGAATACCTAGAAGAGGGGACAGGGCCCCACGAGTGTGGCCGAAGGGTCCAGAGAAAAACTTGACTCACTTTGAGTTAAGGAAGTCCAAGTGTATACTATGACACCATGGTCCTAATGTTCACTTTCCCGGAGATACCAACAAGACAACATGTGAACGTCCTGAGCACCGATATCAATAGGCAAACCAGCTGAGGGTCTTGAGCTCACGATGTCAATTGTAGGCAGGGATTATTAAAAGTCTGGGCGCAGGGCAGCCTGAGGTGGCTCGGCTGGTTAAGCCTCTGACTCTTGGTTTTGGTTCAGGTCACGATCTCACGGTTCATGGCTTCTTGCCCCATGTGGGGTTCTGCACCCCACAGGTGAGGAGCCTGCTTGGGAGTCTCTCCTCTCTTTCTGCCCCTCCCCTGCTCACTCTCCCTGCCCCCCTCTCTCAAAATAAATAAATGAACATTAAAAAAAACCCCAACCCTGTTTGAGCAAAAAAGGATGGGGCATGGAGATAATCCTCGTAAAATAATAAGGGCAGAGCCTGGCGAGATGGAACCTTCAGCACATGCTGGTGTTGTGCCTTGTTAAGGCACATGGTCTCTTCTCCTGGCATGGTCATGACGCTAGAGAAATTCAGGCCTCTAGTTCTGGTGGAGGTAGAAAGGGGACCTCATGGAGCTAGTTTATGGCTGATTTTTTAAAATTCTTATTCTCACGGCTGGGATGTACGAAAGGATACAAAGTGAAAGCAGCAAGGGGAAAAGGCACATGGGACAAGCTCTGAAGGAAACCAGGCACCAGCTCCCAAGGCTTCAATCCTCTAAGCATGGGCTTGCAACAACACGGGTAAAATGTTGTCTACCCGGAAAGCTCCCTAGAGACTCAGGGCCCGTGGGCTTTAGTGGAAGCTGGTCACATAGGCACCCTTCCCTAGCGCATGCCCCAATTCTGGGCCCCCGATGTTCAACATAAACTGCAGTGGACCTTTAAGCAACATGGGTTTGAACCGCGAGGGTCCACTTACACATAGACTCTTTGTTCGATTAAATATTGTGCAGCACCAGTAACGTATTTCCTAGTCCTTGTGACTTTCTTTTTAACATTGCTTTGTTATTTAAGGAGAGTTGACGAACAACGCGAGATTAGTGGCAGGCACACGACGTAGTGATTCGACAATTGTGTACGTGATGCTGTGCTCATCTCAGTGAGTGCAGCTGCCGTCTGTCACCACGCAACGTTACGACAATATCATTGACTGTATTCCTTACACTGTGCTTTTCATCGCCATGGTTTGCTTATTTTATAACTGGAAGTTTGCCTCTCTCACTCCTAAGGGCCGATCTTCTTGAGTATCGTTGAAGAAAACAATCATCCCGATGCCTATATAAAACGTCAAGGAAGATTTTATTCAAAACTATTGCAAATACGAGAGAAAGATGGAACCCAATTCCAAATGTAATAGGGACAGATGAGAACGAACAGGTAATGGGCTGGGTGGGGACGTGGGTGGAACATTAAGTTGGTGGAGAGAATTTGATTGGCTGACAAGGGTGAAGGATTTTTTTTTTTTTAAGTATTTATGTAATTTTGAGAGAGAGACAGACAGACAGGCAGTGGGAGAGGGGCAGAGGAGGAGAGGGAGAGAATCCCAAGTAGGCAGCCCGGAGCCCAGTGTAGGGTTCGTACCCACGACCCGTGAGATCATGACCTGAGCTGAAATCAAAAGCCAGATGCTCAACTGACTGAGCTACCCAGGTGTCCCAGGCGTGGAGGAAATTCTTGAAAAACTGGCTCAGCAGGCCAGGGACCGGGACTGACTAAACTTTAGTCAAGGAGAGAAGACAATCCCTTCTCTCCTTTAAGGAAAGAAGAGTTGGGGCGCCTGGGTGGCGCAGTCGGTTAAGCGTCCGACTTCAGCCAGGTCACGATCTCGCGGTCCGGGAGTTTGAGCCCCGCGTCGGGCTCTGGGCTGATGGCTCAGAGCCTGGAGCCTGTTTCCGATTCTGTGTCTCCCTCTCTCTCTGCCCCTCCCCCGTTCATGCTCTGTCTCTCTCTGTCCCAAAAATAAATAAACGTTGAAAAAAAAAATTAAAAAAAAAAAAAAAAGGAAAGAAGAGTCATTAGTCTTTCCTCTGGACGATATAAGTCCCTTTCTTACTTGGTCATCTTTTGTTTGAGAAGAACCAGGTGAATCTTCTGTTGAGACTTAGTCCTAGAGGGTTCTTCCTGGAGGGTGTGAGCCACCAGACATCTTAAGAGGACCTACTTTTTAAAAATACTTGGCTCCATTTTGTGAAGGTGGGAATTTGTTCTTAGAAGGACAATGGATTGACATCACACACACACACACACACACACACACACACACACACACACAAAGAGGGTATATCAATCGGGATTCAACCGAGAGACTTAACCAGTAGGGTGGATATATGTTCATGCATTTATTGCAAGGTTTATGTGACGGTGGGGGCTGGCTGTGTCCAAAATCCATCAGGGTATAACACTGTGAAGGGTAGATCCCGCATGGGCTGGAGCTGGGGGTTGCAGGAGGAATTTTTCCCCTCCCAGGGAAGTCCCAGCCCTGCTTTTAAGGTTTTCCAATGGATTGAATCAGGTCCACCCAAATTATCCAAAATAATCTCCCTTACTTAAAGTCAACTGATTAAGAACACCTAGGTATTTGATTGAATAAATGGGGACTGTAGCTGAGCCAGTCGGGTGGGGCGGGGTGGGGGGGAGGGGGACACCACCACCACCAAAGCTAATGAAGCTTTGCTTTAAGAAATACAAACCTGGAAATAAGGCAAAAGAGATAATAGTGTGACCCTCTAATGCCACGTCAGAGCGTTTTCTCATATGTCCTCAAGAGGATCGTCTGACTCTCTCAGGACTGTAACTGGGTTTGACCGACAACCGATTCGGACGCAAACATTTCACGGTCCTGTAAAGCTATGGACAAACGTGTGGAGAACTGGTGATGTGTGACGATGTTTTCTTTCCTTCTGCTTGGGAAAAAAATAACCCCAAAGGCTTTATTGCCCTGCAGGACCTCTCCCTAGTTTTGTACCTAACGTGGCGGTCTTACCTTCGCATTTGTCCATGCGTTATAGAAATCCTAGTGTCTCCTCCTCCAGGAAACCACTTCTGTCATTCTGCTGGCTTCCCCAGGAAAGACTTAAATGAAACTCTGACATGCAGTCATTATCTATCTGTTTGAAAATGATGTTTTTAACGATTTGACAATGACGCTCCGACAGGCACAGAAGGGGGGTATAGTCACGGATGGGTGGTTGGGTAGGAAAGAGACCTTGGAGAGAGAGAGAAGGGGGTAGCTGTTTGTGTATGAAGGGGTAAGTTTCAGTCCAAAAGAGGTAGAACAAGTCTCACTGGCTGGCTGGAGACAGACCCGTGGGATTTAGTTCTTCAGAGGATAAGGACAGACTTTGCTAAGCATCTGAGGGGGCTGAACTAACCAGCAACAATTTTCCATGCCCTTCCTTCCTACCAACCCCCAAACCGGAGAGCGTGAGAGAACATTCTCACACAGCTCCTGTGTAAACCAAACAAGGAGCCCTCCACAGTGGTACCGCGACCGTGGTTGAATTGAAGGTCAAAGGCAAGCGATACTCGGGACGGTCTCATCCAGTGCCTTTTAGGTTCTGAAATTTCCACCACCGGTTGTTCCTTGGGCTTCAGGCTTTGACAGCCGTGATTCAAAGCAAGGGGTTATCAATCCTTCCCAAAGGCTTCTTCTTAATTGCTTTTATCATGTAAATGGATCCCATATTAGGACACTGGGTATAAAATACAGGTAACCAAATTTACTCTTGGAGCCATTTAAAATTTTTTTTTTCAACGTTTATTTATTTTTGGGACAGAGAGAGACAGAGCATGAACGGGGGAGGGGCAGAGAGAGAGGGAGACACAGAATCCGAAACAGGCTCCAGGCTCCGAGCCATCAGCCCAGAGCCCGACGCGGGGCTCGAACCCACGGACCGTGAGATCGTGACCTGGCTGAAGTTGGACGCTTAACCGACTGCGCCACCCAGGCGCCCCTCTTGGAGCCATTTTAAAGTGTGTAATTCAGTAGCATTAGGTGCCTTCGCAGTGTGGTGCCACCCTTGCTGCTGACTAGTTCCCGAACATTTTCATTACCCCAGAAGGAAAGAAACCCTCTACCCATGAGAGAGTCCCTCCCCCCTTTTCCCCTTCTCATAGCCCCTGGCGACGACTTGCTTTTTGTCTCTATGCCTTGTACACTGCTTTATTATGTTCCTCAACACTCACATGTTGAACCCTAACCCCCGGGGGGATTAGGAGGTGAGACCTTCGGCATGTGATTAAGTTTAGATGAGGTCATGAGGTTGGGACTCCATGATGGGATTAGGGTCCTTAGAGAGATTGGAGGGTCCTAGGAGAGATTAGAGCTCTCTGCCCTCTCCGCCGTGTGGGGACACAGCCAGAAGGCAGCTATCCACAAGCTAGGAAGTGGGTTCTCACCATGTGTTCAATCTGCAGACACCTTGACCTTGGACTTCCAGTCTCCAGAACTGTGGGAAGTAAACGTCTACTGTTGTTACAGCAGCCTGAACTAAGACTACGGATTTGCCTATTCTGGAGACCTCATACATCCATGGCCTTTTGTGCAGTATGAGTATTTTTTCCATTTTTTATTTATTTTAGAGAGAGAGGGAGAGAGAATCCCAAGCAGGCTCCATGCTCACCACTGAGCCCGATGTGGGGCTCGATCCCACGACCCTGGGATCATGACCTGAGCTGAAATCAAGAGTCGGGCACTCAGCTGACGGAGCCACCCATGCGCCCCCATGGTACAAGCATTTTTGATGAAAGGGAAGGGAATGACTGGAGAGCCCAAGTCCACAGAGGAGAAAGAACAGAGAGTGAGACTTGCGAGCATGGGATACGGTCAGAGGCCGCCTTAGAGCCCCTCTGCAGGTCAGGAAGGAGAGGCATGGTGGCAGAGTCCCCGTGAACTGCGTTGACTTCATTGGCCCATCTCTGTACATGGCTTCCAAAACGAGTTACAAAGGGCCAGGGTGAGCGTCTTACGGTGCAGGTGTGACTTTTATGAAGACCAAATAAAAGTGGCCCTAGTCCCCGAGCCTCCTGGGAGAGCATCATTCAGAGAGGTGGGCAGGCACCTGCCAGGGCGGGTCCGTACCCAGGCTCTGCGCTCTGTGACCCCACCTTCTCCCCCGCGAATCTCTCTTCCCTCTGTCTGGCCCGCCCAACGGCAGCATGGCATTCCACAGGGTGAATTTGCACCCCCCACCCGCAGCTACTCAAACCCACAGCAGAACTTCCGGGCAATCTGAAGCCCTGCTTGTTTGCCACCATCCAGGCAAAGCACACGGGAGCCCTTTTGGGATCCAAGCATGTTACAATCAAGCCACTCCAGGCGCGGGCCTCTAATAGTACAGTAATCAGTGGTAATCACCCATACAGTTTATGTACAGGAGGGCCTAATAGGATGCATGCCTCTGTGGTGAATACATTTTCATTTATAGGACTAAACGCAGGCATACATTACCCGTTTAATTAAAAACAAAATTCTCCAGCCAACAATTTGCTCCCTCTCCTGGGTGCATGCTACATACATTAGCGATGTTTCCTTTAAATCTACTGATTACGTATTCCTCAAGTAACTTGTCATTGTGTGTGACCGCCTGCAGTGTCTGAAGGGAAACCCTTGCTCCTGGCTTCTCTGTGCTGAGAAATCAGGGTCCCCGCGTGTTGCTTGAGTGCAAATATGGGACCCAAGCGCAGATAGATAGATGGGTGACGGTCCCTGTTACGTAGGATGCCAGAGGGCAGTGGCCGTCTGGTCCGGACAAGGGGAAAGCACTGGGAGCTCACTCTTTTTTTTTAATGATTTTTCCAAATGTTCATTTATTATTTTGATGGGGGGAGGAGCAGAGAGAGAAAATCCCAAGCAGGCTCCGTGATGTCAGCACAGAGCCCGACGCGGGGCTCGATCTCACAGACGATGTGATCATGACCTGAGCAGAAATCAGGAGTCAGACGCTTAAACAGCTGAGCCACCCAGGCGCCCCTGGCAGCTCACTACTTCTAGGAGTTTTAAATACTTCTCGCGTATTTGCCAGATGCTCTTCTCCTTGGCCCCTATCTTGGATGTAACCAGACGCCATGTGTGCAGGTTTGGGATGGTTTTCTCATTGAAGGAAAACAGGTGTCTCCAACACATAGATGACGTATTGACAGTCTTGCTGAGCCCCACGCGTGAAAAGTTGGACGGGGGTTGAAAGGACTGAAGAAGGTGGCATCGCCAGCTGTCGCCCAGCCTTGAAAACGTCCAGATGCCCTCCTCCATGGTGTCCGTGTTTTCAGATGCCCTGTGCTCCTGACCGCGAATCCTTCCCTTCCACATGTGCATGCATTTACAGAAAAACCATGGATTGCAAGTAACTTATTCGGCGAGTTTTCTGCAAGACGAGCAAACATTTCTAATACATCTCGAGTCGATAAACAAGGGGTGTCTTGCAATACGAGTCGTACGTGATGCCGAGCGTCACATGATCACAACTGAGCCAATGGTTCTTGAAATTCGCTGTGATATATGAGTTCTTTGGATTACAAGCATGTTTCTGGAATCAGTCATGCTCACAGACCAAGGTTTTACCGCGCTTACGTGATGAGCATGAGGAACAGAAGAGTTCCATCTTCAAAGAGCTCAAGGGTTGGGGTGGGAAGGAGAGGACTCAAAAGAATAGTCCAGTAACTTTGTGTCTTTTCCACCGCTGTTCACGAAACAAGAGTGGAAGTTATTTGAAAGAATGATTCAACGGGCTTCCATTTATGGAAAGACGAAGTCCTGGGGATGAAAGGCACAACATAGGGAATAAGGTCAATGGTGTGGCGATTGTGCTGTGTCATGACAGAGGGTAGCCACACTTTGGAGCACAGCATAATGTGCAGACTTGTCAAATCACTGTGCTGTATTCCTGAAGCTAATGTAACATTGTGTGTCAGCTGTACTCAAATATGAAAAATAATACTGATAAAAATAACAAGGATAATAAAAGTTGAAAAATAAAAGGATGATTGAAGAACAAGATAATACCATTAATGCAGGATGAAACAGGGGTATACGGGGTGGGGGGAGGGGTAAAAATGGCGGACTCAAAATGGAGGCAGGAAGGGAGAATATGAAGGAATATGGACTTTGGATTCACACAGGTCCAGATGGAAAACTAAGGTTCACGGCTTTATAGGCATTTCTTGAACTTCTCCTAGCTTCTGTTTGCTTATCTATAGATAAGCAAGAGTAACCAAGAGTATATAAACCAAGAGTAACAAGTCTGGCAGGATAATATCTGGATGTGTTGACAGAAGCATATTCCTTGTCTTTCCTCCCTCCCTGCTCACCCCCTTCAATTTACTATACTCCTGGCCCTTCCTCATGTAGTTGGTGTGCAGAAAAGAGTTAACATTATAGGCCTAAATGCTCAACTTGGAAAGACCTGCTTGGGAGGTGGACCCTTGGCTGTCATCTGGAAACTTGGATTCAACCTTGATTGTTGCTGTATTGAACGGGCATGAGGGAATGGAGAGGCTCCGGGTTCATTTTCTGAATTGTGATTCGAATGCTCAACCGCATGGGTGAGGTGGTTGTTGATGAGGATGGGAGACCTAGGATCTGGTTTGGGGGAAAGACAATGAGTTCAACAGCTGTGATACTGAGTTTCAGCAACCTCTGGGATGTGGCGAGGTCCGTATGTGGTCTGGAATTCAAGGGGGTGGCCCGGGATGGGAGATATAGAGATGGAAGTAGTCAGAGTATACCTGGAGAGTCAGAATTACGAAATGGCTAAGAGATGCCGGGTCCCTGAACCCACATTGACCAGAAGTGATTCTTGATTTGCCACTTAACTCACTTCTTGGCCTTGGGCAAGATAGTAACCTCTCTGTGTTTCAGCTTACTCACTTAGATCATGAGATATTGACGGTCCATACCTACTTCTCGGGTGGCTGTGAACATTACAAGTGTTAGTGCACACAAAGCTCCTGGAAGAGTCCCTTGCATATCAGCAAACTTAAGGAAAGAAAGAGAAGAGAAAGATCCAATATGGAACCCTGCCATCCACTTGATCCTTAACATGTGGGTGAAGGAAGGGCCCACATGTGGGTGAAGGAAGGGCCCAGCCTAGCTTGTGGGCAAGATGCCATCAGTGTGATGGTGAGAACCTAGGAGAAGTTATCACAGAAGCTAAGGGGCGAGAGAGTAAGAAGTCACTAAAGGAAACAAAAACCAGCATCAGATGTCTCAGACGTCCAGTAAGTTAAAGACTGAATAAGCACTTGCTTATGTACTCACGTGACAAATATTTTTTTCATGTTTATTTTTGAGAGAGAGAGGGCGAGAGAGAGAGAATGTGTGAGCCAGGGAGGGGCGGAGAGAGAGAGGAGGGGGACTGAGGATCTGAAGCGAGCTCCACACTGACAGCCGAGAGCCCGACGCGGGGCTCAAAACCATGAACACTGAGATCACGACCTGAGCCAGAGTCAGACGTTTAACCTACGGAGCCCCCTGGGCAGCCCATCACTTGACAAATATTAACATGTTTGCTTGGACCCAAGCAACAAAAAATCCCAGCTCTCACGGAGCTCACTTTCTCACCGGAGGATGCGGACGTGGTCAGAAAAGAGAAGCGAATTGCGTGTTTTGGCAGAAGTCCCATGGAGACAAATAAATCAAGGAAAAGACACGGGAATGCCCGGGAGGGGACGCATTGCTATTTTCTATTGGAGCAGGTCGGTATTGTAAATTGATGGATTTAGAGAAGGTCGCACAGAAAAGGGGGCATTTGAACAGACTATTAGTGACCTTAGGTTGTAGCTGTTTGTGGAGTAAATGAGAGATAAGGAAATGGAAGCAGAAAGCATGAAGTGCTATTTCAAAAACTGGACCTTGGAAAAAGAAGGAGTGACATCGGATGTAGCTGGAGAGGGACTCAAGGTCAAAGGAGAATGTGTATTTCAAAATGAAAAGACTTTGGCCTATTCATGATGACCCCCATTTTAGAGATGAACAAATTAGGGGGGAGAAGCAAAGCCTTGCTCAAATGTCCACCGCGCCGGAAAGTGACAGAGCCAGAATGCAAAGCCAGGGGGGCTAGGATGCCGAGAGCCCGCAAGATCCCGGTGTAGACGGCTTTCGCACACAGCCTCATCGACGGATGTCTAAGAACGTGCTGCCTGCCACCTCAGCCAAGGTGTGAATGTCATTCGACATCTTTCTCGGTGTCTGTCCAGCTATGTCCCTCATTCCCCACTGGGGATGGTCAACATCTGTACCTCTTTCTCTAAAACCACTTGTCTGCTGCTGGGACGCAGGCAGGCAGGGTTAAGGGATTAGAATATATTGTCAAGAAAGTGTTTAAGGTAAGGGGCCCTTGAGTTTGGGCGGGATAGAGACAGAATCATGCCCAGGAACATAGGGAGAGAGCCCAGGTCTCACATGCGATCAAGCTGATCAAGGGCCAGAAAGTGTAGGTGGGATGTTTCTGGAAGGTGATTAGACAGGCCTTTGCACTGGGGGAAAGTTTTAAGCAAAGGGTGCAGAGTTATTAAAACCTAAATTGCAGCTTAAACTATGTACAAAGCTATTCCCATAGTTTGTATTTCTTTGAAGTTTCTCTAAAGCTTTTAAATCTTCCATTCCTCATTTTGCTGCACCTCCACCTTGGGCATCTTTTTGTTTTTAATTTTTTTTTTCTTTAACGTTTGTTCATTTTTGAGAGACAGAGAGAGACAGAATGCAAGCAGGGGACGGGCAGAGAGAGAGGGAGACACAGAATCGGAAGCAGGCTCCAGGCTCCGGGCTGTCAGCACAGAGCCCGACGTGGGGCTCGAACTTACGAACCTTGTGATCATGACCTGAGCCAACGCCAGACGCTCAACCAACTGAGCCACCGAGGCACCCCCGTCTTTGGCGTCTTTAATCTCTTTTTGATCCCCCGCTGAAGACCTGAACCTTCTCTCCTACACCTCACCTAGCCCACAGCTTGACATGTGAGGGAATTTCTATTTCTGCCCTCCAGCTTTGGGCAGAACCAGTAAGAAGCAGTCCCAGAACTCTACTGGAATAGATGACACAGTTGACCCTCCCTGTGTCCCTTGCATCACATATGCAGATATAACTTCTGTTCATCTAAATACATCTTCCTTTATCCTAAAAGGGAAATACCGGGAAAAAAAAAAAAAAAAACCTTCATTAGTTTAACCTAAAAGGACTGGTATGGAATTTGTATTTTTTTTCCTTCATTATTACTTGTTTTAAACGAAAGTCTTCCTAATTTCTTTTATTTTTTTAATTTTAATTTAATTTGAGTTTTTATTTTAGAGACAGAGTGAGTGAGCAGGGGAGAGGGACAGAGAAAGAGAGAGAATCTTTTTTTTTAATTATTTTTTTAACGTTTATTCATTTTTGAGAGACAGCATGAGCGGGGAAGGGGCAGAAAGAGGGAGACACAGAATCTGAAACAGGCTTCAGGCTCTGAGCCGTCAGCAAAGAACCCGACGCGGGGCTCGAACTCACAAACCTGAGCCGAAGTCGGACGCTCACCCGACTGAGCCACCCAGGCGCCCCGAAAGAGAGAGAATCTTAAGGAGGATCCATGCCCCTCACAGAGCCCAATGTGGGGCCCGATCCCACAACCCGGCGATCGTGACCTGAGCCGAAATCAAGTCAGGCACTTAAGAGACTGAGCCACCCAGGCGCCCCAATGACACAAAATTCTAAGTTGTCATGGTTTATAACATTTTCAGATGTTTTATACTTGGTCCCATGGCAAATTGGATTCAGTGCTTCATTCTAGTATCGTGGCCAACCTTTCATCATTGTTCACTTCTTGGCTTAAGTTTATTCTTTGGTGGTTTATTTAAGAAAGGTTCATGAGGACGTTATTACGTAAGGCCTTGGAAGACCAAAGATGTTCGTGCTTTATACTTGAGTGACAGCTTGGCTGGGTATGAATTCCTTAAATTACACTCTGTTGATATTGCTCAAGTGGTTTTTGTCTTGTTTTGCTTTGGTTTTAGTAATGAACTTGGTATAGAACGATAGGAGGCCATTTGGGGTTTTCTTTCTCTCTACATAGAAGAAATTTGCTATTTTTTGCTTGTCTTCGCTTTTGCCTTCTTTCTTTATCTTTGAAGCCTGGTAAGTCCACACAGGCACACTGAGTGTTAGCTACTGTTCTTTTTATCAATGCTGCGTGATTCCATATCAATCATCTCTTTTCTAATCCAGTGGTAAACACTTCAGACCTCAGTCCAAAGCTGGGGCTTAGTTAACAGGATGTCCGTTCTTGGTGGCCCCTGAATTGGACCCTGATAGATTAATTCTTTTTTTTTTTGTCCGATATGTATTGCTAAAAAGTTCTTTTTATATATGCTCCCCAAATATCCATCCTATAATTGTCAAACATCCTTTCCAGTTTCCAACCAATCAAAAAATGTATTGGGTGTCTACTCTGGGCCTCTAGTTACGTTAAGTCCTGCTAAAAGATAAACTGAGGCATATTCAGATTTTCAAGAGTTTATGTGAGCAAAAAGGGATTCAACTTGAATCAAGCCGTATCCCATCTAGCGGGTAGGAAAGGTGTTTCAAGGAGCCGTACAAAATGAAAAACTTTTATAGGCGGGAGGGAGCTGGAGCAAGGAGAAAAGGCAGGGTGGTTATTGGAAGGTCATGTTCCTTTAGGGGATCATCTATTGGGCAGATTATCTGCGTGGTGCTAATCAGGTGATTCCTGACAGACTGATCTAAGATTCCATTCCTGGGAGAACTGAAATTGTGGGTAAGTCAGTTTGGTGACATAGTACTTAGCATAAGTGACTCCATTTTGGACTGGTTGTCTTGTTTTCTTTCTTTTTTTTTTTTTTTAACAGCATTAAAGGGGATAAGTGTTATTATTTTTTTTTAATGTTTATTTATTTATTTTCAAGAGAGAGAGAGCACAAATGGGGTAGGAGCAGAGGCAGGGAGACACAGAATCCGAAGCAGGCTCCGGGCTCCGAGCTGTCACCACAGAGTCTGACGTGGGGCTCGAACCCACGAACCAGGAGATCGTGACCTACCTGAGCCGAAGTCGGGCGCTCAGCCCACTGAGCCGCCAAGGCGCCCCAAGAGGATAGATACTCTTAAGAGATCCTAAAACTTGTGGGGACATAGAAAGCAATTTTAAGTTTTATTTCAGATTTTGTTGCTACTTACTGTAATTACGAGAGCTTAGTTGAGGAGACAAAGGTGAGGCAGTTTCGTGCAAGCTGTAAATTTTGAATTGGAAGATGCGTGGGTAATATTTGGATGAGTGAATGGAGAGAGACAGGACATCCCAGGTAAGTCATGGTGAGGACAGTGAAAATACTTTTTATATTAATTCAGAATCGGCACATAGTAAGGACACTAGCAGGAAACTGCGTTCGCTTCAGGAAGACCAGGGTATAAGACAGGAGGCTCCACATACGAAGCAAACGAGGTGGGCCAGTGGTGGCTGGTCTTTACTGGCAGACCCAGGGCGAGGCAAACCTTTTGGGGCATCGCAGACGACGGAAATAAATGATGGCAAGTTCCAGATGTTGAGTCAGTCCAGTAGGAGTGGTTCTTCACGTTGCTTCGGATCATGAACAAAAGGAAGGGAGAAGCTTCCCGAGCACAGCACGGAAAAGTGAGCTTAGCGCTAAGTGCTGAGGCCAGGATGGAAGGGGACAGACGGCTCTTGTCATTTGAGGTCTGCGTTTGTAAGGATCGGGTTTGTTTTTTGTTTTTTGTGTTTTGTTTTGCGATGGGCAGCCTGAGATGATGACTTCACGTAATTGAGGCAATATTTCAAGTGACATACGCGTGTTCCTGCTGGATAGATCTTCTTCTCTAACTAGCCATCGTCCTATTTTATAATGTTATCATATTTTTAATTACAGTCTACATACTTGTTTACGGCTATTTGCCATATATCCAGGGTGACATTATGATAAATTAGTTTTTAGCCATTGTCTCTGGCTTCTCTTGGCTACAGACTGGGCCATAAATATGGCACCTGAGAACGCTTGTTCAGATTATTTATCACGCTGGTGGGTGACCTCCATAGCAATGGCCCGAGGCAGAATGGCCTGACTTACAGGAACCCTTGGAGGGGGAACGTCTGCATCCACACTACGAGGCTCTCACATTAAAACGTGTCTGGGAGCAGTGTCGACTGCTTGCGCGACCGAATATTTAGGGAAGGGTGTGGTACCGGGGCTCCTGCCTCTCCCCTGATGGCTGTGGCTGTTGGGCCACGTAGAGTGAAAGGTGGTTGGTAAACCAAGAAGAAGGAAAGTGAAAAAGCACCCGGAACTGTGGCGTGTACATAGGAAGTTTCAGGAAATGGTAGCGTCTCTTCTCCCTTCCGCCAGGGCAGAGGGAAACGGACCAGAAATGGACAACAGCAGCTTACTGAGATGCCTCATGTTGGCTACCTCCGAGTGCAGCCAGAGTCCATATGAAACAGCCAGCCGGGCAGGAGTCTCATGGTGTTTCTCTTACTTGTCCAGCAGTGGCTTGCCTGTGTTAGGAACGGGGCTCCTGCCTGTTCCACTTGGGCCAAATCCCATTTACGGTAGCGGTTGTAAGAGCTGCTTGAATTTGTTGAGCGTGTGTCATAATGTGCCAAGTGCTTTCTACGAACCGTATCACGGAATCCTCATATAGGCGCATGAAGACGAGACACAGAAGCGTGAAGCCTTTTTGCTCGAGGTCACCGTGTAGGCACGCCTGTGGAGCCTGGGTGAGAATCCACGTTGGCACGACTCCAAATCCCATGCCTCTCACCATCTACTTCTCTTCCGGCTCTGGCTTTGTTCTCATGGAATAGAGTATCGGCCCCGGGAGCCCAGGTCCCCAGCGATCGGTTTTCCTATCCCTCTACAACAGTATTTCATTTCTGTGTCATCAATATCTGTGGCTCCGCCCTCAACCCTTCCACTTGCTTTGCTTCCCCGGGCCTCCACGAAATGTCACTCTATGGCTGCCATTTGGGAAAGAGACACAAGAAAAGAGGTGTCCTGGGCTTCAGTGGTGCCAACCGCCCACGTACGATGGAGAGACGGTTAAGTGGCTACCTCGTGAAAGCCAGCTGCACTGGGATGACACAACCAGGAAAAGGAAGAGGAACAGAGATTATAGCGATAATGGCACTGGGTATATGGAGGCCATCACCGGAGAAGTGCAGATGCCAGTTCCTGTCTTGGAAGGAAAAGGCAGAACTAAGGGGCAAAGTTATGTCTCGCGAAGGATGCCGAAAGCCAAGTAAGTCCAATAGGTCAGTAACTGGGAAGTCAGGGGACGTATCAGAAACAAATAAGGGGCAGCCTATCGACTACTGGTGGGTAATGAGCCTCTGGCTTGGGCTTCATTTATAGGATTAAGTGTCTTCCTACTTACGAACTTGGCAAGTTTAGGGACCCTCTTAGCAGTCGAAAATTACCTCCATAAGCACTTGAACTTACATAGCCAGAGATCTGGATTATTGCCTCTTCTTGTTCCAAAGCTTAAGAACAAGATTGATGCCCCATGGCCCTCTACGGAGCTTGGAACCACCCTACTTGCATAGTCGGTGTTTAATAAATAACGCTGTTGACCTCTGTGGATAAAGAATAGCACCAATTTCATGCCCTACCCCCCACGTCCCTCAGAGGAAAATTGTAATGTTGCACATGGGAGCAAAAAGGGCACCAAAGGGATGTTTGACATTTTAAGAGCCGATTTCAGATGCTCAGAGACATCTAGCGAGGCGTTGCGTTTCTGCCCTAGCAACATCTATGATATATTCACAGCAGGTAGCATCCAACAAAACCCTGCCATCACACGGGGTTAGCTATTTGAGGGAGGCAGGTCAGAATTCCAACAAAAGTTTTGGCAACAGAGAAGCGTGGAACACAGAATCCCTTGCTGACTGAACCAAATCCCTGGACACAGAGAGAGAACAACTGAAGGGAGGCTCTGATGAAATAAACCAGCAATCGCGCTCAGAGAGCCAGACGGCTGGAAAGAGCATTGCCCCCACCCTTACAAAACAAAGCAAGAAATCTAGACACGTTGAAAATGTATTGCTTTTCTTGAGTGCATCAAAAAACCCCAGCAAAGGTGGGAGAGAGATGGCAGGAGAGAGATGGGTATTTGCAGGGAGGAATGGGATCTTAGCTTCGGGTTACCTGGGCACGTGTCACTTGATGTCTCATAAATGGGTAAGCAGATTCATCTGGGACTGTTTCCATATTGCCGAAACTTGTTAGTGCAGGCTGGTGTGCGAGTCGGGCATCCTTGGAAACTGCAGACACGGGCAAGTTCATGCTATAGCGCTCTCTGGGGGGGGGGGGGACTCAAAGCCAAGTGGGTGACTTCATGCTACATAGGAAAAATCATAGGGAAAAATAGGGATCATAGGGAAAAATCATGTGGCAGATTAACCCACATCCTATACACAGGAGGCCGCTAGAGGAATCCGAAACTCCCGACGTGCTGAGCATACCCAGAGCGAGGACCAAAACCCAGGCCAGCTGGGTTGGCATTCAGCTAACCCCCTCCTAACTAGGTGAACAAAAATCTCCACGCTAACAGCTTAGCAGATGGAAAGGCATCATCTCCAAGCACGAAAAATATTTCTCTCAGTACTGACGGTCCCACCCGACATACGTGGTCTTCCGCAGTTATGGGGCATATAAAAAGGGAAGAGAAAACACAGTCTGAAAATACGAAGCAACCCTCCAGAACCAGGCTCAGACACGAGGGTGCTGGAACTCCCAGACAGGGAATTTTCAACACCTGTGACTCGTATGTGAAAGATTCTAAAGGAGAAGAGTAGACAACATGCGAGTTCAGATGGGCACTCTCTGGGGAATTAAAATAGCTATCATCCACTAAATTGTGAGAATTCTGAGGATAAGTTCGTTGCTTTAGTTATTTCTGTATTTTTATGACATTAACTTTAATGACTCATTGGTGTTCCTCCGTTGTATGGTTCTAATGCTGGACATCTTGGTTTATTTCCGTTATTACCTGTGGTAAATACTGATGTGATGGCCGGCTTTAAAATAAAGCTTTGTTCTCAAAGTGGAGTGCTTTCTAGGGTACCAGGCAAGTAGCCCTAAGGTATGGACCATCCTGGTGTGTGTTTATAGATTGGCAGGTAGGCGGGAGGGGTCAGATGGTGTGTGAGAGGGGAAAAGGGGCAGGAGACGAGACCTAAGAGAAAAGGCAGGCTCAGATCACAAAGGGGAGCGACATAAACCGGGCTAAAGATTTTACCTTTCGTTCCTAGTGATATGGGAAGCCATTGGAGGATTTTGAGGAAAGAAAAGAAATGGTTAGATTTATGTATAAAAGAACCACTCTGGGGCGCCTGGGTGGCGCAGTCGGTTGAGCGTCCGACTTCAGCCAGGTCACGATCTCGCGGTCCGTGAGTTCGAGCCCCGCGTCAGGCTCTGGGCTGATGGCTCAGAGCCTGGAGCCTGTTTCCGATTCTGTGTCTCCCTCTCTCTCTGCCCCTCCCCCGTTCATGCTCTGTCTCTCTCTGTCCCAAAAATAAATAAACTTTGAAAAAAAAATTAAAAAAAAAATAAAAGAACCACTCTGGTCTTGATACCAAGACTAGATTATTAGCAGCAGGAGCAGGGAGATCAGTAAGGGGGAAACCCCTCAGGCAGCCAGAGTCCCAGCGCGGGAGAAAGAGGCAGTAGCCTGGCTTTACCATTAACTGGCTGAGTGATTTGGGGTAAATCATGGCATTTTTTGGTTTCACTTTTCTTACCTGCAGACACATCAAATACGCGAAGAGAGAAAAATCACTGTCTTTCAGGTTGACAAATTACCAAAAGATAACTGTTAGTTGCTTGTCCTTTCCCGTAAAAAGTGATGCAACTAATCACAGGGTTTTTAGGATTTCCAGGCTTGACAGGCTGAGCTGATCCAGAGAGGGAGAGTTAGGGCCAAAATTAGAGACCCAGACTTAGGCAGAGGTGGCCCCAAGCACACGTTGAACTGAAAGTCTGGGTAGACCAGAAGCACAGAACCATGATTCCCCCCAAAGAGAAGATAATCAGAGAGGTACAACCCCCCAAAGCAGATTTGTTGCCTTCTAGAAAAAAAGAGATAAAATATGTTTATCTCAGTCACTTTTAAAATTAAGAACAGGGGGGGCGCCTGGGTGGCTCAGTCGGTTAAGCGTCCGACTTCAGCTCAGGTCACGATCTCGCAGTCCGTGAGTTCGAGCCCGCGTCGGGCTCTGGGCTGACGGCTCGGAGCCTGGAGCCTGCTTCCGATTCTGTGTCTCCCTCTCTCTCTGACCCTCCCCCGTTCATAAATAAATAAAACGTTAAAACAAAACGAAACAAAACATTAAAAAAAAATTAAGAACAGGGGATTATTATCCCCTGGGGATTAAACTTCTGATCCTATTTTGTGACCAGTTAACAGGGGATAGTGGTAGAAATAAAAAAGGAGAATGTGAGGGTTAATTTTATGTATCAACTTGACTGGGCCATGGGGTGCCCACAAAAAACATCTTCCCGGGTTTCTTTCTCTCTCTGTCTCTGTCTCTCTCTCCCTCCCTCCTATTGGTTCTGTTTCTCTGGAGATCCCTGAGCGATCTGGAAGGTCTGAGAAGGGGCTCAAGGAGTCTGGTGAAATTAGGGCAAAGGAGATGATGTGACCACAGAAGCAAAACAAGAAAGAGAAACAAAGATACAAGAGAAGTGTTGCAAGCCGGAAGGACAGCCAGGCACTTGTGGAAAGGGAGGTGGGAATGTGTTGGGGAGGACACGAGGGACTCCTGGGAGGCTGGTAGTGATCTATTTCCTGATCTGGGTGCTGGTTTTGCTTTGAGATGATGCCCTGAGTCGTGGGTTTATGTTTTGAGCATTTTTGCCTGTTTGTGTTTTATTTGACGAAAATAAAGTTCTCAAAGAAAAAAAGAAAGAAGGAAAGAAACAAAGGGAATGAGAGGGAGAGAATGATACATATGGAGACATGTGCACAGGGAAAGATATAACTCAGCAGGTTTTGAGGAAGCTTACCGAGGGTCCACCGACTTGTTCCTTAGGTTGAGGTATCCAGAGCATTCTCCCACGGCCCAGTACTCCCCCTGCACGACGGCAGCCTTCTGTCCTTCCAGCAGCCTGTCCTTCTCTCCCTCTCCACTTTCTTTTTTGCCTGCATGGAGACATTTCCTGATTGCATCTCCCAATGCCACTGACGCCAGCCCCGAGCCCCTGGGGCCCTTGCTTCTTTCTCTGACCAGCCTGGACCACGACATCCATCATGCCAATTCTCCTGCTTGACCTGCTCACTCCCAGGATCCTCTGTAAGCCTTTCGCCAACCTGCAATCTTTGATCCAACCTCCAGTTTTACTTCTCCTGTCCCTCCCACAGACACCACTTCCGCAGACATTTATCAAAGGCCTATTTTGCTGTGCTGTTCCTCCGAGCTGAGCCCACAATTCGGTTTCACGCTTCTAAGTTCCCAAACAATGCAGGTCCTTCCTTTTCGATGATCTCTTTCTCCCTTGTCTGTCAAACTCCTGCTCGTCTCTTAAGACTATGTGGAGACGGTATATCCCTTCTTCACAAGCAACTAATATCTTACCCTTCCAACTTTGGGCTATTACTACGGGTTGGATTGCACCCCCCAAAAGGATATGTTGAAGTATTATCTTCCAGCACTCTGAATGTGAACTTTTTTGGAAATAGTCTACTTATTTCGAGAGAGACACACAGAGAGAGAGAGCAGGAGAAGGGGAGGGGCAGAGAGAGGGAGACAGAGAATCCCGAGCAGGTTCTGAGCTGTCAGTGTGGAGCCCGACGTGAGGCTCGATCCCAGGAACTGTGAGATCATGACCTAAGCCGAAATCAAGAGTAGGATGCCTAACTGACTGAGCCACCCAGGTGCCCCTGGAAATAGTCTTTGTAGATGTAAAGAAAATAAGATGCGGTGATTAGGGTGGGCCCTAATCCAATATGACTTGTGTTCTTATCGGAAGAGAAGAGATGCACACAGAAGAAAGAGACAGAGAATGGAGTTCTGCCATTACAAGCCCAGGGACACCAAGGGTTGCTGGTAAACCAGGAGCTAAGAGAAAGCAGCAGATTCTCCCCTAGAGCTTCGAGAAAGCACGGCCCTGATTACCCCTGACCCCAGATTTCCGGCCTCCAGAACAGTGTGAGTTACAGTGCCTGGAAAATCGCCATTTTCTGAATAAGAAATTTCCTTAATGCATGGATAACGAAATGTCTTTGACTAGGGATACGTCGTGTATGCGCTTTGCCTATGTGGGACGTTTGTTTTGTCCCTGTATGCCTCAGAACCCCACTGGCAGGGAATGGGCATTCAAAGAACATTGAGTTAGTCATTGTTTACAAGTCTTCAGCTGCTCTCATCTATGAACCTGTAAAGCAAACTTGTTCGGAGATGTGGGACCCGAGGCCCGTTTCGCACCCTCAGCCACGCGTGCCTCGGGAATACTTGAGCAGAGTCTTAGTGGAATGTTCTGTCATGGTTACACAAAGCCGAGACCTTGAAGGGCACGAGAAACAACCGCATGATGCTTGATGGCTAGTTTACAGTTTTGCTCTGAGCTGTTAAGTTTCACTGATTTGGTAATTTTCACTGAACAGAAGGCTCTTCTGAGAGCCACTTTGCGACGAGTAGAAAAGCTGAAACCTTGCCAGAACTCTGGTAGGCTACAGGCCACATCTGAATCCGTATATGTTATCCACGCCAGGCATTGACCTAATAGGCTAGATTAATTTAAGGACCCTTTTTGCTGGGGGACCATGCAAACTTAACTTCTTGGTCGATGCTCCACACCCCTTGCCCACCGCACCACCTAGAGCTCTGACCCTCCTCCAGAAGGGAAGCTAAGTGGAGGGAGATGGGAGACTCTTCTGCCTCTTGGCATCTCTTTTTAGAATCCTGGCTTGTCCTTCCCCCTCACCACCGCCCTTCCTCTCCAGCTCCAGCTCCCGCACACTGTGCGGAACAAGTATATATAACAAAAGTTTGTTGAATGAGTGTTAAACATCCACATAAGCCCACTGGCCCAGGCACACAGAGGCCACAGTTGCAAAGACTCTCCCGTCAATTGGTTTCGCCATACGGAAGCGCGTGTGCCGTTTGGCGGACGCGGCCAAGTGCCTGCATTTGGTGAGCTTAGCGCCGCTGTGAAGGTTTGTTTATGTAGCACCCATTTTTACACATTATCTTATGCGTAACTTCGCTATCAAAACGAATAAAGAGCTGGAACGGCTCTTCCCCCAAAGGAGAGGGGGTTTTTCCTTCTTCCTGCACATTCAGGAAGCATCCGAAATATCATCTTACCGTCAGGCTGACCCTCACCTGGAGTTAGTTGGCTTCTCGTTGCCCTGACAGACAGCCTCTGCCAGGTGAAAAGGCTCGGGCTCTTGGTCACCACTGGGCAATTGACGACACCGCAGTCTGAAGCTTTTGTCTCGCTTACCTGGGGACGGACGAGCCACCGCCGTCATTTAGCTCACGGACGTGGTGGCTCATCAGCGCTCAAGAGTCAAAGTTGACAGCGTTGCTTGAAATATTAATGTTGTAGGGCTGTTTCAGGAAGCCCCGTCCCTGTTCCGAGCCGGCGACATTCTCTAGGAAGCCCACTTCTTTTTACCATTGAGTGCTACACGCCTTTCTTGTCGCAGTGACCATCCTCTTTAACATTGACGAACTATCCCAGTTGGAACCTTTCCTTGTCCAGCTCCTCCCACGAAGAGGCAGAATCTATTCCTGGACCCATGATTCCAGGTTTAGCCCTTTGAGCCTCCTTGCTTTGGCCAATGGGATGGTAGCACACACAACACAAAACAGGAGGCCTTGCAAAATGCCTACATGATTGTCCTTGGCCATGCCCCTGAGAAGGACATGCCTGGGCCAGTCTACTGGCCCCAGGATGAATGAGGTTCATGGGAGCAGAGCCAAGTTGCTCTATCTGAGCTCGACTAGTTTAGCCACACATGCACAGAAGCCTCAGACTGTATAATGAGCCGACCCCCACAATGGCCAACAGATTAGTGAGAACAAAGGATTGTTTCAAGTCGCTCTGTTTTGGGGTAGTTGGTTACCTTAGCCTTATTGTGACTGGCTCTAGACTGAATGTTTCTGTCCCCCCAAAATTCACATGTGAAATCCTCATCCCCGATGTGATGATTTTCAAATGTGGGGACTCTGGGATGATTAGGTCTTGAGGGTAGAGCCCCCATGAATGGGATTAGAGATCTTATGAAAGAGACCCCAGAGAACTCCCTGGACCCTTCCGCCATGTGAGGAGACGGTGAGAAGACGACCGTCCATGAGCCAGAAAGTGGACTCTCACCAGATTCCGAAGCTGATGGTGCCTTGACCTTGGACTTCCCGGCCTCCAGAACTGTGAGAAGTAAATGTTTGTGGTTCATGAGGCACCTGGTTTAGGGTATTGTGTTACAGCAGCCTGAATGGGCCACACATAGCCTAGTTAACTGATACTATGGGAAATTTCAGAGAAAATAAGTGGCCGGAATTGCTCTGGAGTTGTAGTCTGAAGTCTGTGAATAGCCTTAGTTGTAGGCCTTTCCAAGATGCTCTCAGTCTGACTACTCTGCACCAGTTCCCGTCTCTGTGCTGGTCCAAGCCACCATCATCCCTCACCTGGGTTTCTACAAGACCTTCCTACCAACTTAATTGCTTCCACACTTGCCCTCTTACGATATGCTTGCCACACAACTGCCTACATGCACATTTAAAATCTAAAACAGATCATGAACCTTCTCTGTTTAAAAATGAATGAATGAATCCAGACTCCTATATAAACTAGCCTCCTTCCCCTAATGTTCACGTACCCGGTTGGTTCCCTTTGTCCCCTCTGCTGCAGATGCTTGGCTTTCTACTACTTCCCACTTCCTCTTCTCCCACACCCCAAGTTGATTCTTCTCCTGGGGGCTTGACCCCTGCTAGTCTCTCTCCTTAGAATACTCTTCCTCCTAGATTTCCGTATTGTCAACCCTCCTTCAACATCAGCAATAAGGTCTTTGCCTGTAAATGTGCCCCCCTAAACTCATCACATAATACCTTTCCAACAACTAGTGACTCACTATCTTCTACTCTGCTTTTCATACTTCCTCTCAGTCATGATTCTCTGGAAGTCTTTCTACTTGCTTCTTATCTGTTTCTCCGTCTGGACTATGTGCTCCTGGAAAGGAAGGATCTTGTCTAGCTTGTTTCTTGATGTATCTCCAGGGCCTGGAAGAATAGGAGATGATCAAAATGTGTCAATTGAATGCATACATGAAGGAAGAAAGAAAAGGAACAAGAGAGCAGACTTAGAATTAGGTGTTGGTCTGTGGGTCTAATTATGGACATTGATGGATCAAACATCTTTGTCTGGGATTAAATCTGGACCTGTGTCCCCAGGTTAAACAAAAGTCAAAGTTGGAGTGGTACATAAAAGTTAGGTTAAAAACAATAAACTGAGGTTTGATGGGGGGTGGGAAGGAGGGGAGGGTGGGTGATGGGCATTGAGGAGGGCACCTGTTGGGATGGGCACTGGGTGTTGCATGGAAATCAATTTGACAATAAATTTCATATTTAAAAAAAAAGTTAGGTATTAACAAGCATTCCAAGCTCCCTGAAGAATTTGGACCATGGTGTGTGTGTGTGTGTGTGTGTGTGTGTGTGTGTGTGCGTATGTGTGTGCGTGTGTGTGCGTGTGTGTTTAAATTAAAGTATAACTTACCTAAAATATAATGCACGGGTCTTCAATGTTGAGTTGGGTTAAATTTGGCAATTGTCTGCCACCCCAAACAAGACGCATAACATTTTCATCATGACCGAAAGCTCATCCGAGCCCCGTTCTGGTCTGTTGCTTACCCCTCACCATGCCCTTCCCCATCTGCTGATTCCTATCAACAGATTTCTTTTTCCTGTTAACTAGACTTCACAGAAAGTCATAAATACATCGTAAAGACATCCTGTGTTCCTTTTAATACTCAGTATAACGGAGTCGAAATTCATCCAGGTTGTTGTTTGGATCAATTGGTCATTGTTTATGGCTGAGTAGTATTCCAAAATTTATCATTTAACTGCTGGTGGTGAGTACTTTTTTTTTTTCCAGTTTGAAGCCATTACAAATAATGAGAAGGCTGCTAAGAGCATTCTGGCAGAAGTCCTTTTGTGGTCATATGTTTTCATTTCTTTTGGGTAAAAACCTAAGAGTGGGATTGCTTGAGTCACAGCTGATGAATGCACAACTTTTATATGAGAATCGGGCAAAGGGATTCTACTATTTTATGACAATTCCACCTCACATTTCCAGTTGCTTGATAGCTTCATCAACACTGATATGGGCCATCATTTGATGCTAGAGGGCCATCATCCCTCTAGCAAGTGTGAGGGAGCTCTTGTCATTTCCCTAATGACAGATAGACTTACTAGTCATTCATAGATCTTTCCTTATAAAGTATCGATTCTAGTTTCTGCCCATCTTGTATTGGATTGTTTTCCTGCTTTGTTGATTTGTATTCTGGACATGAGTCTTCTGTCAGATATACATATTGCAAATATTTTCTCCCCGTCAGTAGCTTAGTGTTTTTGTTTGTTTCTGTTTTTGTTTTTTACTTTCTTCACTTCTTTTAATGACCTTAATTTTTTTTTTAATTTTGGTAAACTCTAATTTATCAACATTTTCTATTGTATTGTTTTGTGATCCATCTAAGACATCTTTGCCCAGCTCATGAAGATTTTCTCATACCTTTTCTTCTTGTCATATTATGGTATAGATCATTCTTATGTGTGGGTGTAAGAGCCAGCTTGGATTAAGTTTCGTGTGTGGAGTGAGATAGGCTTTGAGATCTCATTTTTATTCACATGCCTCTCCAGTTTGGTCCAGCACCGTGTGTTAAAAAGATGTTCCTTTTCCCGTTGGATTGACGTGGTACTTTTGCTAGAAACTGATTGATTATTCAATTGACTATTCAAGTACCATTTGCTGAAAAGATTATCTTTTCCCCATTCGGTTGCCTTAGCACTTGTGTCAAAAATCGATTGGTCATATATGTGTGGGTACACGTCTGGGTTCTATTTTCTGTTCCGCTCATCTATACCCCAATACCACACTGTCTTCAGAGCTGTAATTGTATAGTAAGTCTTGAAATTAGGTCATACACATCCTCCAACTTGTTCTCCTTTTTCAGAACTGTTTTGGGTGTTCTAAGCCATTCATGTTTCCATAGAAATTTTAGATTTGCTTTGTCAGTTTCTACACCATTCTGCTGATGTGTTGATTGGGATTGCATTGAATCTATGGATTAATTTGGAGAGAATTGATATCTTAATAATATTGAGTCTTCCAATCCATGAAAAAGATGTATCTCTCCGTTTATTTGTCTTCTTTAATGTCTCAGAAATACTTACAGCTTTAGTATATAGATCTAACACATACTTTGTTACATATTTCTACAAGTTTTGAGTTTGATTGCACATCATGGAGTTTTTTAAAAGTTTCATTTTCCAGCTGTTGCTAGCATATCGGAATATAACTTATTTTTTGTATATTTACTTTTTGGCTATAGTAGCCTTTGCGTATAATCTTCATGATTTTCTGCATATGCAGTCATGTCATCTGCAAATAAAAATAATTTTACTTCTTCCTTCCCAATCCGGATGCTTCTTTTATTTTATTTTTTCTTTTTATACTCCCGGATAGGACTTCCAGGGCAATGTTGAATAGAAGCAGTGGAAATGGGTATCCTTGCCTTGTTCCTGATGGTAGTGAAGAAAGCATTAGCCATTCACCATTAAACATGATATTACTTTTAAGTTTTGCATAAATATCCTTTATCAGATTGAGAAAGCTCCCTTCTACTCCTACTCTGACGAGAGTTTTTACCATGAATGAATGTTGACTTTTCTCAAAGGATTTTTCTTCATCTTGAGATTATCATATAATCTTAACCAACTGAGCTCAGACAACTGAGCCACCCAGGCACCCCAACATTCGCCATGCTAAAGCAAACAATGAAGTAGCATTTAGTACATTCCATGTGTTGTGCAACCATCACCTCTATTTAATTCCAAAACATTTTTATCACCCCAAAGGAAACCCCGCACCCATTAAACAATTGTTCCCCCTTCTCTCCTGCCTACAAGTCCCTGGCAAACACCAATCTGCATTCTGTCTCTATGGATTTATCTATTCTGGATATTTCATGGGAGTGAATCACTGACATCTCTTCAGAGTAGGAGATTCAGAAAGTATAGTCCACAGCCAACGGTGGATACAGATATATCTGTTTCCAGCAGCATGGCAGATTTTCTAGCCCTTCTTTTTATTTACTAATTTTTGAATATGAAATTTATTATCAAATTGGTTTCCATATAACACCCAGTGCTCATCCCAACAGGTGCCCTCCTCAATACCCATCACGCACGCACCCCTCCCTCCTACCCCCCATCAACCCTCAGTTTGTTCTCAGTTTTTAAGAGTCTCTTATGATTTGGCTCCTTCCCTCTCTTTTTTTTTTTTTTCCTTCTCCTCCACCATGGTCTTCTGTTAAGTTTCTCAGGATCCACAGAAGAGGGAAAACATATGGTAAATGTCTTTCCCTGTAGGACTTATTTCACTTAGCATCACACTCTCCAGTTCCATCCACGTTGCTACAAAAGGCCAGATTTCATTCTTTCTCATTGCCACGTAGTATTCCATGGTGTATATAAACCACAATTTCTTTATCTATTCGTCAGTGGGTGGACATTTAGGCTCTTTCCATAATTTGGCTATTGTTGAAAGTGCTGCTATAAACATTGGGGTACAAGTGCCCCTACGCATCAGTACTCCCTTATCCCTTGGGTCAATTCCTAGAAGTGCTATTGCTGGGTCATAGGGTAGGTCTATTTTTAATTTTTTGAGGAACCTCCACACTGTTTTCCAGAGCAGCTGCACCAGTTTGCATTCCCACCAACAGTGCAAGAGGGTTCCCGTTTCTCCACATCCTCGCCAGCATCTATAGTCTCCTGATTTGTTCATTTTAGCCACTCTGACTGGCGTGAAGTGTGGTATAACCCTTCTTTTTAAAACAACTAAAAATATTTTGTGGAAAATATTGAGAAAAGCCTTTCTGAGCTGGCAAGAAATTAAGGAAATCTCAGGATTTAAGGGAATCTCAGTTTCATTCCAACAAAATGAAAGTTGGAATTTAAGGGCACCCGGGTGGCTCTGTCGGCTGAGCATCCGACTTTGGCTCAGATCATGATCTTGGAGCTCGTGAGTTCGAGGCCCGCGTTAGGCTCAGTGCTGTCAGCGTGGAGCCTGCTTCAGATCCTCGCCCGCCCTCCACCCAATCACTCTCCCTTAAAAATAAATAAACACTTTTTAAGAAGAAGGTTGGACTTCAGAAGGGAAAAGAGCTTGGATGGTGGCTTTGGCCTTGGTAATACCACCAGAAATGGCTGATATCCCTATGCAGTTTTGGGGGGCCTAATGACATAGGTTGGTGTCATTGAGTGTCTGATTCGATGGGGTGGCTAATAGGAGAACCCCACAAGAACGGTGACCTCTTAAGTCTCATTAAGACTTAAGCCTTAAATGGGGCGCCTGGGTGGCGCAGTCGGTTAAGCGTCCGACTTCAGCCAGGTCACGATCTCGCGGTCCGTGAGTTCGAGCCCCGCGTCAGGCTCTGGGCTGACGGCTCAGAGCCTGGAGCCTGTTTCCGATTCTGTGTCTCCCTCTCTCTCTGCCCCTCCCCCGTTCATGCTCTGTCTCTCTCTGTCCCAAAAATAAATAAACGTTGAAAAAAAAAAAAAAGACTTAAGCCTTAAGTATCGTGGTACGAATAAACGAGACATATACTTTCTCCACATCTCTCTTTGTTCTGGGCCGATAAAACAGATACATCTCCCTTTGAATGTTCAATTACGAATTGGCCTTCATATAGGGTTGTAGCCCTGAATCATCCTACCTGGTTAGCCTGAAATACTTCAAGCTGAGAATTTATCGTGAAGAGATCCTAGGTGGGTAGTGTCACCTAGACTTTCAGTGGGAACCCAACCAATACGTGTTAGAATGTACTGAGCCTTCAATAGATGTCGGCATCTTCAAAAGAGGCCCCAAAGAACATTCACAGATGGCATTTCATGGGAAGATGACTCATATTCAGTGTTCATAAAGCACACAAAAGTGCCATCGTCTGAGCCAGCAGGGCCACAGACAAAAGAATCAGATGCCTCATTATTCAAATGCCAGGATTATCAAACACATAATGTTCAATGACTATGATTAATACCTTTGAGGAAATAAAAGAGAGATGGAGACTGTGGGTACAGAAATGCCCAAGTAGATCAGAAAAGTGAACAACCAAGACTTCTAGATGGCAGGGTGTCTCCTGGAGCAGACTGTGCCACGTTGCCCCATGACTGGGACCCCCCCACCCTTTGAGGTGAAGCTGTGCCAGGAAAAAAAAAAAGACAGGTTTGCTCCCAAAGAAGGTTTGCTCCTAATTAGATCACTTCTTCACGCGTCATCTCCCCTCTATGACCCGCCTACTTTTGGTTACTTTACAGAATCTTTGGGAGTTCCTTTTCGTGTCTTCTCTAGAATTCAGAGTTGTAATTAGCTGGATGGGTGAGCCATAAGAGTATCTCACCATCATGGAACCCAAACCCTACCACAGTATAATGATTAAAAATACTAAATTAATAGGGGCGCCTGGGTGGCTCAGTCGGTTGGTGTCCGACTTCGGCTCAGGTCATGATCTCGCGGTTTGTGAGTTCGAGCCCTGCGTCGGGCTCTGTGCTGACAGCTCAGAGCCTGGAGCCCGCTTCGGATTCTGTGTCTCTCCTTCTCTCTGCCCCTCCCATGCTCATGCTCTGTCTCTCTCTGTCTCTCAATAAAAAAATAAACGCTAAAAAAATATACTAAATTAACATTGAAATATTAACCCATCCTTAGACTTCATTCAAATTTCTTCAGTGACCCAACTAATATCTTCTTTCTGGTCTAGGACCCAAACCGGGATCACACATTGAATTGAGTCACAACTCTTTAGCCTCTAACAATCTAGGACAGTTTCTTGGTCTTTCTTTGGCTCTGCGTTCCTTGGCTCATGGCTCCCTTTCATCTGGAAAGCTAATAATGGTGGGTTGCGTCTTTCCCATACCACATAGCCTGTCCTGGTTGCCATTTTCACATCTCTTTCTCTGATTTTAACTCTTCAGACCTCCTCTTTAACTTTTAAGGACTCTTGTGATTACATTGCTCCATCTGGACACTCCAAATCTAAATCCCCCTTTGCCCTGTGGCTTAATATATGTACAGGTTCCAGGGATTAGGGCGTGAACCTCCTTGGGAGGCCACCATTCTGCCTACCATATGTGTGCTGTAGTTGAAAATCATCTTAACCTTCTTTTCCCACTCTCATGTCAAAATGTCGCCCGCAGTCATGGTTCTTCTTTGTCTAGAATGCTCTAGTACTTGGGGACTTCTGTCCTTCACCCTTAGCCAGCCCCTGGTGGTGCATTCCCTCACTTTTTTCTTTACTGGAGAGAGAGAGAGAACATGAGCAGGGGAGGGGCAGAGAGTGAGCAGGAGAGAGAGAATCTCAAGCAGACTCACCATGGAGCCCAAGGCGAGGCTGGATCCCATGACCTTGGGATCATGACCTGAGCTGAAATCAAGAGTTGGACACTCAACTGACTGAGCCATCCAGGTGCCCTGACTGTCATGCATTCTCTATTGGAAATATCCCTCAAGTGTCAAGGATCAAATTATTGACGCAATCTGTTGGTCCAATAGCCTGACACCAAGTGACACTCCCGCCTATTGCCCTGAAGTTGCTCCCTCTTAATCCCTGGAAGTAGAATGACATTTTACTTAGTGCCGACTATTCTGGATTTTGGAGCTTGCCTCTGGACTTGGTTTGTATCCTCCTCCCCTGTGTCCCTGGGGTTCCTCTTGGTGCCTGTCATCCGTGGGTCTCACTTTCTTCCCCTACACTGGGGGTTCCCTAACATGATTCAAGGAACAGTAGTATTCTAGGATGCACTCCACCATGTGTGTGCACAACACATTTTATAAAAGGAGTTGTCTGTCAGACTCCTCAGGGAATTCCTTTCAATGTCTAAGGGCTTATTCTGTAATAAATACTCTCAAAACCCATTCCGGTTGAAGCCACAGAGGATGAGAGACAACAAAGAGCCTCCTTGAAAGAAAAACTAAGAATAACACAGTCAAGGTGCATAGTGGGTTGACTTGAGTCCTCCCCCCCAAATATATATCCAATCCTAATCTGTGGTACCCAAATGTGACCTTATGTGGAAATGGGGTCTTTGCAGAGGTAGTCAAACTAAGATGAGGTCATACTGGATCAGGACAAGCTGTAAATCCAATGACTTGTGTCCTTATAAGAAGAGGAGAGGACTCTCAGATGCAGAGAAACAGGGAGAGACAACTCCATATGTACTTGGAGGGAGAGACTGTAGTTTTGAGTGCTGGAAGCTACCAGAAACTAAGAAGAAACGAAGAAGGATTCTTCCCCACAAGCCTTCAGAAATAACATAGTCCTGTTGACATGTTGGTTTCAGACTTTCAGCTTCTAGAACTGTGAAAAAAATAAATGTTTGTTGGTTGAAGCCACTAAGTATGTGGTAATCTATTATGGCAACCCAAGGAAACTAATACAAGGTGGTACCTCTCAGAGAGCAGAACTAGAGCTGAAATCACAACTTCTATTATATACAAATTTGGACTTTAATTTTTTTGATGTTTATTTATTTTTGAGAGAGAGACAGAGCACGAGCAGGGGAGGGGCAGAGAGAGAGGGAGACACAGTCTCCGAAGCAGGCTCCAGGCTCCGAGCTGTCAGCACAGAGCCCGATGTGGGACTCAAACTCGGGAACAGTGAGATCATGACCGAAGCTGAAGTCAGATGCTCAACCGAGTAAGCCACCCACGTGCCCCTACACTCCCCTTATTTTTGATGATGGATGTTAGTATTATGAAAGAGAATAAAATGTGGCAAACTATAGTCCCTGAACCAAATCCAGCTGGCTGTCCAATTCTGTAAGGTCCTAAAGCTAAGAATAGTTTCTGTTTCTAAGGCTTTATAATTATTTAAACACACATATTTATATATAAATATAATATAAATATAAATAGATATTTATAATATATTTAAATATAAGTAATATATTTATATTATATAAATTATATAAATTTATATATATTATATATATAATTATATAAATATATAATATAAATACTATATTATATACAAATATTATATTTACTATAAACACTATATCATTATAAGTAATATATTTATATAAAATATACTTATATATTATATAATTACTAGAGTATTATATAAATACTATATAATTATAAGTAATATATTTATATATAAAATATATAATTATATATATTATATATTAATATTATTATATATTAATATTATTATATATTTATATATAAATTATATATTTTATATATAAATATATTACTTATATTATATTTATTATATTATTATTTTTTATTTTTATTATTTATTTATTTATTGTATATTTATGATATTCTATATTATTATATAGAATATTTATTATATTATATAAATTTATTACTTATATTATATTAATTATATATTTTATATATAAATATATTACTTATAATTATATAGTATTTATAGTAAATATAATATTTGTATATAATATATTATTTATATTATATTTATAAATATATTATATCCACATATATAAATATAAATTTATATATATATATAAATAAGTAAATATATATGTGTGTGTGTGTGTGTGTGTGTGTTTGCTATCTGGCCCTTTAAAGAAAAATTTTGCTTACTCCCAAGCAGAGGAAAGAGCACACACTCAGTATGTACTGGGTTCTGTATGTACTGACTTAGGTTATTGTTGCCTCAGTTTCCCCATATGTAACATGAACTACAAAATCCCTGAGATCCCTTCAGTCCTAAGATTTTACATGAATGATATGAGATAGTCCTATTAAAATAGACTCATGTTGATGATATCAGGACCCTCACATCTGTGTAAACGATGGCAAGCAATCATTACAAAGATGAGATTTAAAAGGGCTCCTGTAACAGGTCCCCAGAGAAGCCACAATGTGAGCAGTAAGCTGGGAAGTGGGGGTGTCAGGGAGGCAACGGGTGCCTGGAGAGGAAAATTGGCACTGGGTTCCTACCCTGCATTCATTAGCCCTGGTCTCTGCCTAAGGGAGCTTTGTGACTCAGATTACAAATTTCTCATCTACGACTAACTAGCAAAAAAAAAAAAAAAAAAAGGAAAACACCCATGGGGTGTGTGTATGTGTGTGTGTGTGCATGCAACATCTGATTTGACTACAGCAGCAAGAAATTGGTCTTTTGTGAATTGATGTGATTTAGAGACGCCTACAAAAATAAAAGTATGGTACTCCAGGAAGAGATGACTAAAATACCAGTGTTTTATTGGAAGGCTGCTGTGCAGCTAAAAAATTGTGGCGTTCTGGAAATGGAGAAATTGCATCTTTCAGAGCGCCAGCATGCGAGAGTGCACGGGGAAGTGTGCTATTTGGCTGCACTTCAGCTACCATTAAGCATACCTGATATTTTCCTGTCTTCTCGGTGCTGCTGTGCTGACTTGGAAAGGTGGGTGGGGAACGTGTTCCCCAGTCGAGCACATTCTGTTCTCTCCTTGATGGGATTCCAAACCCGTGACTCCGGTCCTCTCTTCCAGGGAGGGGAAACTCAATCCGTTTTCGTACTGGGTGAAAATGTTGAGTGATGGCCGTGCTAACACAGATCCTTTCCAACCAGCATTTTATGTGAAGAAAGTCTGCTTGGAAATTTTCTGCGCCGGGTTTCGAAGGGAAGAAATGCCGCATTTCTGGCGAGAGGAAGTTTTTCTTTGGGAGAAGGTGAATTAATATAGGGATCCTTAATGAGGCCAACGCGTGTTTCCTTTTCCTGAGTGTAGAGCTCAGAGTGAAAGTCTTCTCTTCTTTTTTTGGTATCTTACATGTGTACTCGAAATAACCAAAGTGTGGTGTTCCATATCAAGCCCGCGTGGCAACTAAACTTCTAGAGTAGAAATTCCTCACCTAAAGACTCAATTTTTAGCAAAAGATCTCTTTTCTACCCAGCTGTCTAGCCTGGTCCATGTTCTGTCTCGTTCTGAAGGAATAACATGTCAGAGTTACCCAACTGATCCCGGAATTGTGTTAGTTTATGTGGCTAGAAGGTGAAGTCCTTCTAGTCCGGAATGATATTAATTAGTGGTCAGGAATCAGAGCGTAGCTTTCTGCGATACGCAATGGCAAGATACAATGATTGCTTGGGTTTACCTGACCTAGGATCTTTGGACAACTAAGCGACCAACGGGCTGGACCAGTGTGAGGAATCCGAGAAATCCCATGTTTTCGGGGGCAGGATGGCCGCTTCTAACAATAGAGAATGACAAGCTCAAGTCCCCGAATCCTTGGCTCAGGGCATGATAAACAAAGACTCCCTAATGGCTGGTTTAAAGAAAAGGCAGAAACAACAACAACAACATAGTGAAACTCTAAATTTCTGCAGCTATACATCTGAGGTAGCCAGCAATTACATAAAGAGATTAATTCTTTGGTTACTGAAGGTCGGTGACAGTTGAATCAATGTCTCGGTAGGTCTCCGGGGATATGCAAACTCCAAACCCACCCTCAGTGTCCCCCACCAGCCAAAGAGGAAGAAAAGCTCTTCTGATGCTCTTACTGAGAACTTTCAGTTCTTACTGAGATGTTCTTCCCCCAGTGTTTGAAGAGGTTGTTTATCCTTTATCGATGACTCTGTAATTCCTTCAAACTCTCAGTTTCCAGAACCAGCGTCAGATCCCGCCGTGCCCGAAGGTACTACGAGAATGAGGGCATAATGAAAGAACGACAGGAACTTGCTATTTTATAAGAGGAAAGGAAGTCGGGTAAAGTATGTGCCAGTAGAACGTAAGCAAGCTTGACCTAGGACCGTCTCCCACAATATTAGAGCCATCTGAATTTACTGACATGAGTAAACTCGTCAGAGATTCTGGATGCAATGTGCTACTCCGAAACGAGTTTTCCTTCTAATTTTTTGTTCTTGTTGTTGGTAGACTGAAACGGAGGCTGAGCGAGGTTCAGATATGAGAAACTACTTGATATAACATAAAGGTCTTCAGGGCAGAGGGATTTTGCAGTGGATTTATCATAGGGCTTCCAACCATCTCCCTAATAGTATCAAAAGCCAGAGAAAGAGACACAGCCTTTCACAAAGGGACTTGTAACCATTTACAGGCATAAAGGTACTGGCTTTCTGGGTATGATTAAACAGTGGCTCTGAGTTAGTGCTAATTCTGGGGACCTAGAATGTCATTGTCGTTGAGCAGTTAGAGTGGGATGTGAACCCAAACCCACCTCACAAGTGCCCGGTGGGCTCCTAAAACTTTCCTGAAGTTGGTTTTTCCAGTTCTTATGGGTTGGAATAATTATCTTGTGCACTTGGAAGAACGGGCCGTACAGATGTCCTTGGAGTTCCTCTCATTTAATCAAAGAGCAAATCATTTCTGAAAAACCCCAAAGAATGGCATTGCTATCAGTAACACGGAATGGTAGATGTTTGGTGTATGTCAGCGGTGGCCAGGTTTCAGAGTTTGGGATGGATCATTGTATATCGAATCAGATGGTCATTCCGATTGGGGCTGCTGGCCCCAATATCGTTTTCTTAGTGGATTGGTCCCTGGTCTGGCAAATTTTTTTTTGCCTCTGTCTCAGTAAGAACATCAGAAGCACTTTTCTTCCTCCCCATAGGGTCATCAGTGGCGATTACATCGGCATAATCTTACTTCAGGTTTGAATCATCAATCTGAATCTATGCTCTACAATTTCTTCTTGATAAGTTAAGACCGATAAAAGCAGAAGACTAAAACTTTTAACTCATGAAGGCAGTAAAAGAAAAGTCATGGGCAGGGGGTTCTAATATCTTTGAGATGCTTGATAGTGAGTGCTCCCTGGAGGCCAGGGTGGACGGTAGGGAAACAGGACTTCTCAGCATGAACAGGGATGATGGGATTGTGGGAAGGTGGAAAGACTTGGCATCAGAGGCAAGGCTGATATAATTGCCGTGACGGGCAGGAAGGCTAAAGCAGCAATTAAGGTGACATTTTCTGTAGGTATCTTTCATGATGGTTAATGGTGATGTTCCTAAAGGGGAAGCTGGGTCCCCGTAAGAGAAGGATCTGCAATATCGCTAAACATAAATGGACAGAGGAGAGAGAGAGAGGGAGAGAGAGAGATTTCCTCAAATCCTTCCTAAAATGAAGCTTTATCTTTTTGTCAGGGTGACTGAACCCTAGGAAAAGGAGGATACCAAGAATTTTTGAGGTCTATTGGACACAAAGTGAAATTGATTCCAGGGAATCTGATAAAGCCAACCTTGTTCCATAGTTAGAGTCAGAGCTTAGGCTAAAAATCAACTACCCTAGGGGCACCTGGGTGGCTCAGTCGAGCATCCGACTTGCGGCTCAGGTCATGATCTCGCGGTCCGTGAGTTCGAGCCCCGTGTTGGGCTCTGTGCTGACAGCTTGGAGCCTGGAGCCGGCTTCAGATTCTGTGTCTCCTTCTCTCTCTGCCCATCCCCCGCTTGTGCTCTGTCTCTCTCTCTGTCTCTCAAAAACAAATAAATAAATGTAAAAAAAATTAAGAAAAAAATCAACTAGCCTACAATCCATCAATTGCACCTAGGTGTTTACTCAAAGGATACACAAATGCTAAAACAAAGGGATACTTGCACCCCGATGTTTACAGCAGCATTATCAACCATAGCCAAATTATGGCAGGAGCCCAAGTGCCCATCGATTGATCAATGGATCAAGAAGATGTGGTGATGTATGTATTTATAACATGTAAATATAAATACAAATGTATATACATAAACATATGTCTACACACACACAATGGAATATTACTCAGCCATAAAGAGGATGAGATCTTGCCATTTGCAATGACATGGATGGAACTAGAGAATATGATGTTAAGTAAAATAAGTCAGGCAGAGAAAGACACATACCGTTTGATTTCACTCATGCGTGGAGTTTAAGAAACAAAACAAGGGGCGCCTGGGTGGCTCAGTCGGTTGGGCGTCCGACTTCGGCTCAGGTCATGATCTCGCGGTCCGTGAGTTCGAGCCCCGCATCAGGCTCTGTTCTGACAGCTCAGAGCCTGGAGCATGTTTCAGATTCCGTGTCTCCCTCACTCTCTGACCTTCCCCCGTTCATGCTCTGTCTCTCTCTGTCTCAAAAATGAATAAACGTTAAAAAAAAAATTAAAAAAGAAAGAAACAAAACAAGCGACCATGGGGCGGGGGGAAGAGAGACAGAGAAAGGAACACCAAGAAACAGACTCTTAACTACAGGGAGCAAACTGATGGCTCCCGGAGGGGAGATGGGTGGGGGATGGGGCGAGATAGGGGCTGGGGATTAAGGAGGACACCTGTCACAATGAGCACCGGGTGCTGTTTGGAAGCCTTGAATCACTCTGTTGTATGCCTGAAACGACTATTACATTGTATGTTAAACGGAGTTTCAATAAAAACTTTTAGAAAGAGCTTATTGAGAGCAGTGAGGTTTGGGCCCAAATCAAATTGCTTTCATTAGGCCCTCAGATCTACACGTGGTTATTTCATCCATTTCCCAACGTATAACTGCAACTGATGTGTTTAGCAACTGGGAGATTTCTCAATTTTATCTTTTCACTGTAACGATCATGGCTCGTGATGTTAAGAAAAGCCAAACGGAGCCTCTGGGACTTACTCAGAACTGGTCATTCCCAGCGGAACTGCAGAAATGAGCACCGATATCAAATGTTTGAATGATGCCAGGGTGGCTGTTCTTATCCCATCTCCTTTCGATGAGCCCTTCTGGTCTCTGCAAACACCAGGCGGGTCTTTCCAAATGACAATGAACTCTATAAACTTCACAAGGTGACAACCCCGAATACAGCTGTTGTGCCAAATGTGTTACATTTACTGGGCAATCAACATAGGCTCTGGACCTTGGTGTGCGGCCGTCAGTTCAGTGAATGCTGTCTGCTTGGGACTCACTAGTCCGAGACTCAAAAGCGGTAAGTATTTGCACAGCAAAGACAGCATTACCCCCTCTCTGTGGATCTTGGGGCCGCAAAAACCTGCCCGTTTCCCATCAGAGTGCAAGCTAGGGATGTGAATCATCTTGAGATTCCGTAAGAGATTACCCTGGCCCGCGACACTTTTGACATCAATCCATATTAACCGGGTTAGTGGTTAGTGGCAAGCACTAGAATATTCTGACAGGCATACGCATGCCCAATGAGGACATAATCCCCGTGAAGATGAAATGATATAGGCGTCGAAGCGCAGCTTTCTTCTAAGATAAGAGACAAGCCGCTGTACCTTGTACTTATCACTAAGAAAGAGACAAAAAGAAAGAGACATCACTAAGAAAAAGGTTTGGTGGGCCTCTGGAGTTTAGAGGCAGCACATGCTATACTTGTAAATAGTGCTCCAACCCATTTATTTTGGGACCTAACACGTTGTCAGTTTTGAGTGCGACGCAGAACAAGAGAAGGTCGCGATTGGAGTTCAACCTGATGTGCCCCTGGACCGTTCTGATGGTCCTTGGATAAATAAGGATCACGCAGGGCGCCTGGGTGGCTCGGTCGGTTAAGTGTCTGACTTCAGCTCAGGTCATGATCTCACCGTTCATGAGTTTGAGCCCTGCGTCAGGCTCTGTGCTGATGGCTCAGAGCCTGCTTCGGATTCTGTGTCTCCCCCTCTCTCTGCCCCTCCCCTGCTCGTGCTTTGTCTCTCAAAAATAAATAAACATTGAAAAAAGTTTTTTTTTTTTTAAAATAAGGATCATGCAAGAAGCTTCTGGAAAGTCCCCGAAGGGAAGTTTTGTCACAGACCCTTAGAGTTCTAGGAGAAAACCATGACTTTCAGAGCCCAGAATCACCTTCATCTGGGTCGCCTCTTTAGATCCTCTTAATATCATATGGCTTTAGCCATTTGCTTGTCTGGAGCTGTCCCCACAGAGATGAACTTCAGTGGGCTCACAGATTCCTAGGACCCTGAACGGTGCCTCACTCTATGCGTCCTCCTACCCCTTCCCGTGGTGAAAAGAAATCTCCCCAGAGACTAAAGCATCAGGCAGTATTTCTTACCATCCAATCTGGAAAATGATTTGTCAAGGAGATTTAGGACCCGATGAGGGCAAGACTAGAATATTTATGTCTAGGAGTTTAGGGGAAGTCGTGCCAATGGATTTCCCGGAATGGGCCCAGAATGTAAAAAATATTGGTACCCCGGTGAAAGCCCACAAAAGGTCTTTACTGAAAATCTCGCTGTAATTAGGAATATGCCAGTCAAGGTGCTTGCTTAATGAGTTCAGGAACTGAATGTTTACAGAGGCAGCAATACAGGTAGGTATACGTTGATTAGGAACTTGGAGTTAACCTCTTCTGATCTGACCTGGCTTCTCATTAGTCAGCGACCAACACTGAGTCCCGGTATACCAATATACCTAGCGATGGACAGCAGCCAATAACATGCGGGTCTAGTGATCTCATTAGACTTTAATTCATCCCAGAGTGGGATACAATCTCTGTTCACTGAGGAGACCCTTATTTTGGATTATTTTTCCCCCTTGTCTTCTGTGCTTTTGCAAGTAAGTGTGCTTTTGCATGTGCGGGCCCCTCAATGTCATCTACACTGACACGGCAGCTCAATCAACATGTGGTCCGCAGTGAAAGACGCATGATAATGGATTATACCAGTGGTGTTCTTCGGTCTTATCGTGCACTCCAAAGTAGCAAGTCGTACGGAACAGTGGAGTAGCCTCTCAAAGATTCATTTGTGACACTATCTGGGAGACAGTTCTTTGCCATAATAAGGTGACGGAACCCAGTTCCCCGAGAACAATCGGGTTGTTGCTGGGGGCAGGGAGAAGCAGGGATAAAACGTTGTGTGTTCTTCATACACCTACTGTCTCCTGCATCTCCACGTGGGCAGGATGACCAGGTGTCTTAGGACCGAGGCTTTAGATCCACCCACAGAGAAGAAAATTACAATTTTCCAGCTCCACTTGTTCTCCAAAAGTGATGAAAGTTCTGGGTGTTACAGTGACTGACAGCGATGATTTTGCCTGTAAGGGGCAACTTGACTTCGGATCTTCCATAAAGAAGCTGGATGATGTAACTAGCAAGACTTTGGCTCCCCGCCATTGGCGGGTATACGGTGCAGACGTGGACGTATGTGGAATACGTGAGACCTAGTTCCAGTGATTAGGCAGCACATCCGTTTGTAATGGATGCGCGGTAAGAGGAAGAACGATAAACGCTATGTAGGTGTCATATGAACAAGACCGTGGCCCCTGCTATACCTCTGGTCATTCGTCGGCAAAGTTCTTCCTTTCAGGTTCTTCCTCACTCTGAAAATGCAAGGCGATAGATAGTCCCTCGCCCCAGTTTCCAGAAGGTAGGCTGTGGGCTCTACCCGAAGCTACGACAGTCAGATGATACACCCCACTAGTTTAAGTCTTGAAGGCGTGATGTAGACACATATACAGGAAAATGACAGAATTCTCCAGGTGCTGGCCAGAGGAAAGCTACGGGGACGGGTGTCCAGCATTGGAGACCCAACTCGCTCTAATCAGACCACTGGGTCGTGCCGTGTTCTCACCTCCTGTCTTCCCAGCTTGATGCCCCAAGTCATTCCCCTTCCTGCTGAAGCCATCCAGCGTTGGTGTCTGCTGGGACCAAGAACCCCCGGTAAAGAGGCAATTCCAAGTCTGCGTGAGTAAGGGGACGTCACGTACGAAGTCAGGAGGAAACAGCCATTCTTACTGGTACGAAGAAGGAGGCTTCTCCTCGATTGTGATAGGTACGTTAGGACAATGGAGAGTTACACACGAGGCTGAATTTGGAACCTCAGTCCCTGTGTGGTGATTTTATTCTTTAAAAGAATTTTTTTTTACATTTTTATTTATTTTTGAGAGACAGAGAGAGACAGAGCGCGAGCGGGGAAGGGGCAGAGAGAGAGGGAGACACAGAATCCGAAACGGGCTCTAGGCTCCGAGCTGTCAGCGCAGGGCCCGATGCGGGGCTCGAACCTACGAACCATGAGATCATGCCCTGAGCATGAAGTCTGACGCTTAACCGACTGGGCCACCCAGGCACCCCTGGGGTGATTTTATTCTTAAGCCCCTGACCTGAAGCAATGGTTGGGGGAAGGGGAAAAATAGATTAGCTACATAGCTCTCATATGTATTTTTATTGAAATCCTAAGTGGCTGTTTGTGTATCGAGTTTATTTCAATAGGTTTTATGCAAAGCCTAAGCTTTAAGACGTGAAGATTTTTTTTTTTTTTTTGACTTAAAGGATTTGAAATGAAAGACTGGCTCTTTTCTAACCATGGCTGAGACTTTTGTGATTTATGCTAATGGGTGGCAGATGATGTGTGCAAAGATGTTCATCACGGTGCTGTTTGGCAGAGAAAACTTGGATAGAGACCATTGCGTCAAACAATAGAAGATGAGGAAAATACGGCAGAGTATACGAATTCACCAAGCCTCCTATTTACAGAGATTTTAATGATTTCACAAAATACTTGCGATCCAATATTCGGGATATGGTGTTCGCTGAGAAAAATAAAGTTGTGCACAGTATGATTACAAGCCTGCAAACACACTCATGCGTTCCTGCCCATAAAACCTTCTAAAGGGAAATACGTGATCGCAGTGTCTATTTTATTCATTCATTCATTCATTCATTCGTTTATTTAAGTAGTCTTGACACCCAACACGGGGCTCAAATTCAGGACCCTGCGTCACAGGGTCCTGACTGAGTCAGCCAGGTGCCCTGCCATTTTATATTTCAATACATTTTCGTAGGGGCGCCTGGGTGGCTCAGTCGCTTAGGCGTCTGACTTCAGTTCAGGTCATGATCTCACGGTTTGTGAGTTTGAGCCCCGCATCAGGCTGTCTGCTGTCAGCACAGAGCCTGCTTGGGATCCTCTGTTCCCCTCGCTCTTGGCCCCTCCCATGCTTGCGCGCGAGCGCTCTCTCTCTCTCTCAATAAACTTTAACTAAATAAATAAATAATTTTTTGTGATTTTCCAGAGTTCTACAAAGGGCATGGACAGTTTCTACCATAAGATAAATATTATAGATCACAGTTATTTTAGTTACGGATGCCAGACTAGAACATAATGGTTGTAAAAGATACTAATGGGACAAAAGCAACATTTGAGTAATACTTATCGATAACACAGTAGTATTGCAGCAAGGGTAAATTCCCTGATTTTGATTACTATGCTGTGGCTACGCAAGCACATGTCCTTGTTCTCAGGGAACACGTGCCCTGTTGTGTTTGGGAGTAAAGGGACATGATGTCCTACAAGTTATTTTCAAGCGAGAGGAGGTTGGCGGGGAGGGTGGAGGGGAAGGAGAGAGAGAAGAAAAGCAAGTGTGGTGAAGTGTTAAAAATCGGTCAATCTATGTGAAAAAGATGCGGTATTCACTCTCTGATTCTTCCAACTGTTCTCTAAGTTTGAAATTTTTTTTTTTTTTTTTTTAATTAAAGCCATGTGTCCTTCGATGGTATTATCACCCATTAGCTACCTGACTTCCTGGCCGGGGGCAGTTTCTTTTCTGTTCTAAGGCTGATCGATCGGCGTGTCGCAAAGATTGTGTAGGCTTTGGGGAGAGACACATCTGGCAAAATCCTGTTTTTTAGTAACTGCATGACCACTGGCAGTTTATTTACTCTCTAGAGACTCAGTGTCCTCATCCGGGAAAAGGGGGATAATAATATTCCCTTTGGGAAGATCCAAATGTGGGTGAATTGCCCAACATACCATTTCATCACGGCTGTGCAAAAAATTGCAAACGGCTTTTATTTTTATTTTTTTCAACGTTTATTTATTTTTTGGGGGACAGAGAGAGACAGAGCATGAACGGGGGAGGGGCCGAGCGAGAGAGGGAGACACAGAATCGGAAACAGGCTCCAGGCTCTGAGCCATCAGCCCAGAGCCCGACGCGGGGTTCGAACTCCCGGACCGCGAGATCGTGACCTGGCTGAAGTCGGACGCTCAACCGACTGCGCCACCCAGGCGCCCCTGCAAATGGCTTTTAGGCGGTAAGTGCTACCTTCTCCGAAAGCGCGAATCAGCATTGCCTCGATTATTTATGAAGCTCCGAATCTTTCATTCGTCTTCGCGCTTGGAATAGGCCGACCTCTGCGGGTCTCCCTCAAGCACAAAGCAGAGAGAAGGACTCTGAATATTTAGGCAATGAAAAAAAAATCTATTTACCACTCCCTGATCATTTATAATTCTGGGCCAGGTACCGTACGAAGGGTTTGTTGTTTGCTTGCTCGCTTGTCTTCAAACGGACCATTCACTGAATCTTTACCACGAGGCTATGAGGTAGGAGAGGCACCAAACCCTGTGAGAGTGATTTTAGGAAGGAGGGAGGCAGGAAGGGGTTCGGAAACTTGTCTCAGCTGGCGGTGTCACGTGTAAACGGAGATGCCTGCGCTCTTGAGCCTACGCTGGTCCTTCACTGTCCTGCCCTCCGCTTCTCCAACTTCATAGGAAGCTGAATTACCCGGAGATCTTGGTAAAAAATGCAGATTGGGATTCGGGTGTCGGTTAAAGGGGAGATCGGCGCGCTACGCGCTCCCACGGTTCTGACGAGCTTCTGGATGGTCTGGGTGGTGGTGGCCCGGGGGTGGGGGTCGGGGGGGGGAGGATCACACTGATTAGGGAGGGGATCTAGAAGATGAAACCCAGCTGGTATTTGTTGCCTGGGTTCAGGTGACCCAGGTTGACTCCCCGCTTCCAGGCCTGCCGTTTCTTGTTACCCAGCACCCCATGTGGGTTGTAATCCACAGCCAGTTCAGGCCGTCGCGAGGCTGGGCTCTGGCCCGTCGCTGTTAGGTACTCTCATGGGTCTATGCCTTTACCCTGCCCCTTCCGCACGAAAGGGTCTCCTTCCTCGGGATGTCACAGCGGTAAATGCTTTCCCGACCCTTTTCAATTCAGCGTCAGCTGTCGCTTCCTCTTAGAGTGCCATGAACACGCTCTCGTTTTCAGCCCTTAGGTTTAGGGCTGTACTTGGTCTGAACTTCCGGATCTCCCTCCAGATAGATGGTGGGCTAGTCAAGGGCTGTTGCGGGGCTCTGTTTGTCTGCATACCTTTAACACCCAGCAAGTGCTCGTCCCCTACGGGGTCCTCAATCCGTGTTTGTAGAGCGATGGGTAAATGGCAAGTGATTGGCGAGGGGCACCTGGGTGGCTCAGTCGGGTAGGCATCTGACTCTTGGTTTCGGCTCAGGTCGTGATCTCAGGGCTGGTGGGTTGGGGCCCCACCTGTACTGACAGGGAGGAGCCTGCCTAGGATTCTTTCTCTCTCCCTTTTTCCCTGCCCTTCCCCCATTCACACTCTAGAGCACTCTCTCTGTGTCAAAATAAATAAATAAACTAAAAAAAATACGATTGGCTATAGGAGTGAACAGAGAAGGCAAAGATGCGAGGCCACGCTTTTTAGGCTGTAACAGTAATCTGCAAACTCTTTGGATTTTTAGAAGGGGAGCTCCCTTGTAAACATTTGGGCATGAATCATATGCATATGTGTGTAACACATCTTATTATATCTTACATACACTTTATTTTATTTTATTGTGTTGTATTTTAAGGTTTTTTTTTTTTTAATTCATTTTGAGAAAAAGCTAGAGAGCATGAGCCGGGGAGGGACAGCGAGAAAGAGAGAGAGAATCCCAAGCAAGCGTCTTAATGTCCGCGCAGAGCTGACCCGGGGTTCAAACTCACGAATCGTGAGATCATGACCTGCGCCGAAATCGAGAGTAGGACCCTCAACCAACAGTGTCCCTTACGTACATTTTAAAACAAACATAGGGTCGCCTGGGTAGTTCAGGCCGGTTAAGCGTCCAACTTTGATTCCGGTCATGATCTCACAGTTCGTGGGTTTGAGCCCCGCGTCGGGCTCTTTGCTGACAGCTCAGAGCCTGGAGCCTGCTTTGTTTCTGTGTGTGTGTGTGTGTGTGTGTGTGTGTGTGTGTGTTTCTCTCTCTGCCAATCCCCCACTCACGCTCTCTCACTCTCTCCCTCTCTCAAAAATAAATACACATTAAAAAGTTTTTAAAAAATAAAACAGAAATATATTAAGCCAGGATGATTTAAAAATAAAAGAAATAAAACGTTTAATAGTTTATTAGCACCCAACAGTGGAAGGTCTTGTAGGCTCTAGGGTAAGGAGTGTGCACCCACCTCAGAGACCCCCGGGCCAGATGGTAAGTGAAGTCACTACATTTACTAAGGGGTAGAACGCACTTTAATGGTGCACCCATGAGTATGAATCAGATGAAATAAATCGGGAGAGAAGAAGCAGGTCCAGGTAAGTATAGGATCCCCAGGGCCCAGGCCTTTCCATTCCTCTGGAGACAGAGCCAAAAATTATACAGGGTGACCTCAAACCCAACCCAAGAAATCCCTGCGGTTTGATAGCAACGTGCCTCCTCCGCTCTGGGCCGGTGACTGGATCGTGACACTAAAACTGGAGGGACGCGAGGCCCCAGGGGCCCAAGAGGATAATTCAAGACTCGCCCCCAATACACGCTGGCTGAAAATTAAAACACTTTATTTAGCATCAGATAATTTGAAACCGGAGTTTAATGGTCTTCGATAGGGAGAAAGAGGTCCCTTGCTCATTTCACTTTGTTACTGAAATTAAACATTTAAGCCTTTAAGGCACTCATGTCCTTGTTGGAGGAGGAGGAAAGCCTATCCAGGGCAAGGGGCCACCCAAGAGTAGAGGCGGGAGCATTTGATTCGGCTGGTGAGGATGCGAGGCCAGGGTGTGCGGACCCGCTCCCTTTGCGCACAGCTCCTGCTGGGATGGTACCTACTTAACTCCCGGCAAGCCACAGCTCAGTCTGGCAAGGCCGTAACTCTCCGTGGAGGGTCTGTGGGTGTCAATGCCCTTGGAGGTTAACTATGGCCTCCGAGAAGCTCTATGATATAGACATCATACGTGGGACTCCAGCCTCCACATTTACACCTTGATTTGAGTGTGGGTCACTGCAAGAATCTTCCCAGAGGTGCCCCGGGGGGTTAGTCTCCACTCACTGCCCCTCCTGTACTGTGGCGTCATTGATCCTTAGCTCTCGCCTGATGAGAGCCTTCTGAAACAGATCAGAAGCTGCTAGAACTCTGGTGGTTCAGCCATAAGAGTCCCTCTTGAGCCCGCTCCACACCTTGCCCCCACTCACCTGGAAGAGCTGTGCCAGGCGGGTCTGAGGCTCAAGGTATCATTTTCTCTGTCTCTCTTCTCTCTCACCAGCTATGTTGCAGACATTGGACACCGTCCTTCACGTTACCCCCTTTCTCTTCCCAACTCCTAGCCGTCAATTAAAACAAATATATATATGTATATGTATATGTGTCTATATATATACATATAATATTGAAATATCATTGAAAAAATTATATACTATTGTAAAATATATATATCATTGAGAATTATATACGAGATATTGCAATAGTTTATATATATATATAATATCGAAATATATATCATTGAGAAATCATTGTAAAAATTATATACTATTGTAAAATATATACATCATTGAGAACTAAATACGAGATATGCCAATAGTTTATATATACATATATATATAATATTGAAATATATATCATTGAGAAATCATTGAAAAAATTACATATTATTGTAAAATATATATATCATTGAGAACTATATACGAGATATGCCAATAGTTTATATATACATATATATAATATTGAAATATATATCATTGAGAAATCATTGTAAAAATTATATACTATTGTAAAATATATACATCATTGAGAACTAAATACGAGATATGCCAATAGTTTATATATACATATATATATAATATCGAAATATATATCATTGAGAAATCATTGTAAAAATTATATACTATTGTAAGATATATATATCATTGAGAACTATATATGAGATATGCCAATAGTTTATATATACATATATATATAATATCGAAATATATATCATTGAGAAATCATTGTAAAAATTATATACTATTGTAAAATATATATATCATTGAGAACTATATACGAGATATGCCAATAGTTTATATATACATATATATATAATATCGAAATATATATCATTGAGAAATCATTGTAAAAATTATATACTATTGTAAAATATATATATCGAGAACTATATATGAGATATGCCAATAGTTTATATATATATATATACACACGTATGTGTGTATATTTGTCAATGAGAATGTCTTCAGAACTCTACAAAGGAGGTTTTGAGTTGTAATTAGATACAGTTCATTGTGCCAGTTAACTCTTGCTGCTTTTCCCTTTCTCACTCAAGTCGACACCTCCTCTCTAACTTAGATGCCCCACTTCTGAGCCCCAACAGTCCCTCCACAGACTGTGTTGCTAACAGCTGAGTGAGTGTTTGATTAAGATAAAGAAGCCTCATGCCAGATGGCGTGGGGCCAGATTCTGCCCAAGCTGTGCACCTTTGGGCGAACTACCTGACTGCCTCTTCTACTTTTGGCCTCAGTTTTTTTTCATCTGTAAAATGGGGATAATAAAAATGTCTTCCTTCCAAAACTATTGCAAGGATTAAACGAGGTACGTATTTAAGGTGCTCAGAACAGTACCCGATAGGGCGTAAGCACTATAGGAAATGTTGGCTAATGTTATAATGATTGATTTGCTTTGTTGCCTCTCTGATCCGATCTGCCCGTCAGTTTTTAAGGTAGGGTCTGTATCTTATATATCTTTGTGTTTCCGGTTTGTGCCCAGCACTGGCATAGGATAGATTTATGAGAAATGTTTGTGGAATGGATCAGTGAAACCACAGATGGTTTAGGAAAGGAGCCTAAACAAAATCTTATTCTTTCCTTGTAGAGTGAAAGATACGCTATAAGTAAATTTGATGTACTTACCTGCCAGCCCCTTACACAATTCTGATGGGTAATCAATACTGCTCCCCCCCTATATTTCTAACATCTATCTCATTACAGATTGTACAAGCTCACTTTGCTGATGAGGTGTCAATAAATCCCGTCTAAGCGGTGGAACGGTTTTTTTTGAGAGAGGGCAAGGGGGAGGGGCCGAGGGAGAGGGAAAGAGAGAAACTTACGCAGGCTCCACACCCCACGCGGAGCTCGACGTGGGGCTCGACCTCACCACTGGGAGGTCCTGACAGCCGAAATCAGGAGTCAGATGCTTAACAGGCAGATCCACCCAGGCGCCCTCTGTAGAACATTTTTTTTTTTTTTGGGACAGAGAGAGACAGAGCATGAACGGGGGAGGGGCAGAGAGAGAGGGAGACACAGAATCAGAAACAGGCTCCAAGCTCCGAGCCATCAGCCCAGAGCCTGACGTGGGGCTCGAACTCACGGACCGCGAGATCGTGACCTGGCTGAAGTCGGACGCTTACCCGACTGCGCCACCCAGGCGCCCCTGTAGAACATTTTAGATGGAACCCCCGTGAGTGATTCTTAAAGCAAAAGCGAAATTCCCGCCTTCTCGTCTCTACAGCATCCCCTTATTCGGACCCTCATCTGGTAGCTGGGTTCAATTCTTCAGATTCCTGCAGGCTCTTGAACTGCTGGGGGGGTTGGGAACATGCGGCTGTGCCACAGACCTACTCGTCTACGTTTCCTTTCCGGCTTACTTATTTGCTTCCTCTTTCCATGTGTCTCTGTTATCCATGGCTGGTAATGTTTCCTCTAATGTCTTCACGCTTTCCCCACTTCTTATTTAAAACGAAAGGTGCCGAACAGCCTGGCCAAGTCTGTAAGCTAGAGAGCTGCCTGGGCCTCATTTTCCTGGAAGATTATACGTTTAGTGCTTCAGAGGCCGTAAAAGTCTACGACGGTGTGAGAAAAACCTTCGGTTTGCCAAGAGTCCCTCCCAAAGGAAAAAAAAAATAATTAATGCTTAGAGTGTATTTTTTATTTTAAAGTTTGGTGACAGTGATATTTTGTATCAATGAACTCCAAGTTAAATTACTTATGCACAATCTATCAAATGGAAAGGTTCATCGTCTGAGCGAAAAAGTCAGTTCATTGTGATTATCTAATTCTGCTTAAAGAACATGATTAGGTACATTTTAATAGCAGTATCCAGAGGCCTGACTATAAGCTTATATTTCTCATTAACAAAGCTTCATGCTTGGCTAGCAGGCCTCGCACTGGGATCAGCTGCCGGAAGAAAACACTGCTTTTGGATCTGTTAAATCGTCAAGACAGCACAATCTTAATTAGACATTTAAGCTAAAATGAGTGTTTGAACATTGAGGCTTCCTTAACTCTTTCTTAATTTTTCTCCCCCCCATAAAACACAGACGTGTCATTTCCTGCCGGAGTCAACACAAAAAGGCTTTGAGACAGGAGCTGGGGGCGGGGTAATTTCACTCCTTCAACCTGCCTGCTATGTGCAGAACCACTGATCGAAAGCAAGAGATCGAATTGACTATTAGCACCTGATTGCTCGCTGAGCAGGTTTCCATCTTGTCCATCCATCCACCGACCGTCTCTCTTTTCTGTCTGGTTCTACGGTTGTAGCCCACTGCTTAAGGCACCCTGGAAGATGGCCCAGGCACAGTTTTAAAGACAAAACAGACCCCACGGACTGCATGAAAGCCTCGCTCCTTTTCGTCCATTCAGTAAATGTCCTAAGTCGTCACAGAACTCGTTGATCCAAGAGTAAGCCATCTCTCCTTTTCATTTTGCTCTGATAGAGACGAGTGACACAAACATGGGGACATACTCCAAACTAGATTTCTTTTCTCAGGATTTCAGATGGGCTTTCACAGCTACACGGCATTCCCAAATCTAGAAAAATTTATGGACGCACGGCTTTGTCAAATGTCTCCAAACCTAAATTTCTCTTCACGTTCTCAACTCTTGTCTTGCTTATTAACTAATTTAACTATTTCTGTGAACAATGCTTATTAACGATTTAACGAATATCTCAGCCAAATGCTTAGATAACGGGTCTCTACGAAACTGTATGCGTGTGGGGGGGAAATGGCAGAGGTTGGAAAGAGATACGTGGTTCTCTGATCACAATTGTACAAGATGTGAAAACAGTGAAGGTGGAGCTTACACTCTTTTTTTTTAATGTTTGTTTATTTATGTAGAGAGTGGAAGCAAAAGAGGGGCACAGAGGGAAAGAGGGAGAGAGAGAGAATCCCAAGCAGGCTTCCCGTTGTCGGCACAGAGCCCGACGCGGGGCTCAAACTCACGAACCGTGAGATCATGACCTGAGACTAGATCAAGAGTCAGGCGCCGAACCCACTGAGCCACCCAGGCACCCAAAAGCCTATATTCATGCCGAAGGGGACACTTGTGAGGATCAAGACAGAGACCTATAAAAGCAAGCCAATTCTTCCTAATGAACCCCACAAAGGCTTGTAATTTGAAGTCACTAGGTGCCTTCTGGCCACCCCCCCACCCGCCCAGTGTGCTGGGAGAGAATCGTGTTCCCCACACTGCAGACAGCAGAACCGTATTCCCCGGAGAAACTAAGCTAGAGATGTTCCAGGATTGGAAGCATCTGTTACAGAGGCCAGCATCTGGAGAATTAAGTAAACCTCTTCAAATAAATCCAGTCGTTATCTTCCAACAGTCTTCGGGATGCTGGCAGCCAGGCATCGTGGCTCCGCACAGCAGAATAGAAGCTCTTTCTCCAGAGAGATTTAATCTCCTCAGAGAAAAGATATACAAACACCAATATGGCAGTGGGGGGCGTTTCCAGCAAAAGTATCAGCTGGCCACTCAACAGTAAAGTCGACCCGTTGAAAAGCCTCATCTGTGCTTGCAGAAATTCCGATTCACTCTCCAATGCCTCCTTAAATATGAACAGATGGTCAAGGAGCAATCGACTCTTAGGGGAAAGTTTCATATATGCAAAGGGGCGAACTTGAAAAAATAAAGCGTTGGGCGAAAAAAACGCAGGAAGCAGACGTGAACTCCAAAATGAGTGTACCTGATATCACCAATGAGTGACTGAGCCACTCAGGTGCCCCGCATGTCCCCTCTCTTAATGATCCCATGTGTGGCCAGTAAGAGTCCAGAGTCCAAGATAAGTACCCTTGAAACTATGTAATGATGATCTAAAAAGGAACCTTTAGACAATCGAGAATAAGCTCTTGGAAATTAAACATACAGATAAAGACTTGGGTGGGAAACAAAATATGAGAGAATGAGATAACCAGTTAGGAGAGAGAACATTCGAGGAGGTCAAGGAACATAGAACAAAGGAAAACGTGCCAAGGGAACGATCAAGGAAATAATGTTGAAACATTTCCAGACTGGAAGGACACGTAAGGCAAATCATCATTAGAATTCAGGACAAAGGGACTCAAAGGAATCTTGTGAAAAGCTTTCCAGAAAGCAAATCAAAGGACCAAGAATAAACAAAGGCATCCAACTTCAAACGTGGAACACTGGAAATTCAAAGACAACGGCACTATGCCTTCACAAACAGCATCGAAAAGTATATTCTAACCTAGAATTCTACATGCAACCAAATTATCATTCAACTATGGATAACAAGGTCTTTAACACAAGAAAGCCCTAAAGGATTTCCAGGACAGCCAAGGTTAAGTCCATAAAGACAGTGGTACGGGAGGTCTAAAGAGAAGTCAGTTCAGCCTGGAGCTGGAGGGGGCTCCAGAGGGGCTATCCCCAGAAGACGAATGAAAACAGAGAGATCGTCAGATGGTAAAGACTTGTTTTGAGAGACATGTCTCAGAGGGGAGGCGTGGTAAGAGCTTAGGCTCCTGAGTTTGATCTCACGGTTTGTGAGTTCGAGCCCCGCGTCGGGCTCTGTGCTGTCAGCTCGGAGCCTGGAGCCCGCTTCGGATTCTGTGTCTCCCTCTCTCTCTGCCCCTCCCCTGCTCATGCTCTGTCTCTCTCTGTCTCTCAAAAATAAATAAATGTAAAAAAAAATTTAGAAAATATAGGTCAAAGTGCTGGAAAACGGTTGCTTCCGTGGGATGGGAGAGGGATCTGATATCTTTAAGGAAGGTCTTTTAGTTTTATGTGACTTTAAGGCCATGCGTTATTTTTTTTAGAATATTTTGAAAATCTGAAAATAACAGCAAATGAGGGTTATATCTCATCGGATTTGGCAGGCCAAATTGGTGCTTCAAGAACATTGGCCACATTCGCTCTGCAGTTTCAGCCTCCTGCCTCCCACGTGACCAGATACACTTGGGGTCTATGTACCCGAATTTAAGAAGCGTGGACTAGGCTTGGTCATGATGGGAAAAGATACAGTTTCCATTAGGTTTTCCCCACTCTCCTCTTCTGAGACCCTCCCTCCATGCTTAGACGGTTTCATGTCCCCAATCTCTCTCTCTCTTTTTTTTTTAAATGTTTGCTTATTTATTTTGAGACAGAGTACAGGCGGGGGAGGGGCAGAGAGAGAGAGAGAGAGACAGAGAGAGAGAGGGAGAGAGAGAATCCCAAGCAGGCTCCACAATGTGGGGAGCCCGATGCGGCGCTCCCACTCACGAACCGCGAAATCGCGACCTGAGCCGAAGTCAAGAGTAGGACCCTCGGCCGCCTGAGCCCCTCATGTCCCCTCTCTTAATGATTCCACGTGTGGCCAGTAAGAGTCCAGAGGCCAGAGACCTTTGTCGGTACTGACCGTGAAAGCAAGGCTCAGGGACCGTCAGCGATTTGCTGATGTCCCACAGCAATGGTTTCGCGATGGTTTCCAAGCTGGCCATTTGGGCCGGTTGCTATGATGCTTTGTTATAATCCAAGCCGGAGAGAGGTAGGTCTATTTATATGTCCTTTCAATTTTTTCTCAGCTAGAGGCTGAGCCCACGGAGAGGCTATTGAGCACCAGCTGTCTACGGTTTATATTGTTAATTCATTCCACTCCATGCCTTATCCTCTCCGGAAATCACCGCCATCCCGCTCACCGGCAAACAATAACTCTGGGGCGCTTGGTGCGGCGGTGGCTAACAATATCAATTACCCAGCTTTCTGCCAATTCCTATTAGACTTTTTCTAACTGGAAAATTTACACCGTGTTATTGAATTAAAAACAGCGGAAGGCTTTGGGGAATTTCAACTAATTAGCCGGCGTTTGTAAACCCCTTTGTTGAAGATAATTTGTTTACATGGCGGATGCCAACCTTTTCACCATGGGGGTCTGCACGGGCCACGGAAGGTGCCACGGTGGCCACACTTGGCTGGGCACGGCGAGGCCAACGTGGCGAAACTCATTTTTCTTTGTGACGAGATGGGATGCCCCAGCTCACTGGCACCTAACCCGGCATCTTAGCATGTTGATAATTACACCTGGGAGAAGCTTTGGGCTTCCCAGGCTCCCGGCTGTGCCTTTTTCCAGCAATTTCTCATCCGTGTCAGCAGGGCAGCTCCGCATAACTATTTTACCGATTCTCCACCTTTTCGTAAGCTTGTCCCCGCCCCCCCCACCCCCTCTTCCCCGCCGTTGACTCCTCTTAGACCTCTTTGTCTTTCAGAAGTCATGATCGGGTTTTTCAACGCTAAGACACTCTACTGGTGATACCACGTATGGCCCATAATCGTTCATTATCCGACCTGTGGGTACTCGTCACGTTAATAACTGCACGGCTCCGGGGAAATACAGCTGAATGTGCCCTGGTAAAGGGGAATGGAGAAGACCGACGTCCCTTTTGGCGACAGCGGACCTGCTGGTGTGGTTCTCTCTAATGAAGACTGAGAAAGGAACTGGGTCAAAATGTAAATTGTGATCCTTTGTGGTCTTTTGACACAGGCTGCTTAAATGCAGCTTTCTTGACAAGGGCGGTCGGCACACCGCGTATTTTCTAAGAGTGATGCGAAGAAATAACATCCGTTCTTGCGATAGCCGTACGTATTTTAACGAACTGAGTACTTTAGTTCAGATTTAAGGACCGGCTTGCCAAATAACCTCAGCAAGGGCAGAAAAGTGTAACCGGCACCAAGTTATTTCCTGAGCTGATGCCTGCTCAGATGTTTTAAATCCGAAAGAAAAGGTGGGTTGATAAATAATTGAATGTGTGGATGAAATGTTTAATCCCTTCTCCTTTCTAGGTCTGATGAGTAAATTGTCACCTTGGAGTTACAAATTAATATCCATGGCAAGTATTTTATTTTATTTTATTTATTTATTTTTTTTTGCGAGACAGAGCGTGAGCGGGAGGGGCAGAGAGAGAGGGAGACAGAATCCAAAGCAGGCTCTGGTCTCTGAACGGTCAGCACAGAGCTCGACGCGGAGCTCGAACCCACGAACCACGAGCTCGTGACCTGAGCCAAAGTCGGACACTTAACTGACTGAGCCACCCAGGCGCCTCGTGGCAAGTATTTTAAAGCACTGTATTCATATTTACAGGTATGTTGTCGACATGCACTTAGAGGTTGTTCTTCGTATTACCTTCTAAGGCAGCATCTGAAGTGAAAGAGGCCATCCCTCCCTCATGGTATTTCTACCCCGCGTTCTTTGTTCTGTGCGGAAGGTAATTGAAGTCTCCCTTGGCCTTCTGTAAAATGGTGGGGCGGGCAGGACTTGGAGGTCTTTAGTTAAAATTCAAGGAAGGTTCTGTTCTCACTTCCTCCTGATTGTGTCCAGTGAGGATATTTTTCACTTAATTTCCACGTATTTGTGCTGATGTGCAAAGAAGTGCTCTCACCGAGGCTGGCGTCGATGGCCTGCTTTCTAGGCATTACATCACGGAATTCTGCATCATCCTTAATGGGCAGTGTGGCAGGATTTCTTTCTGCTGAAAGGGACAAAACGCAACTCGAAGTGATTGGAGTAAAAAGGCATTTATGGCTCCCAGAGTAGAAAAGTCTAGATTTGGCTTCATACTTGCTGGAATCAGGTGCTCAAAGGGATTTGCCTCACTGCAAATCTCGGCTGTACTTTCCTTGGTGTTGGCCGGATTTCACGTAGGGTTTCCTCGAAGGGGCAAATAACCCACAGGCACACAGAACGTGGCCTGAATCCTCCCCTGAGCTGGGGTTTTGTCTGCGATGTGTGTTGCAATCTCTTCAGAACTTGGGACCGTGCTTGGCACATAGTAGATACTCAAAAATACTTATTAAATGAATGAAAAATGGTCTTCCTTGGTTCTCATGCCCAATCTTAGAGCCTGGGGTTGGAGTCAGCTCTAGCTGATTCATGTGGCTAAATGAGGGGTGGGTGGTTCAGTTGGTTGGCTCAGGTCATGATCTCACGGTTTGTGAGTTCGAGCCCCACATCGGGCTCTGTGCTGACAGCTTAGAGCTTGGAACCTGCATCGGATTCTGTGTCTCCCCGTCTCTCTGCCTCTCCCATGCTCATGCTCTGTCTCTGTCTGTCTCTCAATAATAAATAAACGTTAAACATTTTTTTAAAAAGGGGTGCTATAAGCTGAATGATGGTGTTTCCCCAAAATTCATATGTTGAAACGTATTCCTCCATTGTGATGGGATCTGAAGATGGGGACCTTGGGAGGTGACTAGTTTCATGAATTAATCTCAGGAGTGGGATTAGTGTCCTTATAAAAGAGGCCTCAGAGAGCTCCCTTCCACCATGTGAGGGGGGCTAACAGCGAAAAGGTGGCCATTTATGGACCAGGAAGCGGGTCCTCGTCAGTCAGTGAATCTGCCAGCACCCTGACCCTGGACTTCCCAACCTCCAGAACCGCGAGAAATAGATTCCTGTCGTTCGTAAGCCACCTAGTCTATGGCCTTTTGTTAGAGCAGCCGGGTCACGTTGGCCAAAACTGGACTCACATCATGAGAGTGCATGTTTCCCCAGGAACTGTTGCCAGAATCGAGGAAAATAAATGCTGAACTGGAAAAACCTAATAGATGGCCACGTCACCGTGGCCAGCAATAGCATTCCATATGGAACGGTGAGAGAGTGATGTAATAACTGGTCGCATGGCATCCTGGGACTTCATTTGCTTTTGCATATACATTGCTAGGTAAAGGAGGGACGGTGCCTCACAGGATTATTAAGATGCCGTTGCCAAAGAAAGTGGAAAAGAGACAGTGAGGCAAAACAACAACGCCACTCCAGAGAACATCACCAGGAGCACCAATAGATTTAATTCAGGGGGCGCAGAGCTGAAGGGCGACCAAGTGATTGGGGCGGTAACTGGATGAAAAGCAATCTCTCCTTGTGAATCGGGAAAGTTGTGAGTATTTGGGAACGTGACAGGCGTCATCTTCGGTTCCTGTGCGGGGAGCACAACGCAATGAGGGCACGGGAGGAAACACGAATGCCCACCCAGAGCCTCTGGGTGTGCCGCCACATTTCCTGGTCTTCCTTGCGATTGGACGGGTCACGTGACTCATTCTGGCCAACAGAATATGAGTGTGTGGTGCAAGGCCAAGATGAGTCCATGATTGGTCGGTCTTCTTTATGCGCTCTGGTCTAATGTCATCCCACCTGCCTATGGTAGGATGCCAGGGAGAACGTGGAGTCACAAAATAGAGCCACCAGGTGAAAACAACCAAGCGCCTAAATCAGTACTTCAAAGACCACCATATTCTTTTCGTGAGACCGAGATACGGGTGAGAAATAAAACGTGTTTGTGTTCAGCCACAGAGAATTTGGGGATCCTTCGAGTCAGCGGCTAGCCACAGGTCTTGAATAATCTGTGGCATAAAGGCAGAAGCAGCGAGACAGGGTTTGAGGGGCTTCTGCCATCACGCAGACTGGAGGCGAGGGTGGCTTGGAACAAGATGGCAGCAGACGTGATCGGAAGAATGTGTGGATTTTGATTAGGTTATGAAGACAGAGCACAAGGACTCGATGGAGGATTCGATGGGGGGGGGGGGGGGAGTATAAGAGAAAGAGAAGCCTCGGTGATCACTCGAAGATTCTTAGCCTGAACAATACCAAGGATGGAGTTGGCATTTACTTAACTGGAGGAAACTGTGAGGAAAGCAAGACCATGGGAGGAAGGAAACAAAGACATCATGAGTTCTGTTGCAGACATCAAGTTTTGTGATATATTCAGCTGGGCATTGAAGTAGGGAGATCAAGGGGACAGATGGACAAACGTCTGGAGTTCAGAGATGTCTGGGCCTGAGATACTCATGAGTTATCAGTGATTGGAGGTATTTTCCGCCCCCAGAGCAGATGAGATCACCACGGAAACGATCACACATAGAGAAGGAAAGCAGGTATTAGGAATGAACTCTGACAGTGGACATGTGCAGATGGAGAAAAGTGAGGAGCAACAAGCGTGGGGGACCTAGAAGTTGGAGCTAAAATGGGTAGAAGCTAACTAGACATTCTAGAATGTTCTAGAAGCACGAGCGACTGAGAAGTTGGAGCTAAAACCAGGTAGAAACAGACTTGTGAGAGAACGTTCTCGAAGCATGAGCGACTCGGAAGTTGGAGCTACAACGGGTGGCAGCAGACTCATGAGAGAACGTTCTAGAAGCCAAAAGGAGGAAGTAAAGATTCATGTCAGATGCCGCTGATAGGTCAGGTGAGAAAGGGAATGAGCGCTGACCCCTGGACCCAGCAATTGTGGAGACCATGAATGCCCCAAACAAGAGCCGGTCCAGTGACAATGGCGGGGGGAGGGGACAAAAGCCTTGTGTTGACTGCATTAAAGAGAAAACGCTTGGGGAGGAGAGAATTCAGAAAGGATGTACATAAACAACTTTTCTCAAGGACTCAGCTAGCCAATGAAGTGCCCCCTGATTTTATTCGGTGGGAAGAGGCAATGATTCTTTTCTTTTGCTACAGACATCCCTGTCTACACCTCTGTTGTGTGTCTCTGGATGAGCGCCTCTCCCCCACCCTGCGCCCCGTCCCAGCCCTGCATCTCCTCCTTTATCCCTTCACCATCTTCATTAGCGCCCATGCTAATTGCTCATTAATGACTCCATTCGGTCCTACACCACCGGCCTGCAGAGGACCTCTTACCTGTCAGACACCGTGCTGCATCCGGGCCCATCGTGGCAGGTAAAACAGCCTGCGGACCAGAACAGGGTCGTTAAACCTTTCTGCTTGTGACTCCCCTGAGACAATTTTGGAAAAAAAAAAAAAACAAAAAAAAACAAAAAACTGCGATGCCTCTTTCACCCAGACTTCAAATTTAAAACGAGATGTTTGTGTTCTCAGCGTCTTCCGGGGGAAGGAAGGAGAGAGGGGGCTCAGCAAACACCTTCTGGGGGACCACCATACCCCACGTCCAAATACACTAAACCCACAGGCTTTTTGTTACACACGAGGAGTTTGCCATGGTCCTCAGGGAGGAGGGGCCTTCCGGAACCAAAGGCAGGGACAGGAGACCTTGCAATAGGGCAGCACGGCCGGTGCGGACCAGCCTGGTGGTTCTGATTCAGCAAACTTCAAAAAGACCAGTTGAAATGAATGCGGATTCGAAAATCTCCCCAGCGAGAGCCGCTGCGGATTAAGCCGGGTGGGGAGACTTTCACTTTCTAAACTCTCTTCAATTATTGACCTGCCCTACTGACTTATTGTGGATGAGCTGTTTCTTTATCATCTTTGGCCCATGTTTAAATTCATATCTAAATATTTTCATCACGAGTATACCCGAGTGCAAAAGGCATTATTTCCAGTGAATGGTAAACATTTCATTTAGAAAATAAAACCGTTACGGGGCACCTGGCCGCTTAGCCAGGGGAGCATGTGACTCTTGATCTCAGGGTCAGGCCCCACCCTGGGCATGGAGCCTACTTAAAAAATAATAATAATAAGTAAATAAAACACAACAATCACTACCTTCTTTTAAAAGTATCCAATAGATGGGATTCCCCGGGTGGCTCGGTCGGGCTCGGTCGATTCTTGGTTTCTGCTCAGGTCATGATCTCACGGTTTGTGAGTTTGAGCCCTGCATCGGGCTCTGCACTGACAGTTCAGAGCCTGCTTGGGATTCCCTCTCCCTCCTTCTCTCTCTGCCTGTCTGTCTCTCTTTCTCAAAATAAATAAAGAAACTTAAAAAAATAAAAATAGAATGAAAGTATCCAGTGGAATCTACATATCGTAACACTGAAACATGACATCATCTTTTTTTTTATTTTTTTATTTTTTAATGTTTATTTTTGAGAGAGACGAGACAGAGGCGGAACACGAACAGAGGAGGGGCAGAGAGAGAGAGGGAGGCACCGAATCCGAAGCAGGCTCCAGGCTCCGAGCTGTCAGCACACAGCCCGACGCGGGGCTCGAACCCACAGACCGTGAGATCATGACCTGAGACGAAGTCGGACGCTCAACCGACTTAAGCCGCCCAGGTGCCCCTGCATCATCTATTTTTTAAATGTGCAAACAAACCCTCCTTTAGCGGTGAGAACATTTAAGATTTCCCTTACTAAGCTTGTATTTCCAATCTGATCTCTATCCCCCACACAGGATTTTATCCTAATATAATAGTTTGGGCTTGAAAGACTTTTATTAGTTCTCTTACTATCTTTCGCTGCAGCAAAAATTCGTACTGTAAATGTCCTCCAGCCAAAGGCCAATCAGAACGTGCTTGTAATTGAACAAATCAGGTTTATTCACTGAAACGAGGGAGAGCACACACCACGGGGAACCGTTGGACATCTGAGGACGAGGGTGCTTGATAGGGTTTATTACATGACTTGAACTTTAAGTAATTGGGGGAACGCTTAGGGTAGCTTGGCTTCACTCTGGATTGGTTGCTCTCGGAAGTGGGGGCAATTTTATGATGGGTTATCTTAATTTTATGTGGATGGTGGTGTGCAGGGTAAAGGCTTCTAATGGTACGGAATCCTCTTACCTGGGACTTTGTGCTTTCTTGGCCCCTTCTTTTAGGCAAGGACAGATGAAGTCAGACGGCAGGATGTTAATTCGCGACGTGAGATTCTGCTGCTCGCGGTCAAGAGGGTGTCTCCTGAACCTTGTCTGTAGTCAGACTAGGGTCAGTCCATTTTCTCTGTTGTAAAATGAGTTGTTGAACCCTCTGATGGGCCAGTGGCTACCCAGGAACATTTAGGACTCTGGACCCGACACCTCGGCCAACTGTAACCCAGGCAGTTCCCGGAAAGCACGTGATTATTAGTCCTTGTAACAGGTCTCAAAGCAAGAGGCCTAGACCGTAAACCCCAGGCAAGGAAAACATATCCCAGCATCCAGCAGGGCCTGTGTTTAGAGACTCAGGCGGTTTCTTCTTTTCGCCCAGTCTTGAAACTTACCCTGTAGTATTTACACAAGGGCCTCAAGCTTCGAGGAAATCAGATGCTACGTGATTCATAAGTCTGGCTAATGAATTTAGACTCATTTATTGGGTACCCAGGGAAGATGCTGTGTTATTTACGACATCTGCTGGGGTCCATGACAAGTTTCAGATCACTGTGGGAACTGCAATCAGGAGGGTCTGCATGAAGAGGGCATCAGTCTGGCCTCCCGGAGTGCCCTGTGTTTACCTCATGCTGGAGGTTCCTGAGAGGGGTGGTTGTTTTAAATATCTCGTAGTCTCCGGTAATTACCCCCAAACTCATAGGTACATTAGAGTGAAGTAGGCAGGTATGAGCCTGATAATTGCTTCCGAAGTACAGTCCCAGTGGGGCACCCACTCTTTTGGGAATATAAGTATCATTTATCACAACAGGAACGAATCAATTCGGTGTCCATTTTCCAAGGGTTCCCGTTGTGCTCAGGAAATCCTTGTGGGTTTTAAATCATTTAAGTCAAGGATTAACCCAAACCATTCATCTCTTATGATATGTGTATATACCACATATATACATATATATATATACCATATAAATATATATATATACATATATATATGTGTATACACCATATAAATATATATATATTGATGTATGATCCATCATGATATGATGGATGTATGATCCATCATGGATCCAACATGATCCATCAATAAACAGATATGCATCAGAAACACAAAAAAGTGTCTAGAAGGTTCGAAAAAGGCGTGAATACTTCCCCAAAGAGGTTTCCTTACTCCAGACAAAAGAGAAAACTAGAAAATCAGGAACTGTCTCTTTTTAAATTTTTTTTTTCAACGTTTATTTATTTTTGGGACAGAGAGAGACAGAGCATGAACGGGGGAGGGGCAGAGAGAGAGGGAGACACAGAATCGGAAGCAGGCTCCAGGCTCCGAGCCGTCAGCCCAGAGCCCGACGCGGGGCTCGAACTCACGGACCGCGAGATCGTGACCTGAGCTGAAGTCGGACGCTTAACCGACTGCGCCACCCAGGCGCCCCAGGAACTGTCTCTTTTTAAATAAACGAGCACTCCTATCACATCGTTTTAATAATTTTGATAACAAAAAAATAAATGAATAAAGAAATGTAAATATATAATATCATCGAAAGGCAATTGCTATAAAACTGTTACAATTGCTCAACAAAAACAGTTTGGTAATCTACTGTCATTTAAGAGGTCAGGATCAATTATGTTTAATGACCAGTGTTTTTGGGGGGGCCTGGGTGGCTCAGTCGGTCGAGTGTCCCGCTTCCGCTCAGGTCACGATCTCACACTCGTGGGTTCGAGCCCCGCATCAGGTTCTGTGCTGACAGCTCAGGGCTTGGACCCTGCTGCAGATTCTGTGTCTCCTTCTCTCTCTGCCCCTCCCCTGCTCCTGCTCTGTCTCTCAAAAATAAATAAAATATATAAAAGAAACCTTAATGACCAGTGTTTTGTACTTGTTTCTTAATTAAAAACTGCCCTAGCATCCAAAGATTGTTTGTTAATTAATTCAAAGATTTGTCTAAAGTCTTAAAATTAGTTATGGTTCTGAAAAATATAACTTGGCTCATACACTAAGTCCTTATGATTTGTGGTATTGCAAGAGTTGCATAAAATTCAACCCTTTAAAGACACATCCATCATCATCATTTCATTTTTACGAACGTAATTTGATGTGTATAAATTTTTAATTTTAAACAAGCTATGGAGACAGTGGTAACTGAAGTAACTCGTAAAACCAACGTAGGCAGTTTAGAAAGTTGAAATAGGAGACATTTAATTCCGTACTTACACCAGTAAAATTTTGCGCTGGAAGGTATTTTTACAGGGTCAACTCATGTTTGAAGACTGACTCATGCCCCAAAGTATTGTTTTATCTTAGAGCTAAAGCCATTTTTCCCCTAACCTCATAGCTGTAATAGCAAAGGGTATTATATAAATATACTCTGGGGGGGTCCACAAAGAAAAACACCGCATAATCACTTCTTTCTTTTTAGACATTGTTGGGTGTTTATCTGGACTAGATATTCCTGGACTGCTGACTTAGCAACTGAGCAAAGTTTTGTTTTAAATCTTTAACCTCTCTTTCCCCAAGAGAGAGAGGGAAAGAAAGAGAGAGAGAGAGAGAGAGATGTACAGTGAGAGAGAAAGAGAGACGGAGAGAGAGAAAGAGATAGAAACAGAGAGGGACAGAGACAAAGAGAGACAGAGAGACAGACACCAACAAGAGGAAGCAAGCTCCAGGCAAATACAAAGTTATCATTATAAAATGCTAATCATGTCTTCTCTACAGAGAGAGGACAGTAAGTCTAGATGCAAAAGAAAACCCGGAGTTTGCCGTGTGTGTTCAGAGAGGGTGGCATGCATCTGGGTTTGATGTAACTTCTGAGCACGGGACAGTTTTCTCAGCCCAAGCAATCAGCCAGTCGGCAGTCACGAACTCCCAAGTGCTGAAATGGCGGAGGCATGACTTCTGGGTTAAACAAAACGCTCCCTCTTTTAGACAATCAAGACAGATAATCCCCTCTCAAGGATTTCTTGTTCGAAGCTACCTTCCAAATGAATACTCTTCTCCCCGCCCAAAGCTCCCCAAAGTGGCCACTGCCATGTTGAGCGGTCCCTGGTGAAATGGCACAGTTAACGACAGAGCCACACAAGTTAGCGTTACAGCGAGAAAGCGAGAGGAAGTGGGTTTGGTCTGGGAGAGGCATGGTGTAGACTGGAAAGAGAGAGAGAGAGAGAGACACAGTGTGGATGGGAGGGAGGCACAGAATAGACAGGGGAGAGGCACAGTGGAGAGAGAGGAGAGGTAACAGTGTAGATGGGAGAAAGACACAGTGTAGACAGAGCAGGGCGCCGTGTAGACGCAAGGAGGCACAGTGTAGGTGGGAAAAAAACAGGGTGTAGATGGGAGAGAGACATAACATAGACAGTGGGGAAGCAGAGTGTAGATATAGGGGAGATAACAGTGTAAACGAGGTAGGGGTGCAGCGTAGATGGAGGAGAGCCTCAGAGCTTCTGGAATCCATCAGAAGGGGCTGATTTAGCTTTGTGGCTCTGGGTCCTGGCCAAAGGCAGTCCTCACCCAGCCGTCATCAGGAAGCAGACCAAAACTCCTGATTCTCAGAAGACGAAAATAAACACAGTTCTCAGAAGCATCAACACAGACCTGAAGGAATGTCCTTATCTGGTTTGAGAATGGTGAACCAGATCAAAGTTGGTCTGAAACAAGATGCCAAGTGCCAGGGAACACAGTGAAGTCCTCAGTCCCCGGGCCCAGCCTGGGGACAGACTGATCAGCCCCGTTCCCAACTTTTGCCCGGGATGGCCAATGCCGTGCGTCAATCCGGCCAGGCCACAATCCAGTCCCTGGTTATTCGGTCGAACGTTAACCTGGATTATTGCTATGAAGAGGTTTTGTGGATACGATCCCAGCCCATCATCAGTCGTTTTAAGTGAAGGAGGTTAGTCGCCATAATCTGAATGGGCCCGGTTCACGCAGTTGAAGAGTCTCAAAAACAGAGCTGAGGCTTCTCCGAAGAAGAAGAATTTTCTGTGGATACAAGCTTCAGCATGTGCTGAGAGTTCCAGCCTGCTTCCTGATGGCCTGCACTCCGGACTTTGGACTTGCCTCACCGATTCATTGCAATAAATCTATTATAGACAGGTCCTACTTGTTCTATTTCTGGTCGAACCCTCACTAATACATCTCCCGGTAGCCATTTCCTGTTAGAGACAAACAAGGCTCTCTAAGACTCTAGGCAAGCAGACAGACCAGGAGCAGGTGTTAGAAGACTGGAGAACAATTTCATCAAAGTGCAGGGTAAATATGATCAAATACACAAGCTAAACCCCGGAATGCTGGGATATTTAACAAAATATCAGAGCTCGATGTGGCATGAACTTATCTCTAGGTCATGTACGTGGGGGCGGGGGGGGGGCACCTCAAACACGTTAGAGACGCAGCAGGTCTCGGATGTGAATGCCAGCACCGGGTCCACGGTTTCCATCCAGGACAGTGAGGACTGGGGCTGGATCTTGGGGGCACCTCCTTTTCTGTCAGTGCCCCCCAGCCGAACACCACAGGGGTACGCTTATAGGTCTGGCTCGTTGCGACAAGGGAGAATGTACCCCATGGGGAAGCATTGGGTGCCTCCGTAAGATGATGGAAAGGCTTTAATACGGGATTTGGACTCCGGTTAAGTAACGGGCGGGAGCTGTGCCAAGCAGACTTCCCTCTAGCTCAAATGCTGTCGGGAAGTGGGGCCAAGTCCGTGATTGGCCGTCTTCATAATTCTTCTCTGGAAGTCTCCTTTTATGGAAACCTCACCTAGAAGAGAAGAGCGGGGCTAAAGTAATAATCGGAAAAGAGGCACCAGTCACTCCTATTAGCTGGGAGAGGGTAATGTGTGGTACTATCATTGTGTCCACGATAACTTTGGGCTATCGACCCTGTCCCCCAAAAGTCTTAATTCCCAATGTGATGGTATGGGAAGGCGAGGTCTCTGGGAGGTGATTAGGTCGTGCGGGTGGAGTCCTCCTGAATGGGATCTGTGCCCTTCTAGAAGCGCCTCCACAGAGCTCCCTAGCCCCTTCTGCGGAGCCTGGAAGCGGGTCCCCACCAGACACTGGATCCACCAGCGCCTTGATCTTGAGCTTACCAGAATCCAGAACTGTGAGATGGGAAAAGGATGTTTGCCATTTAAACCACCCGTTCTGCAGTATTTTCAGTCTAGTGGCTTGAACTAAGATGCTTTGGTTTCGTCTGTGCTTAGATACGATTCCGAAATCTTTGTGTTTTGTTTGTTTGTTGTGGCTGTTTCGTCTCCCTGCGTCACAGTCACAGAGCACAGAGCATCAGACGCCAGTCGGATGCCGGCTGATGTCTGTGGATTGCTGATGTCCCCCAGGAGGACACCGTGGTCTGGCTGTGAGCTCCGGGACGGTCCTTGGACCGGTTCTTGGACAACGCCAAGGTCTGTTCCTAGACGACGTCGGAAGCTTCCCTTTTCCTTTGGTGTACGAATTGAAATTGGTTTTGATTTTTCATGGTCCAAGATTTATTTTGTCTAATGTGAACTGAGCTACAAATAGTGTAATTATTATTATATCCTATTTACCCAGACAATAGAAATATATCGCATATTGTGATCATTTCCAAACATAAAGATTTTAATGGAAATCACATCTTGATGAGATAGAAAGGAAAGTTTTCGTGTAGGTCGTGTATTTATGAATAAATATTGCTTATTCCTTCAATGAAAATAGTTTGATACATTATTTATTCACTTTCAATATTTATTTATTGAGATGCTGAGAAAACTCGTGTCCTTAAATGAGTCCCTGGGAGCAGAATTTTAAAAACAACAACAAAAAAGGACAACTCAATTTTTTCGGGTTCTCTGCGAAGCATGCATTTCGATATACTATCAGAAACTAAATTTAATGACCTGCCTGTTCACAATGTAATGGAGTCCTCAAATTGAAAGAAAAGAATCAGCAACTACCGAATTTGCAAAAGGACTTGTTTTTCCGTTGTTAGAGCTTGTCCTTTTCCAACCTCGAGACCAACGTTTTAAATTCTCCTTTGTTCAAAACCCCAGAAGTTTCCCCACCCACCCGCCGCCCGCCCCCCCCCACCCCCCATGAAGAAATGCAATTTTGCGGGAAGGGCGATGGGTGAGACGTGTGTCTGTCTTTTGCACAATGTGAGCAAGGTGACTTTTTAGGGGAACGTGAGGACAGAAACCGCGTCGCCTCCACTGCAGGTCAATTCCCAGTTAAAAGAGTTTGTTGTTGTTGTTGTTGTTGTTGTTGTTTTAACAAAAAATATACATGTAGGATGAGAATCTAGATGTTGATTCTCTGAAGCTATGCGAGCTAAACACCCGTTGGCCAGTCTATTGCTGTCCTCAAGACGACCTGTGTTTGACTTTGAAGACTCATCAGCGACCCATACGTTGCCTTCCTGGGAAGGTCTGCACCAATACGATAGGATCATTACGGACCAGGGTCGTTTTATTGTTTGGCAACGTTACCCTTACGCCTCGGATAGCCCCTAAAACACTGTCTCTACACATAGGAGTTTCTCTGCAAATATTAGCTATAGTGGAAGAATCCATTGTATTGTTTTAGGTGAGGAAACCCAATTAAAAATGGCGGCCATTGTACACCGTGAAGTACCAGCGCTTGACAGTTAAGAGGTGGCCAACAATTATCGAGTGAATAATACCATTTATCATTCATGGAATACGTATAGGGGCCTGGCACTTAACATACCTATGTGTCCGGATACATGCACACATCGCCTTACAAGATACATATCGTTATCTCCATTTAATAAGTGTCCCAAAAGAACTTTCTCAAGCCATAGAGCTAATAGATGGTCGTGCAAATGTTCTAATTCCGTTCCAAAGCGCCTGTTGTTTTCCTTACCTCTTCGTCATGCCTGGACTTACATCCTGGTTCTCCTGGAGAACACAACAATTTCTTTAAAAAAAAAAAAAAAAAGAAGCATCTCTGTTTCCTAACATTGAAAAGGAGGAAGAAGGGGCACCTGGGTGGCTCAGTCAGATGAGCATCTGACTCTTGGTTTCGGCTCGGGTCATGACCCCAGGGTCGAGGGATTGAGCCCCACATCAGGGACCCTGCTAAGCGTGAAGACTACTTAAGATTCTCTCTCTCTCTCCCCCCCCACCCCTCCCCCATATATGTGCATGCGTGCACGCTATCTCTCTCTCTCTCAAATAATAATAATAAATATTTTTTAAAAAAGGAGGAAGAGAAGGTCTCTCTTGCACTTGTGAGATGAATGTGCAAAATACCAACATGCATAGAACACTTGGCATATTTAATAAATGCTGCTCTCCTCTCCATCTGAAGGGAGATTTGGAAGGAAAATGAAATAAATCCGTCGAACTCAGAACTGATACATTTGGCTTTTGACTGGACTGGGTGACATTTTTTGGTGAACCAAAACATTTTCCAATTGACCAAGTCTCAACCCAACCTCACCAGCTACTTGGCTATTTTGAAAGCCCTTCTTAATGCAAGACCACTTTAACACAATTCACGAAAGATGGATTCAATCCAAGCTGCAAAGATTAGAAACACTCCACAATTTTCTATCATTTTAAGAAGGAGAACACAACCTGAAAATGGAATATAATTGGGGCTTAGAAGCATCTCTGGGCTGCCTGTTTTAGTCTCATTTCCTCAGGAAGTATTCATATTTGATCTCTCAGTGCACGAATGGGAATTAGAACCACTCACTTTGCCTTTGAAACAGGCAAAGGGTATCAGCGTGGATGTCGGGCACGCTGTTGAACCACATCAAACCACTGATCTGATCTTTAACAGCGAACAGCCCCCGGTCTGTTTAAAGAAATTCTGCAACATGAAGACAAAAACGAAGGCAAGCTGATTCCGTTCTCTGAAGAATTTCTTGCCTCCAGATTCAGTCCTCGTGGATCTGTTACTTTTATTTCCTCTTGTTGTACATTTGGTGAAACAGTATTGAAACTCTGGGAATTTATATATCCCAATGTATACAAACAGATCTTAAAGCAAAAGCGAACACAGGGAGGAAAAAAGGCGGGGGGGGGGGAGAGGGGGGGACGGCGCCTGGGTGGCTCAGTCTGTTAAGCATCTGACTTTTGGCTCAGGTCACGATCTCATAGTTTGTGAGTTCGAGCCCCACATTGGGCTCTGCGCTGACCGTGCAGAGCCTGCCTGGGATGCTCTCTCTCTCTCTCTCTCTCTCTCTCTGTCTCTCTCTCTCATTCAAAATAAATTAAAAAAGAAAAAAAAAAGCAAACACAGGATCTCAGAGGCGGTAGGCATCCAATGAGGCAAGTTGGCGTTACATGGAAGTCTGGACCTCAGAAGGATTTGGGAAAAGTCTTTTCCCTTTTCCCTCCCTACCCAAGTGTTGAAAAGCTGTTAGGAGGCAGAGCTGACAATCTGGAGAACCTCCAAAGTCTTCTTCTTTTAGCTTAGCCACCTGCAGGGTTTTGTTCTTTGCCCCGGTGTGGCAGAGTCCCCTCCCAAAGGAATTTGAAAAAAAAAAAAAAAAAAAAGGAATGTCCCCTCCCTAAAGAATGTTAAAACAAACAAACAAGCAAACAAACAAAGAACAAACCCTCAAGGCAACCTGGCTGTAACCTTTGCTAGACATTGCTCAGGACCTTGTAACTTCAGACCATTTCATCAGCCTGCATGTTTGTGTGTTACCCTATATGGGAGACAAAAAATATCTCTATATATCTGACTATGCCACGTGGTGTTCAGGTCTCAGTTCTTCGGGTAGGAACCCACCTGAACGGTGCCAGTGCCCCCAGGAATAAAGTTGCTTCCTGGAAAGAAAAGCCTCAGGGTCATGACCCTCTGTGCGAGAATCCTGCTACACTGGGAAGGGTTAAAAGACGCAGCAGTGGTGACAGGGGGGAAGAAAAATAGAATAAGTATGCATTCCTCTTCTGGGTCTTGGCTGGCATTCAATTCCAAGTTCCTCTTTGGAGGTTGCATAGGGGCCCTGTGTGTGCTGCAGGAGGGAAAGTTACCAGGAATGCAATGCCATGAGCAGCACAGACTTTCTGTTGTGGAAACACTTAGATGGCTTCCTGGATGGTGCCCCCACCGCACCGCAGGGTTTTTGAGTCTCTTCCCATTGGACACCATTGTGGATGGAGCTGGCTTCCTCATGCTGTCACCAGGACAGATGTCTTTCTGCCACATGAAATCCCAACTCTAAATCCTCCTGATGACTCACAGACAACAAGTGACCAAAGCGTTGTGGCCATCAGTGGTCATGGAGCCTATATGCGTAATCGTTTCCTACCGCTGCTCTAGCAAATTATCACAGATTATCTTAAAGCGTCTCCGGGCAGATTTATTCTCTTCCAGTTCTGGAAGCCAGAAAGTTAAAACGGGTCGGCAGGGCTGGTTCCTTCTGCAGACTTAAGAGGAGGAGAATCCATTTCTTTGCCATTCTCAGCTTCTAGAAACTATCCACATTCCGGGGGCGAGGAGGCAAAACGCAAGATCACTCCAACCAAATACCTAACCAATCGAACAGAAAGAAACAAAGATGGCATGTTGCAAGGTCAACATTGAGTCAGTGCCGAAGGAGCTGCCAGGGGCCAGAGAGGCTATTGAATTAAAACTTAAAGTATGACAAACACCTAGAGTTCATGCTAATGTAAATGCATAGAATGAGGAAGGAAGGAAGGAAGGAAGGAAGGAAGGAAGGAAGGAAGGGACAGGAAGGAAGGAAGGGAAGGAAGGAAGGAAGGAAGGAAGGAAGGAAGGAAGGAAAGAAGGAAGGAAAAGAAGGAAGGAAGGAAGGGAGGGAGGGAGGGAGGGAGGGAGGGAGGAAGGAAGGTAGGAAAGAAGGGAGGGAGGGAGGAAGGAAGGAAGGAAAGGAAGGAAGGAAGGAAGAGAAGGACAGGAAGGAAGGAAGGAAGGGAAGGACAGGAAGGAAGGAAGGAAGGGAAGGAAGGAAGGGAAAGAAGGAAGGAAGGAAGGAAGGAAGGAGGGAAGGAAGGAAAGGACAGGAAGGAAAGAAGGAAGGGAAGGACAGGAAGGAAGGAAGGAAGGAAGGGAAGGAAGGAAGGGAAGGAAGGGAAGGAAGGAAGGAAGGAAGGAAGGAAGGAAGGAAGGAAAGAAGGAAGGAAGGAAAAGAAGGAAGGAAGAGAGGGAGGGAGGAAGGAAGGAAGGAAAGGAAGGAAGGAAGGAAGGAAGGAAGAAAGGAAGGAAGGAAAGAAGGAAAGAGATAACTCTTCATTGCAGAATAATTCCAAATAATAAATGTGGAAGGAAATAGAATGAGGGAAATAGAAAATCACCATTAGAACACCTCAGTAATAATTACTGCAAGCAAAATTATTATAAATTGTAATTGCACTGTTTTTCCTCTGATAGTTTGGCATATGTACAGGATACGCGTAGAACAACAACAAAATGACCCATGTTCATGGCAGCATTATTTACAATAGTCAAGAAGTGGAAACAACCTAAGTACCCATAGACAGAAGAATGGATAAGGAAAATGTGAGATACATACATATCTCCAATATATGTATATGTATTTATATATATTGGAATAATACTCAGTCATAAAAAAAAAAGAAACCCTGCCATTTGCAATAACATGGGTGGACCCTGAGGGCACGATGCTAAGTGAAATAAGGCAGAGAAAGAGAAATACTGTATGATCCTGCTTATAGGTGGAAGCTAGAAAAGAAAAAAATAAATAACTCAGAGATACAGAGAACAGATTGGTGGTTGCTGGAGGCAGGGGGGTAGGAGTGGTCGGGTGTAATGGCTGAAAGGGGGTCACAAGGCGCAAATTTCCAGTTATAAAAATAAATGCGTCCTGATGATGTAAGGTACATGGTGACTATCATTTGCAATACCGTACTGCGTATTTAAAAGATGTTAAGAGAACAGATCCTAAAAATTCTCATCACAAGAAGCAAAGTAGGTATGGTGATGGATTTTAGCTAAACATATGGTGGTGATCATTGCACAATATATGCATATATCAAACCATTTTGTTACACACCTATAACCAACACAATGTTATATATCAATTCTATCTCAATTAAAAAAAAGATTCACTGAATGATGGGCGAAATCACTGGATGAAAGTGTAAGGAGAGACATGATATTTGCATAGTCTCAAAGTATGCATGATGTTTGCACAGTCTTCCTCAAAAGTAGTGCTTATGGGTTGGTAGGATCCATATTTCTGGAGAAATCCCCCAGGCAGCATCTTAAACAAGTGACCAAGCTGAGAACCGATTGCTATAAAAAGCGGCAACGTCAGGTACTCCTGGGTGTGATGCACCGAGAACTCAGAACACATCGCCTCGGTAAAATCCCTCCTGATAATTCACAACCTCAGTCCAATCACGGGAAAGCAGGCAAATCCAATCTGAAGTGCTGTCCATGAAATAACGGAGTCTCGAGGTCACGAAAGGCAGGAGAGGCTCGTCACAGTTGGGAGGAGGCTAAGGAGACGTGAAAACCAAATGCCACGTGGGAGTCTGCATTAGATCCTGGGACAGAAAAAGGACATTGGTGCAAAACCTGGGGAGTGCTGATTAAAGTTTGTAGCTTCGTTAGTAACATTGTGTTCATGTTAGTTTCTCAGTTTTGGTATTTTCACAAAGGTTATGCAGAATGCTACCGTGGCCGGGGCCAGCCTCAGTCTAAACTTACCTTAAGAGGAGAAGTCAAAGTGAAACCAGAGCAGGAGGTAGTGTTGGCAGCTTTCCGCGTGAATGCTTTCTTCTGGATGGTCACGTTGCTATTGTCCCACGGCCGAAGGCATGACCTGGTAAAGAGTAAGGAGTCCCTGCCTTTGCTTGGCAGTTAGAGTTCCGGGAATGTTTTCACAATGGTTTTCCCATTTGAGCCTCTCAGCAATGTGCGTGATAGGTATAGAGTGATGCTCTTTGTGTGTGTGTATATATATATGTGTGTGTGTGTGTGTATGTGTGCATATATGTATATAGATATAGATATATATCTTTCTGATATAGATAAGATACATATATATATCTATGATATATATTTAAGATATCTATGATATAGATAAGATACATATATATATATCTATGATATATATTTAAGATATCTATGATATATATAATATATACATATAAGATATATATGATATATAAGATTATATAAGATACATATGATTATATATAAGATATATATGATATATATGTAAGATATATATAATATATATGAGATATATATGTTATATATATGTTATATATGAGATATATAAGATATATATGTGAGATCTATCTCATATATAAGATATATATATGATATATATAAGATATACATATATAAGAGATATATATCCTATATATAAGATATATATCATATATATGATATATATAAGATATATCATATATATGAGATATATAAGACATATATCATATATATGATATATATGTATAATATATATGAGATATATAAGATATATCTCATATATATGATATATCTCATATATATGAGATATATATAAGATATATCTCATATATATGACATATATAAGATATGTCTCATATATATGACATATTGACATATATAAGATATATCTCATATATATGACATATATAAGATATATCCTATATATATGTATATATATATGATATATATAAGATATATATATCTTATATATAGGAGATATATATATCACATATATATATGAAGATATAAGGCTATATATGAAATATTTTGTTTAGGGATAGTACAGGTCCTGCTAGACACGTCTACAGAGTTTCTCTCCCTGATAACTTTTCAGTATTCAGAAAGGGTGAGGGTTGAAGCCTTCCCTTACTCTGATACTCTTTTAAAGAGCTCCCAACGATCTGCAAGTCTGACAGCCTCATCTGCATGTACCTACAAAGTTCTGGCTCGCTCTCGTGGCTCAACCTGATCATCTAACAGCCACCGCACGACAGAGTCGATTCAAGTTTTGAATTTATGGATGAGTCAGCGTTTCTAAATTTCAAAAGCACCTTTGAGGATGGCAGGATGGGTGAGCGAGGGATGTGGGCACTGGGAGTGATAAGAGTTTCCGTGGGCTGCAGCTCAGACACCCACTATTCACGCCGGTGTTTTGATGTGGTGATTTCACCTGTCACTACCCCCGGGTGAATTCAGGGCCGGAAGCGAGTCTATTGGCAGTCGGGGTTAAAAACAAACGCAAATACACTCTGCCACGCTACAGAGCCCGTCCTTCCCTTTCTCAAAGCACGCCTAAGCAATGGAGGAGGACGGCAACTGCCTCAGTCGGCTTGGGGCTGCCATAACAAAGTACCATAGATGTCGGGGTGACTTAAACAAAAGACATCTATTTACTCGCAAGGCTAGAAATCTGAGCTCAGAGGTCAGCAGGGTTGTTTCCTGTTTCCCCCGAGGCTTCTCTCCTTGACGTCTAGGTAGCCAGCTGACTTCCCCTGCCCCGTGAGTGTCTATATCCACATTTCCTCTTCTTCTAAGGACTATAGGATCTAATCTATAGGCTTGGAAGACATCCTAATGATCTCATTTGAACTGAACTCTTGAAGGACCCTGTCTCCCAATGCAGTCACCTTCTGAGGTGCTGGGTAGATTAGGACCCCCACCTATGAATTTTAGGGGGACACCGTTCAGCCCAGAGCAAGCAACATCTTTGTTACAAACACGCAATCGACCTGGTCGTATTTGACAAGCTTCTGCGGGCTCCGCAGCGATCGTCAGCCGTCCCCAGCTCAGGTCTGGCTCTTTATTCCACTCAGGGGGGCTTTCCGATTGTGGTTGCTACAACCACAACCTGGGTCCACCGTAAAACTGCCCAGACGGGGTCATGTTAACACCATCGAGTATCCTATAACATCCCTCTCATTTCTTCCCCATGCCATAGCCTGATGGTTTCTTCAGCATATGGCCGTGAGATTGCACCCAAGACGTGTTTTCTCCCTCTCTTTCCTTGTGGTACATCTGATGCCTCAGCCCGCTATTTATCTCAGGCTGTCAGTTTCTGAGAGGTCACAGTTTTCAGAGAAGGTCGTAGTAGATTGTCCAGGGCTTGGACCAGAGGACAAGTGGCCATTTGAAAATGGAGGCTTTATGGGGCGCTTGGGTGGCTCGGTCGGTCGAGCGTCCGGCTTCGGCTCAGGTCACGATCTCGCGGTCCGTGGGTTCGAGCCCCGTGTCGGGCTCTGTGCTGACAGCTCGGAGCCTGGAGCCTGCTTCGGATTCTGTGTCCCCCCCCCACCCCTCCCCCGCTCATGCTCTGTCTCTCTCTGTCTCAGAAACAAATAAACATTAAAAAACTTTGAAAAAAAAAAAGAAAATGGAGGCTTTATTATCATTCAGGTGTGTTGAAGCCGACGCATCAGCAGACAGTTGCCAGTGAAAACTGTTCGTTTCTCACAGTTCCCAAGAGGGGACATGCCATCCCGTGCAGGCCACATGGGGAAGCACCAGGGTCGGTCGGGAGCCACGGGGAGATACAGGCAAGAGCTTTTATGGTGGTTTCCATGGGAAGGTACATGTGAGTTAGGGTCAGCGGGTTTAGGATTGGCTAGTGGGGATAATTTCTGCAGTCTCTGGGGTATAAGGACTTTTATTTTTTTAAAAAAATTAATGTTTATTTTTCAGAGAGGGGGAAAGAGAGAGAGAGAGATAGTGGGTGAGGGGCAGAGAGAGAGGGAGACCCAGAGTCCGAAGCAGGCTCCAGGCTCCGAGCTGTCAGCACAGAGCCCGACGCAACTCATGAACCCCGAGATCATGACCTGATCCAAAGTTGGTTATCGGATGCTTAACCAACTGAGGCACCCAGGCGTCCCTGGGGTGTAAGGACTGTTTTAAGTTGCCTTGTACCTGCCCCTGGGGTGATTAAGGCAGGTGACTATTGGCCTGGAGGACGAGAGCCCAACAGGGGAGGTGGTGGGGTGTAGGCTCTGAATTGGATGGTGTGCACGTGACAGATAGGCCCGTAGGACAGTCATTTACCATCTGTAAGAACTGGTTCCCCCTGAGAAGGGCAGTCTCTTTGGGGTCAGTAAGGCCCCAGATGCCGACCGTCAGAATACAGAGAAGTGCTTAATAGGGGCGCCTGGGTGATTCAGTCGGTTAAGTGTCCAACTCTTGGTTTCAGCTCAGGTCACGATCTCACGGTTCACGAGTTCAAGCTCCACATCGGGCTCCACGCTGTCAGTGCAGAACCAGCTTTGGATTCTCTCTCTCCCTCTCCCTCTGGCCCTCCCCTGCTTGTGCTCTCTCTCTCTCTCTCTCTCTCCCTCCCTCCCTCAAAATAAATACATAACCTTAAAAAAAACAAACAGACAAAGATGTGCTTAATATAGTGGCCCCTACAATCGTCCCACTCCGGGAAGCATTGGTTCGTGTCCTGAACTGGGCTGAGACACGTGTACCCCACCTGCCCTCCGTTGACTCAGACCCTCTGTCCAGAGAGCAGGGGAGACAGGCCGTTAGGATGTGAGGCATCCAGCCTACTTTGCTTGGCCAATAGAAAACAGTAGCCCCTGTCAGAGTTCTTGGGTTCTGCCAGGTTGCCCTCGCTCACTTCCCACTCCTGGGGAGCCCCACATTTGGTTGGCAGTCGCTGCCAAGTGGTGGTGCGTGTTGGCCAGAAGGAAAGGGAGCCGAAGCTTCCAGAGGAGGAGCCGTGACATTGGCAGAGACTTGGGGCGACGAAATCATCGTCCGAGCTGGACAGAGGGCAAGGAAGTGGCGAGACGGCAGGCAAGGCAGCGGTCGAAGCAATCCCATCCCACGTCTTGGCACGGGCGTGGCAAACATTGGACTTCTGGGCCCCCCACACACGGGGTAGTGAAGCAAGAGGACCGCGCTTCCTGGGAAGGGCCGAGTGGCAACCGAAGACGCGCTCTCTGATCCCGTCAACCCCCAAACTCATCTGAAAATTAGACAAAGCCGGTGCAGGGTGGGCGGTGAGGAGTCCGGGAACCCCGGGGCAAGGAGCTGGCCAGGAAAGGCTCCTGCTGATAAGGCCCTTGGGCAGGCTTCCTCTGGTGTGATACCCTGGGGTGGATGGAGAGAGTTGGGGACGCAGTGAGCTGTGTGAAAGAGAGATAGCCTGGACACCACAGGAAGCATCCAGAGGTGTGGTTGCGAGGGTCGTCATGCCGTTGTTCCGTTGTAAATATCCGTGAACACTTACTATATCCTGGGTACTAGACCCTGGGATTATAGTGATGAGCCCACCACACGTGGTCCCTGCCTGGTGCTTAGATCGCTTTCACGGCCCAGTTCTGGTCTGCAGCCCGCCAGCAGAGAGCTTTCTAGCATCCTCAAATACCACCAGCTTGCGGGTGACCACTCTTTATGTCCTGACCATCTCTTTGGGTCTGGGAGCCCCATCTAGAACATTCCATCGCAATGCTCTACCCTTCGTGACTCCCAAGATACCTACCCCGAGCCAGTCACTGTACAGTAAAACCTTGGATTGCGGGTAACTTGTTCTGCAACGTTTCCGCAAGAGGGAGCAAATATTTCTAACAAATTTTAACTCCATAAAGGAGCGATGTCTTCCAGTATGAGCGGTACGTGATGCCGAATGCCACACGATCACCACTGAGCCAACGGTTCCTGAAATTCGCTTTGATATACGAGTGCTTTGGATTGCAAGCGTGCTTCTGGAACGAATTATGCTCACAAACCAAGGTTTTGCTGTGCCTTTCTATGAGGTAAGATTATAATCCCTTCTTATGGATGTAGTCATCGGCTCAAGAATGGTGGGGCAAGTAGCCAAAGGCCACCCGGAAGAAAACCGATTGAAAGAAACCCAGCTCCCTCTGACTCTATAAAACCAGTGTTCTTTCCAAATCGTCAGGCGTAGATGAATCTGAATTGTTAGCCTGATTAAATCATCCCATTTGCTAATAGGTATTACATCTATTTCTAGGTGTGGGGATACATGCTTCTTAGTAGCATTTTGATTCCTAGTTAATTAAGTGATATGGGTATACCCAAAAGATGAGTGGATAATTTACGGGTTATTTTAAAAAATTTTAATGAATAAATAACAACGCTTTCTTTATTTATCTAGTTTAAAATGTTAATGAATAGCGACCCTTCTAATTGCAAAGCTGAGTATTTAAGGGAACCTGACACTTCATAAATATCAAACTGTGAGGTTTCATGTGTTGGTTTTATATAAACATAGGAATTGAGTAATTACCACCCTTGCTGTTCATTAAAATTCAAAATTAGATAAACAATAAGCAGGAATGTTTTTGTTCATTATTATTCACATCGAGTACTTTGCTTCGAATATCCCCCTGCTTCTTTTCATGATTTCTTTTGGGCACGGCCCTTTCTCTTTGAGCACAAAAAAAGGACCCATTGGGTGGAAAACGCTGCTTTTCCTTTGGGCTGTCTTTTGGATTTTTTGTTTGTTTGTTTTTCTTCCCCCTCCCAACTAAGTCATCATTTCATTTGGAAAGAGTGGCAGCAACGGAGAGAGACAGGTCCGGGCTGAGGGTTGCATGATGCTCAGTGCTGGTCTTAGCTCTGTCTCTAACCTGTGGTGGGTTCCCCAAATCACACACTGACCACCACTGGGCTCGGGTTTCTTCATCTTCAGGATGAGGACACTGGATGGTCATTCATTCATTCATTTCCTTTCCCTTAAAGTATTTGTGTGTGTGTGTGTGTGTGTGTGTGTGTGTGTGTTCTAGAGGCGAAGAAGAAACAATTGAAGTTTCTTGCCCTGATGGACCTTTATCAAATAAGGACACAAACGATTGATTCTAAGGGTCAGGTACAAGAGTCTGTCTTCACCCTAAGAGCGATGGTGGTGGTTGAATCGTGTTCCTTCGAAAGTGGTCTTGTTAGATGCAAGTTAGGTCTGTCTATTCTGTGTTTTGTTTTGTTTTGTTCTCCCTCCTCCTTTCCTTAGATCTTGCGAGCCTCCTGAGTGGTTTCGCTTGCAAGGCCCTCTTAGGGATGCGGGATCCGAGGACAGTTTGTGAGCTTATGAGGATGTACCAGGTCACAGGTGGGGGAGGATGGAAGACCTCAGGGCCAAACAGTTAAGGAACCGTCCAAACCCACTCTTCGGAAAACAGCTTGATGAACCTGAGCTTTGAGCTTCCACCCGAAACAGCCCTCCGGCTCTCGAATTTCACATCCGCTAATCTGATTCCCCCAGAAACTGACGAAGGTTCTAAGCACGCGCAATTTCTTGCTTGTACGTACAACGATCTACGATTCCTATTGCAAGGGACTTTGCTTGCTATAATAATCTACTTGTGATTTTGGTTTTATTCGTTTAAAAGGAAAAAGAGACACGGCAGAGACACGGTCCCGGCAGGTTCCCCCGAGGGAAATACCGCTTCTATCTGGAAGAAGGCTGTGCCGCGAAGCTTTATACCAGCCTTGGACCACAGAGGCCACTTTTCGTACCATGGGTCGCGGCGTGAGGGTTGGCTTAGTGCCAGGACCTGTGTTGAAGCTGGCCACAGAAAGCTCTCCAGACCCAAACGTTACTGGGGTCGGAGACAAAACCCAGGACTATGCTGGAAGCAATGCATGTCTGTGTGAAATGAGCTGAGCTGGGAGGGGACACGGCAGAATCTCCGGGAAGCCTTTTAAGAACCCAGATACACGCATCTCTGCCAGGAGACCTAAGGACCTGTGGAGAAATCAGACTGCGCATCACAACTGAGAGGCTGTCCCCAGCCCCCTCCCAGAGCCCAGCCCTGTTTCTTCTTTAAAACACTTTGTTGTTTTTTTTTTTTAGGAGCCCCTGGGTGGCTCAGCCGGTTAAGCGTCCGACTTTGGCTCAGGTCGTGATCTCGCAGTTTGTGAGTTTGAGCCCCGCGTCGGGCTCTGCGCTGACCAGCACAGAGCCTGCTATTCTCTCTGTCTCTCTCTGCCCCTCTCTCTCTCGCTCAAAATAAATAAATACACTTTAAAATTTAATTTTTTTTAAAAATTCAGGTATAATGAACATACAGTGTGGTATTAGGTTCCGGGGTACAATGTAGTGATTCAACAATTCTATAGATTACTCAGTGCTCATCAAGGTAAGTGTATTCTTGATCCCTTTTATCTATTTCACCCATCCCCCCACCCACCAGTTTGTTCTTTGTATTTAAGAGTCTGTGTATTTTAGTTTGTCTCCTTTTTTCCTTTGGTCATTTTTGCTTTGTTTCTGAATTCCCACGTATGAGTGAGATCATATGGTATTTCTTTCTCTGACTCAGTTCACATAGTGTTACAAAAGCTTCTAGATCCATCCATGTTGTTGCAAATGGCAAGATTTCATTCTTTTACGTGGCTGCATAGTATCCCATATACGCACATGCACACACAACCCACATCTTCTTTATCCATTCATCTATGGATGGACACTTGTTTGCTGTTTTTTTTTTTAAAGATTTTCCTATTTAAAAAAAAATTAATGTTTATTTATTTTGAGAGACAGAGAGAGAGGGAGACACAGAATCCGAAGCAGGCTCCCAGCTCCAAGCTGTCAGCACAGAGCCCGACTTGGGGCTCGAGCTCACGAACTGTGAGATCGTGACCTGGGTCGAAGTCAGACGCTCAACCGACTGAGCCACCCAGACGCCCCAGATTTTTTCTATTTTTAAGTAATCTCGACACCCAACATGGGGCTTGAACCCACAGCCCCGAGATCAAGAGTCACACACTCCACCGACTGAGCCAGTGGGCGCCTTGAGTCTAAACAACACTTCTAATCCCATCCAGAGAAAGCGGTGAATGGGCTGTCCCCCTGGGAGATGCCGTCCCCACATGACATGCCTCTGAGGGCAGCACTGGAACCTTTCATATCAGACCCACTTGTGCCGGATTCCATATTGGCCTCGTCCGCCCCCGTTATTTTGTTCTCAGCTTTATCGAGGTACGACTTACAAACGACAAAATGCACGCATACTGAGCCTACAGTTTGGTGAGTTCTGGCAAGTTCATGGCCTGTTGAAACCACCACCACCGTCAGGATGGAGAACATTGCCACAGTCACCCCAGAAGTACCCTCGCGGCCCCTGACAGCCGCCCCTCGTCCACACACAACCCCAGACCCGTGCCGATCTGCTTTGTGTCACCATAGACGCGTTTGCTTTCTCTAGAACTTGATCCATACGGCACACTCAGTTCATATTCTTTTGTGTCTGGGTGTTTTCCCCCCCCTTTTTCACCGGATGTGTTTTCAAAATGCATCCACACTTTCTGTGCACGGGTATTGTGTTCTTCGCCGGGGCTGAATCGCTTTGGGCTCGATGGACGCCGCACAATTGGCTTCTTCGTTCACTTGTCGACGGATGCCTAGGTTCATTTCTGGCTCCAAAGCTGCTGTGAGCAGCTCAAGCACAAATCTTTGAGTGGACCTGTTTGTATTTCGTCGGGGTAACTAGCCAAGAGTGGGATTCTGGGTCGCATTGCAAGGATATGTCTCACTCTGAAAGACATGGCCCCAATGGCTTCCAGAATGGCTGTATCATTCTGCATCCCCATAGTATTCCATATTCCAAAGCCCCATTTGCTTTGCCCCTTCACCAATAACTTGGTATTGTCGACCTTTTTCATTTCTGCCACTCTTTTGGTTTACTTCTTTTTATTATTTTTATTTATTTGTTTTTAGTTTTCTTTGCAACAATTATTTACTTTTGAGAGACTCAGAGAGACAGAGCATGGGGGGTGGGGGGAAGGGTGCAGAGAGACAGGGAGACGCAGGAGCCGAAGCAGGCTCCAAGCTCTGAGCTGTCGGCATAGAGCCCGACACGGGGCTCGAACCCACGGACTGTGAGATCATGACCTGAGCGGAAGTAGGACGCTTAACCGACTTAGCCACCCACGTGCCCCTGTTTCTGCCATTCTAAGTGGATATGGAGTGGTAGGAACAAATTGCTTTTTTTAAAAAAAAAAATTTTAACGTTTATTTTTTATTTTTGAGAGAGAGAGAGAGAGAGAGCACAAGCCAAGGAAGGGCAGAGAGAGAAGGAGACACAGAATCCGAAGCAGGCTTCAGGCTCTGAGCTGTGAGCACAGAGCCCCATACGGGGCTCAAACCCACAAACTGTGAGATGATAACCTGAGCCGAAGTCCGACGCTCGACCGACGGAGCCACCCAGGCGCCCCTGAGCAAATTGCTTTGAATTTCCTTACACGCGCCCGCCCTCACTCCTTCCAAAAGGAAATGCTTCCCGAAGAGCTTTTTTTATAGATGACACGAGAAAGCGAATCGTGGGTCGGGCCTGGCATACAATAGATGCTCAATAAATATCAGCCCCACTTCTCCTGGCCGCAGTTTGCAAGCCAGCTGCACATCCCCTCCACCGGGGAGCTTTTAGAAGGTTTCCAAGCCCATCACCAAATTAGAATCTCTGGGGAGGCCTGAGACGGGCCGCTGTGCGGGGAACAAAGCCTTGTCGGCCCCGGCACCGGGCCCGGCCTGGGTCCGGCCACGCGTAAGTAGCAGCTGTTTGAGGTTTGCATGTGTGCGAGCGAGTGAACTAGCGGTTGGAGCCTGCCCAGCCGCCGCAGTGACCTTCGCTGGCAGGCTGGCCAGAGACAGGCATGTTTGCAATTTCCGAGGAATCTGCAGGGTGGAGAGGGAATGTGCTAGAAGAACGTCTCCAGCCCAGCGGGCCGTGGCAGCAGGCGGAGTGGGGATCACGGGCAATCAGGCCCAGCCGCCTGGAGAGGCAGCCGTAACCCACTCTGTCGCTCCTTAGGCCGGCTTTGTGTGGTTTAACGAGGCTTTTCCAGTCTCTCCTCCGCAGCCAGCTGGCAAAGCCGTGGTATCAGCCAGAGGGTGTTGCCGAGGTGCCCTTCTGAGGACGGCGGGTATGCCCAGAGCCCCTCCCTCGGCTGTCCTGAGAGCGTGATGCACGGGGAGGGGGCAGCCTCCCCGGCCCCCTCCAAAATAAGAGACCCCCGCTTCCGGCATGCCCCGAAAGCAGAAGAGGCCCCGGCCTCCCTGTGGCTGTAGTTTCTGGAAGGGCTTTCCTGTCTGTCATTCTCAACAGCTGAGTCATTTTCCAGAGAGTTAGAGCAGGGAGAAGGACTCTTCCCCAGACGGGAGGTCACACACAGTCTTTGTGTGAGCCTCGTCTTTCCTCCCACACCAGACCGCCTGTTTACTGGCTGCCGGGTCCCTGGTCGGTGACTAGAACTAGACTGAGGCCAGAATTTCTGGAGGATTTGGATATTTCACACCCAGGGGCTGAACGGAGCCCACGGCACCCAGAATACGGGTAGAGGACCCCCCCTCCCTCCATTCCACGCACCACGGCTGTGAAGGCGACCACCCCGAATGCAGTGACGCAAAATCACAGCCTTTCACTGTGCTAACAGATTCCGTGGGGCGGGAATTTGGACAGATACGGTGAGGACGGCTTGTTTCTCCACTCCATGAGGTCTAGGACCGCAGCTGAGAAGTTGTCAATGGCTGAGGGGCACTGCAGAGGTCGGGGACCGGAGTCATCTAGAAGCTTCTGTACTCATCAGGCTCGTGCCTGGGGTAGGACGACTCGGAAGCTGGGCCCAGTGGAGACCATCAACCAGAGCATACGGCCTATGGGTGGCCTCTCTATGTGACTTGGGTTCCCTTACAATGTGGTGGCCTCGTGGCAGTCAGTCTTCTCACATGGAGTCAGAGTCCTAGGAGGAAGTCAAGAGCATCAGAAGACACGTCAGGTCACCTTTGTCATATGTTATGAGTCAAAGCAATCATTAGTCCTTGTAGATTCAAAGCAGAGGGACGTTCATCCCACCTGTCAACAGAAAGGAGCCTCATGTATTCTGTGTTAGAGTACTCTGTGCTTTGATTTGAAATATTTTTTTAATGTTTATTAATTTATTTATTTTGAGAGAGAGAGAGAGGGCGCGAGCAAACAGGGGAGGGGCAGAGAGAAAGAATCCTAAGCAGGCTCTGAGCCGTCAGTCGAGAGCCTGATGTGGGGCTTGACCCTCGAACCCTGAGAACACGACCTGAGTTGAAATCAAGAGTCGGACGCTGGGGGCCCCGGGGTGGCTCCGTCGGTTAAGCATCCGACTTCGGACCGAGTCATGATCTCATCGCTCGTGAGTTCAAGCCCCGTGTCGGGCTCCGTGCTGACCGCTCGGAGCCCGGAGCCTGCTTCGGATTCTGTGTCTCCCTCTCTCTCTGCCCCTCCCCCGCTCATGCTCCGTCTCTGTCTCTCTCTGGGAAGCCGAGGAGGGCTGGGATGGAGAAGGAGCAACTCCAGGCTCCCATGAGTCACTCCGATCCCTTCTGGACACCTCCCCGGGATCCCTCACGGGCAGCTCCCACTCCCTGCGCTGCTGGATTTCAAGGGGAGGCAAACAGTTGGGCCTCAAATCCCACCCTGAAGGCTTTTCAGTTTGCTCCTCTCCTTGGCCCCTGGAAGGGCCTCACGGGGCCAGCTCTCAGGAGAACACTGTTCCAGGAGGATCAGAAAGGTGGTGGCGAGCTGGGTGGAAAGGAGAGGGGACCTGTGGGCGGGGCGACCCACGAGGCGATCCGGCTAAGGCCTCACGGAGGGGAGAGGAGGACTGTACCTCCGAGACCAACGAGCAAGATTTGGGAGGAAGGGGAGGGGGCCGCGGCCACTTTCCAGAAAGACCATCAGCTACATCAAACACACGGCCACGCTCTGCGTCAGGCTACTGAGTACGCACAGATACGGTTCCTCCCCGCCGAATGGCTTTGAGTGACTCTAGCATCCCAGGCCCGTAGAAATCACATCAAAAACTGAGTCAGCTCTTCCGAGCTTCCTATTCCTCATGAGCCCCCCGAGTGTGGGTGCGGGTGTGGGGGGGGATGGGGGTTCCTCGCCCCTCCGCCTTCGTTGCACAGGAAACGTATGAATTTTTAAACCTGCAGGGAGCACATTGTTTGTGATTACCCTAGACCTTGAAAAGGAAGCGCGACCATAAATTTTGAGATGAACGGCCGAGTGCTGGAAGCCTGCCTCTCTGCTTGACTTCAATAACTTATCTCAATGAATCCCCAGCAGAAAGCATCTTCTATACTTCAGTTCTTGAGAAGATGAGACGTGAGTGCTGGGGAATTATAAGACAGAGGGGCTTTATTGCAACAGTGAACAAGCTGAAAATTACAAGGTAATGGAATCTCAGTAGGAGGTCCCCGTACCCTGCCATTAGCTAACTCAGACAATGATTGCGGCAGAATAGGCAGAAGGGTCTAGAAGCCCCGTGCGGGCTTCTGCACTTTGCAGCCCGGGTGGAGTCGCGCTTGAAGGCCCAGAGGGTACACCTGGCTGCCGGGGGCTTTGACCCCGGCAAAGGTTTGCTTTCGGTCCCCAGCGGGGAGAGCACACGGGGTCAAAGCTCCCTTCCGGTCTCCAGGATCACCTGCCTTGAGAAGCCTTCCTCCTGTCGGAGATGGGTTCGCTCGGAGCCCCGGGGATGCGCGGAGGCTTAAAGAGTGTTCGGAAGAGGTAAAGCATCTGGGCCAGACCTAGAGGAGATACTGATCTCCGGGGACATAGCTCTCCAGGTGCTACCTCCCGCGCCACTTGTGGGCTCACTGAACCACGGGACAGCCCGAGAAGGGACCCCGGTCCAGAGCCCCGAAGGCTCCAAGGCTGTGACGGAAATACGGGGGCCAAGGTGTGTGCCCTGATGGTGGGGCGGTGAGAATGCGATCGCACCGGATGGAATTTGCATACCAGGTGCCGGGCTGGTGTTCCACACACCTTTCCTCTGACCCTTGCCACGACCCCTCGGATCTTACCCCCATTCCGCACGAGAGAGAGACGTTTGTCCTCTTAGCGCACCACAAATTTGGATAGCTTCATCCCAGGAGATACTGTTTACCAAAAGGTGGCTCTTTGGGGATCATCTTTATGACTTCGGCCCTATCCGTGTATTTCGGCTCAGTGCGCCCAGCTTGCCCACGCTTAGCTTAGGTGAATGCAGCAGAGGGGTGGGGCGCAGCCTGGGAAGAGCCAGGCACTGCGACAGGCCGCGTCCCACTCGCCTGACCCAGCTAGGAAAAGTAGCAGGTGCAGCGGCGGGCCGCAGCTTCTGGAATCCAACAGGAGGCAGGAGAAGGCGGCAGACCTCACAGAAGGGGGAGGGAGGGAGGGAGGGACACGGCCTGGGCAGTGGGGCATTCTGCGGGCGTCCTGCAGGGGGCTGGGGTGGGGAGGGGGGAGTAACCCACAGCAATCGGCACCCTCGGCTGCGACGTGTCACTGGGGACTTCCGGTCCCTGGGAGGGGCTGCTGATCAGAGCCCAGCAAGGGCACGCTCAGGGAGTCCGGCTGGTAGCACAGAGCGAGGGTAGACTGTTTCTAGAGCTGAAACCGAGGCAGAGAAATGAGGCTGGAGCTCTCTACAAACGCCCCATGTGTGGGGGGCTGGAGGGCAGGCTCCCGACTGCAGAGCCAGCATGCCTGCAGGCGGGCTGGAGGGACCGGTGGACGTCCCTCTGTCCGCCTGTCCGCCTGTCCGCAGCCCCAGCGGCAGGGAGAGGAAGGCGGGGGGGGGGGGGGGGGGGGGGGCGGGGGGCTGGGCACCGCGCCTAGCGAGCCCCGCCCCCAGGGCAAGCGGCCCGGTGCTTTATGTTAAGACGACAAAGGTTTGCTTTGAGTCCCAGCGGGGAAAGCACGCAGGTCAAGTGTCTGCACAAATGAGCCAACAGCGCCGCTGAACAGCCTCCGTTGAGCCCACCTTTGTCTGAAACTCCTGAGTGCATGCTAATGAGAACCGTTTCCAGCTTGGGTTTGTAAGCGCCTGCAAACAAGGGCCGGGCTGTCATCCCCAGTCAGAGGGAAAAATGCGGCTAATTATGTAAAATGGGATGGAGCGCTAAGCCTAGAACCGCTGAAGGGGGAAGAGAGGAGGAGGGGGTGGCTTGCCATTGGGGGAGGCTCTCTGCAACTTGGGGCCTTTGGTGTTCCTTTTTCACTTTGTTTCGAGAAGGCTTGGCTGATGCCCCAGGTGTGGCATTCAATTCAGTTCACCCACCATTTCCTAGGAGAAGTGTACCTTGGAAGAAAACAAGAAGAAAGGAAGGAAGGAAGGAAAAGGGAGAGAGGGAGGAAGGATGGAAGGAAGGAAACATGGAAGGAAGGAAGGGAAGGAAAGAAGGAGGGAGGGGGAGAAGGGAAGGAAGGAGGGAAGGAAGGAGAGAAGGAAGGAAGTGAGGGAGGGAGAGAAGGAAGGAAGGAGAGAAGGAGGGAGAGAAGGAAGGAGGGAAGGAAGGAAGGAAAGAAGGGGGGAAGGAAGGAAGGAAGGAAGGAAGGAAGGGGGAGGAAGGAAAGGGGGAAGGAAGGAAGGAAGGAAGGAAGGAAGGAAGGAAGGAGCAAGGGAGGGAGGGAGGGAGGGAAGGAAGAAAGGAGGGAAGGAGGGAGAGAAGGAAGGAGGGAAGGAAGGAAAGAAGGAAGGAAGGGGTGAAGGAAGGAAGGTGGGAAGGAAGGAAGGAAGGGAGGAAGGAAGGAAGGGGTGAAGGAAGGAAGGCGGGAAGGAAGGAAGAGACCCAAACAAGCAAACCCCCTAACAGACATTCTCCCCACTAGTTTGGATATCATGCTCTGCACACACTTTGTGTGCACACTTTGTTTTCCTGAGTGTACCTGCCTAGTCACCAGGACGGAGTGACCTGTGTTCCAATGTGTGCTGTGAGTGATCTGGAAAGAAGTGTCCCTCCTCCCCATTAAAATAATAATAATAATAATAATAATAATAATAATAAAGACTGCCTATTCAGAGCCAGGAACTGTAACAGAGTTTGTCGTGTGTCACCTTGTTTGGCTCTGGAATCACACGGGAGGAGCTATGCCGGCCCTGCGGTCATTTCCAGACCTCACGGCAAGTGCATTTCCTGCTCAGATTACCCGCTCACTGCGTCCGCAGGTGGGACCTGCTTCTTGTGGGACCCATGCTGGCGGAACAGTCGCGATCTTGCCCGTGACTGGTGGCCGTTCTAGATAGAAAGGAAGCTCTGGAGAGCCCACCCCAGCAAGAGGGCTCTTGTCTGAAAGCGAGGGACGCTCCGTTCCGTTCGCAGCTCCTTCCATGGTCGTCGCACGGCCCCATCCTGCCCCAGGAGCGCCCGACGCACGATCCCACCTTGTGCCCAGAAGACAGAGCGTGGGACATTCTCGGTCAAAAGCACCAATGGACACCAGTGGCCCCCACGGTGCTGAAAATAATACCTGACTCACGGCATCGGCGGGATCATCCTTCATTCTACAAATGAGGTTTCCAAAGCTGGGACAGCTTGATTCGCTGAGCCAAAATCAAGGGTTTTCATGGCTTCCTACGGTTTTGCTTTTAGTATCCGTGACTCTGTTGCCTGGAAAAAAGCCAACCTGTGGGTAGATCGACAAAACTGAGCGTCCCAACCTGAAAGCTGGTTGCCTTGCGGGGTCTTGCCCACGTGGCTGGCCACTTCGCTGGCCTCTTTCCTGTGAATGTCTTTTTACGACGCCGTTCCAACCAGCATGAGGTTTCCCAGACAAGGGTCCCATAGAATGTTAGTTCCGTTCGATACCAAAAAGCGTCCCACTGGGGCGCCTGGGTGGCTCGGTGACTAGCAAATGATATTTACCAATAGCTTGAAGGCAGAGCCCGTGGCTGTGTGAGTCTCTCCACCTGGCGTACCGAGAATATAGCACAAACTCGGTGTGTGATATAATGAATACCACCATCCTGGAATTTTCCTGTGCCAGAGCCACTGCGGGACAGGAGTTCATGGTCTGTATCTCTTAAAATGCAGTAAATATCAGTGCCACTCATTAACATCTTGGTCCCGTGTGTCCCTGTTAAGATAGCATCCAGAAAACCAAAGCCAGTAGGTTTACGGCACGTCGTGTGCTATCAAATGCCGTTTGGTAATCACAAGGAGATTTTGGAGAATCTGTTTTGGAGAATCACAAGGCCTGTTGGCAGATTCAAGCCTTGAATGGAACGCTTTTTTTTTTTTTTTTGAGTTTATTTATTAATTTTGAGATAGAGACAGGGCGAGTGGGGGAGGGGCGGAGGGACAGAAAGAATCCCAAGCAGCCTCCAGGCTGCTGGAGCCCGACGCGGGGCTCAAACCCCTGAACGGTGAGATCATGACCTGAGCCGAAATCAAGAGGAAGACGCCTAACTCACTGAGCCCCCCAGGTGCCCAGGAAGGCAGATTTTAAATCTCTACGCCAGCCTGACCAGATAGTTCTCATCTTCATTTTCTAGATAACTAGGAGTCAGATTAGCCTGCCTGGTCAAGATCACAATGCCGGTACGAGACTGAGCCTGGATCCCCACCTGGGCTCTTTCACTCCACTGCTTGGCTGCACTCTGTCAGATCCCCTGCAGGGACCGAAATAGACCTCACAGGAGCATCGCGGGCACAGGCTTGCAAAGCTCAGGGTAGCCATAGTTTCACTCTTCAATGGGGCTTCCACAGCTTTCTGTCCACGCGTTCTGTGCACGGAGGTCAGTGGTGCCCAACCTTGACCGGACAGCAGCAACACCCGCGGAATGTCATAGAATGCCCCTGTCAGTCTGTGCCCCCACCCCAGTGAGATCAGAACTTCTGGGGTGGGTGCCCGGTATTCGGGGCTTTTCTTTGAAGCCCCCCAGTGATTCCAATGTGGAGTCGAGATTGCGAACCAGCGGCACGGGGCACTTGCTTGGCCTGTGGGAAGGACCCGCTTCGCTCTGAGAAACTGTAGCCCTTACCTTCGCCTTGGAGCGTGAGATCACACCTTAAATATGTGTATTTAAGGGATTCCGAATCCTTCGGCAGGGGCCAGAACTTTGGGTTTGGACTATCCAACATTCTGCCCTTACGGCTGTCCAGACTGGGGGACGACTGCATCTCTGGTCTGCAGTGTTGTTTTGTTTTGCTTCGTTTTTGCAATTGCGTCTATAATCATGCCCTCTGCACAGGCTGGTGTGCAGAGGAAGGGAAGGAAATGGACACACCTCCCTTGTTCAGTACTTGCTGTATAGCAGGTACTCAAACACGACGCTGTCCCTTTCTCTTCCTTCACAGGTCCCTCTTCTCCCCTAGGCCTAATTTAAAATGAATCAATAATCTTAAGAATATTACGAATTCCACGGCTGTGTTTAAAACTAAGGTTGGTGGAAATCCCGTGTTGGGACCAGGGAAGACCTAGAGTCAAGTGACGGCTTGTACCATTTTCCGTTGGCTCGGGCAACGTTATTACTGGTGGTACCATTACAATGGCCTTTGTTTAACTGGAGGAATCGGAGTCAAGTGTTCAGTTAAATCAGTGAAGTTCAACGGAGACAAATATGTGTGTAGAGTCTCCATTCATAGATGCGCTAATTGCTGGCCCGACTCACTAAATTCTAATTAAAACCATCCCACCAGATGATTTTGTTTTATTCCTTTCAACTTGCAATTAAAGCATTTGCTGGCCAACTATCTGGAAGAAATGAGGAAAATCTGCTTAGGTGTTTGCAGAAGAAAATGGGATGAAGGCCCCTGAGGTGGTGACGGGTGCGTTTGTAGTTGAACAAGATGGACTCCTCGTTGGTTGGATACGACTCTGGGGGGAGGAGTTGGCTGCGCTCTGGGATGTCGAGTTAGCTGGATGCCAGCTTAGTTCGAGAATTCGGTTCTTCACGGATGTATTGACTGTGGGTCCGTGCCCAGGAGCCGGACCCTGATGTGAATCACCAGTCTCGGAACGTGTGAATGGCAAACGTAAGCACGGGTGGGGACCCACACTCTCAGGACTTTCTCAGGATGCTGTACCGTGGCCTTTTCCCCTTTGCTCTCATTCTCCTGGTTGGGTTGGTTCCAATTTCCTTGTTGTGTTAATGATCCCCCACTTAATGACTGTAATCAAATGGGCACCCCCCCCCCAGAATTCTCTCAGATTCTATTTGCCCCGCACTTAGTGGCCTTCTCTTGTATCCTCCTAGATACCTGGGGGTAGGACTTAGCCAGACACTCACCTAGCGCTAGGTTAGCTATTACACAGACTATGGAAGTCACCATCCTTAATGCAGAGACCGCAGTTACAAACTTATAAGAAGAACGCTGAGGCCCCAGTAGGTAAACAAAGACATAAATCCTTAACAACATGAAAGTACGAATGTCTCAGAAACAAAACAAGTGAACAGAATAAAGAAGAAACAGACCAAAACGCCAGACTCAAATACAACAAACAAACTCCCAGTTCCCCCGACGGGGGTGGGGGAGGGGAAGGGGGTTAAGAATGAGGAGCGCTGAGTCGAGTATAGACCTGTTGAATTATGGTCTATTCATCGTATTATGTTGTATACCTGAAACTAATGTAACATATCAATTCAACTGTACTTTAATTACAAAAAAAAAGCAAATGTTAACGATATGAATGACCAAATATGTTTAAAATACGGATGAAAACAAGCATGAGATACTATTTTTCACCTATTTAACAGCCGGATCATCATAGTTCAGAATGTTGGTGAACGGGCACATTCAGATGGGCCGATAAGAGTAGCTATGGGTATCAGGCCCTCCACCAACAAGCTCAGGGCCCAGAACAAGGGTCCAACTGGAGGCCCACATGTCATGTGTCTACACAGGTCAAAGTCACAAACAAAGCTAATGAACTGTTAAATATTTTCAGTCTTCCCACCTTGACAAACGCCTCCCTAATGAGTTGGATGAACTTTAACTCCTGGATTCCCAAGACTTCTTTCAAGAACTTTGGATAGGGAGAGTGAGCCCTAGGCCCCCAGCCCTTGGCCTGTCCTCCATATTTTTCCCGCCCTAGCTCCATCTGCATTGTGAGGGGTTTTGTGCATGTGTATGTGGACACCGTAAAAGCACCTTCAAGATCTTTCCACCTACCCACCCCACAAACAGCAGGGCTGGGGGTATGGACATGGCAGTTGAGGTCTGCTCTTGAGAAAATGGCCCCAGGGAAGAGATGCCGGAGCCCTGGAAGCAGGCGTGAGAAACTGAGACAGGCATTTCTAGGACTCCTAGGAAGAGTCTAGGAGTCAAGGGTCATGATTCCCAACGCATTATCTCCTTGGCCCATGGAACCTTAGTCAATGGGAAATACCATGACCCGAGGAAGGTCAAAGAAGGGCCCAGGAAAGTGTGGGACCAGGACAGGGACTCTTCTTGCCAAGGTCAATAGTGATGGTATTATCTCTCTAGGAAACAACTAAACAATATGCCTCCACAAATTAAAAATGTGAATAGTCTTTGATACAGACACCCAATCTGGGTGGTTAGTGTGGTTAGTGGGTGGTTAGTGAACTACCAAAGAAGTGAATTAATACCTATATCTAAAATATTGTTTGGTAGTGTGATGTATCATTACCCCTCACCCCCCAAAAGAACCCCACAGCCTAAATGTCTAACAATAAGTCAGTTACTAAGTTATTCATGGTACCATCCAAATAAGTCCGACGATGTTCAGTGTCAAAAATAACAATAAGTTATTTAATATATAATGTCAGGTGACAGATTTAAGTGACGTGTTTTTGTACGTAATGGAGAGCGGTAATTAAAAAAAAAAGTAGATCAAGATGTGAAATTTTCCATACATCACTGGAGGTATAGAAAAAATACGTATTTTTTTAAGTTTATTTACTTTGAGAGAGAGAGTGAATGCACGTGAGCCAGCGGGGGAGGGCGTAGAGAGAGGAGGAGAGAGAGAGAATCCCAAGCAGGCTCTGTGCTGTCAGCGCTTTGCCCAGTGTGGGGCTCAAACCCATGAACCCTGAGATCATGACCGGAGCTGAAATCAAGAGTCAGATGCTCAACTGACTGAGCCCCCCAGGCGCCCCCAAAAAACATTTAAATGTGAATTCGCCCGACTAGAATATTAACTGCTGTTGATGAAGTAGGTAAGGGTGAGGGAATGAATTACAGGTAATGCTTTTCTCTTAATGTTGGCCTTTGTTTGGAGAACGTTCTAAATAACAGCTTATTAATTTTGCTCTCAAAAAAAAAGAATGTACAAATTATTTTCTATGTCTGGAAATGGAGCTGAAAAACGCAAGAGAAGTCATTGTCATCGATCTAGATTTTGGCTTGGGGATGGGTTCATAGGTGCTTACGACATTGTTAAAAATAAATAAGTTAATATACAAACAAAGTAAGCAAGGACTTACTTGCGGGGAGCAATGGTCAAGGTGTGTCGTAAGCCAGAATTATGATTAATCTATTCCTGGACAGCCGAGGTCCATGTAAATCCACATGAAATTTCATAAACTAAGGATAGAAATAGAAATACAGGGCCAAAAACAAAGGAGAAGGGAAGATTCGCTGCCTAGAAGGTAAACGCCGTTGATCCGAGGTTGTTCTCCCGAGCTTACTGGCAGGCACAACAAGGAAAGGCCACAATGGGCACTTCTTCCTGTTTGTAACCAGCACCTACTGAGGTATGTCACTTCACACGATGCTGTGTTCGTCTGTCGCTTGCGGGCGCACTGCCTTTCTAGAAGGCGTCCTTGTCTCTCGATTTCTGGTTCGGTTTCTGAGAGTGGCGCAATAAAAAACAGGTTGGACTGGGCTCTGACATTTATACCTGCGTGTAAGCTGTTGAATCGAGACATTTCTCTGTCCTCCCAGGTCCCAAGGAGGCTCAGCGTTGCCCCGAACGGGCACTTTGCAGCAACCAGAGAGGAAAAAAATGTTTTTCCCTGCTCTGAAGGTGGGTACGGAGAATAACTGACGGGACAGCCTGAATGGCGAAAATCGAGAAGACGTAGGATACCTGTGGGGCAGTTTGTGGGAGGAAATTTTCTGAACACAGGGCAGGAGACAGCGCTGAGTTCATGAGTCCCCAAGACGGCCATTACTTGTGACATGGAAGGCAAGTTCAGGGTCCCCCAAGTCCACCCTAAGATTTGACCATTTGCTAGAAGGACTCATAGAGTCACTGACAGTCGCTAGATGCGATGTTACAGTTTATTATGGTAAAAAGATGACGATTAAAATCAGCCCGAGTGGCGGAGCATTCCACACGTGGGGCTTCCGGTCATCACTTTCCGGTGGAATCACAGCAGCACTGCCTTCTCCCAGCGACAACGTGTGACAATGCGCTTGGAGTATTGCCAACCAGGAAAGCTCACCCAAACCCTGAAGTCCAGAGTTTTCATCAGGGCTTCAGCACGTGGACATGTGTGACCACCCACATGGCTTGACCACGGTCTGGGGCCCCTCTAGAGTTTGACCTCATGCTGCCTGGCCCAAGGCCCTGCCCGTGAATCACATACAGTGACAGTGTGGCTCAAGGCCCCCACGTAAACAAAGATGCAGGTGATTCTAAGGTTTTAGAGATTACCTCCCCTATAGGGATTAGAGAAAAGGCCAGATCTCTCTTTGGGTAAAGTTAATTCTTTTTTTTTTTTAATGTTTATTTATTTTTGAAAGAGACAGAGAGAGACAGAGTGCAAGTGAGGAAGGGGCAGAGAGAGAGAGGGAGACACAGAATCCAAAACAGGCTCCAGGCTCTGAGCCATCAGCACAGAGCCCCAGGCGGGACTTGAACTCACAAACCCAGAGATCGTGACCTGAGCGGAAGATGGGTGCTCAACCGACTGAGCCACCCAGGCACCCTGTTAATTCTTTTTTTTTTTTTTTTATGTTTATTGATTTATTTTTTGAGCGAAAGAGAGAGGCAGAGAGGGAGAGAGAGAAATCCCAAGCAGGCAGAGCCTGACGCGGGGCTCAAACTCACGAACTGTGAGATCATGACCTGAGCCAAAACCCAAGAGTCAGACGCTTAACCAGCTGAGCCCCCCGGGTGCCCCTGGGTAAAGTTAATTCTTGACTACACAGACAGACGTACTCAGATGCTCTACGTGCTGTCATTGGGTATGAAGGGATCGTTTGGATTGTTGCATATTCAGGGACTCTGCACGGCTGTCCCCCTTTCCCACCCCTTTCGAGTGCGAACAATCCAGACCCGAAAACAACACAGGCCTTGTGAAAGCAGCGTTTCGAAATAGTAACGTTGCAAGCAGAGCTCCCCGGAGAGGAATTTCTGGAATGGAGTCAGATGTGCGCCATATTTATTAAGGGGTACCTGTGGGCAGGAGAATGTTAGCCCCACAAATGCCTACCTTAAGATCCCTGTAACCTGTGAATGTGTTACCTTGCACGGTCAAAGGGGCTTCGCAGCTGTGAATAAGCTAGGGATCTTGAGATGGGGAGGTTAGCCTGGATTATCTGGCCACGTCCGATACAATCACAAGGGCTCACACAGCAGGGAGGGTCAGAAGTCAGGAGGGGTGGGAAAACAAGAAGGAAGTGTTACAGTAGGAGCAGAGGTCTTCAAGGCGCGGGGCGGGGGGGGGGGGGGTCTGAAGATGTTTGCAAAGTTGCCGGCTTTGAAGAGGAAGGAAGAAGCCAGGAGCCAACCAAGAAACCCGTCTCAAGAAGCCAGAAAAAGCATAGATTCTCCCATAGAGCCTTCGGAAGGCCCGTAGCCCCGCCGGCATCTTAATTTTAGCCCAGGGAAGCTTCCAGAGCTATGTGTGCTGTTCGAAACCACCGCGTTGGTGGTCTTTGGCGACAACAGCCGTTGGAAACCAATGCAGTGCCCTGGGGAGGGCGAGGGAGCAGGTGTGGGGCGAGAGGCAAGTCCCGCAGAGATACTCAGGTCTCAAGGGCGGCCTTGACCGACTGTCGGGGGAACCCTGTAGTGAGCGAACCCTCCAGGGCTGTCTGTGATCAGGCCGGGCCTTCATACCCCTGTCTCCCCCAGCCAATGCTGCCGCAGGGGCAATGGCCCCCCGGTAAGGCCTGCCCGCTGGCTGTGACCCCGGCTTACCGGAAGGGGCATCTGTGCGTTACAGCCCACAGGGCACTCAAGTTGGCATGAGAACCCCGTCCCACCCCCCGCTTGGGTCAGAAGGAACCGAAAGGAGACCTGTCCCCTTGTTCTCTTTTGGGGGCAAAAGCATGTTCGGGAAGGTTCCGGCAGGCGTGAAGCCTTGCATTCGTGCAGACAGAGAAGAGGAAGGCTGTTGGGGGCGGGGGGGGGGGGTGCCTGTTGAAGCTTATGCCAAATTTGTGGCTCCTCGGTCTTTTCATTTGCATAAAGGGGCTGGGGCGGTGCCAGGATACAACCCTCAGAACAAGTCAGGGCAGTGGCTACAAGATGCTAAAATGCGAATAGTCTAAAATGCGAATAGTCGCAGCCCGCACCTCGTTGTTGATTACCGTGACCCCTTCTGAGCGCTTTAGGGTTTTGCCACCCGGAGTGTGGGCTGCCCTCTACGCCCCTTGGGAGCTCATCAGAAATGCGGACCCTCAGGCTTCACCCTAGACCCCCCCCAGGAAAGCCCATTTTAACGAGATCCCCAGGTACTTTACAAGCTCATTAAGGTTTGCAACGTACCGCCTTCCATATATTCACCCTTGACATTCTCACCGAAAGCCCTAGGAGGGAGGGGCCGTTGTTATTCCAGTTTTACAGATGATGACATTCGGGCACAGAGAGGTTCTGTGATTTGTGGAAGGTCCCACAGCTGGGAGGGGGGTGACCGGTTTTGTTGCAGCGTCTGAGCTCTTTTTTTTTTTTTTTAAGTTTATTTATCCATTCTGAGAGGGAGAGAGAGGATCCCAAGCAGGTTCCACGCTGACACAGGGCTCGAGCTCCCGAACCGTGAGGTCATGACCTGAGCCGAAATCAAGAGGCAGATGCTTAAGTGACTGGGCCACCCAGGCACCCCCAGAATCTGAGCTTTTAAGCCTTCCTGCTCCTGAAAAAAAAAGTGACGTTGGAGTTGTGCAGAGCCGAGTTCATGTATCAGCTCCTTCTTCGTGGCTGTGTGCCTCCAGACAGGTTGCGGAACCTCTCTGAGCTGCTGTTCCCTCATCAGGAAAGGGGCTCAGGAATCGCAGGTACTTCATAGAGCTTTTGTGGGCAGGATAAGAGAAGGCTTGTGAGGCATTTAGCAGTCAGTGTTCGTTTCTGTTCTGTCCCCATCTTGGCCACAATGCCGTCAAGCCCCATCGAGGTTTGTGACTCGTGTTCGGGACCCTTTTCTGCCCACCCAGAGTTGTGAGCCCGGACTGAATATCTTCCTGGGATGGTGAACCGGAAGGCGGTGTTCTCCCCAGGCGGCGGTTGCTGTGGCAACAGGTGCCCCCCGGGGACCAGGACAATGCTGGCAGAGGCTTGACTCCTCATCTCCTAGAAAATAACTGTCCACTTCTGCCTGGGCCTGTTATTCCCAGGGGACGTTTGCCAAAAAGGCACACGCCGTCTGGCCCGCATCCTCACCATCACCTCTTGGCTCTACGGCTGTCGGAAGGAGCGTGTCCTCTGGCTTGTATCTGTGACTTTGCAGTCGGTGCTCGCCGGCTGGGTTACGAGTGGCGCGGACTCTTTGAGGGTCGCTTTTTATCGATCTAGCCCTGCGTTTCCTTGCCGCTCCTCGCCAGCACCCCCTTATTTTCTGGGCCTCCTCGAATGCGCACTGCCACCCTTATTTAAGAGAGAGCCAGAGTGTCCGAGGCTTTATTTAGCCCGGGAAGGAAACTCTCAGGGAAGGGAACAACGTGGGTCCAGATGGCTCTGTTTCCTGAGGTTTGCCCTCCTTGCAGGTGGAGGGGTTCTGTTTGGATTCCTGCTGTTTGCACCACCCTTCCTTCCCGGGGGCGTTCACATCTTTTTTTAATCCATTGATGTGCGTGTGTGCGCGCGTGTGTGCACACGCACAGGGAAACGACTTTCCCTTGTTTTCCTTAGCACAGCCAGAAAGGTTAAAAAGAACTTCACAAAACAGCGAGGAAAAGCAAAAGAGAAACAAAGAAAGTTATAGAAGCAGAGGACCCGTCCAGAGCTCCGGGACAGGTGCTTAACGCTCTCATCCCAGAGTTCTGGCTCCTTCTCTGGGTCCTTTCCCCCTTCAGGGTCAGGCTGCCTCCCTCTGCTATGACCTCATCACGAGGAGCTGGTTTCCCGGGGAAGTCTTGAGGCAGAGGCCAAGAGGAAGGGTTCTAACCCCGTTCTCCCCAGCCAACTCCCCAAAAAGAAAGAGACCATTCTGGAAGACAGCAGGACATAAGAGGAAATGTTGTGTCCAAGCCATCCTGGACCCCGAGTCCCAGGTCCCCCTCTGAAATATTTCTACAGATGGGACGGTGCTTTGTGGTGAGTTGAGGTGAGCCATTGTCATGTCATCTGGAATTTCTCCTGCTTCGAAATTAGCCAGACTTCCCCTGTCCCTCTCTCTTTCCCTTTCTTCCTTCTTTGCTTCCATTTACCCGTACAATAAATACTGAGTTTCAACTGTGTGTGAGGTGCCTTGGTATGGGGCCTTGATTGGAAAATGTCTGTTTGGGGGGCACCTGGGGGGGGTTCAGTAGATTAAGCATCTGACTCTTGATTTCGGCTCAGGCCACGATCTCACGTTTCGTGAGATCGGGCCCCGTATCGGGATCCGCCCTGTTGTGGAGCCTGCTTGGAATTCTCGGTCTTCCTCGCTCTCTGCCCCTCCCCCACTTGCACGCCCATTTTCTCTCTCTCTCTCTCTCTCTCTCTCTCTCGAAATAACCACAGAAACTTGAAAAAAACGTTTACTTTCAACACGTTCCTTTTTGTTTAGGCTCAATAAATAACACTGTACCTCGCACATACTGAAACATCTCTCCCTTTCTCGAGGACGTCACCTTCTGCAACTCCGCACACGGATGCGTTCTCGCGGTCTGTGCGCCTCCGCGGGCTTGTGTTTGGGGAGACACGCGCGCCAGAGTGCGTGTGCACGCGTGTGCCTGTGTTTGGAATCCACTTCTCTGTCCGCGTTCGCTTTAGGTCCACTGGCCCGCATGCTCTTTGGAGGCAGACTTGCCGAGCCTTCAGCAACTCAGTACCTGACCCACCCTGACCACTCGACATGCCCTGTGCCATCATCCTTTGGGGAAGCTTATACAGTTCTTAGGGGCCCCGGGAAAAGGAGCTGACCGGATACCTCAGGAGGGTGGAACACAGCTGTTTCTCATGATTCAAGTTCCAGAACAAGCCGTGCACCGCGGGGAGCCCTCTCTCCACTAGGTAACCAGGGAGGGAGGTGGCAGATGGCATCTCTGTTTCTCCGCTGAACCCTCCCCCACACTAGAGCCCCACGTAGGCCTGCTTCTTATCTCCACTCACCGTTCTGGGGACTCTGTTCATATCAAACAAAGCTCTCCGCCAGGTTTCCCTTCCGAGCAGGAGGGGGCTCTCAATCAAGCAACCACCAGAAAACGGCCAGTCTGCTCTCTCCGTTCCCCAGCAGCCCACGTCGCCTCCCTGCATCCTTCTCCTTAACTGCTCTCCCAGGCGACATCCATCCCAGACATCTGCGACATCTACGGCACGAGCTGCCTGGATGCCAGGAGCGAAGAGCCCACGGGATAATGAGAACCATTTGCCTTTACGGAGTGCCTTTCTTTCGAGGATCTCCAAGTACCTTTCAGACACTTAAATGTTATGGTTGCAAATGGGGAAACTGAGAACTAAGTAAATTAAGCCTTTTCCTCCGAGACACATGGCTGAGGACGTGAAGAATCCAGCCCACCTGCTCCTCTCCTCTCAATCCTTCCGAAAGAATGCAATTTACAAGCTGGGAAGTGAGGGTATCACAAAACCCCGGAGCTCATTTTCTTCTTCTCTCCTTGACTGCCCTTCTTCCCGTACCAGCTTCTCCTCCTCCTCCCAAGGGTCTGGATGCACTGAGCGTCCAAGGATCCTGCCCTCGTGCAATTCCGGCGGAGAGCTGGGCTCCAGGAAAACAGGGGCAGGAAGGTCATTGTAGAGGCCAGGCAGGAAATGGCCTCCCCGAGATTTGTTCCTACCTTAGCTTAATCCATTCATCTTGCGTGTGTGTGCATGCTTGTTGGGACACATGAAACATCTTCCGTGGGTCTGACCCTACGGATACGACAGAAGACAACACACACGTGGCTTCTGTCCCCTGGAGCTGGCAGCAAGTCCCATGCTAATACCGTGCCCACCTCCATCTGTATACTGACACGGCCAGAGGGGTCTCATTTTCTCTCTTGTAAACCAAAGCATTTAGTTACCACTTCCGCCCACAGGAAAGGTGTGAGCCAAAGGGCCAGTGAGTTCCTGGGATTATAAAGAGCATTCTGTTTATGAAAAATACCTTTTTGGGGACAAGAAAGACCATTACAATCTTGATACATTTTTTCTAATAATGAGTCTACATAATAATAGTAATAAGGATTGAAGAAAACAGCCACTATTTTTATATATATGGGGTAAGTACTCAGTATTGAGCTACATTCTAAGCCCTGTATACACATGATCTCATTTACTCCTCATATCATTTTTCTGAGCCAGGACCTACTGTTATCCCTTTACATAGAGGAGGAAACTGAGGCACAGAAGTGTTAAAAAGTTCTCCCGGGGAATTTCACCAGCTACGAGCTTAGGATTTTAAGTAATCTATCACAAATTCATTCTGCAACTCTGAGAGGTACTCAGCTTTCCATGATGAAAGGCAGGTTTAGGGGCGCCTGGGTGGCGCAGTCGGTTAAGCGTCCGACTTCAGCCAGGTCACGATCTCGCGGTCCGTGAGTTCGAGCCCCGCGTCAGGCTCTGGGTGGATGGCTCGGAGCCTGGAGCCTGTTTCCGATTCTGTGTCTCCCTCTCTCTCTGCCCCTCCCCCGTTCATGCTGTCTCTCTCTGTCCCAAAAATAAATAAAAACGTTGAAGAAAAAAAAAAATTAAAAAAAAAAAAAAAGGCAGGTTTAGGAAATTAAGCCCTTGTGAAGGCACACGGGTTGCGAGGAGACAACATAGGTGGAATCATGGCTGGCTGTCCCCACAGCTATGACTCTTAATACCAGTGTCCCCTCTGGACATCGAGAGGCTGCCTTTATGCTACAGTCCATGCAGTGCCTAGCATGGTGTTAACCCACAATACACATTCCATAAGCACCTGTTCATTTAAAAAAAATTTTTTTTTAACATTTATTTATTTTAGAGAGACAGAGACAGACAGAGCGTGAGTGGGGGAGGGGCAGAGAGAGAGGGGGAGACACAGAATCCGAAGCGGGCTCCAGGCTCTGAGCTGTCAGCACAGAGCCCGACGCGGGGCCCGAACCCACAACCGTGAGATCATGACCTGAGCTGAAGTCCGATGCTCAACCGACTGAGCCACCCAGGGGCCCCCTCATTCTTTTTTATTGCGTTAGTAGATCCTAAATTAAATCCGGATTTCAAATTCCATTATCCACATTCCTGGGAGTAATAACATGGGTAATTCAAAGGACTGTATAGTTACTTAATCCTGGATGCTTTGCTTTAAAAATGCATTTGTCGGGCGCCTGGGTGGCTCAGTTGGTTCAGCTTCCGACTTCGGCTCAGGTCAGGATCTCATAGTTGGTGAGTTCGAGCCCCACGTCGGGCTCTGTGCTGACAGCTCAGAGCCTGGAGCCTGCTTCCGATTCTGTGTCTCCCCCTCTTCCTTCTCCTCCCCCACTCATGTGTCTCTATCTATCCCCAAAATAAACAGACATCTAAAAAATGCATTTGTGTATTTATGTTTGAGTATGGATTTGTTATTTATGGGATTCATGTCACTTCTTACAAAATAAGGAAGCTAGGGCCTGATGGTCTGACTCAGGAGAAGCTGGGAGTAACTGTATCACTCCCTCCCCAGTGTCTTTCTGTTTCCAGCTCCCATGGGCGCACAGATGTCATCTCATACACTGAAGTCACAGATTGGCCATCCTGGCTGTCCTTAGCTTGTGAAGGGCTTCTGTTGACTTACAGGGTGAGTCTGCTAAGTGATTTTCTTCTTCCTTCCTTCCTTCCTTCCTTCCTCCCTCCCACCCTCCCCTCTGTCCTTCCCTCCCTTCCTCCCTTCTCTCCCTCCCTCCCTCCCTTTCTTTCTACGGCTTTTATTATCCTTGTCAACATTTCAAAAATGAGGAGATTATGTCTAGATGTCTGGTGTCTCCTGAAAAACTCTAATATCCGCCAACGTAAGCCCCACACTTGCACTTGGCGGTTAGCTGGAGCTAATTAGGGAACGGCTTCTCTCCTAGACGGGCCCGTGCCGTCCACGTGATCTCAATCTTCACCACACACTCTATCGCCTCCCCGACACCAAGGCTGAGTGTCAGTTACCACCCATCCTCACGCCTATGTGCTTGTTTTCCTGACTCCCGTGCAGCGCCTCTCAGTCCTGTTATACATCCAGCAGCAGAGGCGTCTGGGTGTGTGAGCCCCGGCTCCGATGATGCAGACCACCCAGGGCGGGAGGAAGAACGCGCGAGACGTCACTCCAGCCCGTCCCCATGGTCCACCTGCCTCGTGCCTTCTCCCTGCCGGGGCACCAGTGAGCGCAGCATGAGATGGAAAGGCTCTGGGCCCCCTGTCAAGGCCATGGAACTTTCCAGCTTCTCTCAAGCAACCCAGGAAGAAGAAAAATATTAACCTTGAAAGTTAACTGCCACAGGAGTCCCCTCTATGTTGAAACTTCTCAGGGGCGCTTGGGTGGCTCGGCTGGTTAAACGTCTGACTTCAGCTCAGGTCATGATCTCGCCGTTTGTGAGTTCGAGCCCCGCGTCGGGCTCTGTGCTGACCGCTCGGAGCCTGGAGCCTGCTTCGGATTCTGTGTCTCCCTCTGTCTCTGCCCCTCCCCTGCTCACGCTCTGTGTCTCTCTCTCTCCCTCAAAAATAAATAAACATTTAAGTTAGTAAGTAAATCACTCAATCAAACTTTTCAACTAAAATAACACCCTTTCTATTAAACCACTTAGGAGGGAGCCAGTAGTCCTCATCCAAATAATGTACGGAGCTTTTTTTTTCTTTTTTTTTAACTCCAGTGTGCTTGCTAAGTGACTTATTCCTCTCCACGAGAGCAGTGAGTGACGTTTGGTTGCAGAAGAGAAGAATCCCATGCCTTACTGCATGCCGATGGCGTGTAAATGGGGTCACCGGTGCCACTGTTAAAGAACCGGAGACAGCTCTGTCTTGCCAAAGTGGCCACAAGTCAGCAGATCGGTCGAATTGTGTCGAGACACCGACGGACGTTTCTGCCAAGTTTGGCAGAAGTTGGCTGCTTGTGTGGGTTTTTTTTTGTGTGGGAGGCTGAATTAGCCTTCCCAACTCTTCATTCTCAGAAGAGAATTTCTGTCTCCGTGCCTCTTTCCCTAGGACTTTGAAATACCTTCCACTAGAGTCCGGGGAGTCTATGCCTCCAGCCAACTTTGGACTCGACCGTGCAATTCGCTTTCATAAGGCGCTGAGGGTTAAAGAAGTTAGCAAATTTCCACCAGCCCTACTGAGCATCTGCCCTCTGTAGCGAACAAGATAGATAGACATAGACCCCCGGAAGCTGTTGGTCCTTCAGCCTGGGTCTCGGGATGAACGTGTGGGGAGCAAGCTCGGATCTAAGGCAGCCCCGCCGAGCCCAGCTAAGATCGGCCGAACCACAGCCAAACCTCAACCCTTAAGCTTGAAACAAATATCTGTTGCTGCGAGGCCCTGAGATTTGGTTGGTGGTTTACAACAGCTCACAGAAAAACAAAAACAAACACAAAACGAAACAAACAAAAAACCCCAAGAACACCTAGATAATACACCTAGTAAATGGCGGGGGGGACGAGGTTACTGGTTCGACTCTGCAAATCATTGAGGATTTTGATTATGCCATACAGTGTGTGGCTACAATTTTATCATTTACTCCACAAGTGCACTTTTCCTAAGATTTTGTTTTTTTGTTTTGTCCTGCCGTTTTCAGGGTGTTGCTGTGATAGCACGTGCTCTTCACTTCACTTCACTGTGCGTTCCACTAAACCGATACGTCCTCCTCCGTGGAATCTCTTGACGGGAACCGCAAGTTTACCAGAAAGACGAGGAAGTGTGGCGGGACCCAGGAGAAAGAGCGGGTTGCGTAGGCATTTCGTAAGTTGTCCTGGGTAAGGTAAGCCCCTGATTTTTCTCACTAAGAGAACCCAAGGTGTTCCAATCCACCTAGCTTCACCAGCTCTGCTTTTCCGTCTACCTAATTCCGTCAGCCCCCGTTATCTTCATTCCATGGGCAGCTTCGAGAACGAGTCTCAGTGGTCCTCTTATCTGTTCATTTACAGTCATCTTGTTGGGGTCACAGATAAGTACCCAACTCATTAGGCGCTGACCCCTACTGGAGTAATCACCATAAACCACCTCCCAGTTCAATTGATGTGTAAACTATTTAAGGACAAGATGAAATGGACAGGAAAGATTTTCTGGTTTAGTTTAATTGCTTCTCAGGTGGCCTCTCATTTACCAAGCTCCGCTACAAGTATGAACCAGAACTACCCTAGTGAAACTAATATAAAAGACCCAAGTACTTCGGGGAATACAGCTTGATTCAACACGGCCCGGGGAACCTGCCTTTCCCAGATTGAAAGAAGGACTTTTTCAGCCTCCTTGGTTATGCCGGTGGTGGTCCTTCTCTCCTCTGCGCGGGCGTGACACAAAATTGCACTCTCTTTGCATTTGATGAGCGGATTATGCTGCCCACAAATCCCTTGATCTTTCCACTATATATATAACACAAAAACAGATGGTGATGTTAAGCACGAGTCAGGTTGCCTCTGCTGGGATGTCTTCCCTGGGATGCAGTTGAGGCATCGAGGAAAAAATGACCTAAAAATATTGCCACGAGCAGGAAACAAGATTGGCGGAACTCTGATGGTTGCTGATGCAACATGGTGCTTCCGTGAATGGTTGCCTCTGCCTGTGTGTGTGTGTGTGTGTGTGTGTGTGTGTGTGTGAAGTTTTTCCTAATAAAGATGAAACGTTTGTAAGTCTGCGGTCATATCAACTCCGATTTGAACCCAAATCTTATTTGGGGACTTACCCTGTGTCTCTTTGGGAGGTTTTTTTTTTGGTTTTTTGGTTTTTTTTCTTGAACGAAAGAATGCCTGTTAGGAGACACTGTTTCACAAAGAACATTGGACCCTGGTGTTCTTACACTTTTGCTACTTTGTCAAGCCGTGGAAACAACTGTTTCAGGGTGTGACTATCATGTATGTGCAAGTGAAATGCTCTTGCCTTTTAATCTTTGCTGTCATCTTCCAATTGGTGGTTTTTTGTGGGGGAGGGGAGGCAGGATGGGTGCAGGGGGTCAAAAGGTACAAGCCTCCAGTTGTAAAAGAAGTAAGTCGTGGGGCGCCTGGGTGGCTCAGTCCGTTGAGCGTCGGACTTCAGCTCAGGTCATGATCTCACAGTTTGTGAGTTCGAGCCCCGCGTCGGGCTCTGTGCTGATGGCCCAGAGCCTGGAGCCTGCTTCGGATTCTACCTCTGTCTCTCTGCCCCCACCCCCACTCTCTCTCTCTCTGCCTCTCTGTCTCTCTCTCAAATATAAAAAATAAAACATAAAAATTTTTTTAAAAATAAGTAAGTCATGGGCGCCTGGGTGGCGCAGTTGGTTAAGCGTCCGACTTCAGCCAGGTCACGATCTCGCGGTCCTGGGAGTTCGAGCCCCGCGTCAGGCTCTGGGCTGACGGCTCAGAGCCTGGAGCCTGTTTCCGATTCTGTGTCTCCCTCTCTCTCTGCCCCTCCCCCGTTCATGCTCTGTCTCTCTCTGTCCCAAAAATAAATAAACGTTGAAAAAAAAAATTAAAAAAAAATAAGTAAGTCATGAGGATGTAAGGTAGAGTGGGGTGACTACAGTTAATATTAATGGTATTGCCATGTCTAAAAGTTGCTAAGAGAGTAGATCTTGAAAGTCCTCATCAGGAGAAAAATAACAAAAAAAAATCGTTTTGCAACTACGTTTGGTGACAGATGTTAAACAGACTTATTATGGGGATCATTTTGCAATGCATACAAATATCTGATTATTATATCGTGCACTTGAAACTAGTATACTGGGTTAACATACCTCAAAAATGAAAATTAAGTTTTAGAAGATGAAAAGCAGGGATCACGATATCAACTTGGTAGGGTTGACATGAAGACTAGATCAATCATACGTGAAATGCATAACATGGTGAAACAGGTGAAGTGTGATGGGGCGCCTGGGTGGCTCAGTCGGTGGAGAGTCCGACTTCAGCTCAGGTCATGATCTCACGGTCCGTGAGTTCGAGCCCCGTGTCGGGCTCTGTGTTGACCGCTCAGAGCCCGGAGCCTGCTTCCGATTCTGTGTCTCCCTCTCTCTCTGCCCCTCCCCTGCTCATGCTCTCTCTCTCTCTCTGTCTCAAAAAAATAAATAAATAAAAACATTAAAAATATTTTTAAAAATAGGTGAAGTGTGGAGTGATCCAAAGTGTTGATGGCCTCACACTGCCCAGGTGACCATCAGCATGGAAGAAGGGTCCAGAGCCCAAGGGCCTTGCTCCCATCCATCATGGAAAGTGTCAAGGGCCATTTCCCCATGAGAAAATAGTCTAAGCTTTTGGATTGTTTTCGGGACAAGGTTGAGGGGGGGGGTCCATTGAATCTGAAAATGCTATGCACGGTTTTGCCCGTGTGCCTCTGTGCATTTTTTCTGGAAAGATAGTCCATAGCTTTTATCAGATACTCAAATGAGTCTGTCTTCATTCATTCATTCATTCAACAAATACTCTTTTGAGTGTTTATTCGGGTCTAGGTGTAAAAAGTATACTAGTGAATAAAACAAGACAAAACACGTGCCTTTGTGGAGTCTAATTTCCAGTGGACCTGAAAAATTTTAAGAATCACTGATCTAAGCAAACCAGAAAGCCCACGGAATGGGGTTTTAATTTGCTAATAGCTCTCTTTTGGATGCATTGAGTTACAGACTCAAAACACCTGTCCGACTGGGTCAGCTATGGTTTCCACAGCCATATATATTCAATATTGTGGACACCCCAGGAAAGAATTAATGAAAATTTACTGATTATATTTGAAGCCAGCAAGTTTCCTCTGAGTACCCCACTGTGGAACTACAGGAATAAAGGAAGGTATTAAATACGTGGTCAAGCAAAAAACAGCAACACAAACAAATGAAAGATGTGGGTGTTTGGGCATCAGAGGAGCCCGTGTTCAGATCTTCAGCTCCGTAACTACGAAAGATTGGACAAGATACACAAATTCTTAGGGAAACGGCGTCCCCTTGAATCGGAAATATTAATCGTGCAGGGCTGTCGTGCATATGAAATAACAAGACTGGTAGTCAGTAAACATTAATTCTCTAAGTCTAAGGTAATGATTTCTATAACGTTGGAATCACTGGCCCGTAAGTGAAACACACACACACACACACACACACAGACACTCACGTGCGCGCATGCACATGTCTTTTAATGTTTATTTATTGTTGAGGGAGAAAGAGAGAGAGGGGGGGCATGAGAGGGGGAGGGGCAGAGGGAAAGGGGGACAGAAGATCCTAAGGTGGCTCTGTGCTGACAGCAGAGAGCCCGATGTGGGGCTCAAACTCACGAACCATGAAGTCATGAGATCAGGACCTGAAGCTTAACAGACTGAGCCACTCATGCAACCCCACACGTGCTTTTGATATTGACAAGCACGTGACAGACTTTTTTTTCCAAGTCAAAGGATTTATAAAACTCCAATGAAACCACATACGAACACACGGCTATCCATTACCTTCTTTAACTTTATCAAGGGATTTTAATGTTTATTTACTTTTGAGAGAGACAGAGACAGAATGCGAGTGGGTTGGGGGCAGAAAGAGAGGGAGACGTGGAATCCGAAGCAGGCTCCAGGCTCTGAGCCGTCAGCCCAGAGCCCGATGCGGGGCTCGAACACACAAGCCGTGAGATCATGACCTGAGCCAAAGTCGAACACTTAACCAACTAAGCCACCCAGGCGCCCTTTTAATCAAATGATTTTAAAAACAAAACAGTAAAAAAGTTTTAGTGTCACCATAAAACTTCTTGAAATGGAATAAATTTTGCTTAAAAACATATATTAAAAACTCATTGTGTTAGAACTCACATAAATAAGTGTATAACTTACAGAATGTAAGTAATAAATGTATAACTTACATAAATAAATGTATTACTTACAGAACAATATATAATCACAGGAACTTATGGAGTTAAAAACTCAATATATTTTCTTTACTTTGCCGATTCTTTTTTTTATATAATCTTTTAAAGTTTATTTATTCATTTAGAGAGAGAGGGAGAGAGCAAGCAGGAGGGGGAAGGCAGAGAGAGAAAGAATCCCAAGCAGGCTCTGCACAGTCAGCACAGAGCCCAGTGTGGGGCTTGAACTCACGACCCGTGAGATCATGACTGGAGTCGAGATCGGGAGTCAGACGCTTCACCGGCTGAGCCCCCCAGACGCCCCTTTATATCCGCATTTAACTTGCTTCATCTCTGATGCTCATAGCCCTGGAAGAAGGGCAGGAAAGGGCTTTGGCTGCAATTTCCAGGAGCAGATCTGAGACCGGGAATGGGCAGCGACCAGTCTCCTGTCCCTTTCCAGCCTTGCCGTGGGTCCTGGAAAGCAGGGACCTGCAGTCATCACCCACTAATCCTGTTTCCTCTGGGTCAGCGGGAGGGAGGTTACGGCAGGCAGAACTTTGTAGACAGACAAAGCTGAGCCTCCCTGTGACTGCCGGAGCCTCGTAGCCGAAGCTGGATGGCCACCGGAGGGTATCTGCACCCCCTTTTCAAAAGCATCTCCGATGACTTGAGGCTCAGACCTGCCAGCCCTTCCTTTTTCCCTGGAAAGAGATTGCCCAAGCCCTCCAGTTGGACTCACATTCCATGGTGAATCAGGAGAGAGGATGAGATTGATTGATTGATTGATTCATTCATTCATTCATTCATCCATTCGTTCATTCATTTATCTTAAAAATTATTTTACTTAAAATGTAAATAGCAAATATTCTGTCACAATACCTATAATTCTCCAAAAAAAAATTATTTTACTTAAGTAATCTCTACCCCCAACGTGGGGCTCGAACTCACGACGCCGAGATCAAGCGTCGCATGCTCTTCCGACTGAGCCAGCCAGGCGCCCCTAGCGGTTGGAATTTCGAATCAGATAGTCCTGGATTAGAACCTCAGCTGAATCTACCTGTATATGAACATAGCGCTTACTCCCTCCCGGCCATCTGCATGTGAGAAATGGAGACAGTGATTAAAACCTCCGAGCGTGTTGAGCATTAAGGGGGGTAACATGTGTAAGTGAAGTTCCTGATGTCTTTCTCCCAGGGCTGCCGTGTACGGTTGTACAGGTTGTGCCTTGCTCAAAAAGGCTATTCCAGGGGGCCAAGTGGGGATGGAAATCCAGCCAGTGCCTGGATCCTGAGTCTCGTGCTCCGACGGGGGGCTGCAGCCGGGGCCGGAGAAGCGTCTCACAGTAATTGGTACACTCAGAATGGACACCTCTTCCTGTCTTCGAAAGGCTCTGAACGCCGTAGGTGGGTCCTGCTTTCTTTTGAATCCCCTCCTTTTGATCATTTCCCCCTTAATGAACACGGGGCATAAAACCTACTACTCTGAGCCACTGACAATGGTCCAGGGGCTGCTCCGCCCCCATGCACTGGACGGCACCTGCTTCTAAGCAAATGAGAGGAAGAAGATTTCTTGTTACCTCCAGGGCCCTGATCAGGATTGGTTCTGTCTCCAAATGAAATACCCTTTAAATGGCCCTTAAATTGCATTGCTTGTCTCCGTTAAGTGGAATCCTATGGACGATAAATCTGACTTGAGGGGCCTCAGTATAATTTGACTGAGATGCTACAAAGGGTTTACCAAAATGTAAAGCATTTGTCTGTGGAAAATCGATGATGGCCCCCAATCCAGCTCACTCCTCGCTTTCGGATAGCACGCGTGCACACACACACACACACACACACACACACGCACTTCGGGTGCGGTGGCCAGGGTCTCGCGTTGCAAGGACTCCATGGGCGTTGGGTGTGGCTTTTGTTGACGAATGATAAGCAAGTTCTCAACTGCAGCGATGCTAGCACCTTTCACACACTGTTTCTAGAATGCCAGCTCCTTCCAAGCCAGCCGCTGACCTGGAGAAAAGGGAGAAAAGAGCCAGGATTGTGCTCGAACCCGTGACCCTGAGATCAAGAGTCGCATGCTCTTCCCCTGGGGGAACTAAAGCTCTGAACGAACAGAAGGAAGCAAACCCGAGACCACGGCATGAATGGCCGGCTCGGAACATCCAATGGCCTGAAGGGTCAGTTGCCCCCTCATGTGGATCCCTTCCTCTGGGGTCACAGCCTTGTTCCTCCAGGCAGGGAGACAGCAGAGGATCCTTAAGACAATAGAGAAGCAGAAGAAAAAGTCTGGAAGTAAATACTGTAGATATCACTCGGTTCAAAGAAATCACTGGGAAACCAGAAGGTCCGAAGGGATGGTGGAGAGCCGGGAACGTGGCTCTGTCCTCCCAGTGCCACCAGACAGCCAGGACTCAGGCTGCACAACGCAGTCCAAGAACTAGCAGGGACCTATTTGAGAGCGGACACAGGCGATGGCTCTTTCTATGTGACTCAGGATCCTGTACTCCTGTAATCTCCCAAGCCCTCCACGTCCCCTCTTAAGAGCCCCCCACCCCCCCCCCCCAGGGCCCCCGGTACTCTGGAAAGATCAAAGGACAGAAATGAGGAGAGGGCAGTCCCCGCCGAGGCTGCGGGGAGGTTTGACTGACATAGTGTTTGCCACATTAAAGGAGAGGGTTTTTAATGGCATGAAAATGTCTTTAATCACAGGAGCTAAACTGTGCTCAGTGCAGGTTCAAGGTGATAGAGATGTTCTTGTTCTACAACTGCATTTTCATCTCACTTAGATTAATTCATATTTTAATTGCTTCTCTCCCTGATTGAAGTGCGCGGAAAGGAGCGCTCTGATTCCTTTGATCTCACTGTTCTCCCTGCAAGGCCAAGGTCAGGCAGGGGCGCTGGAGCAGAGCAGGAGGATTTCCAAGAAGGGGTCCCAGAGGCGGGCGCCGCCTTGTGAGCAGGGGCACGCTCCAGGGGGAGAAAAGGCTGGTGGGGACAGGACAGGGGCAGGGCTGGTCCCACCAGGCTAAAGCCGGGAGCACTGCGGCTTTTTCAACCAGCGAGGGGCAGCGGGCAAGAACAAATATGGTGACTTTGCCAAACTGAACCGTTGCTCAACACACTGCCCTGAGCCCTGTGGTTTGGACCCCTGCTTTGGGTTTGTCTTCAAGCCACGACATTAATAAGACAGTAGCTCACGCTAAACATCACCTGGCAGGGTCCCCGGGTCTTCTGGTCCCAAAGTGTCACCTTGCCCTCTAGTAGGAAAATGCAAAACACCCCACCTGCAAAAGCTCTGGGGTTCCGGAGGGGCTACATGTCTGTGTCTTGTGGCCCCTCTTGTTCTGATGTCCTGTCCCTGCTCCCATCTCAGGGTGGTGGCAGTAAAAAAACTTCCCAGGCCCTCCCCACCAGCAGGGACTGCCCATAGGCCAGCAGCCCTCCTGGTTCCCCAGCCATGAGTGCCCCCATCTGGGCAGATCATTTCCTGTCTTCCTGCCTTCTTTTCCTATGTTTGCCTCTCAGGGATGTTGGAACAAAGTGCCACGAACTGGGTGGCTTAAACAACAGAAATCTATTGTCTGTGCAAGTCCGAGATCAAGCTGTTCGCAGGGCCATGTTCCCTCTAAAACCTGCAGGGGAGAATCCCTCCTTGCCTCTGTCTAGCTTCGGTGGTGGCCGTCCTTCTTTGGGGTCTCCTGGGCTTGTGGCTGCCACTCCAATCCAATGCCTCTGTCGTCACATGTCCACTGTGTGCCTCCTCTGGCTTCACATGCCCATCTTTCCTCTGTGTGTGTCTGTGCCCCCCAATTTCCTTTGTCTTCTCAGGACGCGAGTCATGGGACTAGTTCCCACCTTCATCCAACGTGACTTCATTTTGACTTGATTACATCTGCAAAGACCCCATTTCCAAATACGGGCACATCCATCTGTATTGGGGGTTCATACCCACACCTACTTTTTTGAGGGTGCAACATTTCCTCTCTCCTGGAAGACTTTAAATCCTTCCTTCCTCATTGGGCCGAGAAGTTTAGTTTTGCATGTTTGTGCTCCAAGCCATTGGGGCCGAGTGGACTATGTGATGGGGGTCGGGGGGGATTAAAGAAGGCAGGTGGCAGGACACGGGACATCCAAAAAGACCCTCCAGTATTTTCCCAAAGAAAATCTCTTCCCTCCCTAGGATGGGAATCTTGTTTAAAATAAGTTCAGTTTCCCACTTATCGATAGTCATTACTCTTTAATGAGCACCCACCATGGGTCCGTTTTCTTTTCTCTTTCTGACTCTCGTATTTGTCACTGCAATGCTGAAAATGGGACATTATCATTTTCTTCTTTTTTTCATTTTATTTTTTCTTAATGTTTATTTATTTATTTATTTATTTTTTTTTCAAAATTTTTTTTCAACGTTTTTTATTTATTTTTGGGACAGAGAGAGACAGAGCATGAACGGGGGAGGGGCAGAGAGAGAGGGAGACACAGAATGGGAAACAGGCTCCAGGCTCTGAGCCATCAGCCCAGAGCCCGACGCGGGGCTCGAACTCCCGGACCGCGAGATCGTGACCTGGCTGAAGTCGGACGCTTAACCGACTGCGCCACCCAGGCGCCCCAATGTTTATTTATTTTTGAGAGAGAGAGAGAGAGAGCGTGCACAGAAGCCAGAGAGGGGCAGAGAGACAGAGGGAGACACAGAATCCAAAGCAGGCTCTGGGGTCCAAGCTGTCAGCACAGAACCCGATGCAGGGCTCGAACCCTCAAGTGTGAAATCCTGACCCAAGCCGAAGTTGGACACTCAACCGACTGAGCCACCCAGGCGCCCGGGACATTATTATTTTCAAAGCTCGGGGACTAAGGCTCCGGGATGTCTAGCAATGAGCAGGTGGAAAGTGACAAAGCCAGGGTAGAACTCACTGCTGTTCAGCGCCAGGGCCAGTCCCTGTAAGGTGCGATTGATTCCCGCTCCCTCACCCACTGGTGGACCGTGCCGTCCATCTCCCCTTCCCCTTCCCCTTCCCCATCCCTGGGCCCTGCAGTGACCGCCTACGTTAGCTTCCTGTGGCTGCTGTACCAAATCACCATATACTGGGTGGTTTAAGGCAATGCACGTTTGTTCTCTCACCGTTCTGGGCGCCAAATCCCGAAATCAGTTTCGCCGTGCCAAAATCAAGATGTCGGCAGGGCTGTGCTCCCACTGGAGGCTCTAAGGAAGGATGGGTCCCTGGCTTCTTCCAGCTCCTAGTTGCCAAGGCTCCTTGGCTTGTGGTCACATCGTTCTAATATCTGCCTCTGTGGCTTTCCCTCTGTGTGTGTGTGTGTGTGTGTGCCCAGTATCTCTGCTTCCCTCTTATAAGGATACACATGATCACATTTAGGGCCCACCAAGATGATCCAAGAAAACTTCCCCATGTCTGCCTCCTTAGCTTAGCAAAGATCATTTTGTAGGAAACATTCGTGGGTTCTGGGGATCAAGACGTAGACTGAGCTTTGGGGCCCATGATCTAGGGTACCCCCCTGTCCTTTACGGCTCCCTCCTGACTGCTTTGCGCCTTGAAGACACTGGGTTTCTTGCCCTCCTGGCCCCTTCCAGCAGTGGGAGGTGGGGGGCGGGGGGGGGAGGAAGGGAGAGGTTCTAGTGTGTGGCTTGCACCACAAAGAGGCATCAGGGAGCTCTCTCTGTCTGGGTTTTATAAAATGGTTGTAATAATGCTTGTTTGAAAAAGGGCCGGAGATCATGTCCTGAGGATGAACGTACAGGCTGTTTTGGACGGTAGATTGCTGCTTTGAGCCTCCAAGATCTCGTAAAATGGGGGTCTCGCAGAGCCGAGACGAGGAAATTATTGTCCTGCTGGGGAAAAGCGTTCTTCGGAGTGAGAACGGGGCGGGAAGATGCCTGCATGGGGACCAGCGACGAGGCTGATGGCGTGGCCGCTACCGGAGGACAGACAGGCGGCGCCTCCCCACTTGCCACCTTACGGACGACAGCCATCGCTGCAGATTGGTCACCAGGGCTTGGGTTAAGAAATCCCCACACGTTCCTCCAGCTTTTCCGCAGGAATACCCGATGTTGCAACCTTTCTGTCACTTTTCTGTTTTAAACGTGTTTACCCTAAGCTGATGGCACGTCCCCAGTGGTCTCAAAGCATAAAGCTTTTTTGGCTTGAGGCGTTTTGGGATGTTGTGGTGCCCTGAGGCTCGCAGCCCGGTGGCCAATGCCAGCTCTCTAAAGATGAGGCTCTGGATGAACGAATTTGGGGCTCTTGATTTGAGATAATCCATGGCTGTCTAACTGCTCGGTGCATCTCTTGGTCAAACGAGGCGGGCTGGATGTGACTGGCTTCAGCTGAGAAAACAATAAAGAAAAAATGGGAAAGTGCCTTCACGGTAGAGACAGGATGTGCCCACTCTTCTGAGTCCCTGAGAACGTTGACTGGGAATGGGCGAACATATTATTTCTGATCCGCGCTGTGGTGCTTTTGAAAGTAGAGGAGACGTTTCTCATAATTCAGTTGGAATCCCAGGCGTCTGTCCAGACTGTCTCCATTTCCTGTCTGTGAGGAACGTGCGCTTCTGCACGGCTGGCCTTGGGCAAAGCCGGGAGGTAGATTTGCTTACATTATTCTCTTCCCGCTCGCTCTGTTCTCCTCTGCCTGGTATTCCGAAAGCCATCCTCCTGGAACTTGACGGAAACCGTTTCTCACATCTCATTTTACAATCCAGGAGGCTAAGAACCCAGGAGATGGCGACTTGTGGTTCCACGGTTAACATGGAGGTGGGGTTAGGACTTGTCTCCTCAATCCGGAGGAGAAAACAGGTGCTCTTTCTGGCCGTGACCGGCCAGGGTCCGGCACTGCCTGCCCCGCGGAGCCCAGCTCAGTTCACTCGCTCGGCTTCGGTCCTCTGGCCTCCAAACTTTGGTGCTCAGGTGAGGTGACTGATGGGCAGCTGATGAATTAGCGAATGCTATTATGACATTGCCCTTTGGGGACTACCGCACATTTTCTCTAAAGGGCTTCCGTAGCGTGTCTCCGTGCAAAAGAGTGGATCTTGAATGTGGGCATTTCACCTCCTGGTGGCAGATTTAGCCAAGAGAACTTCAGATATGGGAGGATTTGGGGGGACACACATACATAATTTCTGGTATTCGTGCGCAGAAGGAGACAGCAGGAGAGAGCCCAAGAGTGTATCCATGGTGGGGAGAAGGGAGGAAGGGTAGGGTGTGTGAGATCATGACCTGAGCCGAAGTCGGCCGCTCAACCGACTGAGCCACCCGGGCGTCCCCGGTTGCACTTTTGATCCTCCTTTGATACTGATTTCTTGCGCTCAGATTTCACTCAGATTTGTTATTCCTAGTTTAACTTCTTTCAGTTTCTATCCCACATGCCAAGTTGACCGGCTAAGACTCCCTACTCTAGGCAGTAACTTCCCAGGATTCCTTTTGCCCTGACTCTCTTCCTTATCCTCACATGTATGGTCCCACCTGCATTCATGTTGACAGATACAGAATTCGGAATGCATTCCCGTGTCTTTCTTCTCCTTCTACGTCCCAAAGCCTGGCGCAAGTTCAATCAATATTCATCGAAATATACATATACACATATATTTGTATTATATATATATATATACACACACACACACACACACACACGTATACACATATATATGTATTATATATGTGTATGTATTATTTTGTATGTGTATATGCACACATATATACACATATACGTGCATATACATATACATATATATATGATTTATATATATATTATTTGTATATATTAGTGTGTATATATACATACATATATATGTATTATGTATATGTGTATGATTATATATATACACACACATACACATATACACATGTATGTATTATATATGTATGTATTATTTTGTATGTGTATATGCACACATACATACACATTTACGCACATATACATATATACGATTTATATATATACTATTTGTATATATTAGTGTATATATATACATGCATATATATGTATTATGTATATGTGTATTATTATGTATACACATACATATATACACACATATATGTATTACATATGTATTATTCTATGTGTACATGCACACGTATATACACACACACACATGTATTCACAAACATACACATACACACACATATATATACAATATACATATACATATATACAATATACATATACATATATACAATATACATATGAATACATATATATTCAACATACGTATATGAATCAATGGATTTCAGAGGGTCCATTTGTAGTGACTCTATTGCTTTTAGGTGTGGTGACAAGGTTTGACAAGCCCCATGTCAACATGGACGTTCCGGTCAATAAAAGTGCTTTCATTGGGAAAACAAGGCATGATTCTTGACACGGGGACTGCCTCGTACACTGAGGATGCAGAACTATAATTTTAAAGATAATCTTTCCTGTCGTGACCCGCCCCCCACCTCACCCCACCCCAGCTTGTCCAGCTTTAGATACATTTGCACATCCTGCCTTGATTTGATTAGCGACAGATGCTATTATCTGAGGAAATCTAAATTGCCTCTTCCTGCGCTAATGAACTACTGTACCAAGTACGTGGGGGATTTGAGAACGAGATAGATTTATTAATGAGCACCTAATTAAAGGGACAGTTACAGAGTTCAGGTGGGGGGGGGTTGGAGGTGTGGGGGGGGGAGCGTTTCTATTTCTTATAAAGATTGGCACTTTCCATGGCAAAATTACAATGCTCTACACCTAGTTTAAGGTTTTCAGTGCCGCAACTTAGAAACCGAATGTAGAGTGAAGTTTAATTAAATGCGGTAGAACGTGACACCCTCCTTCTGGCTGGGGGTCAGGTCTATAGGACCTGGGAGCCTCTACACCTGCTACCGACCGTCCGCATCCCTGGGAGGCCTGCCATGGTGCCCATCATAGGCCCGTGATAACAAAGTGGAATGAGCACTGCTTTTTGAGGCATCTGAGAGGGAAACCAAAGCCCGGAGAGGCTTGACCTCCATCAAGGTCACTAGAAGTTACTCCAGTGCCACGAAGAAGGAGCATCACAGAAACGTCGGTTCGCATGGGGCAGTGGGCTGCAGGAGAGAAGCAAAAGGGAAATGAGGCCAGAGAAAAAGCAGATTTCTTCAATGAAGACAATCCATCCATTTAAAAAAGTCATTCCCTGAATTTTCTTTCATATCCCAGCTGCACGGAAAAGGGGTTCTGCGTTCTCTTCGCGCCTCCAGCCAGGAGGCAGACAGAGAGGCTGGGCGAGGGAAGCTAGTCCTTTAATTCTGTTAAGCAAAGATACTGTTTAAAATGACTGGTTCACAGGGTGCCTGGGTGGCTCAGTTGGTCGAGCGTCCGACTTCGGCTCAGGTCATGATCTCACGGTTCATGGGTTCAAGCTCCGCATCGGGCTCTGTGCTGCCAACTCGGAGCCTGGCGCCCGCTTCAGATTCTGTGTCTCCTTCTCTCTCTGCCCCTCTCCCGCTCATGCTCCGCCTCTCTGTGTCTCAAAAATAAATAACACATTAAAAAAAACAAACAAACTTAAAATGACTGGTTCACCTGCAGAGGCCCTAGAGTTCAATGTCCCTAGAAATATTTTCTTATTCTTCGAAGACTCACACAAGGATTTCTCAGAGAATGTTGTGGCTTGGCTCACGGTGTTTGTAACAGACGCAGAGAACAGGAGAGGCATGTTTTCCAGCCCTGTATGCATGAGAATAATCTCATCCATTTATATAATGAATAGTAGTCTATTCCACGAGATTTCCCCAGTCGGTCCGCTATGTCTTATTTTATGAAATAAATAGAGGTGCACGGTGAAATCATCAGCTCCTTCGTTGCAGAAGCCGGTGGAGGTTTAAAATTGGTCTCCCCTGGTAAGAAATCATGACTGCCTTCTTACGCAGCTACAACGGAGAAGTTACATAGCCGAGAGGTGCCATATTTCTCCCGGGCTTACAAATAGCAACTACAACATCAGCATTCTGGGTTTAAAAAGGAGGGGAATAGATTGGCCCCAACCTAGCCAACAGGTTCCCCAGAGAGAGGGACCAACAGTCCACATGCGTGGTTTTAGCTCAGGCTCGTAAGAAACAGTGTCTGTTGTAGTTGGTGGGCCTTTGCGATAGGGTCCTCTGTGCCGGGCAGCTATTTGGGGTGATGTCACGCAAGAGGCAGCATCTGCTCTGGACCAATAGACACGACCGGGGGTACAGGAAATAGTCTCACACCTGCTGGGGAGAAGGCCTGGTTAGAGGTGCTAGAAGATTGAGGTTCAGATCTGGGCGCGTCACAGTGGGAGACGTCCGCAAAACCCTCCCGGAAAGAGGGAAACAGATGGGGACCAACTTCCCAGTGGACTAGAGTCTGGGAACCAAGCTTGGGTGGGTGTGAGAGTAGCTGGCCTGCCCATTCCACAGAGGGGTCAAGGGAGACTGAAAAGATAGTATCCGAAGGTGATTCTGGAGTTGAGATGCAACCAGACTAAACCGACCAAAGTCTTGGTTAGGGGGGAAAACCATTACATGCAAGTCAATGGGAAAGCACAGATCCCTAACCTTCAGTGAGGTCAGTGTGGAGTCCTATCGTCAGAGGAGATAAACTCCGTCAAGCCTACTTTGAGAACCACTCCTCCAGGGATGTTTGTGCTGGGGAGGTCGGGGATACAAGTGTCCAAAGGTACTCTGGGGGATTTTGAGATGGCGTGGGATGGCTTCTCCAGAAAGAGCAGATTTCAGGCAGTCCTACGTGCCGACGACATCCCACAGATCCCCGACGTGCCAGGGCAGGACATACGACATCTCCCTGCCACCAAAGACACCGTGTCTCTACTAAGCTGCTGATTAGAGTTAAGAAACGCAAATCTCTCTTGGGGTGCCTAGGTGGCCCAGTTGGTTGAGCCTGATTTCAGCTCAGGTCGTGATTCCAAGATCATGCGATCGAGCCCCGTGTTGGTTGGGCTCCACACTGAGCGTGAAGCCTGCTGAAGCCTTCTCTCTCCCTCTGCCCCTCCCCCACTCTCTCCCTCTCTGTCTCTCTCTCTCCCAAATTAAAAACAAATGCACTAAAAAAAGAAACGCAAACCTCTCTCTGTTCACGGATGTGAAGAGTCAGATCTTAGAATCCAGGTCTGCCAGAGGACGCGGGCTTTTCAACTCCCCGCTCTTGCAAAAGGGAGACCAGAGAGAGAAACTTATTTTCCTGGGAGGACCCGGTGGTGAGTGGAGGACGTGGGTTCAAATTCAATCTCTTAACACCCTGACTCTCGGTGAAAAAAAATTTCTCAAGAGAAAGGGTGTACCATGTCATGCCACATCCATCAAGAGCTGTACACATTCGCCAAAGGAGGAAGGTGAAATAACGCGGTGGAATTTCCATGCCTGGATCCCGCGATCTGTCACTTCTCCACAGGTTCCTAGATTTTCCTTTCTTTGCGTCAAGACGAAATGACTGCCTTTCAACTTGGGCGTCCCAAGAAGGAGGCTTTCTGGCCTCACCCTTTTACCGGAAGCTGAGCACAGGGTCCTCTTCACGTCAAGCTGGAGTCAAGGTTCCAGGGCCAGCCCTTGAGTAACTGTCGCTTCCCTGTCATTGGAGGATGCCTTGCCAGGAGAGGCAGAATCAAAGAAAACTATCGCTTCTTCCACAACCACCCTCTGTTGTCATACTCTGCTCCTGAGTCAGGTACATAAGAGGACAAGGACGTAAAAGAACAAATTCTAACAGAAATCCAGAGGACTGGGGGGACTAACGACACCCCACCAGCCCCCCTGGCACACGGTACTACTTAAATCACGGATGGAATGATAAAAATTCTAACAGGAAAAAATGGGTAGATATGTCTTCATATAGGTCCTCCCCACTCTGGATGGAGAAGAGTTGTGTCTTAATAACTCATCTGAAAAGTGTTTTATCAGGAAGGTGGAGGACAGGACTCTAGCTAGGGCCCCCAAACCTCGCCTCACTGGACAGTTCCCCACTGCTGTTTTCTTTTTTTTTTTATTTTTATTTTTTTTTTTTTTTAAATTTTTTTTTTCAACGTTTATTTATTTTTGGGACAGAGAGAGACAGAGCATGAACGGGGGAGGGGCAGAGAGAGAGAGAGACACAGAATCGGAAACAGGCTCCAGGCTCTGAGCCATCAGCCCAGAGCCCGACGCGGGGCTCGAACTCACGGACCGCGAGATCGTGACCTGGCTGAAGTCGGACGCTTAACCGACTGCGCCACCCAGGCGCCCCCCCACTGCTGTTTTCTATGGTTGTCCTTTTTGCATGGGGAAGATCTGACTGGAAATGCTTCAGGAAGAGCATCTTTCACATGTAGGACCCAGGTCACTTCCGCCCCCATGGAGTGTGTTCTCCGTGGACTGGACTCCACCCAACACATGGGCTTGGTAAAGAGAGTGGCCCCTTCCTGAACTAAAGTTCCGGGTTCTTATTTTATATGGCCAGATTGGCCAGAGTTTTAATGAGTTGGGTGGAGGGATGTGATGGTGGTGGATGTGGGTTGGAGGCTTGAGTCAGATCATTACAAAGAAATGTCGTTATCACAGATTTTCAGCCTCACCATTATGATGAAATTGATTAATCATTTAGACAGCTTGTATTTATTGAGCCATTGAGCTGACTACAAATATGGCTGGTCCCTACACTCTTGGAATATTAGACTCCCTGGGAGACAGAGAAGAGACCAATATCGTACTTAAAAGTTGATGCACTGGGATGAGTGCCACACGGAAGAACGCCATGGTTCTCCAAGAGCATGGTTATGTGAAGCCAGCGTATGGGTTGTCCAAGAGCATGGGTACGAATCCAGTCTATGCAGGCACCGGACAAGACTTTCTGCCTCTGTTTTTCACTGCTCTTCTAAATGAGCGGATTACTCAACCCAAGCTTTGAACCCTAACAGTATTTTGGTTTTGCAGAGTATGTGTGCCTGGGATGGCATCACTTTTAGCACATACTTGTCATTATTGAAGGGATGGGGGTTCCAGGGTTCCAGTGACTGAGGGCAAGACCTTAGAGGTACAGTGTCTGCTTCTTCCCAGAGCAGGAGACTATAGTTAACGGTTAAGTTTAGTGCCATTCAACTGAGACCTGTATTAGGCAGGCTTTCCAGAAAAACAGAACCAATGGGATATATGTAATTATATAATTCTTTATATGATATTATAATATAGATATAATAATATATCAATATTATAATTATGTTATAAAATAAAATATTGTGTAATGTTGATGAATATTAATAGTTGAATATGTATTAATATACAGAGTTGTTAATTATAAATAATTATAATTAATAATAAGAAATATATTTATATATATAATATACAGAGAGAGAGAGAAAGAAGAGAGAAAGAGAGAGAGAGAGGGAAAGAGATTGATTTTAAAGAATTGGCTCATGCTATTATGGAGGCTGGCAAGTCCAAAATCTGCAGGACAGACCCAGGTAAGAGATGACACTGTAGTTCAAGTCCAAAGACCACGTGCCTCGGAATTCCCTCTTGTTCGAGGGCAATCGGTCTTGGTTGTATTCAGACCTTCAACTGATTGGATGAGGCCCACCCACGTGAGGAAGGGCAATCTGCTTTCCAAAGTTCACAGATTTAAATGTTAATCTCATCCAAAAAAAACATCCTCACAGAAATATCCAGGGTAACGTTTGACCACATATCTGGGCACGGTGGCCCAGCCAGGTGGACACATAAAATTAACGAGCGCAACACCCTTCAAATAAGCTCAAATATTGGGTGAAGAGGGAAAAGTCGAGGGGCTCTGTGGTGTTTGGAGAAGCTCTTGGAGGAGACGGGAGTGAAGCTGAGTGTCATTAGAACAGGAAGAATTAAGGAGGAAAGCAGTGAACACGGTGAAGACAGAATGCTCATTTTCCAGCGTTTCTTAAATCAAGAACATCTGGCACGGAGACTAAGACACAATCAACACGTTCACTACAAACCATAACCCTGGGGCAGGAGTGGGTATGTGAGGGAATACAGGGCCCTGGAATATTCCTTACTGGCCCCCTCCCACCTCCTGAACCTTCAAAGCTCTTTGCGAGTGGAATAATGAACAGCGAAAAACACTGGTCGTGTCTCAGGGCTCTTATATATCTGCCAGAACTATAGGGAAAATCGTGACACTTCTCAGAATATAGTCTCAGTTTCTGTTCGCCTGTCTCGTAACACACACATTAGTGGTTTAAACCCTCCTGGCCCCAAACCCTGCCTTACTTACCCCTGTGCTTCCAAAGCCCAGCACGGTCACGTCCTGGTTACGTGACAGATGGGCGTGTCCCCTCGGGAAGAAAAGAGGGGCTGAAAAAGTGGGCGGTCGTCCCCCCAAACTCACCCACTTAGGTTCCCCACGATCATTTCCCATTTCCCCAAGTGCAGCAGGAAAAGAATGCCTCACTTTCTCTCCCGTCCCCAGCCTCCCACCAGCTACTCCAGCGACGTGCAGATCAGTATTGAATTCCTACCATCTTGCGGATCCCTGCCGCGGAATTCTGCTTTATTTGATGTCATAAAACGCGGCAACCTTGCATTTCAGCGCGCCAACCGAAGAGACCCTTACGCCAATGGGTATATTTCCACAGACCCCACACAATAGGCCTAATTGCGTGGGTTTGCGGTGTAAGTGGAGGTCGTTTGATTACTAGCTGTTTTGTACCAGGAAAGTGCACATTAATTATTTAAAAGATGGACTTATAATTATTGTAAGCCTTAAGTAATTACCTATAATTTTGGCAAGGGTTAGAAAAACGGAGAGTCTGGCAAATTCAGGTTTTAGTCGTTAGTACGATCATAATTACATTTAAATTGCAAAATGAAAATTATGCAATTTATCTCCCCAATAATGCATAAACATTACAGTGATTGTAGGTTTTAATGGACTATAAAAACTAGAGCAGCAATGGGCAGTCAGGGGCACTCTCAGACCCTTGCTACTATTTTATATTTTAACTGCTTCCTCCACACCCCTGCGCTGTCCTCTCCGTGGGTTAGCAGCGTGGCGCTCTAGAACGTCTTTCGACACGAACGCAGGGAGCACTTTGCAGGAGACGAAGGACGCGAGGCTCTTTTTGATAAATCTGAAAAGAACACTGGAGTGATTGCACCAGAGCGAAGGAAAGGAGGAAACCACTTAGGGTCTTTCCCAGAGCCGCAAAATCCTTTCAAACTTGAATTCGCATTGGAATGGGCTTCTCACACCTGTTTTGCAGGTGGGGCCACTCAGGCTCAGCGAGGGGACCAGCCGGTCTGGCAGCTGTATGGCCTGGGACCAGAGCCTCGCACGTCGTGTCGATGCGATGCGCTGTGGCTGGCTGTCACTCGCTCCTATGTGCCCTCTTCAGGGTCAGGACCCATTCAGTTGCACGTAAGGCATTGGATGGGCTGGTTTTGCTGGGCGAACACAGCCATGCTCTACTGAGGCATAAAATCATGACATTTTCCCCCGACACCCTTGGCCTGAAGTCTCTTCTCCTGCCAAACGAAGCTCAGATACCGCCTCCTGCGTGAAGCGCCTGCTGGAGCAGAAGCCCTCACCCCCTTGCTTTGTTCCCATGTTGACCTGATCAGTGTCGGCCTGATAAATGCCTCCGTCGCAAGTCGCATTCATGAACGACAAGCTGCAATACAATGCGACCGTCTCCCTCGCTGCGCTGAGAGCCTTCAAGAAATCATCCTAGTTCGTGTATCGTTGGCAGCCAGCGGGAGCCGAGGAAATGTTTATTAACTGAGTCAATCAGCTAATCAATCACGTGTTATTTGTCCAGCCTGCTTATTGTCTTCCGTTCCAGGCAGCGCTGGTTTTCACGGAAGGGAATGACAGGATCTCGAGATACCGCAATCCAGCAAAGAGAAACAAACAGCGGATGACAGACAAAATGACAATGCCGACATATTTATCGTCACGGAGCAAACGGCGCTAGCGTTGGAAGTGTTTGCTTAGATCGGTTATCAATTTTTCCTCTGCCGGAAGGCCACAGGAGTTGCCCAGACACCTATCTGCCTTGCTTAATCAGGTTCAGTTTTACCTCGATGCAAGAAGGTAAATATTTCCCGTTGTCATCATCTAATTACGGGATGATATCAACAATAAATATTGACTGAGAACCTAATCTGTGCCAGGCTCCATGCTGGGAAGTAGGACGCCAAAAAGAACGGGCTCCAGCCTGTGCGTTACTCGGGGAGACAGACTCGGGCAGCGCAAATGAAAAGCGAAACAGATGTATGCTTTTCATCAGTAAGCGCTACAAGAGTGGGGAATGGGGGTACGTGGAGGGGTGGGTGAGGGTGAAATGCCCCAGGTGGTGGGGACAGAGAGAGAGAGCCTAAGGGAGACGTGGGTTTTGAGACCACCCCGAAAGATAGGAACGATTTCAGTAGTCCAGGAAGAAGGATTGGAACGGTCATTCCAAGACTAGGTAACACGACAGCTCAAGGCGTGAGCTGCGGAGCTCCTGGGGGGGGCTCAGTAGGTTAAGCATCTGACTCTTGGTTTCAGCTCAGGTCGTGATCTCATGGTCATGAGATCGAGCCCCGCATCGGGCTCTGTGCTGACAGAGCTCATAGCCTGCCTGGGAATATCTCTCTCTCTCTCTCTCTCTCTCTCTCTCTCCCCCCCCCCCCCACTCTGGCTGACCCTCTCCCGCACTCGCGGTCACGTGCTTTCTCTCTCTCACCATAAATAGACATTGAAAAAATAAAATAAAATAAAATAAAATAAAATAAAATAAAATAAAAGCATGAGCTGTGTTCAAACTGCACCGCCGATGTTCCAAAGCTTGCAATCTTGATGAACTCTTAGGGTAGCAACTCCTATAGATTCCTGATTCTCGTTTCCCTATCCTAGGCTGATCCTATGCTCTGATCCTGGCTGAAACTTTCCTGAGGGTTACTATTTGGACGGCCAACTGCCACCATCATCCCATCATCATAGTGGCTCAAAATGAAGGGAGGTCCCCTTAGGTAACGGTGCTTTGCGGAAATGGTATGTTTGCATGCCTGGTTTTTTTTTTTTTTAAGCTTATTTATTTTGAGAGAGACAGAGCCAGCGTGAGTTGGGGAGGAGCAGAGAGAGTGGGAGACAGAGAATCCTAAATAGGATCCCCACTGTCAGCATGGAGCCTGATATGGGGCTCGAACTCAGGCAACCGTGAGCTGGAGACCTGAGCCGAAACCAAGAATCAGACGCCTCACCGACTGAGCCAGCCAGGCGCCCTTTCATATCTGTTTGGAGCAAAGAGAGTCTGTAGGTCAAGTGGTCTTGGGGTGGGCAAAGTTCTGGGAGCTTGAAACTCACGCTTAGAACACAGTGTTGTCGGAGGGAATTTGCTTGATTAGGAAATGCAACCGCTTCCAGAACTCGGCTCCCAGGCCCAGAAGAATCGGACGTAGATACGACTCAAAAAGAAAAGAAAAGAAAAGAAAAGAAAAGAAAAGAAAAGAAAAGGGAGTATTTCTTCTCACGTGACTGTCCAGTGCTGAATATTATGAGGACTAGCAAACCAATGGTCACACAATCTCTGCCCTCAGGGAACTTTGCAACTAATGGAAGATAAGGGGGGGCGGGATCAGACAAGTACATACATGGCTTTATTATATGGGAGGTTATAATGGCCATGAAGATATGGTAAGTATAGTAGGGCAGGGAGAGTGTGGTCGCTTCAGCTGAGAATATCAGCTGCCATTTTTGATTAAGGTTTTGGCATTTAAACTTGGTCTTGAAAGAAAGGTAGGCTTCTGTGTGTTAGAGATAAGGGAATGTGGATTCGCAGAGGAAGCAGCACCTACGGAGGCAGGCGGATGGGCGAAAAAGCACCTATCACCTGTGCTCGTTGGGATTATGTTGGGTGCAAGTGACTGAAAACTCCGGTTGCCACAGCTCAGGTAAAATGGAGATTAACAGTGAGGCTCACAAAGTTGTGAGACTGGCAGGGGAAGAGCTAGTCGCAGGGGCAAATGGGACAAGGGGCTTGAAAATCACCAGGACTCACTGTGACCACCTCCGACTCTGTCACCTCTCAGCTTGTCATTTGTATTCTTCTAGACTCTCTGTCTCCTCCTGGTGGGAACCGTGGTGCCACTCTCCCGTTAGCATACCTGCCGGATTCTGGTTCAAGTTCTAAAATCCTGTGAGAGAGGCCAGTTCAGGTTGAACGTCCACTCCCATACCAATCGTGAGGGCCGTGAAGGGGGTAAGGGGTCATATGAAAACACGGAATTTGTAAGAATAAGGATATCACTTCTGAATCTGCCTTCCGGACTTGGGAAAAAGCATTTGTGCTAAGAAGAGGAGGGGTGGGGATAAAATATAAAGCCTATTTCCCAGAAGAAAATAAGAAAAGTGCGGACCTAGAAAGTAAGAGGTGCCTCAAAATACATAATATGAGTACGGAAGTCATGGTTGGAAACGTTGGGCCAGAGACGGATCACAGCGCACGTTGAACGGTGGGCGTCGACGTACGATCTCTGGGCTTGAGACAATATTTAGCACTGGCGAGTTTTGAGTTGACGCTTTTTTATCATATCGTTTTACCTGGCTTTTCGCTAGCTCCCCATTAAATCAGGCCACTGATGGATTAGATTGAAAGGCAGCTTATCGGATAGAAAACAAAGTTGAGATTTTATCACAAAGACTAGGCAGATAAACCAGGCAGGGTAGAGATAATAATATAAGGCGTCCATTTGAAAGCGTTTTACGTACAAGATAATGGCTAATTTTAATCGTGAGTGCCTGTGTTGAGTAGGCATCCAGGAAGCTGAGATGGTCACGTCCCCTGGGGTCAGTTTCCCGGAACTATGCCCTGCTGGTCTCCTGACCCCACAGGGCTGGCTCATCAGACCCACCTCAGAGAACTGGAGCTTCCGAGCCTGTAGATCCGCGCAGCTGACAGCCAACTTCTAGACCTCGTTTAATAGAATACACCCGCTGCGGAGAGTATGAAAGATGTTGACCCCATGGGGACTTGAATTGTAGTTTTCTTTTGGAGAATGAACACAAGGTCTTCTTTCCAAAGACATGGGGCTTCCCCACGCATTAGGCTGGAGGGCCTTGTGGGATTTCTGAACCATCCTGGCCAAAGAGAAAGCGTTATTTAGACGATCTCCCACGGACTAAGCGTTCCTAAGCTCTGCCCTGCCCTTCTTCCATTAGTTTTATTTGAGCTGGACGTACTTACGAGGGAACCGGACGACTGTGTTTCTTCCATTGAAAAGTAGCTTCCTTTCTTGTGTGGGGTGGAGTTTTCTGCATTCGGGCGAGCAGTAACAAGGCCAGCGCTGAAACGCTAACTTCTCAAGAAACGATGGCAGGTGGACTGAGTGGGGAGTTTGACTGCAACAAATGAGTCAGTTATCCTTGCCGAAGGCTGGCTTCCGATGTCCCGGCCGGAGGGTGGATAGTCCCCATTCCAGGCACGGTGAAGGCTGTCTCCTTCTTGGGTAGGGATTAGGTCTGGGATTGCTTAGAAATGAGCCCCCCACCCCCACCCCCGTGAAATCTTGGAGGGCTTGCTGCCTCTGTGTTCATCCACGGAACAGGAGATCCATGGATTGTCTGTGCCTGGGGTCAATACCGAAGACCAGGCTGGATCAGATTGTGTGCCCATCGTCCTGCACACCCCTTACTCGTTCTCCCCAGATCTTGACACGTATCCGTAAAGATTCACGGGTGCACGCGGCGTGCCTGGGATGGGGGGCCACGGAGGGTTAGGGGGGAAGAGGGGCGGCCAAGATTGATCACCAGGCCGCCCTCGGAAGTCACAGAGGCTGAGCCGACGTCAGAAGTGTGCCCCAGACGCTGTGACACGGTGTTTAAAGGCGATGGCGGGCTCAGCTGCGGTTGAGCAGGCATCTGTACGGGTAACACCTGTACCAGCTTCCGCGAGAGGGGGCATGATGTACACGGAAGGCCAGGTTCTTTTGTCCCAAGTGCCACTGGGCACTGAGACCGAGGCCGCCGAGGGGCATTCTGGCTCCATCAGACCCAGAGCTACCTTAGCTTCCCCTGCGGTGTCCCTCAGTACACCAGGTGGTTGGGGCTGAGGAACACCAGCACAGGGAGGTGACCGTGGGCCTGACCCTGTCATGGAGACATTTTCTAATTAGCTCCAGAAGGCTAGTAACGGCAAAAGACAATTCCCCTGACTCTGGCCTACTGGAGTTTCCTTTGGAAGGATCCTCATCTGTCACAGGTGCTACGAGAGGATTCTTGACGACCTAAAATGTCACTTCCAAGTCCAAGACTATCATTTCCTTATTCCATTCTACCAAAGGCCTTCGGTACGTAGTTACAGTAGCTCCTTGTTTTGTCTTACGAATGTAATACACGCGGATCGTGGAACATGTAGAAAAATGTTAATCAAAAAAAGCAACATTTTCGGAAGATGACTACAGTCTCGGAAGGATAAAGAGCTAAAATTGGCGAGTGAAGTAAGACCTTAAAACTCTCATGGTTATTTTTTCCCTGGGGTATTGGTGCTGTTTGGCCGTCGCTTATGGATATGCAGAGGTGATCTTTCCATTAACGCATGCAAGACAGGCAAGCGAGGGCATAGAGGATACAAAATGGGAGAAGCCTAAAAAACCCTCTTCTTTTTGATTTTTACATGCATTTTCATGCTTCCATTTGAGCGGAGACTTGTCTGGTGTATTTGAAAATTCACTTCAAAGGAAATAATAAAATCTCGGTGTAAGAGAAATTGAGACGCTTTCCAATTTCCCGACTTCAATAAAATGCTCCCCAGCACGTCTCCGAAAGTCACTCTGCACAGGAAATTGACAACCATGGTTCATTTCCAAGGTGATGAGGGAGGGAACAGGGAGGACAGCACAGGGACAGGGAGACACTGGCCTCACCAGCCTTCGGTGCCAAGCTTTCAAGACTTCATGTGCACAGAACATGGCCAGTGGTGGTCTAGGTGCAGTCTTGAAAGATCTGAGGAAGGGTATGTGGCTCCTGAAGTTTATGGCAGGCGGTCAAAATGGTAGACCCAGGAAAACCACTCCAGTGGAGACAATGGGGGTTTATTGTGTCTGGGCGCTTAAACGGATCCAGATTATCCATGTGACTCAGTACAGAGAACAAGGCCAGCTGAGAGCAACATGTCCCTCCTCCCTCTGGCATGTATCTTCATTGCCCTCCCATGAGCCCATCGTCCGGCACACCCCTTACTCATTCTCCCCGGATCTTGAGTCCTTCGGCCATTCTTGGGCTTCTGCTACTGACCTCAGACTTACTTTGCTTTCATGATAGTCTGGATTTCATAGCTGTCAGGATATTTGTCTGCCCAGCCTGACTCTTTCCGGGTATAAGCTTCGATTCCACGTCTCCATTCACTCTGATCCTTGGAGACCCTTCCAAGAAAGCGAACTCCAATAAAGAACAGCAATCGAGGTTTAATCCTCTGTTGGTTGGATGGAAAAGCTTTATTGGAATTAGGTGAAAAGGGCAAGACCACAGGCAACTAGACTGGATTCAGGGCTGAGAGCTCTGTCCATTGGGAAAACGAAGGCTAAATCCATTCCAGAGAGAAAGGCAAGGCTCCACACACAGACCACAGTCGGTAGGTTGGGCTCCTGCGAGAGCCCACCTGAATATCTTGCGGTCTGTGAAGTCGGTGGTTAATTTAACTACCACCCACCCAGCCTACATGCCATGTGAGGCAAACAAAAGAGGAAAGAGAAGGGAAATTATTTAAAATACAAAAATGCATATATGACATCAGCCATGCACCTTATCTGTACACACCGTATCGATCTCCAATTGTAGGTTCTGTACGTCTGCCTTTCGGTGTCCAAAGTGACTCTTGATCTGTCCCCACAACCTGCACAATTTTTCTATTTTTGTGGGTCTGGCCAGAAGCCTGGGGGACATCCTTGACCCCCTCTTTTTCTCATTCTATATCACTCTGTCTGTAAGTCTCACTGGTTTTACTTTCAAAAATACATATGGAATCCGTGGGGTGCCTGGGTGGCTCAGTCGGTTAAGCGTCCAACTCTGGGTTTCGGCTCAGGTCATGATCTTGCGGTTCATGGGTTCGAGCCCTACATGGGCCTGCTTGAGATTCTCTCTCTCTCTCTCTCTCTCTCTCTGCCTCTCCCCTGCTCACAGTTTTTCTCTCCCTCAAAAATAAACAAATAAACTTAAAAAAATACATGTATGGAATCCAAGCACTCCACCTCCTTTCCCTGTTACAAAATCCTGTTTCAAACATCACCGGCTCTTGCTAGGTTTACTGCCATAGCCTCCTGACTAGCCTGTCTCCTCCTCTTCTTGCCCTGCTCTCGTCTATTCTTAACACAGCGGCCAGGGTGAACCTGTTGAAAGGTTGTCAGATCAACATCCACCATCTTGCCCTAACGCCCAGTGGCCTCCAGTATGCTCTACAAGAAACCAGACTCCTCAGCATGCCTGCGGGACATCCATGATCTGGGCCCCATGACTCCCTGACCTCGTGGCCCGATCCCTCACACTTACCCTACTCCAACCACCCTGGCCTCTTCAGTCCTCCCCCAGTATGGCTGGCTTGTCCCCACCATAGCACGCGTGCACCTGGCACCCCTCCTACTTGGAAATCTCCACACGCGGCTTGTTCATCTGCAAGCCCTTGGTGTCCTTATTCAAATGTCACCTTTTCAGGGAGGCCGGCCCTGACCCCAAGGCCTACGTCCTCCCCCAACATGCGGTTCGGTTTCTCTGTGTCTATTTGCCTGTGTATTTCTTATCACCTTCTAGCATGATACACATTTCGTTTCTTTATGGGATTTGTCACTTACACAGACTCCATGAAGAAAGGGAATTTTGTTTGCTTCATTCATTACTTTGCCCCTTGGCCCAGACAGTGCTTGGCACATAGGAGATGCTCAATAAACGCTTGTGGAATGAATGAATGAATGAATGAACGAACGAATGAATGTTTGAACTGCTCATGGGGCAGTAGCTGATGTCCCGCCAATCTATAATGCTTCCCTCTTCTAGAACCCATTCTACTTTCCCTCCCCTTTTCCCAGGACCTCGGCCAACGGGGGGCCCTTTGACAGGTTACAAAGACCCAACTCTGCGTCCTGACGGCTCTTAGCCTGTGGTGTATCTGCCTGTGCAGAGTTATTGCCATTTCCCGTGAAGCTTTGCCCCAGGTCAGAGAGGTGTGACTGTCCCAGATAGAGCTCTGTCTGTACTTTGCCTCCTCGCCACTTGTACCAGCGGCCCCATTTCCCTTTACTACTCTAGTTGATCGTCCCCGCCAACGGGGTGACCACTTTCGTCCCAGTAAAATGAGTAGCAGGAAATAGCTGGGTGGGCAGTCTCTGCTTCCAATTCCACTCTCTGTCCTAAGAGAGTCAGAATCAAGGATATCGGAAGAAAAACATTTACAAACGGGTCTTCAGGTATGTCCGGGCGAGGTGCCCTTGGCGTTTTCCCCTCCGCATTCCTGGGCCCGCGCGCTCTAGACGCCACGTTCTGGACCCTGGTGCCCGACCTGCGGAAAGACGGCCTCCAACTTAGAAGGTATTGTCTTCCAGCCGGCACTGTAATTGAGCCATCCGGGAGCCTTTCCACCAAGCTGTAAAGTCAGATGCTTCTGGGTGATAGGATTCATGATAAGAGTGGATCGCATAGGCATCAGCTCATTGCCTTTCTTCTCTGCCCCGGGAGTACATTCTTTGGTCAGAAGCAATGTTGTGTGAGACAGTGAATAATGTATTCGGTGACTTGACAGATGACGGGGCTGGCAGAGGCCTGACAGGCCAGGAAGAAGAAACAAAATCAAACCCAGAATGAAGGTCCGTTCCATCAGGACAAATTGCAGAGGCCCCGGTGACAGGAGTGGCTCGGTGTAATTAACCTGCCACCAGGTAGCTGGATGACCTCCTCGAGGTATTTTATCATATTGATGTCCCTCATGTCTACGGTTGGTTACAAATATCAGCATCCCGGTCAGTCTAGAGTGGCAGCAGGTGACAAGAGAGCTTTGGTGAGAGGAAGTCCATACCGCTGAGCCTTTTCCTCCCCTCCATCCCTAGTCCCGTAGCTGCCACTTTGGCCACCGGCTTTTCTCGTTGGTACTTGGCTATTTGCAGAGGAGGGGGATTGATACTGAAGGAAGAGCCCATCGGTCCATCCTCAGTGAAAGGGGCCTTTCGGTGAGCGTTTACACTGGCTACAAATACTCTCAGGCCCGTGGAAAAGTCCCCCAACCGCTTTGTCCTCAATGCCCCGGTCTTGCTCCTTCCAAGCCCCTGTTTGTCGGAGCCACCCTAGCCTCCCGTCCTTGACTTCTTTGTACGCTTTATAGTGTCTGTATTAGCAGCCAGCCTGATTGGCCCACGGGGATTGTGAGATTCTAGATGATCGTGGACAACAGCATCATTAGCTGCTTTAGCTTATTGTTTATGGCGATTTGGAGGAAGGAGAGCTCCAAGAAGTGAAGGGAATATTGAAGAGTGAGGACCAAGGGCACTCGAGGGTCTAGGTAGCATGGATTTTGCCAGTCCCACCAGAGCCCAGCTGCTGGAGTAACCGAGCGGGTATCATCTTCATGCCCACCGTCACTGCTCAAGACTCACTCACGTTCTATTGCGAAGCGACTGATTGATCCAGCTCAGGTGCGCGTCCCTGCTTCGTGGCTGTCTTGCGGGAGGGAAGCGGTTTCCCCACAGGAAACCAAGACGCCGTATCAAAAGAGCCCCAAACTCCACAAATGTCCGCTATGCCGGACTCCCTGGTCTAAAGATCTTCAAGAGGTTCGAGGGTCTTTTAGTGGCGATGGTTGTGGCGATCAGGTGGGGAGGGAGTGACCCGTATCCGTAAGCTGATTTGGAGAGCTGATGGATGATACATGCTAGATTCTTCTTCCCACCCAAGTCTCTCTTCCCGCTGTTCATCCCCGAGCCGTCCCCCCCCTTCCCCCCACCCCTGTCCACAGTCTAAACTCATGCTTTTCTTGTTGGATATATGATCACCAGCCACAATCATCTCAGAGATGACCTTTGCCCTGGTGACCTGTGTTCCATCTTTTTTTTTTTGTTTGAAGTTTATTTTGTTTTGAGAGAGAGAGACAGAGCACGAGTTGGGGAGGAGCAGAGACAGAAAGAATCCCAAGCAGGCTCTGTCAGCACAGAGCCCGACATGGGGCTCGAACCCATAAACCTAGAGATCGTGACCTGAGCCAACATCAGTCGCTTAGCCCGCTGGGCCACCCGGGCGTCCCAGCGTGCTCTTTTTAAGGACCGCCCCGGTCTCACGCAGGTACGTCAGACCACACAGCCCACTGGTGGCTGCAGCCGCCCCGGCCTGCTGGCCCCAGCCTCCGCCCCTGGACTTTCCGGACATAGGATCCTATAAAAGGCTGCCACAAAGGAAAGAGAAAAGCAGCTCATGAGCGCGTGCGCTCAGCCTCACGACAGGTTTTCTTTAGCTCTCGATGACGTTTGGGCCAGCAGTCCCCGAGGACCCCCAGAAGAGGCACGCCATTCCTGCACTCAGGTGTCAGATCCAGAACTAAGGCTTGGGCTGGGGACGAGGAAGGGCGGTGGGGAGAGCGGCGGAGGTGTTCTAGAGCGCTGCACCCGTCCGACCCCCTCCCGGCGTGGTTCTCTGCCCTACCCCAACCTCCTGACAGGGCACCTCCAGGTCTGGTAGCCTGCGGGCTTTGTCGCTGGCGCATGTCCCCTCCGAGCCTCCGTTTCCCCTTTCCGGGGAGCGCGGGGAGGAACCGCGTCTGGATCAGCGTGGGCGCGCCCGCGCCTGTAGATTTCTCCCTCGCGCAAGTGCGCTGCACCCAGCGATGCATTTTCTCTACGCGGTTTTCCTTCAGAGCCGCGTCTAGTCTTTGGGCTCGAATGCTACCAAACGGTATTTTCTCGACGAGAAAGCTGGCTCACGAAAGGAATTCATTTCTAGACGCTCTGGCATCAGAATCAGCCGGGCAAGATCAGACCCGAATACCTGCGCTGCCTCTCTACCTACGCGGTGAGCATCTGGGGCGGAGCGGCCGCTCCATAATCATCGCTGCGCTGTTTGAGCATATGCTCAGTGTCCGGGCCCATGAGTGTAGACGGCTCCACGCACGCGGGCCTAGCTGCCATGAGCAATATTTCGGCAGTGCTAGCCGCTGAGAGCATTTTCATATGCTAATAGGAATTAATAATTCATGCTCCATAATCTGCCCGCTGTTTTTTGTTTTTTTTTTTTTTTTCCATCCTCGTGTCTCACCGGGGGGCCCAAAGCGGACCAGACACGATGCCTCCTGGAGGGAGGGCCAGGCTGTCTGCAGAGCGAGCTCCTTGGAGGGCGAGGTGGGCCTGAGTCTCTTCTGCTGAAGGTAGGGAAATGACTGAGGCGGGGGGATTAGGGGAGAGGCCAGTCTTTGCTTTAGGGACCCCTTCGTGCTCCGTGCTGGCCGCCGGGGAGCCGCAGGGAGCGGCCTCCGCCCGCCCTGGGAATGTTCTCTGCTCCGGAGCATTGCTACATTTTCTGACTCTTGGCAGCGATCGCTTTAAATGAGGTGCCCTGTGACTTTCTGGACTTTGTGGAGCCCGAGTAAACCCTCCTTGGAAAGCAGGCCTAGCAGGCCACGAGGGCTTTTCCTATTTAGGCTAATGTCTGTGTCACCCTCAAGCTTGGAGGAATTTTCCAAGCCGCTAATTTGTACTTTGCCAGGAGACAAGAGTGATGAGTGGTATTATTTTAGGCTTTCTAAATTGGAGCACCGCTTCTGGGTACTAGATGTTCTCAATTTCGCATTTCCTTCAACTCCGAGATCTGGCAGGTTTCGTTGTGTTCTTTCAAAGGGCAGTCGGGTTTTTCAGAGAAGTATTTCTGGCTCCTTTCCTCGGTGTGCTAAATGATCACTTTTGGTTCTGCAATTGAATTCAACAAATATTTATCGTGTGCTTATTAGATGCCAGGCTCAGAGCTAAGTGCTACAGAGGGTGTAAAGATTGATGACCCCTGTGTTTATTCATGCATTTGTCGGGTCATTCATACAACGTTTTTGAGTACCTGCTATTGACCAGTTACTGGCAGGTGCAGAACTGGAGCTTTATGTCAATTAAGACTGGTTACTGGTTCCAGTAACAACAAACCTAACAAAAGTGCCTTGAATAAACAAGGGCTTTTTTTTTTCCTTATATATCAAGAAGCCCGGAGTCAGATACTTACGGTATTAGCCAATAGGCTGTATGATGTTTGGGCTGATACGTCTGCTATCACTAAGCCTCTTCCTCACGCTCTCAAGGTGGCTGCTGCACTTCCAGCCATCACTTCTCCTTCAAGGCAGGAAAAAGGAAAGGCCAAGCGTGCTGTTGGGATCTTTTCCTCAAGAAAGCATAAACTTCCCCACGTCACTTTCTCTCAGCCAAATTCCCTTTATGTCTCATTGGCCAAGACATAAAGGGCCTGGTCGGGCCCGAAGGTACAAGGGGACCCGGACAGGGGACAGAGCTGCCGTGATCGGCTCTGTCATGATACGTTGTGGAGTGCCCTCTTGGGCTTCTGTTCGTAAGGAAGAAAGATTGGATGCACAATGGTGTTTGCAAAAGTCCTAAATGAAAGAGTCAGGGTACTTGCCTTCAGGAATTTGTCGTCTAGAGGCAGAGGCAGAGGGAGGGGGGTGGGGGGGCACTGGTGGAGGGAAACACCAGGGTCGCAAAGCACCTCACGTGCAGGGGTTCATTTGGTTCTTAATATAAACCTGTGATGTGGGCAGGCAGAAATCATTAGTCTCACTTTATAGATATCCCTGTCTATGACATAAAGACACCAAGGATGCTTTTGGGGGCCCCAGGGTAAGGTACCGTATTTCAGGGAACAAACTGTAGGTCTGCTGACTCTTATCGGTGCTCCCATCATATCCTTTTTTTTAATTGTTTATTTCTTTATCTTGGGGGGGGGGCGGAGAGAAAGAGGGTGTAAGCAGGGGAGGGGCAGAGAGAGAGAGAGGCAAACAGAGAATCCCAAGCAGGCTCCTCGCTGACCGTGGTGCAGATCCCGACGCGGGGCTCGATCCCAGGAACCGTGGGATCGTGACCTAAGCCGAAGTCGGACGCTCAGCCGACTGAGCCACCCAGGCGCCCCGGAAGTCAAATATTTTTAAAGGGAACACAAACTAGACGGCCATAGGCCAGTTTTAATCACTTTTTCTTTATGCTCATACTCCTTTGGATGTCCTGCACAAATCCCACGGGTGCTGGCTCTCCTACCGGGATGAAATGCCACGTCCCCGACCTCCCGTACTGTGTACCTTTCAGAAATGAAAGGTCTCAAGTTAACTTGCCCAAGAAAGCCAGCCGGATGGGGAAGCACAGTCCCCAAATGCCTGGCGGGGGCTAAACATTTCGCAGTTTACCCTAGAAGTGTCGTTATCTCCGTATAACAGATAAGGACCTTCCAGCCCAGAAAAGGTAAGCAACTTGGCCCGGGGTCACACAGCTAATATGAGCGGGACAGAGTCGCAATTTCAACTCAGGCTCGCCTGATTCCGAACATTTGCTCTTAAGCCCTGGACAAAATACAAATCTCGGCTGCGGTCCTCACTAGGGCTTTCCAGCGGCCCTTTTTGTGACGGTGGGCATATTATACGCCTGTGCCGTCTCGTTCGGTAACCACCAGCCACTTAAAATGCAGCTGGGGCAGCGGAGGAAATGGATTTTTAATTTCATTACGTTTTGATTAATTTAAATAGCCACGCGAGGCCAGTGGCTACCCTGTTGGACAGCAAGGCTCTAGAACATTTGCAAAACCCAGGCCAGATGAAATGACTGATGTCCCCCCCCCCGTGGCAGACCTGAAGGGCTCCTGGCTCGCAACACAAAGGACTAAGTACTTAGGAATGAAAAGTGCACGGAAACGGTTGACCCCAAATTCGCTACTTGGAAATAAATGTCTAGATTTCAGGCTTGCGGCTCGTTGGCGTTGGTCAGGCAATCAAAAAACTGCTGTCGGTATTTTAGGCAGGATGGCACTCAACTCAGGAAATTCATCCGGAACCCCACCCCCCGTCCCCCACCCCCAGCCTCACCGCTAGAGTTGCCGATGACTTTGATATTGATAACGCCGACTCCGCCTTTTGTAAACGCGAGAATCGCGAGCAGACACGCTTTGGCGGGGGACCGGGGGACGGTTAACGAAAAGATCATCTGGTGTGGGGTTACCGATTCTCCTCCGCGGCACATTGTAGGGAAGCGGTCACTGTTCATGTTCAATTCATGATTATTTAAGAGTCTAAGAATAGAGGAAGCAGAGGGTGGCAGAGAGCACTGAGAAGAGACGTTTTTGAGAAATAAAGGGGTCTCATTGCTGTTGTGTGAGCGGATAAGTAGGGAGAATTGGGGGCAGTCAGGCCAACCGGTCCTACCAAACTTGGGGGGGCGGGGCCAGGGCGGAGCTGAAGATACTGACATGCCGGACCCTGGGGCTGGAGCCTGCAGTCACTTCCCTGGAAGCCTTCCAGGTTAGGCCAACCTTATTCCCTACGCTTTGGAAGTAAATCAGCTAGGGGCACCTGGGTGGCTCAGTGGGTTGGGCGTCTGGCTTCGACTCAGGTCATGATCTCATGGTTCGTGGGTTCGAGCCCCGCATCCGGCTCTGTGCTGACAGCTCGGAGCCTGGAGCCTGCTTCCGTTTCTGTGCCTCCCTCTCTCCCTGCCCTTCCCCCCCCCCCCACTCTGTGTCTCTCACAAAAATAAATAAACATTAAAATCAAAAACAAAACAAGCTACCTAGACCCTCTTTTTGCCTCAGCCGTTCTAGCTCCTTTCTCGTGTATGAATTCCCTGTAGACCCTGGGTTGACTTGCCCCGGAAACCCAAGGCTGGCATTGCTGAGGGAGAATGGATAGCGTTCTCTGCAGTCTTCCAGCCAGGAGGCAAGACATTAATCTGATGGAATCAGGGCGCCACCCTTATGACCTCATTCAACCTTAATTACTTCCTCAAAAGCTCCATTTCCAAAAAAAAACCAGCCTCACTGACGGCTTCAGCATATGAATGTTGGAGGATCACAAACATTCAGTCCTTAACAATAGGCTTCTCTAGGAAGGCAAGAGCTCAAAGCCTTATTCTCTATGTTTGCCATGAAAGATTGTAAGAGTCTCATAAAGGGACAGACCAGACAGCATACAGGCGGTGTTCGTGTCTATCCATGAAAATAGTCTTCCCTGCCACTCTATGAGCACACGTACTTCAAGCACGGAGGTGGTCCTAAATGTTTATTACTAAATGAATATGTGGCATTCAGCCCATAACATTGTTCGGATTGTCAAGGCACAAATGAGTGGTAAATAAACTCGGGTTTTTTGGTGATACAACCCCAGAGCCTGGACAGAATTGACAGTCAATTAAGAAGTGTTTCGTATCACGCGCCTTATCAAGGTTTAGGCAGGGGAGACATTCTCCATACTCACCTGCACTTTGCACATTTGAAAAGGGGGCAATCGTTTTCTGACTAAATGAGGAAGGATGTGCAAGGCAGAATAGTTGTCTCCAATTCATGTTGATTTTATATCGTATCTGTGATTGAGAACATGGGTCCCTTGTCATTAACTGTGAGCATCCGATTAAAATGTAAAATACATAAATTGTTCTTTCCTAACATCAAAACCTGACTTCTTCAATCCCCCCCATTATTAAAGACTAATAAGGGAATATGGATTCATCGAGAAGGATTCAGCTGTCCGAAGCAGCAGTGAGGTCATTGTGGGAAACTTTGTATTGAACCACCATTCCATCATTTGCTATTTTCACGACTCTGGCCAAGGAATTTAATTTCTATGAGACTTGTTTCGTAAAAGCTACTGCCCCGCTGGGTTGTGGTAAGGATTGAATCAGATCACATTTCTACGGTACTTAGCATCATGTCTGGGACTTCATAAGCAACCTGTAAATGTGTGCCTTATCTGAATATGTAATAACACAAATCATTTGAACATGCTTTTCAAAACCTGACCGTCAACGTGGAGCAAATGGAAATGATAACAGAGGAATTCGCATCTTAGACGCTCAGTGGGAACGTTTGTCCCCAAATGTCTTCTTTCCAAACAAATCAGTTAGTGTCAGTCCAAGCGATATGGTCAGATATGGGTTTGCTGTTGTGATTTTAGGCAGAGACACGGAAACCACTCCAGATATTGTCAGGAAGGGATTGAATGCAGGGAATTGGGTGCTGAAGAGTAAAAACGCAGTCCTTCCTCCTGCGCGTCCTTTATTCTCATGTCACTGCCACACCTACGGCCCTTCTGACCCCAGATGTGCAGAGCTGTCCTCTACCGGGCAATTCTCTGAAACACCAGCTGGGTGTCCTTTGATTTCCCTCGACTCTGACACCATCTACCTGAAGGTAGCGTCGGATTCCTCATGTTAAGGGCTCCGTCCTCCAAGACCAGCCTCCCCTTCAGAAGTCAATTTCACGTCCCGATTGTTACCTGTCCTGACTGATGGGCTCTAGGTCACAGGTTCCCGGGACTCCCTCCTCAGATTCCATTCATTTGCTAGAGTGGCTCATGGAACTCATGAGAAGTTACTTATGTTTAGCCGTTCATTAAAGGAAATGAGAAAGGATACAGATGAACAGCCGAATGAGGAGTGGCATAGGGCAGGCTCTGGGAGCATCCCAAGCACAGGAGGGTCTGTCCCTACTGGCGTGGATGTGGTTGTTGACCTAGAAGCTCTCAGAACCCAGCACTATTGGGATTTTCACAGAGGCACGATCGATTATTAATTCCATTTCCAGCTCGTCTCCCCTCCCTGGAGAATGGAAGGTGGGGCTGAAAATTCCAAGCTTGGACCCCTGGCTTGGTCTTTCCGGGGACCAGCCCCCATCCCAGAGCTCACCCAGAGCCACCACGTTAGAATGAAAGATGCCCCTCGCGTTCTTATCACTTAGGACTTGACCAAGGTTTCGGGAGCTCTGTGTCAGGGATGAAATCAAATATATATATTTTATTATAAATCACGATATCACAGGTGCTCCAGAGAACTTGCGGCGAAGCGGGAGCTACGCACATCAGGGGGAATCATCAGTGGTGCCCATCAGCAGGATATCGGGCCGTTGGAGGAATTGTAAGCAACTGTCACCCAAGGCGGGTGATTCATAGGAAAATGGAACCACAGGAAATGGGCAAGCTTCATAAAACGTCACACAGCCTTCTGCTGAAACCCACACACCTGCCCACCTACGTCCAAGGATTATAACTGTCCCTGCTTCTCTCCCACCTTCCACATCCGATGCGAGTTCCTGCCTCTGGCGGAATCGAAATAATAATCCGGCGGACAAGGAAGGCTGCAAAATATCGTTCTCGGGCTCCTTACAGCCAACGTACAGAGGAAAGCTTAGAAGCAGGAAGGTGCCAGCGGTCCCACTGGTCCTCACGGACCGTGGATTCTGTATTTGCAAATTCACCCACTCACTCTCTAAAATGTATTTGTAACCCCCAGGGCAGTATTCAAAGTACATTCACGGTCACTTGCTGGTGTGTGCAGAGAAGCAAAAACGTTGGTTCCCCCAATGTACAGCTCAGGCTGTGTATTCACCCAGTGTCCCAGCTCCGGCTGAACAAGGGGACACTCTGCCTCCTTGTTTCAGACCTCAGGCCATTTTTCAGGGTCTGTTGAGTGCCATTTTTTTTTTCTTCGCGTTTTTGGTTTGTTTTTTTGGTGGTGGTGGTGGCGGTAATTTTGTTACTTAAAATGGTTCCCGAGCACAGTGTCAGGGAGCCGTCTAGAAGAAGGTTGTGATGTGTTAGACAGCCTTGGTGAAGGCAGGAGTTATAGCACTGTCCAGTGGTAGTGAATAAACAATATAGACCAACCAAGGTGTCTTTAAACAGAAACATGCATAAAACAAACTTATGCATTGGTCAGTTGCTAGACCTGTATCCAGAGGCTCACCGAAACCTGTGTGTATTCTAATATTTTCTAACGTTTGTTTATTTTTGAGAGACAGAGACCGAGCATGAGCAGGGGAGGGGCAGAGGGAGAGGGAGACACAGAATCCGAAGCGGGCTCCCAGCTCCGAGCTGTCAGCCCAGAGCCCGACCCGGGGCTCGAACTCACGAACCGTGAGATCATGACCTGAGCCGAGGTCGGACGCTTAACCGACTGAGCCACCCAGGCGCCCCAAACTCTGTACATATTTTTTGTAGAAGCAGCGATCTAGGATTGGCTAATTCAGTGTTTACTGCCACTTAATGGCATGTAACTCCTTTGAATGGGGAGAATTAACTGTAATATTTAGTACAGGATCAGAGACGCTGCAAATGCATCTGTGATACGTTTCTTAGCTTCTGGTCCTGGTCCCTGAGTGGTGGGGACAAGAGGCTCATGCTTTGATATCTCGGGATCTCTGTGTGAGGATATCCAGTTAAGAAGAGACGTGGTTCAGCACGCTCTGACATACTCAAGGTCACCCCCAAGGTCACAAGCAGGAGCTGGCTTTAAAATCGGGACTCTAGGAATTCCAGTTTTTCCAGAATTGGTTTTTCCAAGTCCGTTCATCTTCTTTTGTAGATTTGGTGTGTGCGTGTGTGTGTGTGTGTGTGTGTGTGTGAGAGAGAGAGAGAGAGAGATGATTTATAAGATAAGTAACCTCTGTTCTGAACCTCGAATGTTCTTCAAACTTTATAAGGAGGAACATACAAGAATTCATGCTGTTACCTTGGTGAGGGAGGGGAGATTTCGGGTTTAGCCCACTGTCCTCAGGCAGTTTTCTCTTGTTTTACATATAAAACACCTGAAACCCACAAAGTTTAAGAGGTTAGCCTGAGGCCACCATGAGGTCAGAAAACGTGCCTCCTACTTGACTCTCTTCTCGCTTTTTTGCTTGGTTGCATTCAGATGCAATCCGATTGCTTATAGAATGAGGAATTTGAACTAGCTGATCTCTGAAGTCCCTTGCAGATCTAAAATCCCATGACTTTGGCGCCTGGGTGGCTCCGACTTCAGGCGTGGTCTCCAGGTTTGTGAGTTCGAGCCCCGCATCAGGTTCTGTGCCGACAGCTCAGAGCCTGGAGCCCGCTTCACGGTCTGTGTTTCCATCCCTCTCTGCCTCTCCACCGCTCTCACGCCCTCTGTCAAACATAAATAAGACATTAAAATAAACAAATAAAATTCCACGCCTGTGACTCTCAGTCACTGAAGGCTTAAGACCGTTCAGCACTATGCTGGAGGCTGGAGGTAAGCTGGTGAGAAAAGATATAAGAGAACACACTGAATATTCCACAGAGAGGTTATATGTGTGCAAACAGATCACAGAGACGTAAAAATGTGTATAATGGTACATGGTACCCTTCGTGCCTTTGATCAAATGACACCTCCTTCGGGAAGCCAGCCTTGATTAGGTGTGTAAGAGTATCACACTGTGGCTTTAATTTTCATTTCTCCGATGACTGGTATGTTGAACATATTTTCACATGCTTACTTGCCAGCCTTACATATTCTTTGAAGTGTCTGTTCAGAACTTTTGCCAATTTTTTGTTTGTTTTCTTTTAATTGAATGTCAAGAGTTCTCTCCATATTCTGGATGCACGCACTTTATCGTGTCTGTGTTTGGCAAATACTTCCTCCCGGTCTGTGCCTTTTCTTAACAGCACCTTTTGACGAGCAGGACTTTTTAATTTTGATCAAAGCCAATGTATTTAATTTGTTCTTTTATAGGTGGTGCTTTTGGTATCATCCCCGAGAAGTCTTTTGGTAACCCAAGCTCATTGCAGTGAATTTCTCTGATGTTTTCGTCGAGATCTTACACAGTTTTAGGTTTGGCGTTTAGTTGCACGATCCCCTTTGAGTTGTTTTTCTATACATTGAGAAGGATGGATAGACATCTGTGTGTGTGTGTGTGTGTGTGTGTGTGGGTGGTTATGAACTTGTCCCATCATCGTCTGTTGAAAAGACTGTCATTTTCCCACTGAATTTCTTGGCACCCTGTTGAAAACCACTTTTCCATATAAATGTGGGTCAGTTACTGGATTCTCGTGTACCATTGATCTAGTTGCCCGTTCTGACACAAATACCGTACTATCTTGATTACCGTAGCTTTCAAAGAAGTCTCGAAATCAAGTAATGCTTTCTAGTTCTTTTTCATCATGGTTCTGCCGTTCTAGGCGCTTTGCTTTAACATACGAATTTCAGAATCTGTCAGTTTCTACACATGGCTCATGGAGGTTTCAATTGGGATCGTATTGAACGCACATAGATAGATCAGTTTGGGAACGGGCGTCTTAACGGTATGGAGTCTTCTGACCCACGAACACAGCAGTTCCTCCATGTATTTAATTCTGTGATGCTTCTCAGTGTTTTGTACTCTTGGTCTATGGGTCTTTTCTTTTGTCATATGTTCTCTGAGGACTTAGCATTTTTTTCATGCTTGGTAAAAGGTATTTTAATTTCAAGTTACCATTGTTCAATTACGGCACATAATATTACGATGATTTTTGTAAATTGAGCTTGTATCCTGCCACCATGTGATCTCACTTATTAAGTTTTTGGAGATTTTATCCTCTTTTCTACATCATTCATTGTAGGGGAGGGAAAGGTTTTCCTCTACCTCCTTAGGTTCTGTACGTGGGGGCAGTGAATTAAACTGATAAAAGAAAGATTAATAGGGGAAAAAATGAATACAAATTTAATTACGTTGTTAATTCTGCATGCAAGGAGGATACACAGAAGAGAAGTAAAAACCCAAAGAGGCACTTGGACTCAAAAGCTTATGTACCGTTTTAACAAAATGTGATAAGTAGGTGGACAAAGCAAAGGGGAGTGTGGGCTTCCGGGGGCAGTAAATTGTGGGAAGGCAAACCTGTGGGGAAACTAAAGGAAGCGAAAGGTTACTTTAGCAAGGCTTGTTTGTACAGACTCATCGCAATGCCCATTTTGTGTCTTCTTCATGGCCATACACATCTCCTGGAGAGGGGATTTCTAGCAGCTTCCTTTCTCAGAAGTTTCTGGTTTTAGTCAGACAAGGGAAGCTTCAGGAAGGCTCCTTTATGCATCTGTCGGTTCTAAGTTGCCTTCAGCTCAAAATAACCTGTATGCAAAAGTGACATACTTTTAGGTCGCCTACTCTGATCTCCTTTACTGTCACGTCATCTGTAATAAGGGCAATTTTACTTCATTCTTTCCAATCTGAATGTCTTCTCTCTCTCTCTCCTTTTTTCCTTCCTTCCTTCCTTCCTTCCTTCCTTCCTTCCTCGCTTCCTTCCTTTCTTCTTCCTTCCTTCCTTCCTTCCTCGCTTCCTTCCTTCCTTTCTTCTTCCTTCTTTCCTTCCTTCCTTCCTTTCTTCTTCCTTCCTTCCTTCCTTCCTTCCTTCCTTCCTTCCTTCCTTCCTTCTTTCCTTCCTTCCTTCCTCGCTTCCTTCCTTCCTTTCTTCTTCCTTCCTTCCTTCTTTCCTTCCTTCCTTCCTTTTTCTTTCTTTCTTTCTTTCTTCTCCCCCCAACACCCCCCGTCTCTTGCCAATCTCTTTCTTGTCCTGTCCCTAATCCCAGGGGGGGAATATTCAGCTTTTCACCATTCAGAATGATGATAGCTACAGGTTTTGCTTAAATGTCCTTACCAAGTTAAGGAAATTTCCCTCTATTCTTAAGTTGTTGAGAGTTTTTATCCACGGTGGATGTTGGATTTTGTTAAACGCTTTCTCTGCATCTATTGGGATATTTGTGTGGTTTCTCTTGTGGAGTTTGTTACTACGGTAAATACATCGATTGATTTGCTAGTGTTAGAGCCCAGGAAAGACTTCCCTCAAAAGTCTGTGTGTGTTACCAAGACAGGGAATCGTCTCTTCCCTCCATTTCCTGAGGAGGGAGGAGGAATGTGAATCAGAGCAAGTGTGGGTGGTCTGAAAGGTGAAAAACAGGCCCACCTCACCCATCAGTCCTGAGACTGCACTGAGACAATTCAAAGAAGTTGATTGATGGAGTTTGACTGGAGGGTACAAAGATCTCCGAGGAGAGCTTCGTGGCTTTTGGAGAAGAGACAGGAGAAGCCTCCGAGCGATGGACAGAGGTGGGGCTCTGGGCACTTTAGTGACACTTTTTGCAGGCCATTGCCATTTCACTTATCAGTGGAAGGGAAAATACAGCTGAAAAGTGAGAACTTCCCTACTACTACCAGGATTCCACCGGCCCTTAGCACATGACACATCACCTCCTTTTAGCTCTTTGCTCCAACTGCTACCTGAGTGATTAGCTTAAATATCCAAATATGGCCATGTCTCTAACCGGACTATAAAATGTCTGTGCCGGGGCGCCTGGGTGGCTCAGTCGGTTAGGCATCCGGCTTCGGCTCAGGTCACGATCTCGCGGTCCGTGAGTTCAAGCCCCGCGTCAGGCTCTGTGCTGACAGCTCAGAGCCTGGAGCCTGTTTCCGATTCTGTGTCTCCCTCTCTCTCTGCCCCTCCCCCGTTCATGCTCTGTCTCTCCCTGTCTCAAAAATAAATAAACGTTAAAAAAATTTTTTTAAAAAATAAAATAAAATGTCTGTGCCATTAGCATGACTTACAAGGCCCTTTACGTTCTCCCCCCGACCCCTGCCCCCCCCCCCCCGCCATCCCCGACTTCTTCCACTGCCCTCCAGGCACACTCAGTGCAGCAGAAGGGCCAACATTTCTGACATTCAGGAAGCAACACACTTCCTCTCTCCCAAGCCCCATGCCCTTTGTCCGAAATGCCTTTCCTCAATTTTCAGTCTGTTTCTGCCTCTCTCCTTTTATGGGCTCAGGTTCAGAGTGATGTTAATCTAGGTTTTATTTTTGTTGTTTTTCTTTCAAAGTAAATAAATAAGGGCATGTATTTATTTTGACAGTGAAAGGGCGCGCGTTGGGGAGGGGCGGAAGGAGGGGGGAGAGAATCCCAAGCAGGCTCCGTGCTGTCAGCACACGGCTCACTCATCCCCGATCCCACGACCGTGAGATCACGACTGGAGCCAAAAATCAAGAGTCAGGCACAACCGACTGAGCCACCCTGGCGCCCCTTCATCTCAGTCTTAGTTCCTTGCACACTATCATCTGTCCACGGGGTTACCTCTGACCCCCAGAACCCAAATAATGCCGCAGTGGAGTTGTATGAGAATTTCCCTGGGAGACAGACGCTCAGAAGTACAAGTCCTTGCTGGAGAGCATTCGCGTATCTAATTTCACTAAATATTGAGAGACTGTTCTGCAGAACGATCTACATCCTCTGAGGTTCAGGAACACTTGGCATCACCCAGCTTTCTAGATTTCCCTGATAGGAATTAATTACCATGCTTTTGAACATATCATCATGTTCTTGGCTTTGACATTGTGATCTGTCAATTTCCCATTGGTATCCTTTGCCCCCCTTTGCTGCTGCCTTTTGCTTCCTTCTTCACGTAAGAGTCCCTTCTACAGTCCTCGTGTGGGACCCAGTTCAAACACCGCTACGTCTCTGAAATCTTTCCAGACAGATTTGAAATGTCCCCCTTCTGGGTGTCTATGGCACTTTGCTTATATCACGTACAGATGGTCCCCAACTTAGGATGCACATTTCAACTTACGAGTTTTTGACTTTACCATGGTGTGAAAGCAATATGCAGTCAGTAGAAACTCGATTTCAGATCTTGAATTTGGGGCTTTGTAGGGGCTGGTGACAACGCAATACAACCCTCTCTCGTGATGCTGGGCCCTGAGCAAGCCACGGTCCCCCCCCCCCCCCGTCAGCTACGCCATCATGGAGCTACATAACCAATACACTTAACAACCCTTCTGTACCCACACAACCATTCTGGTTTTTCGCGGCCAGTAAAGTTGTCACCACATTCCATGAGGCATTCAACACTGTAGTATAAAATGGGTTTTGTGGCAGATGGTGGTGCCCAAATGTAGGCCAATGGAAGCGCTCTGGGCACGTTTAAGAGTTGTTAGGCTAAGCGATTATGTTTGGTAGGTTAGATGTATTACATGCATTTGTGACTTACCATATTTTCAACCTGCCATGGGGTTTATTAGGATGTAACGGCGCCCTAAGTGGAGGAAGATCTCTCTCTATATATCATAAGATGCTGTCAGCATTCACTTCCTGTTTTGTTTTCTCTACTAGAAAATGAAACAGACATAGACAATAACACTCTTCCTTTATCACCAGATGTAACACAGGGCTTGGCACAAAGCTGGATCCCAGTCACGTTTGATGAAACGAAAGGGAGAATTGCACATATTTTCCATGGGCAACAGGATTAAAAGTAGTCCTAGGAGGGGCGCCTGGGTGGCCCAGTCGGTTGAGCGTCCAATCTCGGCTCCGGTCACGATCTCACGGTCTGTGGGTTCGAGCCCCGCGTCGGGCTCCGTGCTGACAGCTCGGAGCCTGGAGTCTGCTTCGGATTCTGTGTCTCCCTCTCTCTCTCTGCCCCTCCCCTGCTCATGCTCACTCACTCGCTCTCTCTCTCTCTCTGCCTCAAAAAGAAATAAACTTAAAAAAAATTTTTTTTCAATAGTCATAGGATAAGTCAATCTATGAAATCGAAGAGAACGCAACATAGAAATACAGGTTCTCCAACAGCATGACACACGTTGGAAAGAGGGCAGTTCCCTTCGGAGGACAATCCCAAGTCTAATTCTTAATGCAAACATCCGTTTCTTTCAATCGACGTCTTAACAAGCTGGGCAAACTCACTGCTCTAACAACCACATGCATTCGCAGTGTTTTGTTGACACTGGGCCAAAAGGCATCACACTGAATTCAGATGATTGGAAGGACAGATGTGTTAACTCAGCCTCTCAAGACACTGCCAGGCACATTCACATCAATTTGCAAAGCTCCCGTCGCAGTTAGAGGCGTCATCTTGAGGGGTCGCACTCGGAGCCCCGGAACTGTTCAAAACGAAACAAACACGGGGCTTAAATGCCACGGCGTGGCAAAGGCAAGTGGGCTTTGGCTGGAAAGAGGAAAGATGTTTCTATTCCCAATACCCAGTGAGTATGGTCGGGGTCGTCCTTCGAGCTGCATCAATAAGGATAAAACTAAGCTTCAGGGTTTGTAGGAGAGGGGTCCTAGTTTCTACGGTTGGACAGGCCTGCCCAGAAGACATAAATCCGGTCTGCTGTTTTGCAACCCTGGGGTGGTGAGGGCTCTAGACCCTGAGATTGGCCAGGTCTTCCCAGGGTGATTCTGAGGCTTGGCCGCCACACCAGGGCTGGAATGTGCAAGTTGGGGCATCCCTACCCCAGCTGCTGCCTAAGGTTTGAGGAGGTAGCATTTGAATGAGCAGATCACCACCGCTGAGCGGGCAGCCAGCAACTTCTGCTGACATAACGTTTGTTTAGGTTTGTCCGTGGGAGATGCCACGACGGTGACAAAAGGAGCAGAAACAGGGACGCAAGGGAGTCACTCGCCCAGTGAATATTAAGTACGGGTCTACCGTGTGCCGATCCCTTTGAAGCCTTCGGAGATAGGTCAGAGAATGGGACAAAATGGGTCCCTGAATGCTTCCAGTGCACACACCTAGTTATCAAAGATCCTCTGTCGTTAGAGCCATGATGAAGTCCCTGAAAGAGAAAAGAACGACAGCCTGGGGGGGGTATAGGACAGGGATTCCAGGCCAGGCCAGCAGAGGTAGTGAGCTTGTCCTGGAAGGAATGGCCTCTCTGGGGAAGAAACGGTTCAGCTGAGATCAGATGAGCCAAGGCAGGTGGGGAGCTTTTGAAGAGCATTGAAGGCTGGGGCACAGCATGTGCCAGGGCCCCGAGGGATAAGAACTCTCTGCACATTGAAAGAACGGAAGGGCTGGTGTTGGGGCTGCATGTGTAGGACAGGGAGAAAGATCGCTGTCAGCCAGACCCCGCAAGGGCATGGAATCTGTACTGAGAATGTTCCGTTGGCCCTCCGGCCAACGGGAGGATGTTAAGGAACACTCAAGAAGGGGATGCCATTATCTAATCCGTGTTTATAAAAGCTCGCTCCGGAGAATGGGTGATGGCGGCCGGAGGCCATTGCAATGGTCCAGTTGAGAGATGTGCGTGGCTTGGATTGGGGTGAAGGTAGGAGTGATGGTCCCAAGCGAATACATTCCAGATGGGGCGGGACGAGGGACAAATAAAAAGACAAAGGGGAACGGACGCCCAAGAAGGTAAGAGTGGGTGTGTTTAGTCGTCTGCCTGCAGGGCGGTGCTCAGGAGTAAATGGTGGTCAAGGTGGGCGGGTCCTGGCATCTCCTGTGACTGTCACCTCCCCGTGGCTCCTCTTGTCACTCTTGCAACTGTTGCCATGGTGACTGGTAGATGGGTGCTCTGGGGATATCAGTGGGAAGCGACCAGCCAGAGGGATGGCCGGGAGCAGAGCAGACCTGGTTGGAGAATGGAGCTGCCAATCCAGATCTCTCTTCACTGGTAGAACTTCACTTCCGGTCACCTGTAAGGGGCAAACAACATATCCACTCCCCCGCCCCACCCCAGGCCGCCGTGGACAAGGCAGTGTTCTTTGGAGGAGAGAAGAGGAGAGGTAGAGAAGATCTACAGCCCCCATTGCCACCCAGGAGTAACGTCCACCTCTTCTCCCCGGGCTCGAATACCTCCATTTATTAAATCAAAAAGTAGAGAAGTATTTCTTTGTTTTAATTTTTGTAATGTTTCTATTTATTTTTGAGAAAGAGAGAGAGAGAGAGAGCGAGCAGGGGAGGAGCAGAGAGAGAGGGAGACATAGAATCCGAACCAGGGTCCAGGCTCTGAGCTGTCAGCCCAGAGCCCGACGCCGGGCTCGAACCCACGAACCGCGAGATCCTGACCTGAGCTGAAGTTGGGCGCTTAGCCGAGTGAGTCACCCAGGCGCCCCGAGAAGTATCTCTTTGGCCGCTGCCGTGATAGCTACAGAAATCATCGTTGTCCTTGTCCAGAGTCAGAGCAAGAGAAGCCATCAGGCGGTTATTCTTTGAAAAGTAGCAAAAACAGGAACGTGGATGTGTTTAGGATTGCCCCGTTCCCGGGATCCTGTTCATTTCATTTTTCCAGGGATTCTGGGAGGAGTAGCGCTTGGAAGACAAGAGCATTGGGACTGGGGGTTTGTGTCACCTGCCTCAACGTCACTTCGCAGAGAAATGGTGGATCCAGGGTTTCCCTCCCGCTCTTCCAAATCAAGCAAGCTTCATGGTTGACTGTCCTCTCCAGCAAAAGTCCTTGAGGCTCAGAGTGTCAGCCCCGTGATTCTGTGACTGCAGCATGTGGGGTCGGTGGGTCCGCAGCTGAGGGCACAGCCGGAGAGCTTTGTGCGTGTCTGGAGCCCCGGGCCCCCTAGCTCTCACCCCCTCGTGCTCCCAGGGAGAAGATTCTGGAAAGCGTCTTCTCTCCTTTAGAGGAACTGAAGCAACAGCCCCGCCACCCCGCTTCTGCCCCCCACACACTCACACACACGCGGGGAGGAAGACGGGGGACGTTTCCTCACTGCGTCCTTGTGCAGGAAGAAGGTCCTCTGAGCTGTTAATAGATCCTGTCTCACTGGGGCTCTAATGAGCCCAGCGGGGGATGGTGTGTGCTGCACGGGGCCCCCGGCTGTCCTCTCACCGGTCACCTGATGTCACCTGATGTTTCAGCTTCAGCATTCAGGAGTCCCCGAGGGCTCCGACTGTCCAGGCTGCTTCCCAGACACAGGGCGGAACCGCTGGGCAAGCACCCACCTGTCCGTGCCGGGGAGAGAGGGATTGCAACGGACTGGGGTTAGGTTTCTATTATGTGACAGACCCTTCCTACCACGTGACGCCCAGCTCTTGGTCCCTCCGGGACCTCAGAGCCTGCCTCGGCTTCCCTGACCTGCATTATCCGTGGGGCCCCGGACTGCAGCCTGCAGTCTCCCAGGCTTTATCTGGGTCCAGCCAGGGGGGTGGGGGCGGAATCGGTGCGAAGCCGAAGGCAGGGCGTTTGCAGAAACCGGAGTACGGCTCTGCTCCCACCGGACCCCGGCCACCTCTCTAACATCAGCTCCCTCCCCTGCTCTGGCCCTGGCTCTGCTCTCCCTTCCCCTCTCCCCCTCTTTCTCACCCTCCCCCTTCTATTTATGGAAAACCTGACTATTTCACCCGCAGGACCACCAACAAAATGCAGCCACTTCACAAGGCTTACTTTGCTTATTTGGCAAGCAAGCACGTTCCTGGTTTTGCCAGATCCCTTAGAGATCACTCACTGTGTCATTCAATGCTCTGTCCCATTTGGGGATGGTGTTGGCCTGTGCTGGGCCTTCTTAGACTAATTAATAACGTGCCGTGCTTGGGGCGTTGGGCCGGCAAAGCAATGGTTTCCTTCGCAAACTCGGGGACGCTGCATATTCCAGCCTAACACCTCGCTGTGAAATGAGCCCAGGTTTTGAACCGACGGGCTTGTCCTGAGGGCCTTGCGATTCCTTCGGATTCCAGATGCAACCCCGAAGTACTCTCAGGAAGTGGGTTTTTATTGTTGTTGCTGTTCTGCTTTGCCCGTTGGCTTGTTTTCCTTCCGGGACCCCACACTCGCGGACCTCCGCTCAAGATTGTCCGCTGATAATACCCACCTTGAACGCACGTGTACAACGGGGAGCTCCTTGTCCAGAAGCCATTGCTAGGGTCAGAAAGAAACCACAGAAAATCTACGTGCACGATTCAAACCCTGTAGGGAGGAAATGGAGTATTTATCCCTGGAAACGCTCTGATTTGGAAGAGCGGGGTTTTGTGGCCAATGTGGGATTCCGTAGGACGCTCGATGGCTTGCTGCGCACCTGCTGGGCGTCAGTCAGCGTGGTGGGTGCCGGAATCCAGCCTTTCGTGAGCCTCAGCTTGTCCCTCAAGCGTGTCGCGGCGGAGGGGGCCGGGGAAAGCAGTAGACACACGGTTGAAATACACGTGAAAGCTTTTGCTGCCGAATCACGAACTCAGACTTAGCAAACCGAGGAGGGGGGGCGTCACAGAAGGGAATGAGGCGGGAGACAGACCTGGCTCACGGGACGTCCTTGGCCATGGTCGTTGACTGAATACCATCACTCTGCTATTCAGACGTGGAACATTTTTTTTTTTATTTTGTTTTCACATCTATTCATTTTTGAGAGACAGAGCGACAGAGCACGAGCGGGGGAGGGGCAGAGAGAGAGGGAGACACAGAATCCGAAGCAGGTTCCGGGCTCTGAGCTGTCGGCACAGAGCCCGACGGGGGGACTCGAACCCACGAACTCTGAGGTCGCTCAACCTACTGAGCCACCCAGGCGCCCCTGGAGCGTTTGATTCAACACCAGAAGCACCTTTCTTTCCTTCCTCCCTTCACTTGGCGCGAAGGCACTTACGGAAGGCGCCCCTGTGCCTTCTGCTGTCCTAGGCCCTGGATGTAAAATAGTTTGTACTAACCGAGAGCCAGTTCTCATGGGGGAGCCAGTAGAGGAAATCAACAGTTACGAAGAATGTGCTAAGAGCTGTCCCTGCATGGGGGCTCTGAGCACAGACCCTGCCCAGGATGTGAGGGCTAAGAAATTCCACAGGGGGGCGGGGGTCCTACGGAAGGTAAAATTCTCGCTCGCTTGTTACGTTCACAATTGAGAAAAAAGCGCGCGCGCGCGCGTGTGTGTGTGTGTGTGTGTGTGTGTGTGTTTTCTGCTAATAAGAGGTAGAATGAACAAAAAATGCATTTCACCTATGGCTTTTGAAATCAACCCTGAGCCATGCTGCGCCCCCCTCCGATCCCGGAGACCCCAAAGATGTCAAAGTAACAGTAATATGGGAATTTCTTTGGGGGAAGCTGTGGGAGGAGGAGAGGAAAGGTTAGTTCTGAAAACAGGTAGTGGAAGAATTTGACATGGGGCGAACACAGTGGAGCTGTTCCGTGGAGTGTGCGTATGCTTTTGTTCTAAAATATATCGCCTTTTCTTCGCCGGGGGCCTGAGGGATCAGAAGCAAGGGGTTGATTTGAAAATAAAGGTTACGAAAAATGGTAAGGCCCTGGAGGCCCTGGAGACGCTTTACATGAATTTCCAAAGCCAAGAGATTGTCAGCTGGGGCCGTGGGGTCGGTACTGGCCTTCCAGGGAGAAACGTGCTCATTTTTTTTTTTTTTTTTTTTTTTTTTTGCCAAGTAGAACCGGGAATTGCATTCTATTTCCTGAGCTGAAGCAGTTCAAGTCACGGGTGAGATCTCATTTGCCCATCAAGTCCTGGTGGCCGGCTGTGAAAATGTGAAAACCAGATTAAAGACAGCTCTGTTTATGGAGTGCCAAGGAACAGAGCCTGGCTTTCCTGCCAACTAAAATCCAAAAGTTCGCCGCGCTTCTGTGGACTGAGTTTTCTTTGTTGTCCCCAGATTTCACATGTTGAAACCCTAACTCCCATTGTGGTGGTCGGTAGATGGGGCCTTTGGGGGGTAATTAGGGAGTCATGAGGGTAGAGCCATAATGGGATTCATATACTTGAGCTTCCTGTCTGTCTCCTCCCCTCCGCCATTTACAAAGGAAAGGAAAAGCCGTGTGAGGACACAGCAAGAGGGCAGATGTCTACAAGACAAAAGTCTCACCAGGAAACCAACCTGCCAGCTCCTTGATCGTGGACGTCCCAGCCTCCAGAACTATGAGAGAGACATGTCTGTTGTTCAAGCTGCCTCGTCTCTGGCATTGTCGTTACCACAGGCTGAGCTGCCTCAGACACAACCTAAATGTTTCAAAACGTGCCCCAAACTCAATGTGACCGGCTTGCTTCCTTTATCACCTCTCGTCCTCGTCTTTCTTAGGGGACAGAATCACCCACTTACTTGCCCAGCCTAGAGACCGCTGAGTTACATGTGGCCTTTCCTCATCAGACACGTTTCTCCGGGACCAGGTCCAAGAGACGTCGGCTCCATCCGGGCACCCCATGAGTGCAGCTTCCAACCGGGCTTATCCTAGCTTTGGTTTTCCTCCCCAAGCCATTTTCCCATAGCACTTTATCACAGGGAGCCTTTAAAAACAGCCTTGAACTTGAAGACTGTATTTGTTCCCTCTTTGTCTACGGTCACCAGTCAAAGATCCTCAGCATGGCCTAGAAGACCCTTCCCCATTTGGCTACAGCCCACACTCCTAGGCTTATCTTCTGCTCCCCTCCCCTCACCCTCCTACGTTCCTGGATGTAACTGAAAGGACTCACTTCTTTCTTCTTCTCTAGCTACACCCGCTTTCGTGTTCCTGGTCCTTGGAGCACGTTGCTCTGAATGCGTAGAAGAGTTTATCCGTCCCTCTTTGCTTGTAATGTATGACCAGCACTCAAGGCCAGGACCAAGGCAAAGCAAGCGAGGCAGCTATGGCTCAACCACAAGCTGCCAACTCTCGAGGTCACGTAAATGTGTGAGAACAAGGGCCGCCTTCTTTCTCTTCCCTAGACCTTCAGTCTCCTTCCCGCTTGTCCCAGCCCCATCCACCTCCTCATTATGCTGGTGGGCTTTGCACCCAAGTCTGGTCCAACAGGTAGTCGATTTGATCCATTGGGCATTTACTGAGGATTTGCCATGTTGTATGAATAAACTCAGAGCGCTTTGGCCATTTTGCTTTTTACTCGTGAAACCTCCCGCTGCAGCTTCTGGGATCGAGTGCGGAGTGAGTGCTGATGACTGTACGATACCCACATCGGTGTAGGTTTCTTAATCCAATGGCATCAGACTTGGTCTCTGCATCTGTGACAGTCACCCGTTGTCAAGGAAGATCCTGAAACACAGACAAGGCTAATTTTGCAAGTCCCTGAAAACTCATTCTTTCATTACCGGGTGAAGAGATACGAGAGAGTCAACTATTCGGAAGGTAATGTACGAAGATTAGGGGATTATCTCCCTTTCTAATCATACAAATTATTGGTTATGCCAAGTCCCCCAAAACATCAATGATAGGCAAGTAGGGAGCTCCTTGAAATGCACCTGGCTCTAGGCTCCGTGTATGTAAATCGTGGGGGAAGAGGATTAATATTCCTATACGTCATCCCATAGCCATGGACATGGAATAAATAATCTGGGGGAAAAGGTAAAGAATTCTTCTAAGGGGAGCAGCTGAGAGGGAGCAGCGGACGGTTGAGAGCACACCCTCGGGGGCCTACTAACATGTCATGTGGAAATTAGAGGGCACAATGTTTTCGTGAACAATATCCATCAATTGTGAAGAGTTGAAGGCAACTCTCTATATCATTTCTGGTGTATGAGTTTGCAAGGATTTTCATGGTTGAAGAAAATGGGTCAGAAATTAGAAACAAACTCATTTCGCAGATACATCTTATTTCAACCAATAGGGGGGATTATTTGGAAAACAAATTGGCTTGCTACTTGGGTTAATTAGGGCTCTTTTGGCTGAAAATAACAGTAACCAAAAAAGCGTTCTTTTTTTTTAAATTTTGCTTTATTTTTCTCTGAATGATTAAAAGGACAGAGTGTATATGGCTACAGGCATGTCTGAATCCAGATGGATAAAATAATGACTTCAGAAACACATCTAGACCTTTCAGTTCTGCTTTTTCTGTGTTGCTCTCACCATTAAATAGGCAAGGATGGCCACTGGTAGACACAGGTGCACATTTTATCACCTTCGAAACTTGTGAGAAAAGGGCTTCTCTTCTCCAGCATTCTAGCAAAAGTATTGTCTCTGACTCATATTAGTAGAGTTTGGGTAGTATGTTTCTTTTTTTTTTTATGTTTTTTATTTTTGAGACAGAGAGAGACACAGCATGAGTGGGAGAGGGGCAGAGAGAGAGGGAGACACGGAATCCAAGGCAGGCTCCAGGCTCCGAGCTGTCCGCACAGAGCCTGACACAGGGCTCGAACTCACGGACCGCAAGATCATGACCTGAGCCGAAGTCGGGCACTTAACCGACTGAGCCACCAAGGTGCCACTGGGGAATATGTTTCTTAATCAGTCACTGTAGTGAGGGATAAACTGTGCTCTGACTGCCCATATTTGGATAACGTGCCCCATTTTGGAGCCAGAAGTGGGGTCATGCTCACCATCACACTGTGTGAACTGAAAATGGCGGGTGGTAGTTCTTTAAATGGTTTCCAGTATGGACAAAGTATCCGCTAATCCCATTGATCCATTTTTCTGAGATGGTTGGTTCATTCGTTTATTTGCTCATTCATCCTGTTTTTAAATCCTGTCTGATATTCATTACTTTTCAATCTGAGGATTTTGTGTATTTACATTTAGTGTATTCATTGATCTATGGTTATATTTAGGTCAGTTATATCACTGTTTTATATTTGTCCCATCTGGTTTTAGTTCCCTCTCTCCTGGCCTCTTTGAATTGACCAAATATTCTTGATATTCCATTTAAATTCACTAATAGCCTCTTAAGCTAGTTCTTTTCTCATATCAGTCTTCTAGTGGGTACTCTAAGGATTATAATATGCAACCTTATTATATTCTACTTAGATTTAATATCACTTCACATAAAATGCAAGAACACGCCAACAGTACAATATCATTCTGTTCACTGTTTCCCTATGTACCGTATTTTACATCTACTTATTTTATAAAGCCACAAAACAGTATTAACATTCTTGCACTAAATAGTCATGTGTCTTTAAAGAAGCTAATAAGAAATGATTGATGACTCTACCCATATACAGCTGATACTCCATTATTCGTGGTAATATTCTGTCAAGTTGCTATCGAGTGAGTGAGTGAATACTGAGCTTTCGTTCCTACGGCAGATACGGGGTTAGGTTCCTGCGAGACTCTGGTCACAACATTTTCGTCCAGTCATCAATAGCTAACCTTGTTTTATGTGGGTTTATGTTTAAAGACACCTTAGTTCATACGTATTGTTGATTCGTTAACATTGACTATGGCCAACAGTGCTGTGACTCATGCCTGAACAGAGCTTACCCCCACACATATGTTCTCATGGCATAGCCCACTTGCACTTAGGAACACCAGACAGCTCTTGAGTGCTACACTTAAGGGGCCATTTGAAATGGCAAAATCCCCGAGAAAAAGCAAAGACGTGAAAAACGTGGCGGTAAATAAAACGTACAAAGATCGTTTGTTTGTACGTTGAGAGCTGAAACAAGAAAGCAGAGAGTCACCACAGCTGGGAACATGCATATCAGGCAACTCACACTTTCTGCCACTCTGCACGTGTCCCTGAAGGACTGCAAAGGAGCCGCGGGGGTTTGCTTTTCGATCACACGTAAATTTTAGTGAATGGGTCAATTCACATGCATGAATTCTACGAATAGTAAGGACTGACTCGACTTACCATTTCTGGTGTTCTTTGTTCCTTTCTATACTATTTAGTTTCTATCTGGTTTCCCTTATTTTTAGGCTGAAGAAACTTCTTCAACATTCTTTTAAAATACAGCTGTTTTGACTATGAATTCTCTCATATTTTGTTTACCTGAAATGTCTTTATTTTGCCTTCACATTGAAAGAATATTTTTACTAGATGCAGAGTTCTAGGTAGACATTCTTTTGTCTCCTGATCCCTATTGTTCCACAAGAGAAGTCATTTATAAATAGTATCATTGTTCCCCTGTATATCATGTGTCACATCTCTCTGGCTGCCTTGAAGACATTTTTTTTTTTATTCTGTTTGGTTTCCAGAAGTGGAACTATGATGACCTACTTATGGTTTTCTTTTTTTTTAATTTTTAATGTTTATTTACTTTTGAGAGAGACGCAGTGTGAGCACAGGAGAGGCAGAGAGAGAGGGAGACACAGAATGTGAGGCAGGCTCCAGGCTCCGAGCTGTCAGCATAGAACCTGACGTGGGGCTTGAACTCACCAACTATGAGATCGTGACCTGAGCTGAAGTTGGACACGAACCTGAACCACCCAGGTGCCCCTGGTTTTCTTTATATTTAGCCTACTGAAGGTTCATGGAGTTTCTTGGATGTGTAAGGTAATGGTTTTCACCAAATATTATAAAGTCAACAATTACTTCATATATTTTTCCAGTCCTTTTTTTAAAAATCCCCTTTAGGGGCGCCTGGGTGGCACAGTCGGTTAAGCGTCCGACTTCAGCCAGGTCACGATCTCGCGGTCCGCCAGTTCGAGCCCCGCGTCGGGCTCTGGGCTGATGGCTCAGAGCCTGGAGCCTGTTTCGGATTCTGTGTCTCCCTCTCTCTCTGCCCCTCCCCCGTTCATGCTCTGTCTCTCTCTGTCCCAAAAATAAATAAACGTTGAAAAAAAAAATTAAAAAAAAAAATCCCCTTTAGGGGTGGCAATTACACATATTTTCAAGTATTTTCTATTTTCCCATATGTTTCTGAGAACTTCTTGAGTTTTTCCCCAATTTTTTTTCTGTTTCAAGTTTCTAGTGACTTGTATGTTTCTAATCTGCTACTTAGTCTGTCCAGTAAATTTTTCTTTCACAGGTTATTTTTAAAGTTCTAGAATTTGGGGCGCCTGGGTGGCGCAGTCGGTTGAGCGTCCGACTTCAGCCAGGTCACGATCTCGCGGTCCGTGAGTTCGAGCCCCGGGTCGGGCTCTGGGCTGATGGCTCAGAGCCTGGAGCCTGCTTCCGATTCTGTGTCTCCCTCTCTCTCTGCATCTCCCCCGTTCATGCTCTGTCTCTCTCTGTCCCAAAAATAAATAAACGTTGAAAAAAAAATTTTTTTTTAAAAAAATAAATAAAGTTCTAGAATTTAATTTTGGTTCTTTTCTTATGGTTCCTGTTTTTCCGTTGGTATTCCTCTTCCATTCACCAATTATAACCATTTTTTACTTTACATTCCTGACCATATAATTAATTACTGCTTCAAAGTCTGTGTTTATTAATAACAACATAACTATGTATGCTCTTAGTCTATTGATTGAGTTTTCTCCTGACTATGAATCACACTGCATTGCCCTTCCCTTGTCCAGTAATTGTTTATTGTGTACGGAACATTGTAGATGCTGCAGAAACTCTGGATTCTGGTATATTCCTTGGATGAGATGATTTTTGCTGTACCAGGTGATCTAATTTCTTACTAATTTACTTGAACTTGTGGATGTTTTGTTTTATCCTTTGTTAGTGTGGGTCACTTTTAGTTTTTCTTTTAGTCTTTGGATGGAGCCTTAGTTCTGGGAAATCGTCGTTTAAAGCATTGCCCTTAGAAATCAGCAGAAATCTGAGATGTCTACCAATCCTCTGTAACTTGATGGGGTTCAAACTCTGAACTCCACTGCTCCTCAGGTAGGTCACAGCTGAAATCTCTGCTCAAGTTTTTCATCTTTCCATCCTTTGCTTTCTCTTGAGGGTCTTGGCAACACCACTCCCCCCTCACATGTACGTAATTCAGACGACATTAGGATTTGGGGGGAGTTTACATGTAAATTGGGGCACTCCTCTTCCTGTAGATCCTTCCTTTTAAACATCCTCCTCTCCCTAAATTTGTAGCTACCCTGGAACCCCCCAAATCCTTCCCTCTGATACTTCAGGCTGAAAGGCTGGATGTTTTTGTTTGAGTTCTAGGCAACCTACATTGAGCATACTGGGGTAGTCCTCAGGGGAAAAACTATATAAACATAGCTCTCACCCAGCGCATTTTCTTTCATTCAAGGGTTGACTCCATTCCAATTTCTGCCTGCTTTTGATCATTCTCCGGTGCCAACAGAAACATCATCCGTTGCCTTTTTGTTTTGTTTTGTTCTATTTGTCCCAGTTTCATCATTGTTTTCTGCATGAAATTTAATCAGATAAAAGCCATTTCACAGTTACAAGAATTGAAACTTGCATCAATTCTGCCTTTAATCCATTTGTTTAATGAAAGACTTCCAACCTGTGGTCTGAGTCTGCCAATGCGGTATGGGCAGCCCCGTGGAGAAATGAGGGAGTGGAATGTTTGGAGACCCTCCATAGATGGCTGGAGAAGGCATTTTCTGAACAGGAATGCAAATTGAGTAACAAATATTCAAGGAGAGAACCAAGATTTCCTCTTGGCAAAGTGTTCGTGTGAAGTTGTTCCGTGAGACAGCAAAATGATTCTGCATAACTCTGGGGTGACCGGTGTGGGTCCTGGTAGGGTGTAAGTTTGATGGAAGTCTACAGATTGGTTTGTTTTCTCCCTTTCGTCTTGGTTTTGAGCAGCGTTGGTGTGGAGAAAATGGGGGTTGGAATAACAAAATCAAGCTTACTTCAGTGGTTCGATTGTCTCTGAAACTCTTCCCATTCTATGTGTTGTTTCTCGCACCTGAGAACCTGACATCAAGTTATGTGCAATTTGAGCTATCTGCCGTCACCCGCGTTCCCCCAGGAGCATACCTGGAGACGGGATTTGGGTACGTACGGTTTGTTTGCAAGGTGATCCCAGGAAGCAGTGGTAAAGACAAGAAGTGGAAATACGAGGCAGGGAAGAGAGGGAAGGGAATATGGGCACATTCATGAGTTTTGAACTGGGCACAACTCACAGTGGTTAATCCCACTGGAAACCCTGGCGAACCTCTCCACAACATCCTAACCTAAGGGATGAGGAAGCTGGTGTCCTGACTCTTCAACTCCCATTTGTCATTTAGCTGTTCCCAGTGCTCTGCACTCTGGCCTGCTGTGTGCTCAGATTCCCGTAGAGAATCACTGGAGACCACAGTAGAAAGCGGTAGGTCCTGAAATGATGAGCGTCGAGATCCAGGCAGAGCACCAAAGCATCTGTTACTCTACCGACTACGAACTGGCTATTCACTGGCCCACCACCTTAGGATATGCACAGCAACCATCTCCCATCAAGTTAGAATGTTATGAAAGAACTCCGGGTTAAGCAGGTCCGAAAGGGAGGTAAGTTGAGTGAACAGGAGGCCCAGATTCCTATGTCATCGATTCCCGCTGCAGAGACTACTTTCCCTCGATCTATATCTATGGCCTCCAAGATGACTGGTTTACTGAAAACAAAACAAAACAAAACAAAACAAATGTCTGGATCCGGGTCACAGATTTCTCTGCACAGTGTGCTGCCACCAATGTGAAATGAACAGCTGTGGTGTGCCAGCTCTGATCAGGCACATTCTGGAAAGATACCCGATAAAGGCCAATCTTCCGCAACGGCAAAGCTTGGGGCAGTTGTCCGTCCACTTTGATTGGACCGAGCGATCGGCAATTTGGATACATCCTGGTTCACGTGCAGTAGAGAAGTGTCTGGCCAGCTGGTCAGGAATCAGAAGGTATAGAATTGGAAGACTGGCAACAAAACGTCTGGGGAAAAGGTATTGGGTGAGTACAGTGTGGAAACATACTTTTGTTGCATGTGCATGCAAAGCAAAGGCCGTGCACCGCAGGGAAGGCTCTCGATAATCCTGTGGGCAAGATGACACATTCTACAGATGACGGTCAGATGTACAAAGTGCCCATGAGGACACAGACAAAGGCTGTGTATTGGCTCACCAATATGGTCTGAGGACCTAAGCTTCCAACGGCAAAGGCCAGTGTTGAGCCCTGCTTTGGTGCCTTTCTCCCGGGTGACCAGATAGCCACTTGGTGACAGACCATCTGCACTGATCTCCTTCCAGTAGGAAGAAGGCGGTGATTTGTCCACACTAGGATAGTTACACATGTGCCTTCTCTTCTGTCAATGCTTGCGCCAGTACCGAAACCCATGGACTTGTTAAATGCCTTATTCTCAGTCACTGTGTGCCACACAGCGTTGCTGCCGAAGGAAGAACCTATTTCACAGCAAGATAAGTGTGCCCATGGATGCACGCCCATGGAATTTACGAGTCTTACCATGTATCACATTACACGGAAGCCATTGGTCAGATCGATGGGGAAATGGCTTGCTGAAGAGTTGATTATACTGCCAGTTGGGAGAGAGAACTCTGAAAACCTGATGTTAAAGACACTTTCAAGAAACGACCGATGTCTGGTGCCATTAGTCTCATAGCCTGAATGCAGGGGTCTGTGAATTAACACCCCAGATGATCAACTTGCAGATATTTGTTTCCATCCTTGACACTTGATGCTTAATTCCCAGCAGAGGAATGCTTCCCACAAGGTGCACAGCTATGGTTCCGTTAAGTAGCAAGTTTAGTCCACCGCCTGGCCATTTGGGGCTCCTCATGCCATTGAATGAATGGACAACGAAGGCTGCTATTCTGTCCGCTGAAGTGACAGATCTTGATTTTTTTTTTAGGGTTGCAGCTACATAAAAGTGACATTCCAGGTCATGCTTCACCCTTGGGATTCTCTGGAGAAGCCACTTCTCAGTTTCACGCTCAGTAGAAAACTCTACCAATCAAATAAGGGCAGGGCCACTCAATATTCAGACCCTTCAGGAACAAAGGCTCACAGCATCACATGAGGTCGGTTTGGGATCTGACTGAAGACAGAGGGAGCGTGGAATGGTAGTGAAGAGGAAAGTTATAAACATCAACAGTGACTAGTTACAGAAATGTACCTGCTTTCCTGCCTGGACACAAGTAATACATCCATGAAGAAACGGATATGGGCTTTTTAGCCATGTGTACGTTTTGCATAAACTTCTAACAATCTCTACCAGGCTTTCTAGGGACAATGGGTCTTATCTTCCTTAATGATCACGGTGGACGTGAATTTGGGCATGGCTCCTTCCAAAATCAGCATCGCTTGGCTTTAAGACATGTTTTGACGCCTACCACGGACCGAGGCACCTGCGACGTTCTGGGATTTCCTTTCCTCTCCAGATAGGGAGATACGGCTCCAGTGTCGCTAGAAACGTGTCTCAGCTTACGTTCTGCTCCCTGGTCAATAGCCATGCCTCTCCTGAAACCAGAGTACAAGCAATCTATGATTCTAAGTCCTTCAAAATGGCAACGAGCATGGTCCCTACAGTCCCCAGCCATGCCCTCCCCCATTTTCTGAGAGCAACAACAAGAGTTGAAAACTTGGGTTTTGTGAAGTTTTCCAGCATTCTGTAGAATGCAGAGAGCTGGAAGGCCGAGTGCCTGCGGAGGGACAGAGCAGAGTCCGGCAGAAGATAAGAAAGGACAGGGGACACCGCTGTCAGTAAGCTTAAAACCATGACTGACCACGTGAACCTGTAGTGGAAAATGGAAGCTGCTGATTCAGCAGCAGCCACTGATGCGTCACACCCAGGCCCCCCCGCCACGGGATGTTTTTTTGGGGGGAGGCAGTTATTATCTGTCGGGGAGATGATCTTACTTGCGGTGAACAAAAGACAACACGAAGGCACGGCGTGCCGCCCTGGGCTGGAGCCTCCGGGCTGAGCCGTGCCGCTAAGAGCTGCAGCTAGATGGAGGTCACGGCTAAATCTTTGGGCCCGAAATGGCAAACCGTGGCCTTTTCTCTCCCTCTGAATGACCACCTTGAAGGCAAATCAACAGGAGTGACGGGGGGGGGGGGGAAGAGAGAGCCCCGCAGCTGAGCTGTCTGCCCGCCAGAAGGGAGAATTCAATAGTGCTCCCCTCCGCACTGAGCCCCGAGTCAGCCCTTCTGAAATCCGAGTGACATTTCTGCCCGTGAGTGAATGGAAGCACACGCCTTTCATTCCGGAGTCGAGCGGTGGCGTTTTGTCTGCGGTCTCCTTGCTCTCCTGGCCTGATTGTTTGCTGAGGGGGGGTAGGGGGGGGGTGGGGAGGGGGGAAACAATTAAATCTTCCATTCAATTATGGCCTGTTTGGGTCTGAAGAGCTGTTTAAAACCAGAGAGCCTTATCATATTAATGAGCACTGCTGCAAAGATGAATACCTGAGAAAGAGATTCCCTGGGGAACTGAGGAACAGCGCTGAGAATATTAGGATGTTATGATCTGCCCTTGATGGAAAACTACTGATAAAATGGCACATTACCCCCAGAGATAGGGACTTTTGTGTTAAATAGGCATGACAGTGAACATATATATTTCGCAGAGCCTGATAGCACAAACTTGGATGAGACACACACACACACACACACACACACACACACAGCCACAACTAATTATCTGCCTAATATCGTGGGGGACCCGGCGCTGGCGATGTCTATGGGGGAAGGGTCAGAATCGGGAAAGTGGGAGTAAGAGGGGCAGAGGGGCAAGCCGGCTCAGACTGGTCAAGGTCTGCTTGCGTCAAATTCAAGGGCAAAAGCAAAGTTCAAGCCCCCGAGTCAGGCTCTGTGCTGACAGCTCGGAGCCTGGAGCCCGCTTTGGATTCTGTGTCTCCCGCTCTCTCTGCCCCTCCCCCACGCATGCTCTGTCTGTCTGTCTGTCTCTCTCTCTCTCTCACAAATAAATAGACATTTTTTAAAAACCCACTCATTAGCTCAAAATGGAATGTGGTCAGTGCTTCACAAGCATGGAATGACTGTGGAGAATGCAAGCTGATTGGTGTGATGTTTTAATTTGGGGGTATTTTGACCCGCGTTTCATCTGCCATCATTCACTCAGTACAATTATTTTGATTTCTCCGTGACGGTGCCTTTATCAGTAGCTCGTTCCTGTTGATTGCTGCTTAGTACTTCACTGTAAGGACATACTACCTTCTGTGTATCCGCTCACCTCTGAGTGCGCATTGGGGTTGTTTCCAGGGTTGAACTCTTACAAATGAGGCTGCTCGGAATATCCACGTGTACGTCTTTGAAAGGACACGGGCTCTTACTTCTTTGGGGGAAATACTTGGGAGAGGAATGACTGGCTCGTATGGCAAGTGTATGTTTGACTTTTAAAGACACTGCCAAACTGGGGCGCCAGGGTGGCTCAGTCGGTTGGGCGTCCGACTTCGGCTCAGGTCGTGATCTCACGGTTCGTGGGTTCGAGCCCCGCGTCGGGCTCTGTGCTGACAGCTCGGAGCCTGGAGCCTGTTTCGGATTCTGTGTCTCCCTCTCTCTGACCCTTCTCTGCTCATGCTCTGTCTCTGTCTCTCAAAGATGAATAAACGTTAAAAAAAATTTTTTTTTTAAAAAAACTGCCAACTGCTTTCCAAAGCAGTTGTTCTGTTTCAGGTGCTTGCAAGCAGGGTATGCGAGTTCCAGGGGCTGAACATGTCCACTGGCATTGGCATTGTCAGTATTTTTTATGTTCACCAATGTAATAAGCATCTCTTCATGGCTTAATTTATATTTTGTGAATGGCTAATGCTACTTAACACGTTTTCCTATTTATGCCTATTTCCTGTTTATCGTATATATATCTGTTTATATTATATTATATTATATTATATTATATTATATATTATATACTATGTAATGATATTATATATTATAATTAATTATATGTTATATATACGTATATATTTTGTTTATATTTAATTATATATTGTATTATATATTATGTTATATATTATATATTGTATTATTATAATACACTATATATATGTATTATATAATATATATTATATTAATTCAATATAAATTTATATTTATATACAAACAAATATACGTGATATAAATATTACATATTTGGTTAGAAAAATATTTTCTCCTAGTTCATGGCTTGTGGATTTTATTTTCACTTTTTTCTTAATGTTTATTTTTGAGAGAGAGAGACAGAGTGAGATCAAGGGAGGTGCAGAGAGTGAGGGAGGTGCAGAGGGAGAGGGAAGGAGGTGCAGAGAGAAAGTAAAGGCACACAGAATCTGAAGTGGGCTCCAGGCTCTGAGCTGACAGCACAGAGCCTTAGGCAGAGCTCGAATGCACAGACGGCGAGATCATGACCTGAACCGAACCAACTGGGCCACCCAGGGGCCCCTTTCATTGGTGTCTTTTGAAGAGCAAAATGTTTCAGTTTGTATGAACTCCGATTTATTCATTTCCTTTTCTTTTAACGGACCATGCTTTTAGAGTCCTATCTAAGATACGGGGTGCAAAATTAAAAATATTTTGTCTTACGTTTCGTTCTAAAAACTTTATAGCTTTAGATTTTTCGATATAACTTTCCATTTACCTATTTCTTTTTTAAATTCTCTTGGTGCTTCTCCGAGAAAACAGCAAATGGCAGATGATGCCAGTGGGCCCGGGGACCCTGGAATGGGAGGCCTCGGCGGCTTCCGCGGAGGCTTCCGTAGAGGCATCCTGGGCCGGGGCTGTGGCTGGGGTCAGGGCAGGGGCCGGGGCCAGGGCCTGGGACCTCGCGGAGGCAAGGCCGAGGACAAAGAGTCGATGCCCAACACCAAGCTGGGCCGCCTGGTCGAGGACATGAATATCAAGTCCCTGGAGGAGATCGATCTCTTCTCCCTGCCCATCAAGGAATCTGAGATCATCGACTTTTTCCTGGGGGCGTCCCTCAACGACGAGGTTTCGAAGATGATGCCTGTGCAAAACCAAACCCGCGCTGGCCAGCTGACCAGGTTCAAGGCATTTGCTGCCATTGGAGATGACAATGGGCACGTCGGTCTGGGTGTTAAGTGCTCCAAGGAGGTAGCCACTGCCATCCGTGGGGCCGTGATCCTGGCCAAGCTTTCCATCTTCCCCGTGCGGTGAGGCTACTGGGGGATCAAGACTGGCAAGACCCCATGCTGTCCCGTGCAAGGTGACCGGCCACTGTGGCTCTGTCCTGGTGTGCCTCATCCCTGTCCCCGGAGGCACTGGCATTGCCTGAACCCCTGTGCCTGAGAAGCTACTGATATTGGCTGGTATTGACGATGTCTGCACCGCAGCCAGGGGGGCTATACTGCCCGCCCCCCCAGGGAAACTTCACCAAAGCCACTTTGATACTGTTTCCAAGACCTACAGCTCTCTCACCCCTGATCTTCAGAAAGAGACCGTTCACCAAGTCTCCCCATCGGGAAATCATACCAGAGGGTCCATGCAGAGGACCCAGGCTCCAGCTGTGGCCATCCCATAGGTTTGCACCGGAAAAATAAAGTGCATTAAAGCTTGTTTAAAAAAGATAGTAATACATAAAAGAATGAAATAAAATAAATTCTCTGGGCAATATTTGGTGGCTGTCAATGTACAAGCCTCGCACACTTTTTGTCCTACGTTTTCCTAAATAATTCGTACTTTGATGCTATTTTAAATGGTATTGCTTCTTTCATTTCAGTGTTATGATTGCTCGTATAGAAATATGATGTATCGTCATATATCGACCTTAGATTCCGCAATTTTTCACTTTTCAGATCTAGAAGCATCTTTTGTAGATTCCATTGGATTTTCCACATAGGCTATCATGTGGTCGGAGAATAAATACTATCATACCTTCTTTCTTTACAATCTGGATGCATTTTAATTCTTTTTTTTTTTCTCCCTGATTGCACCTGCTACAACCCAAAACACAATGTGGTGTGGAAATGATGAGAGAAGTTACCTTTGTCTGTTCCTCCTCTTAGAAGCAAAGTTTTTAGCCTTTTACCAGCAAGTAAGGTGATATCTGCAGGGTTTTTTGGTACCTGTTTTTATTTGGTTGAGGAAGTTCCCTTCTATTCCTGTTGAGAGGTGTATTTTAAATGTAGAGTAGATACTGTATTTTAATGCTTTTTTGCCTATTTAGATGTTCAGATGACTTTCTTTTTTTTTTATTATACGGTGAATTGATCTTGATTGCCTTGCTAATGTTAAACCAAAATCGTACTATTGAGATCAACTTCACTTGCTCCTGAGGTCTTATTTTTATTTTTACATTTAATTTGCTAAAATTTGGCTTTGAATTTTTGCATCAGTGTTCATAAGGGACATTGGTACGTACTTATCCTTTCTGGCAATATCCGTATCTGGTTTTGAAGTAAGTATAATACGAGCCTCATTGAATGAGTCAGGAGGTAATCCCTCCTCCTCAATTTTCTAGAGGAGTTTGTGTTGCGTTAGAATTATTTCCTCCTTGAATGTTTGGTAGAATTTCCACTGCAGTAATCTGGGCCTGGAGTTTTCTTTGCGGGGAGGACTTGAACTACAAATTCCATTTCTTTCTTTTTTATGTTTTATTTATTTTTGAGAGAGAGAGAGAGACAGAGCGCGAGCAAGGGAGGGACAGAGAGAGGGAGACACAGAATCCAAAGCGGGCTCCAGGCTCTGAGCTGTCAACACAGAACCCGACGTGGGGCTTGAACCCACGAACCGTGAGGTCATGACCTGAGGCGAAGTCAGACCTCAACCGTCCGAGCCACCCAGGCACCCCTACAAATTCCGTGTCTATAATAGATACAGAACTCTTCAGATTATCTATTCTTGAGTACCTTTTGGAGAATTGGCCCTTGTTACCCACATTGCTGAAACTATTGACCTACCCTTTTATTATCTGTAGAATCTGGAATGATATTACCTCTTTCATTCATGGCATGGATAATTTGTCTTCTCTCTCTCTCTCTCTCCCCTTCTTTCTTCTTTCCTCTGCTGTCTTCATCCTTCCTTCCCTCCTTCTTTCTTTCTCTCTCTGTCTCTGTATCTCTCTGAGTCTGTCTAGAGGTTTATCAATTATATTGATCCATCTTATCGTTTCGTTTATTTTCTCCATTGTTTTCCTGTTTTTTTGTTCCTGTTTTTGTTTTTACTTTACCAATTTCCTCCTTGATCTGTATTATTTCCTTTCTTGTGTGCAACGTAGGTTTAATTCACTCCTCTTTTTCCAGTTTCTTAAGGAAGAAGTTAAGGGTATCGATGTCAGATCTTTCTCCTCTTCTAAAATAGAAGTTTAATGCTATTAAGTTCCCTGTGAGTACCGTTTTTTGCATCATCTTATATCTTCTGATATGTGTTTTTATTCTCATTCAGTTCAATAATGCTTTGATTTCCTTTTTTTTCCCTTTTCTTTCTTTTTGTTGTTTCGTTTTGATTTTATTTGTTCGTTTATTTTTTGGAGTCCTAAGTAATTTAGAATGGTGTGGTTAGTTTCCAAATATTTGGGGAATTTTTTGAAGTTCTTTTAGCTGTGGATTTCTAACTTAATCTCACTGTGGTCAGAGAACATGGTTTGTATCACTTGACTCCTTCTAAATGTATTAAGACCTGCTTTGTGGCCCATAATATGGTCTATTTTGTTGACTGTATTGTGTGCACTTAAAAAGAATGTGTATTCTGCTGTTATTGGGTGAAGCCTTCTGTAGATGTTAATTAGGTCGAGATGTTTGACCGTACTGTTCACGTTTTCTATATCCTTACTGTTCTTAGTTGTTTGTTCCATCAATTATGGAGAGAAGGGAATTGAACTATCTGCCTATAATTGTGGATTTGTATATTTCTCCTTGCAATTAGGTCAGCTTTTGTAATCGTGTACTTTGAAGGTGTACTATTAAGGGCAAAAATATTTGCCCTGTGTCTTCTCAATGAATTGACCTCATGTATCACTATGCAATAAGTTTCTTTATCCACGATAATATTTTTTGCTCGAAATTTACTACATAGGTAAATATAGCTATGTTAACTTTCTGTGTTTATTTTTTTAATGTTTATTATATTTATTTTTAATGTTTTTTTCTAATTTTTGAGAGAGAGAGAGAGAGAGAGAGAGAGCATGAGCTGGGAAGGGTTAGAGAGAGAGGGAGACACAGAATCTGAAGCAGGCTCCAGGCTCTGAGCTGTCAGCACAGAGCCTGACACGGGGCTTGCACTCACAGACCGTGAGATCCTGACCTGAACCAAAGCGAGACATTTATCTGACTGAGCCACCCAGGTGCCCCCTATTATATTTATTTTTGAGAGAGACAGAACAAGAGTGGGGGAGAGGCAGAGAGAGAGGGAGACAGAATCTGAAGCAGGCTCCAGGCTCCGAACTGTCAGCACAGAGCCTGATGTGGGGCTCGAACCCACAAACCACGAGATCATGACCTGAGCCAAAATCAGACGCTTAACCAAGCAAGCCACCCAGGTGCCCCTAGCTATGGTAGCTTTCTTCTGATCAACTTTCTCTTGATTTTACCATGTTATGTCACTTTTCCTTTTTATTTATGCCTTTTTTACTTAAAGTGAGTCTCTTGTAGGCAATTTACAGTTGGATCTGGCTCCCCCAAACCCAAATCTAATAATCCTTGTCTTTTAATCATATTTAGACCATTTACATTTAATGTGATCATTGATAACTAGTTTAAACCCATCATGTCACCATTTTTTCTTTCTGTTTTTCCTATCTGTTCTTTACTTCCTTCTCCCTCTTTTTTTCTGTCTTCTTTGGGACAGAACTAAAATTTTTTTATGATTTGTTTTAATCTTCTTTGTTGTGCACATTCTTTTCAAGTGAACATAGGACATTTGCCATGACAGACAATAGTCTGGACCACAAAATAAGTATCAATAAATTTACAAAGTGTCAAGTCATACAAGATATGTTGCTAGAGTTTGATCTCTGATTATATTGGTATGTGTTTGTATAGTGCTATCTTAGAGCATCATAATTGGATTCCCATGGTCCATTCAATGCCATTAACATTTACACATAGAGCAGATGCCTGGAGTCCCTTTGACCTAGATATAGAAATGGGAAACAACCAGAAGGCAGAGGGGATTAGGAAGGGTGACTGAAAGGAGACATTAGCAGATCTGGGTTTCTTTGATCCCCTGAAACACTAGTCCTGGAATGATTTTCTGCCAGTTAAGTATCAAGCTTTCAAGGAAGAATATAGAGCAGATTAGAACTAGATGGAAAAGCCAAAGGAAACATCATGATTCAAGTCTACAAAATCCCCACGGATATGAGAAGGATTGCTTGGATTGCCCACCAGACCCCTGAAAACTAGAACTATTTCTGCACTCTGCCTGTCTTTTAAATATAAATACTGCAAAATAATAAGTTAGAACAAATAAGATGAGGCTTAGATTTCTATTTCACTCAGTATGAAGTTGAAGCTTTTTTGAATAAGTGGATGGATAAAAAGATGTCTTGCCAGGAAGAAATGATAGCACAGATCCAAAGCCTAGACTCGACTATGGAGTGACTCATGAAGTTAAGGGTGATTAATATATACAGATTCTGAGCTGGATGTCCATTGATGTGACCTAATGAGACAGCCCTGATGGAAAGACAGACCATGTGATTCCGTGTGTGATTTTGGAGCTCGTTCAGAAATCTTTGTGGCCAGTCTGCCTCAAGGGGAGGCGGATGTAACCCGTGAACACTTTTGATTTCAGTGACTAAATTAGGTTTAGGCGCTTAGTAGAAGCAAAGGAAATACAAATATCGCTCCTGGGAAGGTGGTAATACCACACGCCCCACTCCCTTGGCTTTATATAGACGACACTACTTGAAATAGGTGATATAATTGCCAAGCACAGAGGCATGCCCGCTCCTTTTGCCGGTGTCTTGGCTCTCTATCCCAGCTCCTAAGAGGTCTAGAGCACGACGACAGGGAGGCAACCGCCTTTTGTGTAGCTGACAGCAAGAGGACACTTCATACAAGTCCTACGAGTTTCAGTTCAGTGGGGACCTACTCTCAGTAGCTTTGGATTCTTTTCCATAGTTCATTGCTTTCTAATCAGTCGCGCCCCTTGTCAGAAAACGCTCCTCTTAGACTCCCAGAGTAGAACAAATCCATAAGTCAGACACAATGAAATGTTATTGTTTTCTCTTTGGTTTTTTTTTTTTTTTTTCCTCCCCTCTCCTATCCGCACATCTCCATTGGCTCAGAGAACAGACACGATGTAGTGTCCAGGATAGCACAAAACACATGTCTGGAAACATTTTTAACTACTGTTATGGACAAGCCTTGGGCCCAGAGAATTCTGCCCTTTCACTGCAGTCTGTTATTTATTTTTGAGCAAACTCTCACGGATATTTTATCAACCAGGCCTTGGGCCACACTGTAAAGACAGGCATCAGAGGCCGGTTGCATAACATAGACATAGAAGCTATGGAACATAGGATTTCTGACTCTGATACATGCAGCCTGTCTCCTCTCATTAGCATCCCTATTTCCAGATAAAGCCGATCGGCCTACAAAAAAAAAAAGTGTTTCTCAGCAAATTAATTATATAAACACAAACCCCAGGAGAATGATTAAACTACTTAGGAAAAAACCCAACTCTTCGTGCTCTCCAGAAGTGCCTTCTTCTTCTTCTTCTTTTTTTAAAGTCATGCTTATCACAGACGTGTTACCTACTCATTAAAGCAGGTCCCCTAAGGGTTTTTGTTGGACAATGTTGTGTTGACCCAACTGTAATTACCCTATGCATTTGGAAGAAACAAAATTACATTTATTTTGAGACAGTCTATCATCCATAGGCCCAGAATACTGATTTTATTTAGTTGGTTTCGACATTATAGCCTCGACTTTTATTGAGAGATGCTATTGAGAAATAGCTTTATTATTTCCTGTCAAGATTTTGTTCCAAGCATCATCTACTTATTTCTCATTGTCGCAGCGATGATCAATTTATTTTAGAATTAATTGATGGCAAAAACTTAGCTCCCCTAAGAGATTTATATGAAATGTCCTTAGCAACAATGGAAGGTATATGACTGGCATGCTTTCCTTTTTGCTCTGTTCACAGGTAATTTGAAATCCAATTTCACAGCTAAACTTTCTAGCTAAGCAGGCCCTCCAGGTGATTCTGATTCATGCTAAAGTTTGAGAAAGCCGTGCTCCGAATTATTTCCAACGTATTGCTCTTCCTGGGGTAGTTTCTTTACTCCTCTTGGGGGAAATAACTTGGCAATTCAAATCTCGTGCACTCACGCCGTTATTTTCTGATTCTCCATGCGATGGGATTGATGTCTGTGACCCCCTACAACGTGTACGTTAAAACCCTAGCCCTGTGCTGGGGCCGTCTTTGGAGATGGGGCCTCTGAGGAAGTAACTAAGGTCCCCCGAGGTCCTAAGGCTGGAACCCCGATCTTGGAAGATTAGAATTAGTGTCATTTTTAGAACAGAACACAGAGAGCACACTGTCTTCTGCTCCCTTCCTCTGCCCTTCCCTCCCTCTCTCTGTCTTTCTCCCTTTCTCTCTGCGTATGCACAAAGAAGACATCACAGGACCACACTGTGAAATGGTGGTTACCGACAGGCTAAGAGAAGAAGCCTCAGGCTGCGACTTACCTTGCGGGCTCCTTGCCCTCGATCGCTCAACCTCCAGAACCGTAAGAAATACATTTCTGTTGCTTACGTCTCGCAGTCTGTGGGTTTTTCGGTCCCAGCGGCCCGAGCTGATGAAGTACAGTACTTTAACTCCATTCCACCCTGGACAGTAACAAGGTGTTAGCGTATGAGGATTTTCTTTTTAGTTCAATTACTACCTTGCTGTTTAACCTGAAACCCATTTTTCCACCTCACTCCCCACAGTGATTTGCACGATATCCGAATGAGACAGTAATGAGCCTTCTCTGTTTCGAGTCTGCGGATTCTTCAGGGTTGGAGGAGAGCTTAGTAATCAACTGGTGAGAAACGTTTTATTTTATAAATGAGAAAATGCAAGTCCAGAGAGCTCGTTGGTCTTAGGACCAAAATGAAAGCCAATACCCCTGGATCCTCAATCGTGTTGATTGTTTCCGGAGGCCAACACATGGCACCAACTCCAAGTTCCTGATTGCCTGTAAGCCAGCTGGTTAGAATACAGCTCTCTTGATCCCCATTTTGTCATTCAGCGTAACTTGTCTTACGGGGAAAGCTAGCCACAGTGAAATTACACTCTGATTTATATTTTTCAAAGACCCTGGAAGCCACACAGACTTACGTTCAAATTTGGCATTGCCCCATGCTAACAGCGTGACCAGGGCAAGTGCCTAACTTCTAACGAAGCTCAGTTTCTGATCCGTAATGGAGAGAACATGACACCTTTGTCATGAGCCGCTCGTGGGAAGTCAGTGGATCGTTCATATGGAACACCCAGCATAGTGTCGGGAATGTGCCATAGATGTAGGTTCTCTGGACTTTGTATATTCTTCTCCCATACGATCGACCACTTGCAAGGGGTAAATTTTTACTTGAGTTCCCAGCTGGCTTCCTTCTTTGCCATCAGTGTAGTTTTGAAGGCACTACCCGATAGGTCCCAGGAGAAGTAAACGTAAGACCGAGAATACAAGATGGCCCCGCCAATGACCGTAGCAGATAAGAATGGCCAGTAGGGGACAGTCACAGGGAGCAGGAAGGAGGGGAATTGACAGGCAGAATGGGAAACTTCTGGGCAACATGAACTCATATGGTGTCTGAAGGTCGGCAGCTTACATGGAAAAAGAACAGTCACAGGAAGATGAATTTCTCTGAAGTGATGGGCTCTAGGTACGCTTTATGAGCGAGATGAGACGGAGGGTTATTTGAGAAGCTATCTGCAGCGTGCCTTAGACCTTCAATGAAGACGTCTCCAGAAAAACACGTGACTCATACATGCTAGGAGTAAAGCATGACAGTCACTGCTGCGTTTCTCTGAATTTACACAAATTCGAGCCACGTGCAAAATTTTAAGACTCACATTTGGTCGGAAGCACATCAATCTGTCATCTTGAGGAGATTCACAATTTCCCAGGAGAAAATGTAATTCTTGAACTTTTTTTTCATTTGCCAGAAGGATCTTTGAATTTTTTTTTTCATGCAGATTTTAATCACATTAGTAGATGCCTATGTAAAAAAAAATCAGAGGGGCACCTGGGTGGCGCAGTCGGTTAAGCGTCCGACTTCAGCCAGGTCACGATCTCGCGGTCCGTGAGTTCGAGCCCCGCGTCAGGCTCTGGGCTGATGGCTCGGAGCCTGGAGCCTGTTTCCGATTCTGTGTCTCCCTCTCTCTCTGCCCCTCCCCCGTTCATGCTCTGTCTCTCTCTGTCCCAAAAATAAATAAAAAGCGTTGAAAAAAAAATTAAAAAAAAAATCAGAGGTCAAAAGTTCTTTAGCGAAAAAGTAACCGCCTTCTCCTTCTGATCCCCATTCTCAGCCACAGAAGCTAGAACTTTCGAGTCCTTCTGTTTTTCTCTCGCTTCCAGATAACATGCTTGTGGCAGTGTTTCATAATTTATTGTTTGTAAAGCATATATACTGACTGATAACGTAAAAGAGGAACTTACCCTACTCTCAGGGTCGCGGTATTTACGCTACGTAGAATACAGCAAGAACCTCTTCAGTCCTGAATTTTTATATTCAGAATATTTTATATTCAGAATATTTATATGATTTGGATTTTTTCCCCGTGGTGATGCTCACAGTTTTATTTTATTTTATTTTATTTTATTTTATTTTATTTTATTCTATTCTATTCTATTCTATCCTATTCTATTATTATTTTGAGAGAGAGGGCACAAGTGAGCGAAGGGCAGTGAGAGAGAGAGATGGGGAAAGAGAGAGAGAATCCCACAAGGGGCAGAGAGAGAGAGAAGCGGGCTCACCCAAAGCGGGCCTGGTGCTCACCCGACGCAGGGTTTGAACTCACCCACCGTGAGATCACGACCTGAGCCGAAGTCTGATGCTTAACCGACTGAGCCATCCAGATGCCCCAATGCTTACCATTTTAAATAGTATATTTAAACTTCTGATGCTTCTTGAATAAACATTAGCAGATGCCTGACTTCACGCCATCGAAGTGGAGTCTTTTACTCATGTTGGCCTTTTCACCGCTTCCTCTCCTTGCCGCCTCCCTGCCTCCATTCTCCCACCTGTCAGCTTAACATCACTTGTATGAGATCAAGACTGAAAACGCAATCATGGTGTTCCACAACCCAAATGAGGGCTTGTTAACTTTTCCTATAGATTCATTCTAAAACTTGAAAAAACAATTCACCCTAACGTAACTATGTGAAATTTTTAGTCTACAGAGCCATAGTGGATACCAGGATTATATTGTCTTCTTGGGAATAATACCCACTCCAGAGAAAAGATTTCTAACATGTAGGTTGAGTACAATTTCTCTCTCCTTTTTTTGAATACTCTGTTAATGACTCAGAAACATTTCCATTTTATTTTGCTTTATATTTGGATCCTGAGTTTCTTTCCCCCAATTGGAGGTCCTTCCTTCCTTCTTTCCTTCCTTCCTTCTTCTCCTTCCTTCCTTCCTCTCCTTCCTCTTCCTTCTTTCCTTCTTTCCTTCTTCTCCTTCCTTCCCCCACCCCCCCTCCCTCCCTCCCTCCCTCCTTCCCTCTTGTCTGCTGATAAAACAATACTGTGTCTTCCCCACATCCTCAAAACTTGCACAGTCTGTCCACGATTCCACTTATAAAAGCACCCAGTTTCTTTACTGCAAACACACTTCCTGGATCCTCCCAAACTGCCTTTTCTGTCTCAATCCAGCTGCTTCTTGGCTTCTGTCCCAGGACATCTCGCAGTTCTCCGTTCCGTTCCATAAGGACGGGCGTCGAGGGAAGGGTTAACGGCCTAGCTGTTCTGAGGACAAACAACTGTTCAGTGAAGTTCTTTGCCTCTGCTCCCTCTGTTTCTGCCCGCCTCTATTCTCCCAGACCTCTGGTCTAGAGTCTGTCCCAAGCTCTTCTCAGATGACCAGCTTCTCCGCCATTATATCCCTTCCTTAGCCTATTCTGAGCTAAGGGCCTTCCCTTTTATCCATCAACACACCTTCATCGGGCTTTTGTCTTCTTTCAGTGTCTTGGGATCTCTCGACCACCAATGACAGTGACCCCCTCCCATGTTCCTTCCCTCTGTTTGAGCGGCCATTCTTTTTATTTCATTCGGATTCCTCTGGGGTTTCATGGGCAGACTTGGTGATGCCCAGTTTGTTCCCCTGACGAGGAGAAAGCAGAAGCCTTTGGCTTGTGTGGAGCAGAAGTGAACGAGCCCAGCAGATGAGAATCTGGTAGCATCCTGCTTCTTCCATGGATTCCGAGTTCTCTTGCTGTTTCTGTCTTGTCCCCAGGCCCCCACTGGCCACTTTTCTACCCACTTGGTCACGAAGCGGATGGAACAGGAAGGGAGAAAAACTTGGGGAACCCCGTCTTCCATCGTTGTTCTTATTCTGTCCTGTCTTCAAAGTTAACAGTCCACTGAAGACGGTGACTGATAAAAACCATGCCTGCCTAGCGAGAGTAGTTAAACATTTGTACTAATTTAGCCACTCAGAGACCCTTGAAAAAGCGGGTCTTTTTGTCGCTTTGCATGGCGATGCATAGAACGTGGGTTTAGAGACACCCAACAACAAGCGTCACCCAACGCTTGTTGTTATCACCCAACAACAAGCGTCAATGTATATGAAGGTCATACACAGGAGGGAGAAGGGAGGGGTGGGCGGGCTGACCAGGGCTGCTTGGCTGTGCTGACTCCTGAGAATCACACGGAAGGTTTGCCTGTAGTGGAGACACCAAGAGAACCGTAAGGAAGAGGTCCACAGTGAGAAATACAGGCGTCTCAGGTAGGGGTTTGTGTGGCTCCCTCCCATGAGCCTACTCAAAAACATAGGAGTCCATGCACAACAATAAATTCCAAGGTCCTGGGGCCACTGATTAGGTTTTGTTCTTTGGTCCCTTCCTGCCTCACTATGCCTTGTATTCCCTCTTGACAAAGTAAGGAGGGAACATCTTACAGGGAACAGAATAATTCAGGCTTTGGACACTTGACCTTTGTTAGCTGCCTCCATCTTGGGCAACTTACATACATTCTCTGTGCCTCAGGTCCCTCCTCTGTGGCACAAGAGATAGGGAGGAAATACTGACAAATGGGGGGCAGATGCTCACCATTAAAAATGGCAGCCGCCACTCAAGAAGTGTCTTGCTAGAGGGGCGCCTGGGCGGCTCAGTCAGCTGAGCGTCTTACTCATCGTTTTGGTTCAGGTCACAATCCCAGGGTCGTTGGATTGAGCCCCACGTCAAGCTCTGTGCTGAGCATGGAACCTGATTAAGATTCTCTCCCTCTTTCTCTCTCTGTCTCTGCCTCTCTTCCCCACTCATGCTCTCTCTCTCTAAAATAAAATAAAAGAAAACAAAAGAAAAATTAAATTAAAACATTAAAAAAAAGGATTTTGTTAGAGTAGGGGAAGAAAAATAAAGAGAAAAGAAAAATACGGTCTACATTCAAAGGGGAAAAAAACGCTCCGCAAGGTGCTCCACAGCTCAATTTTTAAGAGTGACCTTCTTGTCACCTCTGGCCTGCCTTTCCCCACTGGGTTTGGGAATCCGTGAGGCCGGGTTGGCTGTAGGCAGTAGATCAGAACTTGCCCTCTGGAATTCTCTTCTTGAGCCATTAGCTAGCGTGAGACGGTCTTTGTTCAGCCCTACCTTCAGGACGATGGAGTCACATCATGTCGACCGCCGGCCTTTCTGTCTCTCCCTCACGTGGCCCTCAGCCGTGGGAGGCATACGGGGGACAAAGCATGAGGAGGCGCTCATTCAGAGAGTCCCACCCTAGTCCAGGCCCATGTGGCCCTACTGGGGTCCCCAGATCCCCTCCTCGTCAGCACACGCAGATATGACCCAGGATACTGACGTCGAACATCAGTGCACGGCGCTCACAAACACGCAGAACTGCCTGCATTATGATTCCACCTCCCGTTTTATTTTTTTTTTAAGCTTATTTATTTGTCTTGAGACAGAGAGAGGCACAGAGAGAGAGAGAGAGAGAGAGCGTGCGCGCATGAGTGGAGGAGGGGCACAGAGGGAGAGAGAGAATCCCATGCTCAGAGCGGAGCCCCACGTGGGGCTCCATCCAACAGCCCTGAGATCACGACCTGAACTGAAACCGAGAACCGGACGCTCAACTGACTGAGCCACCCAGGTGCCCTCAACCTCCCATTTTAGAGCTAGGTTTTTAATCCGGACACGTACAATTAGCAGGTGACTTCCTGTGACCTCACGGAGAACAAACTGCACAGCAGAGGAGGGAGGGCAATGGCATTCTTGCCCAGACGCCGTGTCACACGGAGTATCTGGAGGCTTCCTTGCGCCATTTTGTTTCCTCCTCACAAGCGGTCAGCCTGACCCTTCTGATGAGGAGCTCAGGTTTTAAGAAGTGATCCGGACCTTCGAGACCCCAGTTCACAGAGCCGGAGGCACAGATGGATGAGGAACCAGCCAGGGTCGCGAGGGCCTACCCGTGTGTTTGGTTGTGCCAGCCAGATCGATTTCCTGGGTCACATATTGGAAATTGGACCATTGAATGAGCCTGGGGAGCAGCAATTCTGGTTAGAGGGATGAGGGACAATATCTCCCAACTTTGCCATTAAGGGACATCCGCTTTTGCAGACCGTATGGTCCAGAATGGATGGCCTCTTTCCTACAGGACCGAGGCAAGCTCTACGTGCAAATCAGACATTTGTGTGCACAACTGTGTGTGCGTGTGTGTGTGTGTGAGAGAGAGAGAGAGAGGGAGGGAGGGAGGGAGCGAGGGACGGAGAGGTGAGTCATTAAAGAAGCAGTTCAGCTAAATAAAGGATCTCATTATGTGAGCTATTTTTATTCCTCAAATGTCTGCCTTCCTCTCCCCCCCTCCTTGAGGTTCCTACTGAAATCTGACAATCAGGGTTGAACTTCACTGTCAGCTTCCATTAGGCAAATCAAGCAGGAAAAAAGGGAGCGTGCGTCTGGCCTTGGCGGGGAGCTGAGTCAGCAGTGATAATCTGCTGGAGCTGGTGGGGGCCAGCTACCAAAGGCTTTAATTAGTCAGCCGAGGTGTTGTCGCCACCCCCCGCCCGCCCCCCTTCCTGTCCCCTCACCCGCCAGGCTCTGAGATGAGTCCCTTCCCCTGCCTTCTCTGCCTCTAATTCCTGGGAACGCAGCTGGAACGGCGCATACCCAGGGCCGGGCCCCTTGAGCACGCTGCCCCTGTCAAGGGCATTTCCTCCCTGTCGAACTGATGCGCCCCGATGCACCTGCCCTGGCCGTCTCGCCCCCTCCCTCTCTTGGCTCACCCACTGTGAGCAAGCCTGGACCCCTCCTGGGAAAATGAGGCCAAAGCCTCATCAATTTCTTTCCCAGAGGACTCAAAAGCACCCCATCTCCCTCCCTGACCCAGCCTCCCTCTCGCCTTTATCACGCATGCAGCCATTCATTCAAAACAAGATCACCCTATGGGCTCAGGCTGGGTGGATTCGGAGAGGAGGTCTCTTGATCTAAAAAGAGATGTTCAATGTAAAGGGGACAGAGGGACACAAGACAGGTGGCTGTGGTCTAGAAAAATTAATTGGGGCAAATGGACCACAGCCAGCCAAAGTACAGGACGGAAGATATTATGCACAATAAGGTTAAGAGCTCTGGGAGCTCCAGGAGTTCGGAGGATGACCCATTTCTAGAAAAGAATGCTTCAGGGAGTGTCCTCGGAGCTGGGTTTTAAAGGTTGAATATGGTATAGGGACGCTGGGGTGGCGTCTGACTCATTTTTTAAAAAATATTTTTCAACGTTTACTTATTTTTGAGAGAAAGACAGAGTATGAGCGGGGTAGGGGCAGAGAGAGAGGGAGACACAGAATCTGAAGCAGGTTCTGTGCTGTCAGCACAGAGCCCGACGCGGGGCTCGAACGTACGGACCGCGAGATCCTGACCTGAGCTGAAGTTGGACGCTCAACCGACCGAGCCACCCAGGCGCCCCAAGTGTACTTACTCTTGATCTTGGCTCAGGTGGTTCATGAGTTCAAGCCCCGCATCGGGCCCTGCGATGACAGTGAGGAGCCTGCTTGGGATTCTGTCTCTCCCTCTCTCTGCCCCTTCCCCTCTAACACTCTCTCTCGATAAATAAATAAATCAGCTTTCCAAAAAAAAGTTTGAGTAAGATATAATCAAGTAAGAGAGGGGACCTGCTGGTCTCCAGTGGGTGGGGGTCCCTCGGGCATCATCTGAGAGGGCCCCCCACTCCATCCTGCTCTTCAGAACTCAGTCCTGCCTCCTGTTCCGTGGACTGCTCCAGTGTCACAGCTGGACACTGCCATCATGGCTCTCGTCTCCCCACCCTTGCCCAGGCTGAGTCACATGAGGTCTGCTACCACCACGGAGGCTAAACTGATGTCACTTCCTCATGCTTCTGGCAGCTTCTCCATGCCAACTGTCCACACTGGGGTTGAGTACAGCCCTCTCTGCGGGGTTGAGTATGGCCTCTCTATGGGGTTGAGTATGGACTCTCTGTGGGGTTGAGTATGGCCTCTCTACGGGGTTGAGTATGGGCCTCTCTACGGGGTTGAGTACGGGCCTCTCTATGGGGTTGAGTATGGCCTCTCTGTGGGGTTGAGTATGGCCTCTCTATGGGGTTGAGTATGGACTCTCTGTGGGGTTGAGTATGGCCTCTCTACGGGGTTGAGTACGGGCCTCTCTACGGGGTTGAGTATGGGCCTCTCTATGGGGTTGAGTATGGCCTCTCTGTGGGGTTGAGTATGGCCTCTCTGTGGGGTTGAGTATGGCCTCTCTACGGGGTTGAGTATGGGCCTCTCTACAGGGTTGAGTACGGGCCTCTCTACGGGGTTGAGTACGGGCCTCTCTATGGGGTTGAGTATGGCCTCTCTGTGGGGTTGAGTATGGCCTCTCTATGGGGTTGAGTGTGGCCTCTCTGTGGGGTTGAGTATGGCCTCTCTACGGGGTTGAGTATGGCCTCTCTGTGGGGTTGAGTGTGACCATGGCTAGGCCATGTCTCCTTTTAGCCATTGGCCCTTGATGGTTCTGTTTACTCAGTTTCTTGGAATACCAAGGTTTCCAGAGTCTGGCGGTCACTCTCTTTAGGATCTTGGATGGATTCCCTTAAGACGAGGTTCAAAGATGGTAAGTGTGGCACCAGCTTAAATGCTTCCACCTTGCTACCAACAACCGTCCGCCCAGCTCTGTGCCCCATACCTAGTACCTTTATTATGTGGTCCAGGGGAGCAAGGGGGCCAGGGTGCTGCTCCCCAATGGGTTTGGGCATCTCAGTCTTGGGCGATCATCATCCCATGGACTTTCCTCACACAGGGTCGATGACACCGTCAGACAAATGGCACCTTTGGTAGCCGGTCGCTTTGTCGGGCATTCTGGTTCTCACAATACGCCCTGCTCAGGGCTCCTGTCTCTGTATTTAACTGAATCTAACTGAGCTAGAGGGTGACTCAATTCATCAGAGACCCATTCGGAGGCTGGATTGTCTTACTCCTCGTATGCTTTCTGGAAAACACACACACACACACACGTGCACCCACACGTGCACGTAAAACAAGGCTGCTATTTCCCCCTCTTGGCAATATTCAGATTTTCAAAGGCAACAGTCATTGCTTTCCAGTTCTGCCTCCTCAATCCCAAGCCACACATTCCAATGCCTGCTGGGTGAAGTCACGAGCCCGTGCACGCAGGTGGGAGGGTGGGGTACCTCGACGCCCCTCCATTCTTCCAGATCTCTTCCCTATGGGGCCACGCTGCTGGCTTGTTCTCTGCGGGGCTCAGTCCCTGTCTCCAGAAGCTGGGGATACTGACCTAGCCCTGCAGTTCTTCTAGTCGCGAGCATTGAGCTATGATATCATGGAGAGTTCCGGAAACCCAAAACTCTAACACCCGTGAGGCTTTGGTGTCCCATTATAAACTTGGCACTCTTCCGGAGGGAGGGTTCCTCCAAGAGATTTTGACCTCAGGAAACCAGGACCGTGCCTTTGAGTGGATTTTGACCCCGAGTTCGTCCTGTCACTAGCAATGCAGCGGGAAGAGCCCGGCCTTGGGCAGAATGCCATCCATGCTGCTGGCATCGATGTCCCTGTCCGTAAACTCGGGACAAGGGGACCACCTTCCAGGGCGCTTCGTGAGGCGCTTCAAGGAAGAGATGTGTGAACACGCCTGGCGCAGAGCAATTGAGTGACTGCCAGGCTGTACTGGAGAATGAGCTCCGTTCTCAGCAGCCCAACGACGAAGGGGAGGGAGAGGACAAAACCCCACATACAGCCCTGCCCGTGCTCCCCGAGTGACCGCTGACCCCAGGGCGCCAATCAGGCGAGCAAGGCTCTGGTAGATCTTTCGTCTCAGATAAGAGGCTGAGACATAAGGATGTCGTTATCACGCGGTGTTTCGTGGGTAAATATAACAGATCTCGATGAGCGTGTCTCAGAGGAGGACGCCCCAGCAGCACAGGCAGTGTAGATGAGGCAGTAGAAGCGGGTCACTCGATGCAGCCGTCTGCACCTGGGCCGAGGCGGCCAGACATTCCCATTTGCTTTCCCTGCACGAGCCCAGATTTGGGCCGCCCCGGGCAAGCGTGCAGGGCCGGGGACAGAGGGGCCAGATGGGCTAGCGGGAGCGGGGGACGTTTGTACCCTTCTGTCCCATCCTCTGCTCTGGCTGCACAAAATGGGGGTGCATTACGGAGGCCCGCTGAGCCTTTGATTTCCCCCAGCAGCCAGCCCGACGGCCACTTTCCTGGAAATGGAGTGTAGGTTTCAGCTGCTGGCAGAGGGGAGAAGGGTTCCACGTTCACCGGGCGCTGTGCCGCCGGTGGTCCGTCCCGTTCTCCCCTACCCTGTCCCCAGTTTCCCCAGCAGCCCCTTCAAAGGCTGCCCACCTCCCTCCGCAGGAAACTGGCCGGGATCCGAAGCCTTCCAGTTAGAGATACTGCGTCTCGCAGCACCTCGGTGGAAGAAAGCAGTCAGGGGGGAGGCTGTGTATTTGTCCCACAATACACCTGCTCTCCATCCTTCCTCCCCTTCCCTCTCTCCCTTCCTCCCCCCTCCCCCCCTTTTTTTGTTGCAATATGAAACAAAACAAAAACACAACCCAACAAAATCAGAAGACTTCACCCCCCCCCCCACCAACAAAGTGATCTCAAGAAAGCGACTCTTCTGGAATTGAAACGTGCGGAGGAAGCACCCGGGGGATCTTGGTGAAATGCAGATTCAGATTCAGTGTCTCTGGGGTCTGACCTCAGCTTCTCTGGCTCTTGCAGACGCCCAGGTAACACCGATGTTGCATGAACCACCTGGTCCATGGACCAAACTTTGGAGTGGCAAGTGTCTAATGGCCAACACATCGGGTCACGCCCCCTCTCGAAACCTCAGGTGGCTCCCTGTTGCCCATGCAGTAAACTCGAGACTCTGGAAATCACACAGGAACTTTCAGCTTCTGGTCATTCATCCATTCATTCCTTCAGTTCATCAGCAAATGTTCATCAAGTGCTTCCTAATGGCTAGAGCCCTACTGTTCCTTTCCAGATGCATCTCTTACCACCCCTTTCCACGGCAGCTCGGAGCCTGGAAGCTGCTTTGGATTCTGTGTCTCCCTCTCTCTCTCTCTCTCTGCCCCTCCTCCGCCCACACTTGGTCTCAGTTTTGTGACATCAACTTTTACTTTGGAAAAGTTGCAGGTTTACAGAAAAGTTATAAAGATAGCACCAGAGCGTTCCCAAGTTTTCCTATGTCCTCTAGAACTGTCACCCTATATTGGGATGGTACCTTGGTGGGAAGCCTGGGTGGCTCAGTCAGTTAAGCGACTGACTCTTGGTTTTAGCTCATGTCATTACCCCACGGGTCGTGAGATTGAGCCCCACGTCGGGCTCTGCCCTGGCAGCACAGAGCCTGCTTGGGATTCTCTCCCTTCCTCTCTCTTTGCCCCTCCCTGTGCTCTCTCTTTCTCTCTCAAAATAAATAAACTTAAAAAAAAAGGATGCTAGTTTTTCCTAATTCATGAATGAATATTGCTACGTCGTGATGCCTTAACTTCTATGCTTTATTCAGATTTCCTTACTTTTTTTTTCATTTCTTTTCTTTAACATTTATTCATTCCTGAGAGTGAGAGAGACAGAGCATGAGCAGGGGAGGGGCAGAGAGAGAGGGAGACACAGAATCTGAAGCAGGCTCCAGGCTCGGAGCTGTCAGCCCAGAGCCCGACACGGGGCTCGAACTCACGGACTGAGAGATCATGACCTGAGCTGAAGTCAGATGCTCAACCGACTAAGCCACCCAGGCGCCCCAAGATTTCCTTACTTTTTGCCTAATGCCCTTTTCTTTCTTTGTTGCTTCAGGATCCCATCGTAATGATCAACCTTGATCACCTGTAGTTGACTATTTGACGTCTTGGACTCATGAGTCAGAATTGTTACCGCGCCTACCACCCCTGGGGGGTTGCAGGCACACAGAAGTCACATTTCACCCCTTCCAACAGCGGATCCCAACATCCGTGCTTTGCTTCCTGCCCCACAGGGAAAGTCCGTGACTGAAAACTTGCCACCGCTCCAGAAGGAAGATTCCTGTCAGCGATTCCCTCTCACTCCGGCTCTGACCGACCCTGGTGCCTCCTCTTGTGGCCCCTGTGTGACGTGACGTCCCCCCTCCTCTTGCGAATGGTAAGTGGTAAACTCTTCTCTCAAGGCAGTCGTCTCCATGTCCGTCGTCTTACCATACCTGATTAGAGCAAACCCCAGGTATGTTTCAAAATGATTGGTGTGGCAAGCTGGGCGGCTCGGTGATGGACCGCGATGACGTGCCTCTCCACTGCTCTTGGCTTACTAATCGAATTCAAAGAATGGCATGCATGGCCTGGAAAGGCACCATGGGCTGTTGACCCGCTTACACTCAGCTGCCACTGCCTTCTGCTCAGCTCTACCTTGGTTTGCTGCCCTAAGTAATTGTGGGACCTGAAGGAGAAATCCCTACATAGCTTGGGGTAGCCGTGTCTGGACGACAGCCCCCAGTTTACATACCCCACGGATGCTTAAGACGTGTCTAGTGTCTGGGCAAAGGGGGCAGGGGACACCAAGGGTAATTGGCTAACTGACAAGGCTAAGGCCGGAAAGGCTTCCTAAAGGTTAAGGGGGGTGAATGTGACCTATATTCTGAGCGGCACCTGGGCCCCCCCATGGAAATTCTAGAGGCTGGGCTTTGTGTCTACTCTTTTTCAAACTGTCTTAGGTTAGCGTCTCCCCTCCCCATCCTCCTTATTGGGGTTGCCTCACACATCTGTAATTTAGAGGGCTTTGGGGGTCACATTCTGTGTTCCATGCTGGGATCCCCCGAATTCCCACCTGACTCCTTTTATTTGCCCGCATGAAACTTCGCCCTTTGTGTTGTAAAGCTCTACGGCTTTTTTTTTTTTTTTAATTTTTTTTTTCAACGTTTATTTATTTTTGGGACAGAGAGAGACAGAGCATGAACGGGGGAGGGGCAGAGAGAGAGGGAGACACCAAATCGGAAACAGGCTCCAGGCTCCGAGCCATCAGCCCAGAGCCCGACGCGGGGTTCGAACTCACGGACCGCGAGATCGTGACCTGGCTGAAGTCGGACGCTTAACCGACTGCGCCACCCAGGCGCCCCTCTACGGCTTTTAACCAATATCGAGCGCGTGTCATGTATCTGCCATCACAGGATCACACAGATTGCTTTGGCCACCTTCCAAAACCCCACGTGCCTCCTCTCTTCAGCCCCCACTCCCCTCCCCGAATCCCGTGGCAACCACTGATCTGTCTGCAATCTCTATAGTTTGGTCTATTCTAGAACATCATAGGGAGGGCATCGTTCATAGGTAGCCCTTTCAGACTGGCATCTTTCACCTAGCGATGTGTGTTTAAGATGCATCCGTGTCCTTTTGTGGCTTGCCCATTTGCTCCTGTTGATTGTTGCGTAGTATTTTCCTGTATAGACATACCACAGTTTATTTATTCACCTGTAGAAGAGCATCGCAGCTGCCTCCAGTTTTTAGTGATTACAATAAAGCTGCCACGAACATTTGCATGTCGGGTTTTGGGTGCATGCAAGTTTTCCAATTCCTTGTATATCAGACTTAATGTTAACCAATGAACATTTAGCGGGAAGGGGTCAACATTTAAACAATTTCCTTGGAGCTGCTCTGAGGGGGTTGTGTAAGTGAACAGAATCCCAAATCACCTTGTCGCCACGTCCCCCCAAGAGTGAAATGATAGATCCAACAGTTGTCCCAGGAGGGAGAACTCAGTTACATACGTTATGTGGGAGAGCTTGGTGTCGAAGGCCGAGGTGAACGCTACAGTTTAATTCAGCAATCACCTGTAATACGGCTCCTTGCTGCCTGTCCGATTTCCTCTACAGCCGGGCTTCTCCGCGTCCTGTGAATACAGCCCTCCCTTCCGAGTATTCATCCACCTGCTATGTATGCTCTTCTCCTCTTCCCTCACAAATCCAAATCTGACCGAATCCTTTGGGATTCGGTCCCCCCCCCCCCCACTTTCGGTCATCAAATCATCTTAGGCGGTCTTATTTCCAACGTCTCCACTTTACCTCCCGCCGAGGTTGGCCCTTCTGTCGAATAATTAATGGAATACTTAAACACGTATTCAGAATCCGCTCTATCTCCGACTTTTTGCTCAGCTTTAGTTGATGGGGAATGTTTTCCAGAGGGGCCTGTGCTCACTTTCACTCTTCACCTCTGTTACCTTGCACTTTAATCTTCTTCTCCAGTGTAATAATAGGATATTCCCACGGGTAAGGATGTCTTTTTCTCCTGCATCCTTAAAAATACCCCTAACGGGAATGGGTGCGTTACAATAATGGCTACCGTCGACGGAGCGCTTACGAGGCGTTGACATCGTTCTCAGTGCTTTGCTGATGGCCGTCCGGAGATGTCTTCATGTCCTCTCGGGACTGGCTCCACAGGTTAGGAGCCTAAGGCAGACACAGTTACGTAGTTTGGCCCAGCCATTAAATGGCATGACCAGGATTGGAGCTACAGGAGGAGGACACAGGGCATTTGCTGGCCCCCATTCCCACCCCCATCTGCACATACACAAACTGCTTTAACCACTATGCCCTCCCGTCTCTCTAGTAAGCAAGTGCTCAAAGACTTGATGCTTTTTTACTTTACGCTTCTTCACGGAATGAGCCAGGCACCAGCCCCCTTGTGACTTGCACCCAACAACTCAAGAAAATAACATGCTCGAGAGCCTGAGAAGACAAGCCACAGGCTGGGAGAAAATACTGGCAAAAGACACAACTGCGAAGAGCCTGGTACCCAAAATATACCAAGAACGCTGACAGGCCAACGGTAAAGAAAACAGCTCAATTAAAAAATAGGCTAGGGGCACCCGGGTGGCTCAGTCGGTTGAGTGGCTGACTTCAGCGTAGGTCACGATCTCACAGTTGGTGAGTTCGAGCCCCGCGTCGGGCTCACTGCCGTCAGCTCAGAACCCGCTTCGGATCCTCTGTCCCCCCCTCTCTCTGCCCCTCTCCCGCTCATGCTCTCGCTGTAAAAAAAAAAAAAAAAATGAATAAACATTAAAAAAAAAAGTAGGCCAAAGACCTTAACAGACAGCTCACCAATGGAGATCCACATACGGCAAATGCACATATGGAAATATGCTCCACGTCATATGCCGTCAGGAAGATGCAAGTCAAAACAGCTATGAGAAAGCCCCGCTCATCTATAAGAAGGGCCAAAATCCAACGCAATAACAACACCAAATGCTGGTGAGCATTGGAGAACAACGGGACGTCTCGTTCGCTGCTGGTGGGAATGCAAAAGGGAGCAGCCACTCTGGAAGACAGGCTGACAGTTTCTTAGCACATAATCTAACCATCGCACTCTGGTTTTTGAAAGGAGTTGAAAACCGTGTCCTCACAAGAGCCAGAACACGGGTGTTTATAGCCGCGGTACCCATAATCGTCAAAACTCGGACACAACTAAGATGTCCTTCGGCAAGTGAATGGATAAACAAAACTGGCACATCCAGACGACGGAATATTATTCTGCGCTAAAAAGAAATGAGCTATCGAGCCGTGACAAGTCACGGAGGAAACTTAAATGTGTGTTACTGAGGGAAAGCAGCCTTTTGAAAGGGCTACATGCTGTATGATTTCAACCATACGACAGTCTCGAGAAGGGAAACGTGCAGAGACAGGAAAACGATCGTTGGATGCCAGGGGTAGGAGGGGAGGACGGGATGAATACACAGAGCGCAGAGGGCAGTGAAATTTTTTTCCCCGATACTCTAACGGTGGATAGCCGTCTTTTATTCTTTTGTCAACCCCCCCCCCCCAGAATGTGCAACCCCAGGAGTGAACCCTAAAGGAAACTGTGGACTTTGGGTGACTGTGACGTGTCCACGTAGGCTTGTCAATTGCAACAAACGTAACGCTCCGGAGGTGGATGTTGGTAAATGGGGGGGAGGCTGTGCATGTGTGGGGACGGGGGGGGGGAATTCTCTTACCTTCCTCTTAATTTTGCTGTAACCCTAAAACAGCTCTAAAACAGCCTCTTAAAAAATAAACAAGGTATCCATTGGATTTCAAAGTCTCCCCCCAACAGGTCCTGCCTCCTCTCCTTGAGGTGTGCTTGACTCTAGCACAGATGGGTGGGTATCCCACTTTACCGTGCCCCCGGAAGGATTTTTTTCTGCAGCTTTGGGGTAATTCTCAAGCCTTTCTTAGAACTTTCCCCCAGAGAGTATTCCATGTCCAGGATGCCGGAGTGGGCGGACACGCATGCCTTTATTTATCGATTCAAACATGCCCGATTTACTTAAGTTGTAGGGACTGTCCTGTGGCCTCGGGGAATGTGAGTAATTTTCAGAGGCCGTGTTGAAACCAAATCCAACTGACAAATGTATCTTTAAGTAACAACTTACAGATCTTATAGCCAAGGAAGGCTGCCCTGAACAGAGATGGCGGTACATCTATTATTCTAAGTATCCTTTGTCCTGACACAATTTTTCCCTAAAGTCTTTGAAATGTTAAATTTCTGGCAGGCAAGCCCACGTGAATTGCAACAACTGGCTTGATGGATTTTTTTTTTTCACTTTTTTCCGTGAATCATATCGCATGCCAGAAATAGTGACAAGCAGGCCGCCGGTACGGTGAGCCTTGCTAAGCCAGGTAGCACGAATCCCAGACTCTGAGGATAGCGTGAGGTCTAGCTTGATGTGGAACAGCCAAGGTTAGGCGGTGGGAGAGTCTAGTATGAGTGCACTGATAGGGGGTGGGGTGGGGTTATGGTGTTCTTGCGCTCAGAGGTGCCTACCTGTGGTACAAAAATATCTTTCGGAGCCTGCGTAGGGAAGAAGCCAGAAGAGCTGGTAGTTATATCAGAAGCGCTGTCCGGTCGTGGGCCGTCACAATGCGGAGCTCAGCAAGGTCGTTCAGGGATTCTCCTGGCATTCACAGTTGAACCTCTCTCCTGGCAGGCCACAAGGGAAAATCAGGAACGGAGGTCAAAGACGTCACGATGGGGATGAGGTAGGGAGGCCATCAGCCTTCTTAATCTTGTCCAGAGCTGACACCAGGTTAGGGAGGGCTGGTCTAATTCCAGAAGCCAGCCAACCAGAGCGGGGGGGGGGGGGTGTCTGTCTGTCTACACAGGCATTGTTCCAGCACGGATCCTGCAGGTGGAACGGAAGGGGAAGGCCTCAGCACCCAGAGGAGCAGCGGGAACTGGCAGAAATAAGCCACTGCTTTGGCTTCGAGGAGGTTGCAACTCACGCTCGCATGGAAGGAAAGGCATATGACAGAGATGCCCTGGAAATTCGTCTCTTAGTAGTTGGCATCTGAAGATTCACACCGAGGACTGGTATTCCCAGAAGATCAGAGGCTTCTTTGTGAGGTTAATTATTGGGATTTCCCCAACCCCACGTGTGAGCTGGGCTCAGTAAGGGCTGTTCCCCTGCTCTGAATAGTGTGGCATAGAAGGAGGCCACCACCTGGCCTCCAGTGCCCACTAGACAGTAAGAGCCAATGACTGCCATGTCTACCCTCAGCTTTGCCCCCCCTTCTTCACCCAACATGGCGGGGGGGGGAGCTTTTCCCAAGTGGCGGTACCAGACCACTCTCCCACCAGCGGACTAGGAAAATTCTAGTGCTCCAAGTTCTCACCAATGTGTGGCGTTGCCAGTTTTTTCCCTTGACTTTAACCATGCTCATTTTGTGTGTTTGTAATGGTATCTTATCGTTCTAATAGCAAAACCTTGGGTTGAGAGCACAATTCATTCCGGAAACATGCTTCTAGTCCAAAGCACCGTATTACCAAGCGAATTTCGAGAATCGTTGGCTCGGTGGCGATCACGTGACTCTTGGTGTCACATCCTACTCATACCCCAAGACATCACGCGTTTATTAAGCTAAAATTTATTAGAGAATTTTGACACTCACAGAACAAGTTACTCACACGCCAGGGTTTAACTGCATACATCTCCCGGTCAACCAGTAATGTCGAGCAACTTTTCATTTCTTTACCGGCCATTTGGGCATCCTCTTTTATAAAGTACCGTATCCAGACTTTTACAATGGCAGTTGGTAGGGCATGCGACTCTTGATCGTGGGGTCGTGAGTCTGAGCCGCACGTTAGGCTTCGAGATTACTTTTTAAAAAATTAACATTTGTATAAAAAAAAGAATTTTGCAATATCCCATTTGTCATATATCAGGCAACAAATGTGTGTGGTACTCCCATCGATCTGGTTTGGGTCGAACCTTGGGCCCGAAACCAAGTGTATTCTTTAAGGGAGATACAGTCGACATACAGTATTATTAGAAGTTTAAGATATACAAAGTATTGATTTGATACATTGATATGTTGTGACTTGATGACCATTATAGCTTTGGCCAGCACCTCTAACGCATCACATAATTATAATTTCCTTTTTTGTGGTGAGAACACTTGGGATCTAGTGGCTTAGCAACCTTGGAACATATAGTAGAGTACTGTTGACTGTTATCACTATTTGCTATGCATTAGATTTCTAGAACTTACTCATCTTCCCGGTGCAAGCCTCTCCCCTGTAATGACACATCCCCAGCTGTCCTCACCACTGGTAACCACCCTTCTTCTCTCTTTCTCTACGAGATTTGGATTTTGCAGATTGAGAACTAGCACACAAAAAATTCAGTTTTCTGACATACTTACCCTTTCCAGTATTCTTTTCTTAACACTTTGCTGCATAATTGTGCTTCTGTATGGACCCATGTAATACCTGCTTACACAACTCTTTCTAGAAAAAAATTTCTTTAGTGAACATTTGCTGGGTACAAATTTTGTCAACCTTTGCTCGTCTGAAAATGTCTTTATATCACTTTTCCTATGAAAGAATATTCTCATTGAGTATATGATTCTTGGGTTAGAAATAATTTGGGGTGGCACTTTGGTAGGCACATTTTATCGTTTTCTGACTCACATAATTTCTGTAGGAAAATATATCTCTTACACTTTTAAAAATAATAATTATCGTTGTTGTGCCTTTGAAGACAATGTGTCTTTTTTTTTTTGATGACTTCTTTCAAGAGTTTCTATATGGCTTTCGAGATTTTTATTATGATGTGCCTTTGTAGGACATTCTCTGTATTTAAGCGTTTTGAATGTGTGACTTTGTATACTTTATCAGTTTGGGGAATTTTTCATCCCATGTCCTGAAAATAGTATTTCTGTCTCATTCCAGCTTTTCCTCCTTCTAGGAATCTAATTCTAAGTATGTTAGCCTCCTGACTATGTCTTAGATGTCCTACATGTTCTATTCTATAATTTTCCTTGTTATTTCTCTGTGCCCATTTTATATATATATATATATATATATATATATATATATATATATATTTAAATTTACATTTATTATTGAGAGAGAGAGAGACAGAGCATGAGCATGAGAGGGAGAGAGAGAGAGGGAGACACAGAATCCAAAGCAGGCTCCGGGCTCTGAGCTATCAGCACAGAGCCCAACATGGGGCTCGAACTCACAAACCGGGAGATCATGACCTGAGCCAAAGTCGGATGTTTAACCGACTGAGCCACCCAGGTGCCCCAATCACTCTGAATATTTTTGTATAAGCTACTTTCCAATGTATGAATCCCTGTCTCTGCTATGTCTAAGCTACTATTAAACCATTAATTTTTCACTTTAGCCATTACTATTATTTTTTTGTTCTGGGATTTCCATTTGGTTATTTTTATAGACACTAATTGTTGAAATTTTCCACCTTAGCTAGTTTCTTAAACATCTTAATCATGGTTAAAGTTAATATGTGTATCACCTGCAGGTCTCTTTCTTTCTTCTGTTTTACTTTTTCTCTTGGCCTTTGGGCACTTACCCCCAACTCCTGGCATGCAGGGTAATTTTTTATTCAATGCCAGACATTTTGTATGAAAAGTGGTTGGGTAATGGATAATTTCATGTTCTTCCAGAGAAGACTTAAAGCTTTTCTGGCTCTCAGGTACATTCGTCATCTAATAAGGGGCTGAAATGATTGAGGACCAGATTTAAGGTTCCCCAGGGGCTTGTCTATTTTTTGGTCCATCCTTACTCCTGGCGCATAGCCTGTTATGGGTCTCAGTTAAACTCACCCATGAGTGCTTAACCAACTTCTTGGCTCTTTCTGAAGTTCAGTTTTGTTTCCTTAGCACCACAAGATGGCTAAAAGCTCTGATTATAGATTTTTCCCCTCACGTTGCTATATTATGCTTTGCTTATCAGCTTTTTGTCCAGCTCAGCTATGGGTTCAGCAAATGCCATGAGGGAAAAAGTGGCAGAGAATGTCTCTGCAGGCTCTTTTCTCCAGGATCTTGATTTCTCAAATCCTGGAAGCCTTTGAAGCCCTGAACTCTCATTTCTATCCCATCCCCACGATAGTTCTGAAAGCTGTAGTCTGACACTGTCTCTGATGGCCATCTAGGCTTTAGGCTGGGACTCAGCAAATGCCCGGAGGCAGGGAAGGCACTGCTCACATGGCTTCTCAAGACTTGGTTGCCTTGGTTACGCCTTGATGACGTCAGAACGACTTTTAAAATTTTCTTGTTTCTGTATTTCATCAAGAATTCGTCGTGGCTTTCAATGAGATGACAGTTCTAAGAGAAGATGCCCGTTATCACTAGAAGCAGAAGCCGTCGATGATTTAGATTTCAGCCACCAGAAGTGAGGATGGGAAATAACTCTGTAGTGTGGAGAGTAGCTTAAGTTATAAGCAGTGGTATCCCGGCCAATACGTAACAAGAGGCTCTCATTTGCGGTGCTTGCCCATTGCGATGGTATACGCCCTCTAGTATGGGAAATTTCAGGCCACCAACCTGACGTCCCTTTACACAGGGTTGGAAAAGACGTGCACAAGTGACTACTGGTAGCTGGTGTGACCGGGCTCTCGCATACCACTGCCAATAGGGCACTCTTCTTCAATGAGTCCAACGGCCCACTGTTGGCAACCCAACTACACTGGGCCCCCTCCGTCCGTGAAGGCCAGCAATTCATCCTTACAGGGCTATGTATCTAGACCAGCAGTGAGTTTTGTGTATTTGTTTTCCCCCCACAGAGCCTACACATGCCTGATCCGTACCTATAGAATCCCATACAACGTAGCCTTCAGCCAAGGGCCCACCTGATAGTACAATTTGAGCATGGGCATATCGTCCACCACGGTCAAGTGATAACACTACGCCATCCAGAAATAAATGGCCCCCCAAATGCTTACGTAGCCTTCTAAATGTACAGCTGAACTATCATCTTGAAGGCGATACCCTGAAAGTATAGAATGACCTCTTGCAAGGTGCAGCATATACTTTAAATCAGAGACCTTTATCTGATACTGTGCCCATTATAGGAAGACCCCATATAGGGTCTTGGAACAGTGGGGTGAAGGCAGGTTCATCCCTAATTATCATCACAACCAATGAGCCCTACCTCCCCCCACCCCCACCCCGGGAGACTTTGTATTTTCTATTCCTGAAATCCTGGGTTCCATTGGTTGGACCCCAAAGGGGATATACTTACTAGAAGACACAACAGGGTCCCATCAAACTACAAGCTATAAGTGCTTCCAAGACACTTTGGACTCCTTGTGTCCAAGCATCAGCAGAGAAGTCAGGGAGTTACCAGCTTGGCTGCAGGTGAGAAGAGGGGTCTCTAACTTGGCACCAGAAATGGTCTGGAGTCCACATTGTATGGCTGATGAAAGATACCTCCCTGGGATGCAGCCTCCTGGACGGAGCTCAGCACGCAAGGAGATTATCAGGGAGTGCTCTCGGAAAAGAGGAAGCAGGGAGTGCCACTGGAAAGGAAGGAGAGAAGCAACGCTGGACAGAAGGATACGTTGAAACTTTGATGCAGTCTTTGCAGAAACCTCGCCTAGCCTCTGGGGATTTCTCAAGAGGGCATGACCCTTCAGAGCTGCCCCAAGTTGGGGTGAGAAGACCCAGATTTCACTCCCCCACGCCCATCCGTTACTGGATGTGGGTCGTTCCAGGAAGTGGCTGGGGGCTAGGGCTCTCTGCTGTTAAAGCCATACCCAGAGGTAGCTGAGAGCTGCTGACGGTCTACGGACAGCACTCCCAGCAGCGGGGTCAAGAAGTACTCTATTTGGGGATCGCAACATCCACTACAGATCTAAAACTCAGAGGAGACCCGAGAAAGTGGAGGGTCACTTCCTTCTCTGGATTCAAGAGGGACAGTGTTGTATTTAGTTACCAGAACTGGTTCCCTAGGAGGGGTCCAGGGTGATGTCCATAGGATCCTGGATGATCTTGAGAGCCTTGTTGAAGCAGAGTGTCAATCGTCTCCTGAGAGTGGAGACTGGGACACAAGTGGGACATTGCCGCCCTGGGGACAACAGGCAGGGCTTCACATCGCACCCATAGCATCCTGATGACCCCCTAAACCAACCCACCCATTGTACAGACGAGGACACTTGAGCTCAAAGAAGTTGGATGAGTTGTCTCATCCGACATACAGCTAATCCCTGTAGGTCAAGAACCAGCATCAAAACTCCCCGCTCGCTCCGGGGCTCTCCTGCTCTCTACAACACCGGGGAACCTCTACGCTGTCCCATCCACCCTTTTAACCTTGCAATCCAGAAGCCCAGAGTTTTAATACAAATCGCAACTGGCTCACACGGAAACTGGTGAGTCATATGTCGTATAGCCCCTAATGAGTGTGAACCAATTAAAGCATTATGTTGAAATAATTTATGGGCTGTGTCAAGGCAAAAAAATGAGAAATCCGATTTGCTTACAGCACTATTGATTAGCATGCTGTATCATCACTCGGAACGCCATTCAGGATGGCGTTCAAGGAATCCTGAGATGAGAGAGAGAGACACACACACGGTGCACAGAACGTCTCTATTTGCGAGCCAAGTAAACCATATCACCAACCCCAGCTGCCTCGGTCACCCCTCCCTGTTCCCCCAGCACTACAGCACTGACAGATCTAAATACGAAGAAGAGAAATGTCTCCGGCAGGCTGTTATTTTGCTGCCTGAATCGTGTCAGGGAAGTGTAAATATAATCACATTTTATCCGCCAATCTGAAATGGATTTCAGAGGAAGGGATCACAATGTTAGGAGACATCTTTTTCGTTGGAGCACGCTTTGATTGAAAATAACTCCCTTGTTACCATCAGTAATGTGTTCAAGGTAGAAGAAAGCAGTGCAGTTCATGACAGAATTACTAGGCAATTCAATCAAACCCCCGTGCCTTGCTTTTCAGGTTATAAGGGAGACAGGTAAGCCCAAGATTTGCCTCAAGAGTGCATTGATCGTTCTGAAAATCTTCACGGAAACATCTGTATCTCCAGTGGGTATACTGACGACCACTGCGGAAACACTGGCCTCTCCCAATGCGGCCATTCAGTCTGTTGGCTTGGCCAGTCCTGTGCCCATTCAGCAGACTCTGAATTCCAGAGCTGCGTGAACGGGCCCCTCTTGTTCCCCCCTCGAGACCCTAACACACTGCATTTATAACCTGATCATTAATCACTTGGCTCTTACTTTTTTATCGAATGAATATATATATATATAAATACACACATGATTGCCGACGAGACCTTCTTTTCAACATTGGGTAGTCAGGAGGGGTGGAAATAACTCGATCCCCAAACAGAGGCAGCTGATATTTTTGACTGTGGAGCCTTGAGTGTGTGTGTGTGTGTGTGTGTGTGTATACATACATATGCATATGTCCATTTAACTTTTAAAATATTTAGGGGCACCTGGGTAGCTCGGTCGGTTAAGCGGCCGACTTCGGCTCCGGTCATGATCTCGTGGTTCGTGAGTTCGAGCCCCGTATCGGGCTCTGTGCTGACCGCTCGGAGCCCGGAGCCTGCTTCGGATTCTGTGTCTCCCTCTCTCTCTGCCCCTCCCGGGCTCATGCTCTGTCTGTCTCTCTCAAAAATAAATAAGGATTAAAAATTTTTTAAATAAAATAAAATATTTAAAATCAGCCCTACGCACACCTACAGCCTCCCATGCCTTCTCTGTTGCTATGGCTCTTCGAGCATATAAACTAATCCCCTCCCGCAGCCCCCCGCTCCCAGAGAATAAGCACCCCTTGAAGGATGATAAAATGCATGAAGGACCTTTCAGACTGTCCTTGCGGCAGCCGGCTCCCAGAGATCAAGCAGTGTGTTCCAGACCACTCCCTGTTGTCACAGCACATGTAATGTTGCTTGAATTACTTGCAGGGAAAAGCAGCAAAGATCACCTTAGGCGTCTGCCAACAATGTGACTTGACATTTTAAGCGGGTCTCCCCTTACTTTTGCTTTTTTCCCCGAGAAATACCCACATGACACCTTCTCGAAATCGTCAAGGCACAAATGTAGCCCTAATCCTCCCCCCACCGCTCAGGCATTAGACCAGAAGGAAAACCAGGAGTATTCACCCCCGTCGCGTTCTCGGATAAAATTACTGATCTAATTTTAGAACTAGGCCAGGCTTTGAGGCTTGCCCTCCATTCGAGGTCCAACACGTGAATTTTCCAGGCTCGCTTGGAAGGGGGCGTTTAACCCAATTTGATCTCCACTCGCTGCATCGGGAGCCGATTCTCTGCCGCTGGGAGAACCACACTGCCCGCCCTGCAGTCTCTCCACACTTTGAGAAGGATTCTTTTTGATGTCAGTGGGAGCTCCATTTCCAAAAAAGAAGCAATGACACAGGCACCTGTGTCTAGAAACGGAGAGCCAGGGACGCTGTCTCAGAAAATCTCTTTCCCAAATCGCCAACCGGTAACACCCACCGTGTCCAGGGCCGTGCCTATCACATCGTACCCACGGCGCTGGGAGGCGGTTGGCGAGGCGACGTTCTCTTATCACGAGAGAAGTAAGGTTGGGATATTCAGTCTGTTTTAAGGCAAAGCCTCTTTCAACAAAGAACAATGAGCAAAACCATCACTTGAGGCCGGGTTGATTTTTCTACGATCTCAGCTACTACTCTGATGAAAAAAAGGACAACTCCCCGAGGCACACAGCCGTGTATGTGGTCCATCCGTAGGAGAGAGTGAGTTGGAATCTCAAACATCTTGTCTCCCACCCTGGGCCATCCCCTCGGCCCAAACCACTCTTCTCTCCCCACTGTCAACACGGCCCTCCGTGAACCACTGATTGTCCTTGACAAGGTCATTGTTAAGCCACCCTCCCCTCCCCCGTAACTCCATGTTTCCTTCCGCTGTGGGAGGTTGTACCGATTAGCTTTTGCTGCATTAAAAAGAAAAAAGCCTCTAAATTGGTGGCTTAAAATGCCATCATTTCTAGCTCACGTTGGGTGGGCAATTTGGGCCGAGCGTAGCCGGACACTTGCCCTGCGGTTGTGGGTTGGGCTCACTACATGTTTGCGGTGAGCAGATGGGCAAAGCCTTCACCCACATGACTGGTGGTTGGCCGGCCATTGGCTAGAGGACCGAGTAACTGGGCCCCACGCCCTCGTCATCCAGCAGGCTAACCCGGGCTGATTCACACCGTGGTGGTTGCAGGTCGCCCAAGAACAGCTAGGTCTCGCGAAACCGGGGTCGGAATGTGAACGGGGCCATTTCTACCACATTCGAGCAAGTCAGAAGGCCAGCCGGGATCTGAAAGGTGGATAAATGGGACTCTACTCTTTGATAGAGAAGTGGCAGAACAAGGTGGCTGGCTTTGCAAGCTACCACCCAAGGTTTGCCGAGGTTACAGCTTTCATACTGCGCCCTGCAGCTTGGAGTGGCCCGTGGGCAGGGACCACGTTGAACTTGAGCTTCTGTCTCTGGGGGCTTACCTCGACCGGCAGAAAATAAAGGATTGGACAAGGGAATGATGTTGAATGAAAGCAAGTGGTGAGTTTTAAAATCTACATCTTTCTGGGGCGCCTGGGTGGCTCAGTCGGTTGAGCGTCCAACTTCAGCTCAGCTCATGATCTCGCGGTCCGTGGGTTCGAGCCCCGCGTCGGGCTCTGCGCCGACAGCCCAGAGCCTGGAGCCTGCTTCGGATTCTGTGTCTCCCTCTATCTCTTTGCACCCCTCCCCCTGCTCGCACTCTGTCTCTCTCTCCCTCTCTCAAAAATAAATGAACATTAAAAAAATAAGTGAATAAAATATAGATCTTTCCATAATGACCTAATGCCAGTAAAATAAACACAGAAGGTGACACGAGATCAGATGAGATCAGGACAATCTCACTCACTCGGGCTGAGAGAGAGAGAGAGAGAGAGTCACTGGCCCTTATTGGGGTCCTTCTGTCCCCCCAGCTCTGACTCCTATTTTTCCTCCATTCATTTTATGTCAAACTTTCTCATTTTTTGAGAATTTGTGGGAGTCTGCCCCCTCAAGTTTTTAGCTCTCGGCAAGGATAACATCGCGGTGATTTATGCCTTAATGGGTTTAGCTAACTGTGCCACCTTTTCAGAGGGATATGCGGTATTCCCATGTTAAATCTGATCTCTAATAGAAAATATAAGCCTTTATTGCCTGTGAAATAAAAGTACAGAATCGCTTTAGATAGTGTGAAGTATCTACAAAAGATATAAATTAGTTTGGGATGGAAAATGAACTACACTTTAAAAAAAAAAAAAAAGCGTGACGGGACGCCTGGGTGGCTCCGGTGGTTAAGCATCCAGCTCTTGACTTCGGCTCAGGTCACGATGTCTCATTTCGTGGGTTCAAGCCCCGCGTAGGGCTCTGCTCTGATGCCGTGGAGCCTGCTTGGGTCTCTCTCTGCCCCTCCCCGACTTGCACGCTCTCTCTCAAAATAAATAAATTAACTTGAAAAATAAAATAATTTTTGAAAAGCGTGAGTAGAGAGTTAGGGGACCACTTGGAATGGGGATCTTTCTCTATCCTTCATCAAATTGAATGCTCTGGTCGATTGGTCATTTGCCTCTGACTGAGGTCACCCCGAGGGTTTGTGACCTTCCAAACTGACTCCTTGTCTAGCCCAAACTGCTCCTGTCCCTACATTCTTTTGTCCAGATCCCGAGCAGGAGTCTTGCAACATTTGCCTGTGGTTCCAAGGTGAGAGCCTTGGACTCTTTCCAGAATCATCGTGTCCCCAAGGATCCCAGCCACTTCCCCCGGCTGCATTTGGGGCACTTTCTGAAGCCTAAACTTCTGCTGAAGTTGGGGGAACCCAGAGCCTTTACGGCCTGTCCCAGAGGGACGTTCAGTGACCACAGAGAGGACAACGGGAAGTCTTTGCGACGAAGACGGTATTAAGCCCACAAAGCCAACAGCCAAACCCACAGAAGCTCCTTCAGTTAAACTTAGGCCGGTGTCTTCACCACCCCCTGTACGTGTGCCACGCTTTCTCTACGTTTGTTATAGAAAGGAGTCCTGGCAGAAAGCTGCAAGGGATAGGCAAAGTGGACCGAGTCGCCATGGACATTGCCCCTCCCTGCACCCACGGAAGGGCGTGATGCTTCTCCCGGTGAGGAAAACTCACTGTTCTGCTCTGTTCACAGGCTCAGAGTGAGCTAAGGGATGCAAGGCACCCTGGGCCGGCCTGACTCCACCATCCGGTCACTGCCCCCCGTTTGCCTCCTTGACAGGTTACAAAAATGCAGATGAGGGCGCCTGGGTGGCGCAGTCGGTTAAGCGTCCGACTTCAGCCAGGTCACGATCTCGCGGTCCGTGAGTTCGAGCCCCGCGTCAGGCTCTGGGCTGATGGCTCGGAGCCTGGAGCCTGTTTCCGATTCTGTGTCTCCCTCTCTCTCTGCCCCTCCACCATTCATGCTCTGTCTCTCTCTGTCCCAAAAAAATAAATAAACGTTGAAAAAAAAATTAAAAAAAAAATGCAGATGTTATGAAGGAGAGGAAATTAGCCCTGGAAAAGGGGTGGGCGCTATCTGGTTCAATTCCCTTGGTTTTAAAGGTTAACATAGCATCCCGGTGGGCAAATGGGCATGTTAGTTTCCTGCTGCTGCCGTAAAAAATTAAAGCCATAAATGCTTAGTGGCTGAAAACAGCGCAGAATTATTATGTTGTGGTTCTAGAGGCCATTAAGTCCAAAATAGGCTCAAATCAAGTGCCAGCGGGGATGTGTTCATTTCTGGAGGTCTTCGAGAAGGATCCGTCTTCTTGCCTTTGCCAGTTTCTGCATTCCGTGGCTCACGGCCCCCTTCCAGCTTCAAGGCCAGCAAAGGCTAGCTGACTCCTCCTCAGGTGACATTATTCTGACACTGACCTTCTCCCTCCTCCTTTCCCATTAAAACACTTTTATTTTTTAACAATTGGACCCCCACCCAACTTTTAACTTCGGGCCCCCTCAGAGGATTCAGTATGATCTACTTATCTCAAGGTCAACTGATTAGAAACCTTAATTTCATTTGCAACCTTAATTCCCTCTCTGCCACGTGATCTAACACGATTACAGGATCCCAACGCGATTAGAACACGGACGTCACGGAGGGGGCTGATTCTGTGTGCCACAGCTGGCCAGCTTGAGGTCATGCTGGCATGTAGGATAGCTAAAACCTAGATGATGCCTTCACCCATTTCCAGTGTTTCTCTATGAATGGAAAGCAAGATAATTTCTAAGTATCTAACAGCAGTCGGCTTCTCCCTGAGCCCAAAGCGCCCTCACATCTGAATTTCAAAAGGTCTGGGTCTCCCTGAGCCAAGATTGATTTCTTTCCTCTGATATCCCTAGTTGGCCCTAAATGTTAACACAGCCAAAGGGAAGTTTACAGTGCACATTGGGGAAGTTATAGAATCCTGCAAGATGAAGTAATCTTAGGTGGAGCCATCAATATATATCCAGAGAAAGGATAAGAGGAAGGACAGACAGACAGAAGAAAGAAAAGAAAGATGATAGAAGGAAGAAGGGAAGGAAAGGAGAGGAAAGGAAAGGAAAGAAGGAAGGATGATAGAAGGAAGAAGGGAAGGAAGGGAAAGGAAATGAAAGGAAAGAAGGAAGGAAGGATGATAGAAGGAAGAAAGGAGGGGAAGGGAAGGGAAGAGAAGGAAAAGAAAGGAAAGGAAAGGAAAGAAGGAAGGATGATGGAAGAAGGGAAGGGAAAGGAAATGAAAGGAAAGAAGGAAGGATGATAGGAGGAAGAAGGGAGGGGAAGGAAAGGAAAGAAGGAAGGAAGGAAGGAAGGAAGGAAGGAAGGATTATAGGAGGAAGAAGGGAGGGGAAAGGAAGAAAAGGAAAGGAAAGAAGGATGATAGAAGGAAGAAGGGAAGGGAAGGAAAGGAGAGGAAATGAAAGGAAAGAAGGAAGGAAGGATGATAGGAGGAAGAAGGGAGGGGAAGGGAAGGAAAAGAAAGGAAAGAAGGATGATAGAAGGAAGAAGGGAAGGGAAAGGAAATGAAAGGAAGGAAGGAAGGATGATAGGAGGAAGAAGGGAGGGGAAGGGAAAGAAAGGAAAGGAAGGAAGGAAGGAAGGATGATAGGAGGAAGAAGGGAGGGGAAGGGAAGGAAAGGAAAGGAAAGGAAAGGAGGAAGGAAGGAAGGATGATAGGAGGAAGAAGGGAAGGGAAGGAAGAGAAAGGAAAGGAAAGGAAAGGAAAGGAAAGGAAAGGAAAGGAAAGATTATAGAAGGAAGAAGGGAAGGGAAGGAGGGGAAAGGAAAGGAAAGGAAAGGGAAGGGAAGGAGGAAGGAAGGGAGGGAGGGAGGGAAAGAGGGAGGGAAGATAGGATACTAATACTCTGTTCCACATGGTGAGACAAGATTATTTATTTATTTATTTATTTATATAACAAATGTCTAATTGAACTCCTTTTTGACTAGGTTCTGGGGATACAGCCCTCAAGGAGGCATACAAAGAGGTATACATTCTTGTCCCTGAAGAGTAGTGGAGGAAAAAGGCAATAAGCAAATACGCAAACCCATAATGCCATACGGTGACAAATGCCATAAACGTATTAAGGAGGGCCGTGAGATAGCAAGTGACGGAAGACAGATGGCACTGCATCATTGCCCCCATGACTCTGAAGGCAAATGTCCCTTTCACCAAGGCTCAGTGTGCTAGACAGGGGTAGGTGCCGTAAGAAGCACCATATGATTCTAGCAACGCCTCTGAGCGCCGCACGGTCTTTTGTATGTGAAAATCCCTACACACGGTACGTCTGCCCCCACTGCCGGCCCACAGACAAATTCTGATGGCCTCAAAATCAGGACAGCTTTACCTTGAATGTGCTGCCATCTCCAGTGAGCTCACGGAGGCCCGCCTCTCTGGTATTGTCATTGAAACTGAAGACATCCTCACGTGCAGGGACAGGGGCGTGCAAATAAATGGGCTCGGGACCTTAAGTCACCCTCTACTCGCGCATCCTGTTTACATCTCCGGACTTACCAGATCTATTAAAGCCCTCTGGGGAGCCGTTTCGAAGAATCAATAGCAGCCCCCTCAAGGGACAGAGGGGCAGTCCATACAAAAGAATGCAGAGGTGGTTTAAGGCCACTGCAAAGGGGAAAGTCAGGCCATCTGTCATGGTTCTGAGTCTCCCCCGGAGTCATAAGGAAAATGAGTAGTCATAGCTCCTCAATGGGGAAAGACCACCAGGTTTCTCTGCTGCCCTCCAGCCAGCCTTCTTTTCCAGGTGTTTTGCAGCCCAGGGGTAATGGATAGTTCCTAATTCTTCACTCTCCTATCCGCAGCCGTTGCCGCGTGAGTTACAGTCCCTCCTTGCTCCATTAGCGGTGGGGTGGGCTCTACTTCCTATCTCAATGGTATTGGGCTTGACCACATAGAGTGCTCTGGCCAATGTGATTGTAGCAGACACATGCAAACAAAGGCCTGAAACATGCGTGTGTAGCGGGACAATCTTCCTCTTGCATTTCTACCACTGCGACGAAAACAACCGGCTGGTCCAACAAAGGTGAAAAGTAGGTGTTGCCACAGAAGGAAATTTACAACCTGGAGCCAAGACCAACCAGGCTGAGTCCAGATCAGCTGAACCCCAGCCGAGCCCAGGCACTTGAAAGAGAATAAATAATCATTGCTTTAAGCCACAGAGTTTTGACGTGCTTTCTTACACAGCATCACTGTTGCAATTAGCTGACTGATACACAGGGGAGCAGAGCTTCCCCTGGTACGAATCTTGAGCACAGTAACAAATATTCAGATGAGAGCTTTGAAGACATGGAGGGAGTTTTTGTTGCTGCTGCTGTTGTTTTTGAGAGCAGCAGCTGAACACAGAGCCAACTCAGCCCTGAAACATCAGCATAAGAACTGCGCCGAAGAAGTCTTATTAACTAGAAAACACCAGAGCTGACTCACTTGACGACGCCGAGGACCCGGGGTCATGCTTTTCCCAAAGCCGGCAGGTCTGCTCTGCGTTTGACCCCTGCTGGACTGAGTTATTTTGGATCCGTTCTTGTGACTCTGGGGCTTAAAATAGTCGCTGCTGAGCCATCTGTCTTGGGATCCATCTAACTTCTGAAACGTGTCGCAGCTGTGGCTGAATTGAAAGCAGCTCCTGTTAAGAAAGTGAACAATCTCTCGGCTTTTCTCCATCCTATGAGTGTGCCCTGGGGAGAAAATAAAATAGAGGGCATTTGGCTGCCAGAGAAGGATAAGAGCTTCAGAAGGGAACTGGGGAGATGCCGGGCAGATAGAAAACGAGAATTGGGACAGCTGCCGGAGGGCCTGGAAAGGAGCCAGGTTATATAAAGTTCAGACAAAGACGCTGCCAGCTGGGGGTGCAGGAGTAGAGCCCAATGGTGCAGAGTGTGGCTCCGGGAGAGGCAGAGCTACGAGGCGTGCCGGAAAGGGCACAGGGCCAGGGGCCAGAAACCCCAAGCCAGAGACCCCACTCCTCCACCAAAGTTGTCACCATGTGACAGGTCCCTGCACCTCCCAGCCTGAGCTTACCCACCCTTAAAATGGGGTTAATGATGCCTAGCTCAGGTTCCGAGGGTTGATCCGAATAATGTGGACAAGGACTAAACTATATAGACCTGAGCAACACAGAGTCCACCACATAGAGGTCTAGATGGTCATTTCACCGAGGCGGGAACAGGGTCCGTCCTTTTCACTGTTTTTTTTTTTTTTAAGTTTATCCATTTTGAGAGAGAGAGAGAGAGAGAGAGCATGGGAGCGAGCACAAGCTGGGGAAGGTCAGAGACAGAGGGAGAGAAAGAATCCCAAGCAGGCTCCACACCAGCTCCCTTGCGGGGTTTGAACTCACAAACCGTGAGATCATGACCTGAGCTGAGATCAAGAGTCGGACGCTTAACCGACCGAGCCACCCAGGTGCCCCTCTTTTCACTGTTTTATGGTGTATTTCCAGGATTTAGCTCAATGTCTCGTATATACACGGACACACACGTGCGCGCTCAGTGATGTCTGAGGTTCCTAAATGCCCTTAACACAGGGACTAAAATATATTACTCAAATTCCAGGCCAAGGAAGAAAAAGCTGTTGTCTGTAGCTTTCTGGAAGTCACATGCCAAGGCAGGATAGCCACGCAGGACAGCCACATCAGAGCCCCAAGAGCAATCGTTACCCTGAGCAGTATTCCAGCCCACGTGGAGCTGGTGAGATCCTGGGGGTGGGGGGGGTGGGGGGGGTGGGGGAGGGAGCTTGTAATAAGGAAGAAGGTACAGGCTGCTGGGAAACGCCCCGTCTTCCACCTCACTCTTCCTAACGTGAACGTCGTCATCGCGTGCAGGGATTTCGGCGCAGAATTGACACGGGCACTGGACTCAGACGCACCCTGGGTTGCCACCCCCAACCTGTGTGATGTTTGGAAATTAATCTCTTCGCCAGGCTTCCTTTTCTCCATCGTAGAAGAAGTACTAATAACACACTCCTACGGGTTGTTTAGAGCGAGGGGCGGGCACGCTACAGCCCGCCGGCCAAGACTACCCTGCTGAATGTTTGTTTAAATAAAGTTTTATTGGGACCAAGCCAGGCCCGCTCACAGACATGTTGTTTATAACGTTTATGGGAACACAGCCAGGATCGTTTGTTTCCACGCTCTCTGCGGTTGTTTTCGTGCTTTGAGGGTTGAGTGGCCGCCACAAGGCTCCTAAAACCTAAACAAGTTCATACCTGGCTCTTTGCAGTTTGCTAACTTCCTGGCTTGAGGAGGAATCGAGGTGACAAATGGAAAAATACCGAGTCTGGGACGTGGAACAGTCATGGAATGTTGTTGGTACAATGAGGATAAATAGAGCTGCTTTCAAGGGTTTGAAGAGAAGGGCTGTTGACAGAAACAAGTCGGGGTTGGGGCCTGGACCACATCAACGGACGCCCAAGGAAACCCCAGTCACGTTGACACAGGCTGGAGTCCGCATCAAAGACAGAGAAGGGGGACTCTTGAGGCTCCAGGAGAGAGCGACCAAAGGCAAAAAGAAAGGGGGGGGGCTCAAAAGCATGACACGGAGTTGAGAGATAGAGGCTGGCAGGTGCTTCCGCGAGGGTTTGCTCCCGAGTGAGAGCTCTTGGGAGAGGCGTTCAGTCATTACGTAAGCACATTTTCAAGGAACGGCAGGGGGAAAAGAGTGCTCTCCCAGTTGGAAAGCTTGATACTCTGCGGTGAAAGGGGACTCCACCGTGAAGCTAAAAGTCCCTCACAATAGGCTCAGGGGGAAACTGAGGAAGCTAGGCATAGGCACATCTCCCGTTTCAATGCTTGGAACACCACGGACTTTTGACTTCTGTCCATCGCAACTCGTCGGTTGCCACACAGCCACCTCCTAGGACACATCCTGCTCCTCGGGGCTGAAAAAGAGATAGTGTGACAGCTGTTAGCCCAAGAGCAACGGTGTGGTAGGTGGTTTAACTCCCGTCAGCACCGAGCACGATTCTTTCCAAACAAGTCGTGTAGCCTCTCTCGGGGTGTACTGCCTTCAGTCTCCGGGGACTCTCTGTCTCCTGGATTGCACGCCCTAGGACCTCACGTAAACATTTTGTTTGCTTTACAGCCTCTTTTTGCTCGACACCTGAAAAGCTGCTCACTCAACAGCAGCTTCGAAGACCCCTCAGGGGCCACCCTCCTTTTACACTCACGTATAATTTTCTCTCTCTCCCGCTCCACAACAATTTATCTTTTTAACACCCTCTGTTAGTAATGCCGGGCTGTGCCCGCTCCGGTGTTTCCAGCGTTGCCTTAAAAAATGTCAGTGGCTCACTCGACAAACCTTTTCAAAGGAACACAGAAAAAGAGAAGCAGAGGAATATTTAAGGAGGCTGGCGGCCAGGTGAGAGGGAGTGGAGCGGTAGAGGCGGAACCTTCAGGAATCTTTCTCCAGTCGTAGTGTCGATGAAAATCGGATCATGCAGGCATTCTGAAATGAGCTGGGCGTTAAGTTTTCTTACTCTAATTGCTACCAATTTTTTTTTTAACTTCCTGGACTTCAAGTAGTTTGGGGATGAACTGCCCATCAACCCCCAACCACTGACTCCTATTCAAGAATTATTTTTCTTTATGAGATAGGACATCTTGGTGGCGAACTTCCAGACTTACTCTCTTATTGCAGAAATAGACTATCTGTTGAAGTCGTGCTATGTGCCGAGCATTGTGCAAAAGGCTTTCACATGTAAAGCATCATTTTAATCCTCAGAATGAGCCTCCAGGCTGTAGAGACAGCCACGCGGAGAAGCAGCACCCCTAGGGGATATGGTCAGTGCAGTCAGAATTCGAACCAAGTCTGTTGGATTCTAATCTCCGTGTTCTTCCACGTTCATGAGAGGCCACGTTCTAAAAGACAGCATCTGCAGAGTTGTCCAGAACTCAGCAAGAGCGAGTGGCTCTCCTCATGGAGTAGAGGCTTCCCAGAAGCAGCACTTAATTCTGGGGCATTGTAGCATACCAGACTTGCCCGCCTACCCCGCCTTTCTGGAAGAGTAGCCCCCAGGAATGAGTCTGACCATGCCCTGCTTATCAGTAAAAACGGGCCTTGTCACTATGTTTCCAATCAATACCCCTGACCCCGTTTCCAGCTTAAGTCAAATCATCTCCCAAATGACGCTGTAGGTTGACATTATTTCATGGGTTAGCTCGGGGGCAAGGGGCGGAGGAGCAGACCTTTTAGAGAAAACAAACCAAAAGCACATTGCAATTTTGTACACTTAGCAGAGGCTCCTTGAAATCAATCTGCCCTTGAGCCATGTTTTCCACGGGACTGGGTTTAATAGTGTTTATGTATTTTCAACCGGCTTGCCCAGTGAAACTTACACTGTATAGGTAAATGTCCCAATAACGCTATGTGGCCGCACCGAAAGTGTCCCATGCACCTGCTGTGCAATTCTCCAAAGTGAAACTCCACCCGCCTCCACTTTGGTGATTTCTGTAGGGCTCCTACAGGAAAGTTCGATACAAGTGGTAATTCTACTTGAGGTTGTGGGGGGAGGTCATGGAGAAGACACGACCGCTGGCTGACCCGTGAGCAGGACCCAAGCGACGGGGGTCTCCCCGCCCCCTGCCCTGTCCTGGGAATGTGCGTTCTGCCTGCCTTTCCCACTCGCAGAGGCTGCTCCCGGGACACAGCCTTGAGATAGTGATGTGGTGTTGAGCCAGTGAACCCAGTTAAGGCTTCTATATGAACTTTTAAAAACCTTTTACCTACCGGGGCACCTGGGCGGCCCGGTTGCTTAAGCGTCTGACTCTTGATTTCGACTCAGGTCATGATCACACAGTTCGTGAGTTCAAGTCCCGCGTGGGGCTCTGTGCTGACGGCACGGAGCCTGCTTGGGATTCTCTCTCTGTACCTCTCTCTCTACCCCAACCCCACTTATGATCTTGCTCACTCTCTTAAAAATAAATGAAGTTTTTTCGCGTTTAATTTTTATTTTTAATAGAAGTATAGCTGACATGTAATATTATATTAGTTTCTGGTGTACAACATAGTGATTCAACAATTTATTGCCAACTTCTCACCACGGCAAACGTAGTTACCACCTGTCACCGTCCTATGTTATTAGGGTATTATTGACCTAGATATTCCCTAGGATCCATAGGCTGATGCAGAGACCTATTTGTCCTGTGGCCACCCAAGACAAGCCTGGTAGGTGGGGAGACCCCTGGGTCCTGAATGTCGCCTCATTCTTGGGATTCATGAACCCGTCCCTCCGGGGGCACCGCGATCTTCCAATCTCCTCTTCCAAGTTCCGGTCTAAGTGTGGACTCGAGTCCCTCCCCTTGATTTCCTTTTTCAAAAGAATATGGAGGGGCGCCTGGGTGGCGCAGTCGGTTAAGCGTCCGACTTCAGCCAGGTCACGATCTCGCGGTCCGTGAGTTCGAGCCCCGCGTCAGGCTCTGGGCTGATGGCTCGGAGCCTGGAGCCTGTTTCCGATTCTGTGTCTCCCTCTCTCTCTGCCCCTCCCCCGTTCATGCTCTGTCTCTCTCTGTCCCAAAAAAATAAATAAACGTTGAAAAAAAAAATTAAAAAAAAAAAAGAATATGGAGAACAATATGAAATTCACAGAAGGCCATTCAAGAAGCACAACTTATCACGTACGGGTTGCCGCTGACTTCTGCCTCCCGTTTCCTGTTGTAACTTGTACAGAGACGCATAGATTGTGATCACGCCACAACTTTGTTCTGTCTGTCATCGTGCCTTTAAACGTCAGCTCCCAGGGTCGTTTTACACCCCGTGTGATGACTCTCCTAGCCTGCAAAGTCTTTGCTTTCTCTGCCCACTCTCAGCTAAGAGGACGTCTAGAAGTTGCGTGAGATCACAAACACACGTTGGTTCAGAAACTTGAATGCTCACACCATAATTGAAATAGAGACTCTGGACTTGGCTGGAAGTCTGCAGTAGGAGAGGAGAAGAGGGGCCAGTGGTTTCCAACTTCCCTTCTTCGGAACCACCCCCCCCCCCCGGGCACCCCCTGCCCCTACAGCATCAGCCTCTGGGGGCTGCACGGAGGAGGAGGAAAGGGCAGGAAAGTTGTTCCTTGAACTAGCTCTGTGTTTACCTGGCTTTTTGTTCTCTGTGTCTGTTCACATTTTAAGGTTGTTGCTTCTTGGGGCACCTGGGTGGCTCAGTCAGTTGAGCATCCAACTTCAGCTTCAGCTCATGATCTCGCGGTTCGGACCCCGCGTCAGGCTCCCTTCTGTCAGCCTGTCAGCGCAGAGCTGGCTTCAGCTTTGGGTCCTCTGTCCCCCTCTCCCCGCCCCTCCACCAACTGTGCTCTCCTTGCCCCGCCCCCCCAAAAGTTTTTGGTTTTTCCCTTTGGGTGCTTTAGAAGATTGTGTGGTTCCCTTGGCCTGGGGCCTGGGGTGATGTCTCTATTTCAGGTCACGACTTCCCATGTTTCTTCACCCCTGGGCACCCAGCCATGGTCCTCTGGCCTCTTTCTGCTGGGATTCCTTGCTGCTCTGGGCAGCCTGAGGAACAAAGATGGCCCCACAGTTGCCTTCTCTGCAGTGTTGTCCAGGTCCGTTCCACGGGAACACTCACACCCCCCATACCCCTGCAGACCCTTTGCTGGCCAGTCCCAATGCCATTGACTCCAGGCTCCGCCCCCAAAGCAAGTGGCCAGCCATCCCCCCCACCTCCAGATCTTTCGGGTTGGAAATCTGACCCAGTCTGTGACCCATGTTCCTGTCCTCAGGCATCAGTCTCCTGTGCCCCCTGAAAGAAGGAACATATTTGGAAGCTCTTAATGGTGCTTTAAAGCCCCCTTACCCTCGTGTCCTCTGGGGAGGAGACTCAGCTCCACAGCCTTTTGTCAGGCTACATCTCCAGAGTATCATCTGTCACACCTCCCTCTGCCTCTTTGGGTACCCTGGCTCTGCAAAGCCTCAGGACACCTTCCTCTGGCTTCCTTTTAAATAGCTGCATGGGCAGATTCACCTCAGCTCAGTTCAGAATGGAAGGCTACCAACTGTTACAAAGTGGAAACTGAGGCAGGAACGTGGTTCCCTTATCCTGGGAAAGTTGCCACCTTGCCTTGCCCGGTGAGGAGTCGTCTAGACACTCAGTCCTAGACACTGAAAGGAAGATTCTAGTCTAAGTCCTAGCCAGGCCCCTCCACAGCAACACACTTTCTGATCCGTGCTGCAGATCGGAACCCCCTGTGACTCTGGGGGTTGGCGTCGCGGAAGCCCCCGTCTTTAGTGGAGATTCTGCCTCCTTGCCTCCACTGGGGGTAGACCGTATCGTGGGGGTGGAATGCAACGTGTAGTTTTAGGAGAGGTCCTGAAACAGTCTACAGATGGGAAAGCCACAGAAGCTCGCTTGCCGGAAGGAGAAGGGCAGACAAAATGGCACAGAGGAAGGAGTCCGTTGGGAGAGTCCAACTGGACCATCGGGGTCTAGGGTACCTGGGAAAGAATTGTTGCAGGGGAACATAGGACCCAGGATCTCCAACAGTGCCACTCAGCCATGGGTCTTACCTACCCCCCCCCTCTCTGCACGCCCAGCACCGAAATGAAGAAACAACAACAAAAAAGGAAACCTTTCCCGGCAAGCAAATGAGGAAAGTCCGTGTTGGAAATCTGGAGGTGGGTGGAGGTTAGGAGTTGGTGTTGCCACAGCCAGAAAATCCGGAGCTGAGGGGCAGATTGGTACCCCCTTGTCGATGGCCCAAATGGGGGTGGTGAGCCAGCTGGAGGTACAGGATGTGGCAGGAGTCCTGTATGAGGCAAATATCCCCTCTCCTCCCGTGGGTCCCAGAAAAATGCAAGAGGGAGTGACAAGGCCATATCCCTCGACAAGTGAGGCTTATTATTCCGGCAGACTTAGGACAAACAATGAAAGTGACCTCAATTAGCATCCAGAAGCACCTAGGGCCGAGCAGAATAAATATGTTGCAACCCCAACACATCTACAAATGCATCATTCATTTGATGAGAAATATACACATAAAGTAATAAAGGGGTGGGGGCAGGGGGCAGGAATGGGAGCTAGCTCAGCTACTCAGTGGTTGAGGACCTTATTCAGTGGTTCTCAAATCTGAGAGCGACGTCCTGAAATAGAAATGTGCCCTGGGCCCCATTCCTGGAGTTCCGATTCACTGGTTTGGGATGAGTCCCGGGCAGAGAGAGGTGATATGACACGTATCCGCACCCCCCAGTTGAGAGCCACGGGATGAAGTCTCGGACGGGTTTACATTTACTTCTGTTTCTGTCTCATGTGTGACCATTTGATTTTCTTTTAACAAGTCAGTAAGAGAAGACTGGGGAACAGAAGAAGCTAAAAGCGGCGGCTTACGCTTAGATTATTGTAAGTGGTTCGGATGAAGTTTCAGTAGCCGAGCACACGGAGGTCAGTGATTCCAGACCTGGGTGTTGTGGGCGCGTGTCCATAGTGCATTTACCAAATAGAACCACAAGTGTGACCCCATGACTGAAAAAATCAAAAAGGGTTGGGGCGCCTGGGTGGCTCAGTCGGTTGGGCGACCGACTTCGGCTCACGTCATGATCCCGTGGTTCATGGGTTTGAGCCCCGCGTCAGGCTCTGTGCTGGCAGCTTGGAGCCCGGAGCCTGCTTCGGATTCTGTGTCTCCCTCTCTCTCTGTTCTTCCCCTACTCACGCTCTGTCTCTCTCTCTCTCCTTCAAAAATAAATTTAAAAAAACATTCAAAATTTTTTTAAAAAATCACAGAGGCAGAGGGGCGCCTGGGTGGCTCAGTCGGTTAAGCGTCCGACTTCGGCTCAGGTCATGATCTCACAGTTCATGAGTTTGAGCCCCAGCATCGGGCTCTGTGCTGACTGCTCAGAGCCTGGAGCCTGTTTCAGATTCTGTGTCTCCCTCTCTCTCTGCCCCTCCCCTGCTCATGCTCTGTCTCTCTCCGTCTCAAAAATAAATAAACGTTAATAGAAATTTTAAAACACGTACAAAAAGAAAAAGTTAAAAAGGGTTGAATTAAAACAACCACACTATTCTGAAATGCCATTTGATGAATAATGAGTTGTTCAATGCTTCAGAAAGGAGGGGGTATGCACACTCTTTCATCCTCCATCACATTTCTATACTTAGAGATATTCCAGGAGTTTTCTCGAATTGGAGCGTGGGTAATGAGATTTGCATTTTGGTTTTGCAATGTAGGGGTTGCTCAGGAAGCAGGCGAGCAAGCCATTTTGGAAAAGCAGGCATGGACTTGGATTACGAGTACCATATCCACAAGGACATCTCCACAAGTCCGGACAGCACTTGGCACTTGGCCTGGAAATCTGTGCCACATCAGAGTGACAAAGCCCGCTTCTGGGTGTCACAAGGCGCCTTGCCAACTGGCTTTTCCAGAGAGACCAAGCATTAGGCTCCGTGAAGACACGAGAAGCAAGCAGACCAAAGAGACAAATGGGTGCCCTGTGTTCCGTGTTCAGACAGACCATGATTCACTTCCTTACACCTGGCTCACTGACTTAACCAAGAGCCTCAGTTTCCCTTGTGAGAAACCCGTTCACCAAACCTGCATGCTTCTCTGAGGCAGTTGGTTGCCCTCCCTCCATCCCATTCCCTTTGATTTCAGGCAGGGCCAAGTGGCATGGTGGTCACATCACTTCTGGACTGGAGCTACCGGCCAGGTTGCGATTCACCCCGTTCCTTCTCTGTGCCCCCTGAGACTGGCAAAGGTGGCCGCTCTGTTGTCTAGATCCGAGGGGGTGAGGAAATCTGGGAGCAAAACTGCCAGCTGAATGATTAGACATGCAGTGTGAGTAAGAAACCATTATAAGCCACTAAGACAGGAGGGATGCTTGTTACGGTAGCATAACCTAGCCAATCCTGACTGATACAGGGTCTGCTCGTTTTCGTGGGCATACAAAATTAAAAGAGGCCAAGCTGCTCGTGTGGTATTGGGTATATAGCAGGTGATTCATTTATTTAATCTGAAAAATAAATAAATAAACCTAACAAAGAGCTAACATCACATTGGAGTTGGGTGCATGGCCAGCTGTGCTGACAGCTCGGAGCCTGGAGCCCGCTTCAGATTCTGTCTCTCTCCCCCCACCCCTGTCTCTCCTCTGCTCACACTCTCTCTCTCTCTCAAAAATCAATAAACATAAAAAAACTTTTAAAAGAAAGAAAAGAAAAATAGGCTTGAGATTCAACAGTGACCTCTTGGACAAAAATGTTATCTCACACAGGTTGCCGTTAGTTTGGTGGGGTGTGTTTTCTGTGGGTGCTTTGCTCTTGTTGCTGGAACCCACCCCCTTGGCAGTCTTGGCAAACGGGTCTACGCGCAAAGGCCGAGGATGGCTCTGGATGTTGTGCTCGTCGGCCCTGGGGGAAAAACTTGGCCTTGGTCAAATTCCCTTGAGGCTGGCTGCCTAGATCACAACGGGGAAGGCGACTCTCTGAAGCCCTGGAGAGTTCAATAAAGCTGTCGCTGTTTCCAGCCCCTCTGCCTCCCGGGTGTCTGGAATGCCCCCATTCAAGAGCCCGGAGCCAGATGGATGCCAGGAGATGCTCCTGATGCCAGGAGATGCTCCCGATGCTATTTGGGCCACGGACAGGGGCTGTCAAAGCCTCGTCTCCTTGAGATCCCGTGTCCTCTGTACTGGGTGGCTTCATTCTGGGGGAAAGACAGCCACCAGCAGGTTTCTAGACACATTATTTTTTTTTTCCTCGCTTGACTGACAGGAGCGAGGTGACAGGAACAGTGGGCTTTCGCAGGAAACGATGCCTCTGCCTCCATGTTACTCCAACAGGAGAGCGCTGCACTCACAATAACTCATCATGTCCAAAACAGAGCTCATTATCTCTCCCCGCAAGCCGCCTCCTTCCCTCCCCACGCTCCCTCGCTCAGTTAATAGCATCACCCTACACTGAGTCACCCTGGCTGGAGAGCTAATAAGTAGGCAGGAAGGAGAGGAAAAGCCCTGGGATGATGTGGAATTAGAAGAACATGATTTAATCGGCATTTTCAAGATGCAGGGACTTTGGACAACTGACCTAACCCCTCGGAGCTTCAGTCGCCTCCTGCATGGGAGTTATGTGGTTGTAGTAATAATCTGGATGTGTAGGATCTCCCCTCTGCCCAGCCTTGCTTCGGGGTTTTTTTTTCCTGCTTCACCTGGTGATTTCTTTCACTGGAATGGCCCATTTTGCCTCGCCAGGTCTGAGCCCTCCGGCCCCCTCAGTTGACCTGTCCTTAGCTATTAGTCTGGTGCACTTGAGAGGGACCGGCTGGTAGACCCAGCTCCTTAACTCACCTTTGTTCTTTCATCCTGCTGCAGCCGTGTGAACCTTCTTTTTCTAATACAATGCATTTCCGGATTATAGAGATAATATACATTTCTGTTAAAAAACAACAACAGGACTACAGGAGAGTAGAAAAGAACAGAATAAAAGCACCACACGGCACAGCACGTCGGAGAGAACCACAGATGCTATTTTGTTAGACTCCCTTTCTGGATATGCTCATGAGCACTTAAAAATTGTCAACACTGGCGCAGGTGTGCCCCAGGTGCAGGAAGTAGGCCAGGCGGTCAAGAGGAATTGTTCCGAGAGCAGTCTTCCATCAGCTGAAGGCAGTTGGGGTCTGCTCACATGGGCACGGAGGAGCCCTGGACACTTCAGCAGGGAAAATTCCTTCGGACCTGAATAGTGGCCCCTGCCCTTCCCAACACAGATCCTTACACAGATGGTACCTCCAGAAAAACTGTACCAGGAAAGGGACCAAGATGGGAACTGTATCGACACGGAACAGGGAAATGAGAGGCGATAAGCAAGAGAAAATGGCCCATGAGAAACCCCCAGAGGAAGAACACGGTCTTCGAACAGAAGAGTGTCACTGTAGTTTCGTTCACGGAGGAAGATTTCGAGGGAGCGTTTTGAAAAAATAAAGCTCGAGGCAGAACGATAAGCGCACAGAGAATATACGGCAAGATGACAGAATGAGATGAAACATAAGCTGGCAGAAAGAAGCGAACAAGGAGGAAGTAGAAGAGAGTAATAAAAAACCGAAATTTACAAGCTACATTAGAGACAGGACAAAAAGGAATTCGTGTGGTTAAAAGCACAGGGGTTATTATGGAGGAAGGAGTTGAGACCATCTGTATATCACCTGTCTATAACATTGTCCATATGTTATCTGTCCATCCATCCACGTACTATCTATCTATCCATCCATCTATTCATCCATCTCTCAATCTATCATCTATTATCTAACTCTGCATATCGATGTAGAGAACAAAGTCAAAAGAGTTCCAGCCTGCCATAATTATCATCCCCAAGAGACTGAAATAATTAAAACAAAACAAAAAAACGCATCTTAAGATTTAGCATTTAAGAAAACTCTCTATGAAATAAAGATCAAACCTACATAATGAAATGACAACATGCTTTCCGGAAAACCTGACATGGGACCATTTGCACCAAGATGTATTCTAAGAAACAGTGAACATTTAGATAAGCGGTCCTTTTGGTGTTGGCCCTGAGGCTAAAAATCACTCATCAGACTTCAGCCTTCTCTATACTCAATGCTGGAGTCAACTGAATTACACCCCAAAATCTTCAGAGTAAGAAATGATAACTCCAATCATTTTACACCCAGCAGAACTTTTGTTCAAGTATAAAGGCCAAAGGAAACCATTTTCGTACTGGCATAAGGTAGACATATAGATCAATGGAATAGAATTGAGGATCTAAAAATATGCCATCACATTTACATGCAATTGATTTTTTTAATATGAAATTTATTGTCAAATTGGTTTCCATAAAGCACCCAGGATCATCCCAACAGGTGCCCTCCTCAATGCCCATCACCCACCCTCCCCTCCCTCCCACCCCCCATCAACCCTCAGTTTATTCTCACTTTTTAAGAGTCTCTTATGGTTTGGCTCCCTCCCTAACTTTTTTTTCCTTCCCCTCCCCCGTGGTCTTCTGTTAAGTTTCTCAAGATCCACATAAGAGTGAAAACATATGGTATCTGTCTTTCTCTGTAGGACTCCTTTCACTTAGCGTAACACCCTCCAGTTCCATCCACGTTGCTACAAAAGGCCAGATTTCATTCTTTCTCATTGCCACATAGTATTCCGTTGTGTATATAAACCACAATTTCTTTATCCATTCGTCAGTGGATGGACATTTCAGCTCTTTCCATCATTTGCCTATTGTTGAAAGCACGGCTATAAACATGCAATTGATTTTTGACAAAGGCACCAAAACAATTCAATAGCAGAAAGAGTAGTCCTTTGAGCAAATGGTGCTGGGAAAACAGGATATTCGCACGCAAAAAAAAAAAAAAAAAAATGAATTAGGTCCCTACCCCATAGCATATATAACAATTAATTCAACATCATCAAATGCTTAAAAGTAATAGCTTTACAGATTATGAAACTTTTTTCAGAAAACATAGAAGTAAATCTTCATGACCTTGGACCGGGCAAGAATTTCTTAGATATGGCATCAAAAGGGCACACAACACAGAGAAACATGGCGAAATTGGGCTGTATCCAAAATAAAAAGTGCGGTGCTTCAAAGGGAGCAAAAAGACAGCCTGCAAATGGGAGAAAATGTTTGCAAATCATATATCTTACAAGGGAATTCTCACTAGAATATATAAAGAACGTTAGTGACACAACAATAAAATGACGCATGACCCAGTTTAAAAATAAGCAAAGGGTATGAGTAGAGATTTCTCCAAAGAAGAGATACGAATGGCCAATAAGCCCGCGATAAAGGACGCAACGTCGTCAGCCACCATTTGCCTAATGGTAAACACAGAGTTCCCATACAGCCCAGCAATTCCGCTCCTGCATGGACCAAAGGTCCATGAAAATGTATGTCCACAAAAAGACTACGTGAACGTTCATAGCGGCATTTTTCAGAACAACCGAAAGTGGAATTACTTGTTCAATGCCCTCCAGCAGATGAATGGATAAACAACATGTGGTGTTTCCATACCTTGGAATATTTTTTCAGGGTAAAAGGAATGTACTGCAATGTGGAGGAACCTTGAAAACAGTATGCTGAGTAAAAGAAGGCCAGTCACAAAGGACCCCATATATTGTATGATTCCATTTAGGTGAGAAATGTCCCTTAAAGGTCAAGCTATATAGACAGAGAACATATTGGTTTTCGTCAAGCACCAGAGAGGATAGGGGGGAAAATGGAGGGTGGCTACCAGATTCCTTTTGAGAGTGATAAAAATGTTTTAAACTTAATTGTGGTAATAGTTACACAATTCTGTGGATATACGAAAAACCATTGAATTGTGCAAAGTGAGTGAATTGCATGGTGTATGAAATATAACTCAATAAAGCTGTTATGGGGGAAAAAACATTTTAGGGTTAGAGAATAGAAATCCCATAGGGTCTTGTTAAAGAAATTCTAGATGATAAACTTCAGCCAACCGAGAAATGCAACCTAGAAATGGTAAACAGATTGGCTGTAAACATTGAGTCCATCTAACTGTGTAAGACTCAGCTAAAAAAAAAAAAATCGTGATTTCAGAACAGCGTGTAAGTATCATGGATTATAATATAGTGTGGAAAATAAGAAGGTCTGGGTCCGTACCTAGGTACATAAACAAATGGAGAAGGCAGAACTCTACAATATAGTAAAATCAAACTAATAAGTAATAGGAATGTTAGAAATGGAAGGTCACCATCTGGCAGCCATCGTAGTGGTCGTTGGATATGGTGGACCTGTGGTCATTGATCCGGGCTGGAGTTGATTCGGGCGCGCAAAGGTAGGTGGGTGGCAGTTTGAGGATGTACATAATGACACGATCTCACACTACACCCCCATGAAACGATAACGGGTTACAAGGAGGAAAATGATGCCATTACGGTGGAGAAACCTGGCACACACCAGCATGACCGGTTGATCAAGGTTAATATCAGCATTGGTAGGAAGAATGGGCTGACATCATGTATGTCTAGAGGTAACGTGCTGAGAAGGGCACGGCATCATTCCCGTGATGCCCCTATCAAGGACGCGTGATCTGGAGCTGGTCCCGGGGAGACCACCCTGAGGGGCATCTGACAGCGTGTGAGGCCAGTGCTCTAAAATGGTTGAGGACAGGAGAGGCAGGAAAGACAAAGAGTTGTTCTAGGTTGGAGGGCATAGCATGCTTCACCACAAAATGCAGCCCAGGTTGCCGGGTGGCATGCTAGACCCTGTCGAACAAAGACACACGGTTGGGACAACTGGCAAAATGGAAATGGGATCTATGGATGGGATGGTAGCATTGGAAAGATGTTGTCTTCCTGACTCGTAGGCTTGGAGAGTGGTTATCTCTGTTTTAGAGAATATATACTAGAATATTTACAAATGAAGGCATATCACGTCTACGGCTTGCTCGCAAATGGCGAAGGAAAAAGATGTGTGTGTGGGGGGGGGGAGACAGAGACAGAGAGAAAGAGAGGAAAGGAAAGGAGGGAGAGAGTGAGGGAGGGAAGGTATGAAGTAAGGCAAGGAGACATTAGCAGCTGGGAAATATGGGTGAAAGAGAGATTTTTTAACTCTCCTTCATCGTCAACACTTCCATCCTTTCAACTCTTCCCTACGTTGGGGATTATTTCAAAATAAACTGTTTTTGAAAAGCATTAGCAGGGAGGGCCCTGGGTGGCCCAGTCAGTGAAGCGTCTGACTCTTGATTTCGGCTCAGGACGTGATCTCACGGTTCTGTGGCTTCGAGCCCCACGTGGGGCTCTGTGCCGGCAGCGCGGACAGAGCCTGCTTGGGATTCTCCCTCTCCCTCTTCCTCTCTGCCCCTCCCCTGCTGGTGCTGCCTCTGCCTCTCTCAAAATAAATAAACTTAAAGATTCAGAAAAACATTACGAGTAGAATGTAAATGACGCAAACCCTGAACATGTGCAAGCCTTGTCAGTATCGAAACCAAAAAGTTGCTCTGAGTCTCTGAGCCTGTCATTCCCCTCCCCCTAGAATGCTCTCGCTCCACATTTTAAATTTATTATTTTTTTGACGTTTATTTATTTTTGAGACAGAGAGAGACAGAGCATGAACGGGGGAGGGGCAGAGAGCGAGGGAGACACAGAATCGGAAGCAGGCTCCAGGCTCTGAGCCATCAGCCCAGAGCCTGACACGGGGCTCGAGCTCACAGACGGCGAAATCGTGACCTGAGCTGAAGTCAGACGCTTAACCGACTGAGCCACCCAGGCGCCCCTCTCGCTCCACATTTTAAAACCCTGGGCTCTCTGGGGTCATTCGTGTCCCTGCCCAGCTGTCCTCAACAGGGGACATCTCTGGCCACCGTCACCCCTGCTTTCTTTAGGGCCCTCGACACCAGCCGGCCTCCTCCTAGCTGCTTGGATATGAAGCCCTCGCTCTGATAGACTCATTGTTGTACTTTGCCTCCTTCTTCATTTATGGTCCAGATGCTGCCGGGAACAGGCCTTGCATCCGGCTGTCGTGACTCCTTCATCTCCTTCCAATTTTGGCACCTAAAAAAAGTGTCTGGCATATGGTAGGTGCTCGTTAAATATCCTTTATTGTTGAAAAGCTGAGTGGGGACGGAGGAGAGGAGCCGGTAACCTTTAGAGAGCACACCGCTAAATGGACCGCGTCCTCTGTAGCCATTTGTGTACGAAAGGTCAAGAAGTAGGAGGGGATCCCTGTACATGTGGGCTGTGAAGGTTCAGTGCCTCTCCAGGATTATTTCTGACTGTAAAAGGCGGGGACGCTCCCTTTACCCCCCCCGCCCCCACACACACTCTCTAGTATCAAAGAGACTGTCTTGGCTGGCCCCGTCCAATTCGAGGGCAGAGGATCGCAGTTGTGAAATTCATAGGTCCCAGAATCAGCCCACCTCGTTCAAATCCCGGCTCAGGCATTCGTTAGCCGAGCGATGCCGGGAAAATTTACCCAAGCCCGCTCTTCCTTGGTGTGTTCATCTGTGAAATGGGCACCGTAGCAGAACCTGGCTCCCAAAGCGTGAAGAGCAAGTAAAAACGTCACGTGCCTACTGGAGAACTTGGTGCACGATAAGGGTTGGCTCTCGTTATTGTCAAAGGACTCGGATCTTGTGGTTAATCTCTGCTGATCGAACCGTGATGGGATCGGTGACTTCCAAATATTAGACAGACCCCCGTTATTTCCCCTGGCCAGGCAATCATCCCAAGATCTGCAAAAGAACTACGAGCCTCTGTCCGATGTGTCCTGCGACATCGGTCATTCAGAGACCACTGTATGCCCATTCTCCTTTTTCTCCTGAGCCCATAGGGAGGGGCGAGTGGCTGCGTTCTGGACCACGGGATGTGCACAGAATGATGCACACTGCGCGATGCCCCGTGCGTCTTCCTGGCCCTCATGTCTGGCCATCTGCAGAATAGCCACTGGAAAACTCTGGCCCCCAAAGGGCCGATAGCGTCCAGGTTTCGGAATGATCCCCAGCTGCCGTATCGGGCTGCAGTCTGAGAAAGGAACACCCTTTCAAGGGCTTAAGCCACGAAGTTTGAAAACTTGTTCGCTAGAGCCCTTAGCTGGCCTAGCTGAGCAATGCATATTTAGGCCAAGGAAGGAGTTGAAGGAAGACAGTGGAAGGAAGGGGATTGGAGTTAGGAGGGTCAGCCTCGGACAAAGGGAGTTCAGACTGACTGAAACAGACCAGAGACCCAAGAACCCAGGATAAAAGCTTTGCAGTAGTTTAGTTCCGACAGCTGGGCTTGGGCAACTGGAGGCGAAAAGGAGGGGAGTATGTTCGTGTACGCCCGCAAATACTTATCGACCGCTTTCCGGGTGAGAGGCACGGCTCCGGGTACTTGGAGGAAACAGAAAAAGCGTGAGAAGCATTTCTGGCGATGCTTGTGGGGGTCACATAACAAGGGCAATAGTTTGCATTTCTTATCAGGGAAGGGCCTTCTGGATCCTGCCCACCACAAGAGTGTGGGAGATTAGAACAGGCCGCTTTCACTGCTCGTTCGGAGCTAAGCCTTCCCAGATGTATAGTTGGGAGGAGGTTGGAAATGGGCAGGCACCCCTGTCCCAATCTCTTTGGGACAGGTAACTATTTATTCATAGAAAAATGCAAGCTTCCCTTGGGATTTATTAATTCGCCGACAGGACGCCTGGCTGGCTCAGTCGCTTAAGCCTCCGACATCGGCTCAGGGTAGGATCTCCCGGTTTGTGAGTTCGAGCCCTGCGTGCAACTCTGAGCTGCCTGGAGCCTGTTTCAGATTCTGTGTCTCCCTCTCTCTCTGCGCGTGCACTCTCTCTCTCCCTCTCTCCCTCTCGCTCTCTCTCAAAAATACATAGCCATTAAAAAAAAAGGAACTACAGGCCTAAAACGGGGTCACTTCTGAGAGGACAAGTCTCCAAACTGGGGCCGAATGCCTAACCTCATTGAGGTTGCAGCCTTCCCCAGAAATGTTGTCTTCACGGGCCAGTCAGGAATTTTCTGGTCTGCACCCATGAGGTCATCTGTCACATGGGCTCTCTCCATCCCCTAAAGAAAGGTGAGGTGACCCACCTACTAAGACCCCCTGCCCTTCCCCTGTGACCCGTGCCCGAAACAATCCTTTCTTGTCTTTTGCCAGTAACGTCTTGTCCCACCCTCCTTTCTAGAAAAACCTTCCACTTGAGACAAGTCTTTGGAGCTGCCTTCTGTTGGCCAGGTGACTCCTGATCCGTGGATCGTTTCCTAAAGCCGGTTAGATCTTCAGATTTACTCAGCGGAAACTTTGTTCTTTAACATAAAGCGGGGAGAAAAAAGAGAACCAGGGTGAAGCGGGTAAAAATGCCTACAACCAGTAAAGGATCATTTAAATAGTGATAGAACAAGGCATGGAACAAAGTGGGCGGTTAATCGTATGAGGAAGTGAGGCTCTGCAGAGCTCTGCAGTGGAGTAGGAAATTGCAGTCCGAGCTTCCCGACAACCAACGGAAAAAGCAAAATGTGGCAAATTAAGCGTATTATGTGATTATGATGTATATATATATATATGCACACATGATATAATACACACATATACACATATAATATACATAATATAATATACACATATAATTAATGTATAATATACATAATATAATATACACATATACACATATAATATATACATATAATATACATAATATACATAATATAATATACACATATAATTAATGTATAATATACATAATATAATATACACATATAATATATACATATAATATACATAATATAATATACACATATAATTATGTATAATATACATAATATACATAATATAATATACACATATAATATATACATATAATATACATAATATACATAATATAATATACACAATATACATAATATACACATATAATATATATAATATACATAATATAATATACACATATAATTAATGTATAATATACATAATATACGTATATAATATACACATATAATATACACAATATAATATATATAATTTTTTTCAGATAAAATGTTTTTCCAGCACCAAACCCCAAAAGGAACTTATCTCAATAATCCTTTCCAATAGCTTAAGTTCAGAGACTGGAAAAGTCATTAACGTTCAGAATCGTAGGCCGAGAATTTATGGATGAGGTGGGACCGAAAGTGGTGACGTCTCTGGGGGACAGGTGGGGACTTCTGGCAGTGTTGACCCAGCCCCCACCAGCCTCTCTCTCTGCCTCAGTGACCTCCCGCGATTTCCTCCCCTTCCTACTACGCAGGCTGTTAAGCCCTATTGTGCTGCTTTGACATCTGGAACAAATCCTTTTGTCATACACCATCAGACTTTAAACAAATAAGAGCTAATGAGTTATCCAGGCGCCACGATTTTGCCTCCACCAATAATTACTTTGTTCACTCGAGGGTAGTAAGAAGGTAACCGGCAGGAAGATCTCTCCTCTCTCACCTCACATTAGGATCCATTTGCTTTGACAAATATCTGACTTGGCTGATGTGTACAGTGTAACATGTTCATTTTTCCAGGTCTGCCCTGCGTGTCATCCTGTCCGGAAGCTCCAACCGGAACGGCATGGGAAGCGCTCCGTTGGAGCCCAGCCCAGGCGAGTCTCAGCCCCTGGCCTCTCGATCCCTGTGTGAGGGAACAAGGACGAGCCAGGGACCCTTTTGGGGCCTCAGTGTCCTCACCTACACACTGGAGGGAATAGCACATATTCCCATAGGGTGGGATTACATGACAGCCCGACAGCATGTCTGAGACATAGTGGGGCATCCATAAACATTGGTTCCCATCCCATCCTCACGCCGCTTGCAATCAGTGTGCCCTTTGAGGACATGGTCAATCGGTTTTTAAAAGCTAAAACGTACCTAGGTAAGTGCACCTTGAGGGCATTAGTTCTAGTCTAAAGACAATGAACGAGGGTGATCTTCTTCCCTCTGCGTGATGCCTCTCCAAAGTCTTCTGCCCCTAGGGCACATCAGGAGGACGTATTGGCAGCCTGGCATAGCGGAAACTTGACAAAATGGAGAAGGGACTATTGGGGATAACAGAGTGCGCACGCTGCCTGTCAGGGTGGCTCCCGGGGCGCCATGAGGCCAATGGACGATAGCTGAGCGTCCAGTCCCTGGGAGTAAAGAGCATGGGGAGGGTAAGACCATGGCTCCGGGAATTTCTGTAGATGACCCCCACTCCATCCAGCCAAGCGGGCCTGCCACCAGCTGCAACAGCCACAGCTTCTGGAAGCTATTGGCACCCCTTTGAGAGGAAGTAAACCAAGGACGAAGCACCCGGTTTGGGTGGGATGTCAGAACATTTCCTGTCCTCGGAAGGAAATCTGGGACCGAGATCTGGAGGTACTCAGTACAGAGTGGAGCGTGTAGGGAAGTCAGAGGTGATGGGGCCAGTGGCTGTCAGCACGAGCTGAAGCCAGCAAGAGAGAGACGTGGCATCTGTGGCCAGTGCATGAACTGCCCAGACCAGCTGCCGTGGGCGATGGCTCAAGGGCTTTTTTTTTGCTTTTTTTTTAAAATTTTTTTTTTCAACGTTTATTTATTTTTGGGACAGAGAGAGACAGAGCATGAACGGGGGAGGGGCAGAGAGAGAGGGAGACACAGAATCGGAAACAGGCTCCAGGCTCTGAGCCATCAGCCCAGAGCCTGATGCAGGGCTCGAACTCACAGACCGCGAGATCGTGACCTGGCTGAAGTCGGACGCTTAACCGACTGCGCCACCCAGGCGCCCCAAGGGCTTTTTTTTTTCAACTTGCTTTTAATAAATTCATTAAATGTACATTTTATATGGGAAACTACACGAAACAAATCTGCAGCAAAACCTTGGATTGCGAGTAACTTGCCCTACGAATGTTCCGCAAGACGAGCAAACATCTCTAATGCATTTTAACTTGATAAACGAGTGATGTCTGGCAATACAAGCAAGATGTGATGCCGAATGTCACATGATCACAACCGAGCCAATGGGTCTTGAAATTCGCTTTGATGCACGAGTGCTTTGGACCGCAAGCCTGTGTCTGGAACGAATTATGCTCACAGACCAAGGTTTTACTGTATGTAACAGTGATTCGTCAAAATGCAAAACCCTCAAAAACATGCTCTAAAAGCCAGCGCCCCAGAAACTTCTCTTGGGTCCTTGTGTAACTACTCCCCCTCATTTCTCCGGGAAAGTAACCCATATCTTAACTAGGATGTCGAATATCCTAAAAACTTTCTTGTTTTTCTTTATAGTCTTACTACGTAAGCAGGCATCCTCAAATATAATGGACCGGTTTGCCTATTTCTTGAACTTAATGTAGTCAAACATGTGTTTTTGGTATCTGGTTTGTTTTGCCCAACATGATGTATGTAAGATCCGTGCATGTAGTGACAGATCATTTATTTCAATGCTGTGGAGAATTCCATTGTATGAATGTTCTGTGATGGACTTATTCATTCTAATTCTTTTTTCTTTTAATTTTTTAATGTTTATTTTTGAGAGAGAGAGAGAGAGAGTGCATGAGTGTGGGAGGGGCAGAGAAAGAGGGAGACACAGAATCCGAAACAGGCTCCAGGCTCTGAGCCGTCATCCCAGGGCCCGGCGCGGGGCTCAAACTCACGAACCTCGAAATCGTGATCTGAGCTGAAGCCCGACACGTAACCGACGGAGCCACCCAAGTGCCTCTGGATTTACTCATTCTAATGCTGATAAACATTTAGATTGTTTACAGTTTGGGCTTACAACCCCAAACGCAGCTATGAGCATTCTTACGTACATCTGTTGGTGCACGCGAACGCGTCTCGATTGAGCACGCACATCAGCACACCCACGTGTGAAGTCCCGTGGAATCTACCAATCTACCAAATACCCCTCCCCCAACCCCCAACCCGAGCCAACGTGAGGAAACAACAGAAAATGCAGGAAACAAAGGTTGTTCCCTCCACACCAAACCCAGACAAGGCTTCTTTGGGCTCAGTCGAGCTTTGCCTGTACAGCAGGTGGAGTTGTGTCCAACCCCCCAGACCAAACACTCAGGAGTTTGGAGCCACCCCTCCACCAGACTTGCTCTTGGCCCGAGACAAACAAGCCTGGGTCTGGGGCCAGTCTGGATAGCGGAGGTGGATTTTCCAGGCAGCCTCACAAAACACTAGGACAACAGCAGTAAAAGGGAAGCTCCGTAATCAACGCCTAGGAAGAAAATGTAAGTGAGGCTGTGCAAGAAATCTGCATCATGAGAATTGAGGACAAAAGATATGAGGAGAGGAGGGAAACCTTTCTCGTGGATTTATTTATTTAATAAATTTATTTTGTCAAGTGGAAAAACTGGAACTAAATAACCGTTATTTTTCCTCAATTATGATCAGATGGATACTTATTAGGCAACGGCGAAAAAATAACCAGAAAATAACGAAAATGAAAACATCATATTAGGAATACATTGGCTGCAAACATTCAGGCAATGGACCTTTCCCAAGAGAAATGAGTACTTACAAATAAACATTATATTTCTGATTCAATTTCAGGGGATTCTGAGACTCTCAGAAACTTCTATTTGGAATGTAAAATGGTTGAACCACTTTGGAAGGCAGCGTGGCAGTTTCTTCTTCTTTTTTTGTTTTCAAAGTTTATTTATTTATTTTGAGAGAGAGAGAGAGAGAGAGAGAGAGCAGGAGAGGGGCAGAGAGAGAGGGAGAGAGAAGATCCCAAGCAGGCTCCAAGCTGCCAGCACAGAGCCCGATGTAGGGCTCGAACTCACGAACCGTGAGATCATGACCTGAGCCGAAATCAAGAGTCGGACGCTTAATTGACTGAGCCACCCAGGAGCCCCAGCAGTATGGCAGTTTCTTTAACAAGTGAGTACAAGGGCGCCTGGGTGGCTCAGTCGGTTAAGTGTCCGACTTCAGCTCAGGTCGTGATCTCACAGTTTGTGAGTTCGAGCCCCACGTCGGGATCCGTGCTGAAAGCTCAGAGCCTGGAGCCTGCTTCACATTGTGTCTCCCTCTCTCTCTGCCCCTCCCCCACTCGTGCTCTGTCTCTCTCTCTCTCTCTCTCTCTCAAAAAAATAAACATTAAGAAAAAAATTTTTTAAGTGAGAGTACACACACCATATGACCCACGGATATTTCCCCAGGGGAAGTAAAACCACATGGCTATAGGAAGATTTGTATGCAATTGCTCATACCTGCGTTATTTACAATAGCCCCAAACCTGAATCCCTCCAAGCATCGGACAACAGGTGAATGGAGAAACCAAGCTGTGGCTTATCCTTGTAATGGAATACTGCCTCGCGATTCAAGAGAATGAAATTGATACCTCTGGCAAATGCAAGAGTCTCAAAAGAATCATGCCGAGGGAGTGGTACTCTTTGCTTTCATTCATTTAAAGTTCCGAAAAATTCAGACGAATCCACAGTGGCAGAACCAGCGGTGGTTGCCTGGCAAGGGTCGGGACGTTGGGAAGGAGGAATTACAGACAGGCACGGGACAACTGAGGGGTGATGGAGATGTTCACTGTCTCGATTCGGGTGACGGTTTCACGGGTGCGTACACGTGTCAAACGTGATCAGGCTGTACCCTTGAACGTGTGCGGTTCGTCACATGCCACTTATTCCTCGGTATGGCGGTTCCAAGCATGATGCTTCGCAATACTGACCACCGGGGAATAAAATCTGCATAATCCTACACTTCTGATCGCGGGGCACAGATTTATCACCTGCATGGAAAGCAGTTTTGCAAGATGCATCCTAAATTGTTACTATTACTGTTGCTACGGTACAGATGAAATGTAAGAGGATTGGCCCAAATAGGCAAGGAAGAGGCAGTTCAGTGGCAGGTGGCGTTAGTCCCTGAGTTGTCTTTTAGGGAAACGCGTGCTCGGAGATGTTAGAGATCCCCCGATCAGAGAGCATCAGGCTCTGTGAGCGCAACATCTCATGTCAACCGTTTGGCTAATGTTCATCCACAGCCACCAGATGGGTGCGGTGCGTCTGACCCTTTGTTCCTGGCGTTTGAAACAGAAGAGTGAAGTTCTTTAATTACTCCTTTAGGGACGGTTAATGCGTTCTAAGTGTTTACTAAGTCTGGGAAAGTGAGTGATTGTCTCTAGCTAATACTTTTATACTCCAGGTTAATTCTTGTTTTCGGATAATATTTTTAATTCATTAGCCTCCCTTAATGCAGCTGGTGACCACTGGTTAGTTAAGCGGATAAACCATTAATGCGAGAGCCAGTATTAACACGGGGTCAATCTACTAATTTCTTGGTCATAGGCAACACGAGCAGACCCTGTAAAATAAAAATGCTTGCTTTGAGTACCTTCTCCTTAACTAAACGATGTACTAAATGTATTTTCCACAGCCTGGAGCTTGCAATTTCAGCAAGGGTGAATAATTGTGAAGAAGGCAGGGCAAAGGAAGTGGGAGGACAGTGGAGATGGGGAATGGAGGGAAGCATAGCATAACCGGTTCCTCATTGAAGGGGAGGAATTAGGGACAGAAACTCCCAACCCCATGAGCCCACCTAGCTGGCGGGCGGTGGGGGCCGGGGGGAGAAGGGTGGGGGGATATATCAGGAAGAAGAAAGAGAACCCAAACATTTCTGGCACTTCACAGACCATCTCTGAACCTTATGTTTTAATAAGTTATGTTTAAAAGATGATGTGCCCCTGATTACAGAAGGGAGACGAGAACATGCTCACTTCACGTCGAGTCTAGGCTGGCTCTCTGCTGATTGAATTCTCCAGAAATCAATAGAGATGCATTTCAAAGTCTGGAGCAACTTCAGGGAGTCCTTCCAAAGACAAGCAGGGAACAGGTGCATCTTTTAAAGAGGGCTAAAAGGGGGCAGAGCAAATCTCCCGAGAGTAAACTAAATCCAGGTATGCATTTCTGACATCATAACTCAAAGCAAGGCGTGTAATTGATAAAGATTGAAAATTACGCAGCCGCTAAGAACGGCAGAATTAGGAAGGCTCTGACAAACCGTTCCACATGGCTCCTTCCTGCCTCGCTTTAAGCAGTCAGTTATGAAACGCCAACAGTGATCACGGTGTGATGTTAGGTAGCAAAGTGTGGGAAGAGAGAGAAATAAATACTTGGCGGTCATTTTTCATCTCGTCACTGTCCTATTGGAAAAAAAAATAGCTATTGGCCTTGTATTGCTTAAAACACAAAGACGAAAGGCCTTAGCAGGCATTAAAGTGCGTTGCTATTCTGTCCCCAGTTCACCCATTTCTCAACATATGACCTTGCCCACCATCCAGTCAATGGGTTTGATGTGTCGGGACATGCACGGTACATATATGTTTACCTAACACCAAGTATCAGGTAGCAATACTAAACATTAGGTTCCTTAGTCCTGGTTGCTGTGACAAACACAAAAGCAAATCAAAAACAAGAAAACCAAAAGGCTCACCAATAGCGCAGTGACTCAATGTAAAAGCTCACCCAAGTACGGTTTGTTCACTCAAAGTCCAGTGAGGATATTCCTAGATGGCAGCTCACTGGACAGGAACCTTCTAAATAGCGACTCTGGCTCATGACCCTTCCATTTGGATTGCCCGTGGTCTCTTACAGCCTCCTTACAACCCTCTCCTCTCCGGGTTTATGGCCAAGAGAGCAAGGGGGCGCTCTTGCAGAAGGTTTTAGGGGCCAGGCCTAGAACTGTCCATTGGTCAAAACCAACCACATGAGCCCACCTAGACGGGGAAGGGGGGGGCATATATCAGTTATGTGTTGGTACATAGAAAACCACCCCAAAGCTTCGCTCGCAGTTCTGTGACTTGGCAATTTACTCTGGATTTCGCTGGGCTGACTCATACATCTGTTGGTCAGATTCTGCCTCCGGTGGTTGACCAGCTGTGGGCTGGAACAAAGGACTTGGCCATGAATCTCTCATCATCTACCAGGCTTGTTCCCGGCTTCTCAGATTTCTCAGAACTGTACGAGAGCAAGCCAGTTACAGCGTGCCGATGCTTTTCAGTACCTCCGCTGTGTTGCATTTGCTACTGGCTCATGGGCCAAAGCGACCGGATGGGTTGAGCGCTTTGGGGAAGGGTGCGTGTATTTTATACGTGGCATTTGACTCTTTGGAGGCTGGAGGGTAGACTGTGACAGGCAGAATAATGGGCCCCCCTAAAGGTGTCCACATCTTAATTTCTGAAATGTGTTAAAAAAAAAAAGGAATGTTACACGGCAAGGGGGAACTAAGGGTGTTAATCGGCTGGCTTTAACGTAAGGAGACGACCGTGGCGTATCCGGGTGGGCCCCTGTAATCACGTAGGTCTTTAAATGAGAAAGAGAGAGACAGGAGAGTTAGAAATGGAGGGATGACATCACGAGAAAGACCTGACCAGCCATTGATGGCTTTGCGGATGGAAGGGGATGGGAGCCAAGAGATCCAGACAAGCATGTAGACCCCGGAAAAGTCAAGGAAACAGATGATCCCCTAGAGACTCCAGACAGGAAGACAGCTGTGCCAACAGTTGGACTTCAGCCCACCGAGACCCGTTTTGGACTTCTGGCCTCCAGAACTGCAAGAGAATAAATTTACGTCGCTTTATGCCACTAACCTTGTGGTGATTTGTTATCGCCGCAACAAGAAGCCGACAGAGCAAGCCTCTGGGGCCAACCCAGAGTCAGCGTGGGAGGCACACCATAGACACCATCGGGCATGGATCGAGCAAGATGTGAACAAATAGGGCGGTTCCAACAATCGATCTGCCCCAGGTGGGTAGAAAATACAGTATTCCCGAGCGTCCCGGAACATAACACGGTTTGGTAAAAAAAAAAAAAAAAAAAAAAAAAAAAAAAAAAAATAGCTTCGTCTCTGCAATGTGTGTTTTAATAAACAACCAGGGGACTTGGATAGGCAGTTGCTTTTGTGGACTGCTTGGTATGGAAACCCCATACCATTCAGTCATTTCCAATTACCCCCAACCTGGCCCCCACCCCGCCCAGAAGGGAAACAACGCGTCCTGTGACGTTACGTCCCTGCCTAAGCCCTTCTGATGATTTCCCAGCATCCCACCACATTTGTGATTAAACTACACGCCCTCAAGTTATTTCATCCAAATTTATCTGTCCATCCCCGTCTTTGCTCCTTTCAGAGCAAAATGGTCCTGCTTTCAGGTCCCCACATGCTATCCCCTGCTGGTGCTCTGGGCCTTTGCACGTGCTGTGTCCTGTCCGTGGGCCACGCCGTGCTGTCCGTTTAGTGCACGTAACTCCTTCCCCTCTGAGTTTTAGCTGAAGCCCTTAGCGAAGCTTTCCCTGACCTACTTCCCGTCTCGCCTGGACTTCTCTACCGTACTTTCTCAGAGCAGCTTGCATTTTTTATTCCCTACCATTTATCACCGTCTTAAACTATACACGTGTTTGTTTGATGGCTTGACTGAAGTTCTTCCTTTACTGATCTACAGCATTTGTAGACATAGGGATTGTGACCTTTTTGATTGAAGTATAATTAATATACAGTGTTACGTTAGTTTCAGATATACAGTGTAATGATTCAGCAATCCTGTACGGTTTTCTGTACTCATCAAGGTAAGTGTGCTAGTGTTGAGAGAGAGCATGAGCAGGGGAGAGGGGCAGAAGGAGGGGAGGGAGGGAGACAGAGAGAGAGAGAGAGAGAGAGAGAGAATCTCAAGGAGGCTCCACACTCAGCACAGAGCTCCATGCGGGGCTCTCTATCCTGTGACCTTGGGACCATGTCCTGAGCCCAAATCAAGGGTCAGAGGCTCAACCCACTGAGCCATCCAGGCGCCCCATACATTGACTGATGTAATAACATCTAATAGGAAGTTTAAAATCAAGATACCATATAATCCTAGCAATGTTACGAAAACCATCCCTACATCGAAGCGTTCCCTTAAAAAGCGGAGCACGAAATGCAAACAGATCTTCATGGTGCTTCCCTGTGGTGGGTGCAGCAGTAAATCTCTATTTTTGGTCTGGCCTTTGCTTTTCTTATTCTCAAAATATTTTTGAAGGAGGAGTTACTGCCTTGACGGTAAAAACTGAACATTAAGCAAATAAAGGCACGAAATGAAGTGTTCACTACGGGAGGAGCCATCAGCGGGGGGCTGGGTCTGCCCGTTACCCCTCCGGGCTGAGGGAAGCACATGTGATCCGTTTCAGGCTCTCCACCTTCCCGTGGGATGACGGCATTCCCGGTGGCCCCACCGGCCTCCACACTTAGAGATGCCTTCTCAGTGGTGGTGTCGCATTTCCTCTGGATCATGCACGCTGCCCCTGTGACTCCTGTCTGTGGCTGGCTTGCTCTGGGAGGAGTGCACCTGTCTGAGCAGAGCGGCCCCTAAAACCCCTGTGCTAATTAGAACAAGGCACCCTTTGCGGGCAGATAACAGCCTGGAGCCAGGAGGTGCCCGTGGAGAGCAGCGCCAGGCTGGAATTCTCCCCTTCCCCAATCCTACCCGCCCAAGGTGCACCTCCTCTCCAGCACCCACTCATCTGGGTGAAAAACTAGTGACGTTGAGGGATCATCAGCTCAGTTGGTGTTCAGCCAGCAAAGGGGAGATATTCATTCCCATACCGTCAACTCTGGGGGATTGCCCGCAAGACGTTACAGCACTTAGACACGAAGGTTCCACGAGGCAGGGGAGACTTGATCAGGAGCTCACCTCCCAGAAGCTCAGATCAGGGTACCGCACAAACGTGCCGGGTTCAAAGGCAAAATACTGCATAATTACCGCCTCTGCAAACAGCAACAAGGACTCAATTCACAGCATGGAAAAGTTAGAAGGAAAAATTTAAATAATTTTTAATGTTTATTTACTTTTGAAAGAGAGTGCAAGCGAGGGAAGGGCAGAGAGAGAGGGAGACACAGAATCCGAAACAGGCTCCAGGCTCTGAGCTGTCAGCATAGAGCCCGACGTGGGCCTCGAACTTACGAACCTTGTGATCATGACCTGAGCCAACGCCAGACGCTCAGCCAACTGAGCCACCCACGTGCCCCAGAAAAAACAAATTTAAACAATCTAGTCTATTTGATAATAAGGAAGCCTGAGGATTTCAGGAGAATATGATAGTGATAATAACAGTCGTAACAATAATAAAAGAGCCTAAATGATGGAATGAGAATAAGGGGACAGACACCTAAATAGAATGTGTGGCTCTACATGGAGTTCTGGACCAGAAAAGGAACTCTTGGGAAAAGGTGAATAAGGTCCATAAATAGCTTTGTGTCCGTGTGGACGTCCTGAATTTTGATAATTGTACTGTGGTTGTATTAGATGTAATATTTGGGGAATCTGCACCCAGGGGATTCAGGAATTCATTTTACTTTCTTTGCATATTTTTTTAATTTGGAAAAAAAAATAACACCATACACACACACACACACACACAACCACACAGAGATACACACACAAGCTGGTCCCAGCATGCAATTTTAAATTTAAACAAATTTTTTTTAAACTTTAAACAAATTTAAGAAAGGGGGTGGGGGGCGCCTGGGTGGCGCAGTCGGTTAAGCGTCCGACTTCAGCCAGGTCACGATCTCGCGGTCCGTGAGTTCGAGCCCCGCGTCGGGCTCTGGGCTGATGGCTCGGAGCCTGGAGCCTGCTTCCGATTCTGTGTCTCCCTCTCTCTCTGCCCCTCCCCCGTTCATGCTCTGTCTCTCTCTGTCCCAAAAATAAATAAACGTTGAAAAAAAAAATTTAAAAAAAATAAAAAATAAAAAAAAAAGGGGGGGGGGCACACCTGGGTGGCTTGGTTGGTTAAGCGTCCAACTTCGGCTGAGGTCGTGATCTCACGGTTCGTTTTGTGGGGCTGGGTTCTGAGCCACCCAGGTGCCCTGCTCCATGCAATTTTATGGGTGAGGACACTGAGAATGGAAGTCTCTGGCTCAGAGTCAGACAGTAAGTGGAAAGAGAGAAGGGTCTCCCCAGCCTCCATTCCCACCATCTGCCTCATATGAGCCCAAGTCAAGCCAACAAGACCCCATGGATGGGAGGAGTCTCTTGGGAAAAAGAAACCCTCAGTTGTTCTCTTTCAGCATCCTTGGTCTGCTCGGTATGGTCAGGCTTGGTCTAAAGACCCCAGAAGCCCAGGAGGGAGGACGTAAGCCAATACTGTGCCCCGTCCAGTGCGTAGGCTCGAAGAGGTATCATATTCACCTCTCCGGGCCAGTTCCCTCCAGGGTCCAGTTTTTTCGGAAGTCCATAGTCTCCTGACATCCTTGCTTGAGAGAAGCCCTCCGAGACTGTGGGGGAGAAGGTCACTGCAAGGTGGTTGTTGGTTGCTCAGGGGTCACGACAGAGCTCAGCAGAGTGTCTATGGAGCTAGAGGCAAACCTGGGTCCCAGCGGGTGCTTTAAAGGACTTTGGTCCCAACTGGAGAGGAGGTCGATTCACGGCACAACATGGTAGCCCTTGCTCTCTCTCTCCAGAGAGAAGGGCTTGCGCTAGATAACTAACACACAGAGGACCCTGGGTTGGTTGCGTCCGTCTTTCTGACCGATGGACGAACAGGTTTCGCTCGGACCTTAGGGCATATGACGGCCTTGTTCCGTCTGGACCAGGGGCCCCACATCCTGTATTTCTTGGGATAGGGAGAGTCACGTGTATTGTAATGGCTGTACCACACGCTCCCAACCGTCACCGTCCCGAGTCCTCCGCGGTCAAGGTGGTTTATGCTTAGGTGCTTCCCCATCTCCAGAAAGCAAATGCTCCTTACTGTCAACAAATTTTGATATTTGGGGCCTCCTTCCCGTTTTTCCACCCGATGCCTCCGATGCCTGGTCGTGCGTGTGTAGGTGTGTGTCTTTGTGAGGGTTGGCCGGTTTCCTGTTTGCAAGCCCGTTTGTAGGCACTTACAATGTAGCTTTTCCCCCTTAGTAAATCCGTTGTTATTCCCACCAGGAATGTTCATCTTCAAAAAATTGTCATCCTTTGACCTCTGCTCCTTCCTCCTCTCCCAGATGGCCCTGGGGGTTTGTAACCTTCAAAATATGTCTTTATTGACTTTCTTTAGCTGGGGTTTGGGAGACGCAGAGATAAGCGCATAACTTCCATCCATTTTGGTTTGACTGAATGTATAAAAGTAGAATTTTCAACCTCAAACCAGTGGAAGGGGTACCTAGCCACTGTGCACAGCCGCGTAGACCATCCATTCCCAAGTGCATCACGCACATACGACGTCGGCGCCCCGGAGGAAGGAGAATCAGAGCTCGGCTTTCAGACGTAAGAGGCCAGCGTGCCCTCGAAGACCGGACACCCGAACCTGAGTGTTTGAAATGCTGCGTCATCTGCATGTCTGAAAGCGTCAGGGTCAGGGTTAAGAGGCGTGAGGGTGACCCCGGGTGCCTTACTTCCACGTCATTGAGTTTAGTCTCTATCTGTAAAATGGCAGTGCGCTGTAGATAAGGCGCTAACTTCTCCCCTAAGGCTGAAACTTCTTTGTGATCCTGTGAGGTCTACACCCGCTTGCACTGAGCCACTCACCCGGCCCTGTCTGCCATCCATGGGGTGCAGGGGGCTCTCAGCGAGAGAGCGCACAGTGATTGGAAACACTCCGCAGCTGTGATGGAGTTTTCACTGGTTACGGGGCAAATGGAAAAATATGGCCACTGTGATATACCTGTTGGTGAAGCCTTGCTTAATGTTTTCTGTCGCAGGCACTGCTCTTTGTTCTGAGATAAGGTCTTTGCCTTCTTGTTTTTGTTGTTATAAAATCATTTATTTTGAAACTAAAGGGAAAAGAAAAAGGTGACATGAAAGAGAGCCAGCTTCAGTCCGCCATCCCTGGGGGATTGCCAAGATGGGCTGTCGAGCGTCCCGGCAAGACGCCGGCAGTGGGGTGAGGGAGAAGCCAAGGCCACGGTCAAGGTGGAAGGTGAGGCGTGCGGTCAGGATCATCTCCTTGACACCCACAGAGACCATCCGTACGTCAGACTGAAGCCCTGAGCTGATGGGAGTTGTAGCCAAGGAGAGGACTAGATGTCAATGCAGAGCAAAACGGGGCTCTTCAGCTGTCCGATCACCAAAGGTCTTGGGACTCAGAGACCCAGGCACGGCGTCCTCGATGGGTCCCTGTCTTCCTGAGCTACTCCCCCTGCCCTCCACGTGCACAGCCAAGGGGGTGGGGAGTGCCACCTCTCCGTCTGGATTGTTCAGTTCCGTGTCCTGCTTGGGTTGGTTGTAGGAGAGCAGGTGCAGAGGTAACCGCTCGGATACACGGATGAGTCACTCAAGTCAGCTGAACACAGGTAGGACAGGGGGGGTAACGGCCAGCAGAGGCGGGGGTGCTGCCGAACAGGCCGTCGGCTTCATGGGACACGTCTGTTCGCGGCAAACTTGCTCGAGTGCGAAGATGGTGGGGGAGGCATTCAGTGATCACCTGCTCCACGCCCAGTCACCTGTGACCAGAAAGGTCCTTGGAAGGAGGCCAAGATGGGCTGGGGCCATCACCAGCGACCTGCAGGGCGCATAAGAGGACATTGGTGGTGGACGTTTGCCGAGGACCCCGTGGCCTCCCCCTCCGCCCCCCGTTGCTTTGAACATGTTCAGCCAGGCTCGCTGGTAGCAATGAGTGGCAACTGACAAACCACGCCAGAATCAGCCACTAACGGTTTACAGGGCACCCTGTGTGTGACGCCCCCAAGGACAGGACTACTTTCTCGTCTTCCTTGCCACCTTGAAGAGATTTCCCAGGATGGTCGGTGACCCTGATTTTGACGGTAAGTGTGACCATAGCAGGCATTTATAGAGTGTTAGCTTAGCACCTGACTTCTCGTATCACTGGCTCCGAGACGGGACGTGATTGTCACCCCATTCTTCCAACCCGACTGACTTAATTCAAACATGGTTATTGTTTACTCTGCGTCGAGCGGGGCTGATTTTCTTCCTCCAAAATATATATTAAACCCATTGCCTTCTTCTCCTTTGTTTCCCACGCCCGGGCCAGCCCTCACCTCCTCTCTCTCGTCATCAGGACACGGGTAAGGACGTGCTAACGTGCCAGGGTCACTCCGCCTCTGTTCTCTCCTCAAATCGCCGTCCAGCCCGAAGCGTCTTCCAAAATGCCAGTCGGCGGCAGGGCGCCCAGGGGTCACAATCTCTGTAGGGACTCCCCATCACCAACAGGATACAGTTCTGCTCATTTTCTGGGCTCGCAAGTGCTCCTCGAGGTGAGCCCGGCCCGGGACCCCAACCCCCCTTAGCACCACCTGCCCCCTGAGCACATTATGCTGCTTCCCTTCCGACTTCCGAACGGGGCAACCTTGCCCCTCTTCCTTCTGGTCACCCCCTTCCCACCCTGCTCCAGCCCCGAGCTCCCGCAAAGCCCAAGGTTACCCTGCGCACACCTCTCTTGTAGCGCTTACCGCCGTGTTTTAGAATCACCTGTCGGCGCGTCCTCGCTAGACTCTGAACTGCTAAAGGCGTGTCTCAATCTTAATTATCCTTGGATCACTATCTTTAGACGGTAGCTAAACACACACTCCGTACTTGATAAAAAGCCTCTTAGGTGGTATGTGACCGACACTGGTAAGCCCCTTACAAACACTTCTAGAGTCTCCGTGAAAAATGTGTGACTGAAATATGCCACGAGCCGTTGGACACGCACACACCTGCAACCTAGAGTGGTCTTTTAAAAGAAAAAAATTTTTTTAACGTTTATTTATTTTTGAGACAGAGAGAGACAGAGCATGAACAGGGGAGGGGCAGAGAGAGAGGGAGACACAGAATCCGAAGCAGGCTCCAGGCTCTGAGCTGTCAGCACAGAGCCCGACGCGGGGCTCGAACCCACGGACAGTGAGATCGTGACCTGAGCCGAAGTCGGACGCTTAACCGACCGAGCCACCCAGGCGCCCCTAGAGTGGTCTTTTAAAAATGTAAACCAGGTCACGCCTCTCTGTCCCCCCCCCCCACGACCCTTTCTCCTGCTCACTCACTGTGCCTGGGCCCCGCCCTGGGCGTCCTCCGTGTCCCGGAGGAAACACGCCAAGCTCTTTTCTACCCCCCGCGCCTGGCACGTGCTGTTCCCTTGGCCTGGAACTCTCTGGCCTCAGAGCTTCAGCTGGCAGACTCCTCTTTCTCACGTAGGTGACAGCTCATTTGTCACATTCTCAGAGAGACCTTCTCCTGTCTGACACAGCCTCTTCCTTCCACCCTTGAGTCAGGAGTCCTGACCACATCAGCGCTTTCCATTTTTATCACCGCATTCGTCTTACCGTGGAGTCCGCTTGTTCCTTCGTGTGAGCTCTGTAGTGCTGCCTCCTTCTGGACTGGGAAAGAAACACCATGGGGGCAGGGTCTCCTCTGTCCTCTTCTCCACCCCCCCCCCCCCCCCCCCCCGAGCTCAGTGTACTTCCTGGCACACAGATTCAATGAGTTTGTTGAGTATCTAATTTATTCCTCCTTACAATCCCAGGAGCTAAATACTATTTTTATCCCCATTTTACAGATGAGGTGGGGGGGGGGAGGGGAGGGGCTCCAAGAGGTCCATACAGTAGACCGGGCGGCTATTCAGCTGAGCAACCTGCTTGATTTTACAGCCGGCACTCTTTGACTACTACACTAGTCCAAGCCTTACCCATCTGAGACCGCCTTCCCACCTGGTCTAAAGGCCCTCCATGTCTCGCCCCTCTCCCCACCCATTCTTGAGCAGGAGGAGGGACTTCTATTTCTCTGCCCACTCCCATCCCTCATGTTTTCTCTTTCTCTTCTGAGGCTCAGCCTGGCTGCACACACTCAAGACTGCCTCAGGCCACTCCCACAGTTTGGTCAGACTCCGCGTCAGAGTCAGGAGACCTGGCCTGGATAGATAGTACCTCCCAGTTCCCAGTGCCTGGACCAGTGTGTCCCCTTCCAGTGCTCCCATTTCATAATGACTTGTGTTTTCCAATGCCCGTTCTACTCCTTTGAAATGAAGTGTGCGTGCGAGAGAGCAAGGAACATTCTGGAATGCGAAGCTTTGGCATGCATTTAGGGTCATCAAGATGGCATGTTCATTGGCCATCAACTTCCTTCTTGCCCAGAATGGCTTAAGGTCACAATATCAATCCCAAAGTCGGTCTCCATAGCCCAGACTCTAATTTTGTGTTCCTCTAGAGATGGGACCTCAGTTTTGACGATTTTTTTTCCTCCAGCTTTCTTTTTTTTTTTTTAATGTTTATTTATTTATTTTGAGAGAGAAAGAGAGAGCACGCCCGTAGGGGGGAGGCAGAGAGTGAGAAGGAGAAGGAACGACCCGTCAGTGCAGACCCTGACGTGGGGCTCGAGCTCACAAATGGTGAGATCACGACCTGAGCCGGAATCAAGAGTCAGACTCTTAACTGACTGAGCCACCCCGGCGCCCCCTCCAGGTTTCTTACCATAAAGAAGACGGCCTGAAATTCATTCATTCATCCATGCATTCATTTCACACGCAATTCTGGCCCCAACAGGGTGTCCCAAGTGCTGTGGATGCTAAGTGTTGGGGCAACGCAGATGCCTAAGACATGGTCCTCCTCCCTGCCATGGTCACTAGGGCTGGGAAGTTTATGACAGCCTCCTGAAGGGAGCAATAAGTTTTACTTTCACCCTTGTACCCGATCCCTCGCTCCACCATCCCGACCTCTTAAATTCAAGACAGCTTCCCTCTGACCATGAAAAAGCACCCGAGGTTACACAAGAAAACATTAGCTGGTGCATAAAGCTGTCACACTCCTGGAGAGAACTGGCCCCAAGCAGACACTTGGAAAGACAAAGATTGAGGAACCCACCGGAGATTAAAGGAAGCGTTTTTCACCTTCTAGTGTGGAAGGATGCCCGGTCACAAAGCCAGCAAAAGACCCAAGGAGGTCAATTGAGATGACCTGAACACCAAGTCAAAGTAAATTATGGAGGGGAAGCAAGAAGGAAGAAGAGAAAATAGGTCTAAAACACAATGCGTATACCCAGAAGTGCTAACTGCGTTTCCCTTGGAGGCTGCCAAAAGGAGCATATGTTTGGGGTCCTGGAGGGCAGGGAGCAGGGCTGTTGGGTGCACTCAGCTGACTTGGGGGCTACCGTTCCTGCCCCCGAAGCCTATGCCTTAATTCGCTTAGACAGGCTGCTTTCGACTCCGCTCGGACCAGCTGACTTGTACCGGAACAGAGGTCATACAAACTGTTACCACCAAGATGATTAAGCTTGGTCGCTTTAAAGACTTCTCTCTTTCAGCCTTTGCCAGCTTCAATTGATGTTTTCGCTCTACACGGCAAGGATGGGAGAATGGGGGGTGGCCATGGAAGCCCCATGGAGTCACAGACCCCCCTACACGAATTCTGAGACCGTATTTCAAATGTTCGCTGACTTTCTGGGGTTGTTGTTTGCCTTAGATTCCCATCTGATTAGGGAAGGAATAGGGAAGGAATCTGATTGGTGAGTAATTATTCTAGGATCCAGAATTTTTTTGTTGCTAGTAAGATCATCTCACTTATGTGCAAGTATATAAATTAATCCTATTTTTTTAAAAATGTTCTTCTTATTTTGAGAAGGGAAGAGAGACCACATGACTGTGCATGAGTGGGGAAGGGGCAGAGAGAGAGAGAGAGAGAGAGAGACACTCCCAAGCAGACTCCGTGCTGTCAGTGCAAAGGCCAATGTGGGGCTCGATCTCACGAACTGAGAGATCAGGACCTGAGCAGAAATCAAGAGTTGGATGCTTGACTGAGCCACCCAGGCGCCCCTAATTCGATCCTATTTTGAGGAGGTAACTTTCACATTTGAAATGCACACTTTCGCATCGTGGTTTGGTTTGAGGGCAGAACCATAGCAGGAGAGAAAGGGAAACAGAGGCAAATGTTCAATCCCCTTCTTCTGCGACAAGTTTCGAGAACAGCATCGCCATTAGGTATGTGAGCATAAAGGCTGTGTTTTTCCCCTTAAAGGGGCCGTTAGCAAGTGGCACTAGCTGAGGGCTGCAATTAGCCCTTCCCTTCTCGATGTCCTGTCCGTAATTGTCGCTAATGCAAATTCACTGGACATGTCAGCGGAGCCCAAAACCTATATCCTGATCTTTAGCTGAAAACATCTCTGAATTAGATCATGAAAATTAGAATAAAACTCATCCACCAGTGGCAATTAATGAGTCATGACTAACTGAGGAAGGAGGGGGAGGGTGGGAGAGAGTAGCTCTCCTTTCATTGCTGCTGAGGGTTACGTGGAAGGAAAAATTACACTGCACTTTGTGAGTTCACAACTCGCCATCACGCTTGGGAGACATCAGACGTTGCGACCCAGCTCCGGGGATTTCTTTTCAACACCCTAGGGGTAGAAGATAGGTGATCTGGCTTCCAGCCTTTGAGCTGCTAGCAATAAGCTTTGTCACCCTAGGCGGGTCACACGGCCGCTTTGAGCGTCTTTAAGATGAAGGCACCTGTCCATGTGGTCCCCGCGAACACGTCCAACCCACGTGCCAAAGTCCAGGGGGCACCCACAGGACTTGCCCTGTGCCTCCATAAATAGAGCCAATCAGGTTCAAGAACATCGCCCAAATCTTGGCTCTCTGTTCCACACTAGAGGTAATAGAGACAGGGACTCTAGTTAACAGGCTTGGCATTGTACATTAAGAGACAGCCACGATTGCCTCCTTGCGGCCTCACACCCAGGGCCGTTCGCCTTGTCTGAGAAATGGATGGCGAGCCATTTCAGCCGGCTTTGCTGCCGGGTCCCTGAGCTGAGAGCCCCTGGGGCACAGTGTGATTGAGCTGGGGATGCTGCACAGCCAGACTCTCCCGGGGGGGGATCCCTTTGTCATTTACATTTTCCAATTTCCAGACTTGTCAACACTCTCTGCCTCTCTTCTCCAAGAAGAATGGAAACTCAAAAACCAAGGGTAAAAAGTGCACGCGAGACTCAGCAGCTTTGGGCTGTGAGAGCCCCTATTTGCCAAGAGTGATGGCCTCCCTGTGCCCTCAGTCACAAAGGCCATCTTGGGGTGTGCTGCCCTTAGGGTGAAACCACAGGGAAAGGGGACGGCCCCCTCTCTCGGCTGTATCCTAGTCAAACTGCCCCCTCTTTCCAGTGGCCACCCAAGCATCCTGGTCTGTGCCACTCGGGTCTTAAAAACTAAGACATAATTCACATGTTGTAGAATTCACCCTTTTTAACTCATCACCCCAAAAGGAAACATGGACCCCATTGAGCTGTCCTACCCTGTTCCCTCCTCCCCCAGTCCCTAGAAACTACTGATCTACTTTCTGTCTCTAAGAATTCTCATATTCTGTATATTTCACACAAATGGAATCATAGAACATGTAGCCTTTATGTCTGACTGACTTCTTTCTCTTAGCACAATGTTTTTAAGGTCCACCTATATTATGGTATCGGCATTTCTTTCTATACCTAAATAATTGTCCATTGTATGAATATCCTACCCAAGTTATCCATTCGTCAGGTGATAGACATTTGGGTCGTTTTCACCTTTTGAGTAGTATGAATAATGCTGATACGAGCATTCGTGTGGACAAGTTTCTGTGCGAACATATTTCAATTCCGCAGGTCCCTTCTCCCTAAGAGCGGGAATTTGCCATGTTGTATGGAAACACTGTGTTTAACTTTCTGGGAAACTACCAACCTTTTTTCCCCAAAAGTGGCTGCACCATTGTACTTCCCAGCAGCAATATATGGGAATTCCAGTTTCCCCATATGCTCACCAACACACTTGTGGTTTCTGCCTTTTTTGTTGTTGTTGTTTTATCATACCCATGAGGATGGGAATATCCCCCTTTGGCTTTGACTTGCATTTTCTTAACGACGAATGACACGGAGCATCTCTTCATGAGCTCACTGGCCATCAGCATATCTTCCTTGGAGAAATGTCCGTTCAGATCCTTTCCCTGTTTGTAAATTCTGTTATTTGCCCTTTCATTTTTGAGTTGGAAGAGTTCTTGATATATTCTGTGTACTCGACTTGTATCAGATATGTGATTTGAGTCCATTTGCTTCCATTCTGTAGATATCCTTAACCTAAAGTACCTACGTCTTTAATGTCGATGAAGCCCAACTTTTTCCCTGCGAACCCAAGGTCACGAAGGTTCGCACCTGTATTTTCTTCGAAGAGTTTTACGGTTTTAGCTACTGCACTTAGGTCTTTGAGCCATTTAGAGGTCATTTTTGTGTACGGCGTGAGGTAGGGGGTCCAACTTCGTTCTTTGGCATGTGAACATTCAGTTGGCCCAGGGCCATTGGTTGCAGGGACAAATCTTACCCCATTGAATTCTTGTGCCAGTTCTTACAACTCTTAGTAAATCCTGCCTTCTGTGACTCGCCCCTCGCGGTGGGTTTCTGCTCTCACTGGCTAAATGATCAGCCCCATGAACGCAGGAAGTGGGAACAAACCTTTGGGTCCTCTATGAGGTTGCACACAGGGTTATTCACATTCTCTGAGTTTATTAAGTCATTCTGGAAATGGCTGCAGTGACTCTTCCCTCCCGAGTAGTTTCCACTTAGTGGCCCTAAGTTTCCTGTATAGCTCATGCCGACATTCATTTTAGTTTCATGACGGTTGATGACGTCAGATCCAGGAAGAGGCATGGGGATGAAGCCACCTTGGCCCCTCTGCCCACCCCACTGGCCTTCAGGCTTTAGCAAGCGCCCTTAGCCTGGGTGACTGATTAACCATGCCTTTCTTTGCACATCTGTGGATCATGAATTCTTTCCTAAAAAAAGAACTGAGCCTTTCTGCGCATCACCAGACCCTCTTGCACATGCCCCACTCTGCCCCGGGCACCAAGGAACCAGACCCTTGTGCAAAACCTACCGAGCACAGAGATAACGTCTGTAGCTGGTACCATTGAGTCTCCAAGTACTCAAGATATATTAGGGACCACTGTACTTCCGTTACTGATTAACTGCCTTAAACTCTTTTAAGAACCCATGGGCCAGGCAGAAAGCATCCAGTTGGCCTTTGGACAAGAGTCCGCCTCCTCCCCAGGGGGCCGGCCTCCTGAATAAGACTCATAAGCCTTTCCAATCAAAACTAGTCTCTTGAATATTGACTTTTCAAGCCACAGGCAGGCAAATTTAGGCTTCGGTAACAGGGGGAGTGGGGGACAGTATCTTCAGACGAATTTGTGCTCCACGCCTGACAGGACAGCCTATGAGAGCTTCGTAGGGAGGCCCTGGCAATCGAGAAGCTTCACCATCACCCCCACCTGCTCAGAACGATCCGGGAACGCCAAGGAAGACAGGTGCTCCCCCTCAGCCCATGAGATCCAGGACGGAGGAGACACAGACAGGGAGGAGGAAGGTGGGGACCCGAAGCTGGAGAGCAGAGAGCTGGTCGCTGGTGAGATGCTCCTGGAGGGCAGGTCTCCAGACCGCCTACACAGACTAGAAGCGGCCCCGGGAAGCCCAATTCACCAAAAAAGGGAAACAAAAGCAGCCTTTGCCTATACTCCTGGCAACAAATTGTTAAAATAATGGGTTTATGTTTCCAAGGTTTCTTGCTCTGCTTTTGATCAATAAAATGTTCTTTGGATCGATACAAATGTAATTTCGCGGCTGGCGGCCGTTTAGAGCACACGGTGGAGAAGTCGCTGCCCAGCGAGCGCAGAGCTCTGCTGGCTGTGGGCTGTGCTTGGGACCAACAAGGACAAACGGATGAGGCTACCCGCCGATAAGCTCGGGGTCAGCACCGGTGTCCTGGTGCCCTCGTGGATCTCCGCAGCTGAAGGCTTTCGGCAGAAGGAACCTGGCTCTCCTAAATTCGCTTGGAAAACCAGAGAACCCAAAGAGTGGGGTGTGACTTTAACTCTCCCCACGCGCCAGCAACTGTTTTAAGCACCTTCTGTGCGTTAAGGCATCAGAACCTGGCACACACCCGACGAAATCACCCCATTATCACCCTCATCGCATAAGGATACCGAGGCACCGAGAGCTCGAATAACGGGCCCCGGGCCGCACAGCTGATCCGAAGCGCAGCTAGGATTTGGAGCCGGGAAGTCTGATCGCAGGGGCTCCAAACTCTGCACTGGGTCCTGCCTGAGCATCACCTTTCGTCTCTGACGTCTCTTTGCCAGATGCTCACCGCGTGCCAGGCCACCGTGCTCCGTACACTCGCGTGTTTTATGATCGTTAGTCCCTTAACCTTACTTTACGGATGAGAAAGCGAGGCCTGGAGAAGATCGGTAACCTGGCCGGGATTCGGCTGCCAGGAAGCGGAAGGGCCGATTTTCAGACCCAGGTATTCCGAAGCCAGCACCGCTGTACTCTGTTCTCCCGCTCGGGGACGCAGCCGGCTGGTGTGTATTTCCTTCTTCTGCAGCTGCCTGTGTGAAGGACGAAGGATGTGTGCCCAGGGAGCTCGAATGAGGAAAAGCCCCTGAGAGGGGCAGAACGAGTAAACCAAAGACCCCCTAGGAGTGGGTCAGCAGCCAGCCAGCCAGGTAGGACTTCTCGGAGAGAAAGGCGGTCCAAGCTCAAATCCCCGCTCCTGCTATGGCCTTGCTCTGCACCTGCTGCAGGGCCCGCGCGTCCCCCTGGCTGAGGAACAGAAAACGCTTAGCCTGAGTTCAGCGCTCTGGGAGGGTCACGGCTCAGGCGCGGGCAGGGCTCGGAGCGAATGTGACTCCAGGCGTCTGATGCGCTTGCCAGGCCAAGCTTCGCGAAGACGGGCAGGTGGTGAGTCAAGAGCCCTGGAGCGGGCACCAGAATCCCTGCGTTTCTGTGCCCTGCTCGGCAGCGTGTGCACAAACAAGTCCATTGCTTTCTCTGAGCCACATTTTCCTGTCTCTGAAACCGTGACGTGGGGGCCGCTTCACCTCCGAAGTCTCTCCTGGGTCAGGCTCTGTGGGCATCAGCGGAAAGGGAGAGGGTCAATGCCGCTGAGACCGAGATCAGTCTCCCACTCGTCCAGCAAAACGTCTCGAATGCGCATCACGTACCCGGCGTGGAATTCGACAACACGCGAGATGGACCGCCTTCTTTGTCCTCGTGAAGCTTCAGACCTGGTGATTTGTGAGAGGCCAGAGTCATCCATTCACTCGCCCAGTCGTTCGTTCAGTCATTCACTCATTCGTTCCGACAAGGACCTACCGTGGTTCACGTGCCAAGGCGGGTGCCGGGGTTTCAAGGATGAGACGGCGCCCTGGAGGCACTGAAGCGTCGACAGGAAAGTAAGCCATTGTCAACCGACGCGCCTCCATTTTGAGGTTGGAACCAAGGCCATGCTGACTCTGAATCTATCCCCTGGCTGTGCCTGAAAACCAAACGCGGGGGCGTCTGTGTGGCTCAGTTAAGCATCTGGCTGTTGATTTCAGCCCAGCTTACGACCTCATGGTTTGTGAGTTCGAGCCCCGCGTCAGATTCCGTGGTGACAGTGTGGAGCCTGCTTGGGATTCTCTGTCTCCCTCTCTCTCTGCCCCTCCCTGCTCATGGTCTCCCTCTCTCTCTCTCTCAAAAATAAAAATTAAAAAAAGAAAGAAAATCAAACGTGTCATTTCACTTAACCTTATACTCTCTAGGCCCAACCACGTTGTAGCAAATGGCAGGATCTCATCCTTTTTATGGGTGAGTAATATTCCATTCCACATCTCCTCTATCCATTCATCCTCCGGTGGACACTTGGGTTGCTTCCACAATCTTGGCTGCTATAAATAATGCTGCAATAAACATAGGAGATGCATGTATCTTCTCAAATTAGGGTTTTCATTTTCTTTGGGTAAATACCCACTAGTGGCATTATCGGATCGTACGGTAATTCTATTTTTAATTTTTTTGAGGAACCTCCGCACTGTTTTCCACCGTGGCTGCACCAATTTGCATTTCTACCAGCAGTGGAATTTAAGAAATAAAACAGATGAACAAACAAGGGGAAAAAAAGAGACAAATAAAAACCAAACTCTTAAATACAGAGAACGAGTGGGGGTGGGGTGGGGAGGGACCGGTGAAACAGATAAAGGGATTGAAGAACGCACTTACCGCGATGAGCACCGAGTGACGTCTAGAATCGTGGAATCTTTATATTGTACACCTGAAACTAATATAACACTACAAAAATTACACCTACACTTAAAAACTCAAATGCAGGGCGCCTGCGTGGCTCAGTTGATGAAGAGTCCGACTTTGGCTCAGCTCACGATCTCACGGTCTGTGAGTTCGAGCCCCACGTTGGGTGTTGCTGTCAGCGGGGAGCCCGCTTCAGATCCTCTGTCTCCCTCTCTCTCTCTGTCTCCCTCTCTCTCTGCCCCTCCCCTGCAAATATCAACAACGTTAAAAATTAAAAAAAAAATCAAACGCAGTAAATAAAAACTAATAAACGGTTAAGCATCATGGGTGGAGAGGTAGGAACAGTAATGAGACTATTTACCCCAGAGCTATGAGAGAGAGAGAGATTTAGAACCATCATGTCATTTCTTTCCATTTGTAAGTGAGGGGATACAGGCTCTGAGAAGCGATATATTTTGCTCAAGGACGCAGCTTACGCGAAGGTCCCGGGTCTCACGGAGAAGTCGGCTGGCTCTTTAAGCCATGGTTCCACGGAGCGCTAAAATCTCATCCATACGGTTGCTGGAAAAATACAAAGCGTGCTGTGCTCCTACCTTTAAATACAAGCCCGCTGCTTTCAGACCCAATTAGGAGCAGGTAATTACCTGTGGGAAGTGGGGAGCTGGGCGGTCTGCCGGATCGACCGGAGAGTACGTGAGCTAGTCTTTTCTAGTTACCAATAAAATGCTACAACAAAATCGTTATTTGGCAACGTGTTTATTTAATATTTCATCCCACAGGCCCGGGCTGGAAGATAACCATGGTCACCGCTTTACGACAGCATTTTGGATGGGCATCTCTGGCTTTGCCGTCTGTGTTCGGCAGACATAACGCCCTGCTAGAGGATGACCTAATTTTTCCAGAATTCCATAAATAGGATGGTGTAATCTCGTAGTCCTCAACCTCTCCCCACCTTCGCCCCCAGGGCCTCTGGTCCCTCCCCCGCGAGTCTCAGCCTTGATGGGCCCCCGAGAGGATCCTGAGCGAGGTAGGCAGAGTATCCACTGCCTGAGCCCTGCGGCTGGAGGAGGGGGTTCGCTGAGGCTGGGTGCCGGGGGCCCTGCGGGAAGTGCCTGGTATGTCGTTCTCTCTGGATGTCACCAGACCAGGCAGGCACCCTAGCTTCTGGCTCAACTTCCCCGCCCGGCCCTACAGGTGCCTGTCAGGAAACTCACGCTCAGCCTGCGCGAGGTTGGCTCTGCGAGGGTCATTATACACCGTCCGTCCTCTTCCCCCGGGGACTGGATCCTGCTCCCAGCCCACCGGTGACAATCATGACCCTGCCACCTTCTGATTCTGAGTATCGTCTGCCTCCTGGCCGCGGCAGCTTCCCTCCCCTGCACCTGCTGACCACGCGAGGGCCAAGCAATAAAGGGTGCACTCAGTCCTGCCTGCCTTCCTGCGGCTACACCAACCTGAGTCCCCAGGGCCCCAACAACGTTCCTGTAGGAGCCCGCGGGTCCCCGACGCCTCCCTACCGTGGCTTGGCCCGAATAGTGTGGCTGCCTGCTTAAAGGACATTTGAAAGTCACTGAGTAAGCAAAAAAAAAAAAAAAAATGCTGCGTGGTCCTTTCTCCCCTGGCGGTGGGGGGGGAGGGGGGTCCTTCAACCTCGGCGACTTCCGCCCACTTGACTCGTTCCTTGAAGCAGACACACAATTGCAGCATCCAGGAGACATCGACAGTGGTAACTGGCTCCACGATACCCGCTAATTACCGTCCTCTGCCCTGCCCCGTTTTCATTCCTCAGCCCCCTGTGGTGTTTCCCACCCTATTCTGCACTCAAATACTTGTCTGCGTGTCTACTTTGGGGGGAACCCGACAGAAGATGCTGGAGCGAGGAGACTCTGATTGCTCAGACCCCCGCGGGGTAAATGGAGACGCCTCGCGTGGCGGCTGCTTTTAGGTGTCAGCTTGACCGGATCACGGGGTAGCAAGACATTTGGCCAAACATCGTTTTTGGGTGTGTCTCTGAGCGTTTCTAGATGAAATTAGCCCTCCAGTCGGTAGACTCGGAGAAGCCGTTTGCCGTCCCCAGGGTCGATGGGCATCATCCCGTCCTTTGGGAGCCTGGATACGATGAAGAGGTGGAGAAGGGAGGCATTTGGCCCTTCCTGCCTGGCTGTTGAGCTGGGCATCGAATTCTCCGCCTTTAGCTTTCCTTGATCCTAGGTGTGCTGACCCAGACCGGAATCTTCACGATCTGCGTCCTCGGTTCTCGGACCTTTCGACTCGGACCGAACCACACCACTGGCTGTCCTTGGGTATCACCCTGTGGATGGCAGATCTTGGGATGTCTCAGTTTCCATAATTGCGTGAGCCAATTCGTTTTTTTTTTTTTAAGTTTTTTTTTTTTTTTTAGAGATACAGATAGAGCGTGAGCGGGGAAGGAGCAGAGAGAAAAGGAGAGAGAGAATCCTAAGGAGGCTCGGCACGGTCTGGTGCGGGGCCTGACGCGGGGTTCGAACTCACGAACCGCGAGATCATGACCTGAGCTGAAACCAAGAGGCGGACGCTTAACCACCTGAGCCACCCAGGCGCCCCTGAGCCACTTCTTACAATAATTCTCTTTAAAATTGTTTTAATGTTTTCTTATTTTATTTTTGAGAGACAGAGAGAGAGAGAGATTGAGAGCACGAGCTGGGGAGAGGCAGAGAGAGAGAGAGGGAGACCCAGAATCCGAAGCAGGCTCCAGGCTCCGACGCAGGGCTCGAACCCACGAACCGTGAGATCACGACCTGAGCCAAAGTCGGACGCTCCACTGATGGAGCCACCCAGGCGCCCCAATAATTCTCTTCACTTAGATGGATGATACAGATACAGACGTGGATACTGTTGGTTCTGTCTCTCTAGAGAACCCCGACGAATATGCCTTATATGTTTGGGGCCTTCAAGTGCCATGTTGCCATCCTGTCATCCAAGCATCTGAGGCCATCCTCAGGGACTATAAGACAGGAATTCGCCCCGTGGAGATAGATAAAGCAGTAGGAAAATGGTGGGCCTTGTCGCCTGGCTCCGTGCTCACATCACACTGGGCCTGCGGGAATTCTCAAGCCAAGAATGTTTGCAAAGCTGCTTGTGTTCAGCCCTGAACATCGCCACAGAGGCGGGGAGGAGAAAATGGGAAAACATAAAGTTCTGCACAACAGGAAATCACGTTAGAAAGCTGTGAAAATCATGTATCCTTTTGAGGCGTAATGGTTTTAATTTTCTCAGGCTCTGATCTCCCTGGCAACAATTTAGAAGTGCATAAGCATTCATGAATCAAAGTTGGGCACGTCTGCATGTTTAATTATGTGTCATCGGATGGAAACCTTCCTTTTGATCTTAGCATTTAAAGGGATTTACGCTTTAACAATTACATTTTTTTTCTCTCCTCCCGAAGTCAATGTGGGTTATTGAATAGTATCAGCGTGGTTGGGGGGTGGGGGGGGGAGGATGCTGAGAAAGTCGAGGGAGATCTCTGTTCTGTCTGGGATGGGGAGCCGTGCTGCCCCCATGCTCCTGACCTTGAGAAAGAAGTGAGTGGGGCGGGGGGAGGGAGGACGTCCCACTCTACTGCAAGGGTACCAATCAACGAGCTTCGTCACTCATTCCAGAAGAGGCTGGGCCAGTAAAGACCAGAGCTTGGGTCTAAGACAGATTGGGGGTCTCCTTGCCCCATTTGAAAATGACCCCTGGTCAGCCTGCCGATCTCCCCAGTAACAGATTGATTCTAGACTGATTCTGCCTTAGTAGATTTTCGTGGTTGCCTTATTCGTGGTTGCCTTCTGGATATCCAAAATCAACAACAGAGATCAGATGGATACCAGAAACGTAACGGAAGACTATCCTTGGGGCGCCTGGGTGGCTCAGTCGGTTGAGCATCCACCTTCGGCTCAGGTCATGATCTCACGGTTCGTGGGTTCGAGCCCCGCCTCGGGCTCTGTGCTGATGGTGCGGAGTCTGCTTGGGATTCTGTCTCCCTCTCTCTCTGTCCCTCCCCACTTGCCCGCTCCGTCTCTCAAAATAAACAAACTTTTGAGAAAAGAGGAAGAAGAAGAAGACTCTCCTCAATAGAGTTTGGATGGCTTTCCTTTCTTTTTCTAAACCTTCCCTTCCTTCACCTTCACCCCTGCCTTCCCCCCACTACCCCTGGAATGTATTTCCGTGATTCTTCTGAGATGTCCATTGGGGCACAGGTGCGAGACTTTTCAGGAACCCTTAAGGTCTAACCCTTTCAGTTTGGCCCACAAGTAGCACACCACTGACGCCAAGGTCATTATCCTCTCCGTCCCCTCCTCGGAGGAAGTTATCTGGACTCCTTATTCAGCTATATATTCCCTCAGACACTCCTCCGTCCACATAACACTACTTACTAAGTCAGTCTGCCAGCGCCACACATCTGTGAGGCCAGACTCTTTCTTCTGGACTCCGCCATGTGCAAATCACTCTCCCTTCCTGTGCCTCAGTTTCCTCATCTGTAACGTGGGCGTGATACGCCTTCGCTGGGTTGAAATGAAAACGCGTGATAATTTACAATGTTTGGCTGAGTTCCTGGAGCTAATAAACCGCCCCCAAACTTAGTGACTTTGAAACGGGGTTCGCTAACGTTTTCCGTAAAGGGGCAGACGGCAAATATTTCAAGCACTGTCGTACCGACCCAGGTCTGCTGCCACCATGTGAAAAGAGCTATGGACGATACATAGGCACCTGCGGGAGGGGTGTTCCAGTACGACTGTATTTGCAAAAACAGGAGGCAGGCCACGTTTGGCTGGTGGGCCACAGTTGGCCCACCCCCGGCTTAAAACAACCACCACTGATCTGCTTCACGGTTCTGTGGGTTGACAACTTGAATGAGGAGCTGTTGAGTCGTTGCCCTGGCCTTGGCTAGGCTTCCTCATGTATCCGCAGACGGCTGCCAGGCCGGCTGGGGCTGGCCGGTCCAGAACGGCCTCAGCTGTGTTATGTGGTCTCTCGCCCTCCAGCAGGCTGGCCAGCGGAGACTCGGCCCAGCTCCAAGAGACTCAGCAGATCCGTGCAAGGCCTCTTGAGGCCCACCGTTTTTGCAAACAACCTCTACAATGAGCCCATCGTACGTGCCCCATCAATCTTCCCTATTAGCATGGGCTTCTTCTGTATCGTGTTCAGGGGCAGAAATGGGAGAGACTATAAAGCTGTGAAGGTCCAGCTTTGAGACGCTCCCGGTCCAAAATGTGAAATGACGTTTGTTCGCAAATAGCCGTAACAACGCATAAAAATAAGAAAACACTCTCCAGCCTGGGTTTCAGAGCTCAAAAGACAGAAAGAACGAAGATGCAGGGGATAAAAAAGTTCTGGCAAGTTTACGTGCCCCTTAGGGACCATATCTCAGAGCTCTTCGTGACAAAACAGTCTTATGGAGTATTCTAGGCCCTAGACACCTGAATTGAGAGTAATCTAGCCTTCTACCTCATGATGGAAGGTTTCCCATCAGGTGGCCTTTCACGGTCACCCTCCTGATCTCCAGCAGGGGGAGAGAGCCCCAGCATTACTTAACCCATTGAGTGCTTTATGTCCACCACGCTAGCAGAAGGAATGCAAGGGAAGATACAAGAAATAGAAGAGATCTACTGAAACTGGGGATAGCATTTCGGAGAGAGAGAGAGAGAGAGAGAGAGAGAGAGAGACAAAGTGAGAGAGGTTGATGCCAAGGCCCTGAGATGGGAGCATGCCCAGTAGGTCTTAGGAAGAGTTAAGAGGTTGGTGTGGCCGATCAGAGTAAGAAAGTCAGAGAATGCTGAGAGATGAGGTTGAATGAGGCCGGAGGGTAGCAGTAGCCAGATCATTCTATAAGGGCATAGACTATGGGAAGACAAGAATCAAAAAAGGAAGGTCAGTTAAGAGAGGTGCTGGGGTACTAAATATGTTTTGCACGTAAAGCAGGCAGGGTTTTCTAATATATTAGTCATACAGAGCAAGAGAGAGGAACCAAAGATAATCCCGAGGTTGTTGACCTGGGCCACGTAGGGCTGGAGGGCCATTGCCTGAGATGGGGTGGACGGAGGCAGGGGTTCAGTCTGGGAACAAAAATCAAAACCTGATTTTTGGCATGAGACCCCTATTCATGTACATGGTAATATGGAGTGAGCGCATGGAGTTTAAGGGAGGGGTTGGGTTGAAGTCATGAGTTTAGAATCCACCAATGCATATATGGCATTTAAAGGCTTAGGATATAATATATCACATATATTAAGTAGTGAGGGTAGAGGACAAGGGAGGAGAGGACTGAGCCCCAGGCCCTGCAATGTTCTAAAGTCAGGAAAACAAGAAGAATCTAGCAAAAGTGGCTAAGGAATAAGCAGCCTCTGAGATAGGATGGTAGGAGAATAATCAAGAGAGGGAGAGAGAGAGAGAGAGGGAGAGAAAACTGTGTCCTGAAATCCAAGAGCTAGGAGTCAGAACACATTAGATTTACCACCTTGATTTACCCCCTTTCTCTTGATGAGCCTCGGTTTTGGGGTGTGGATGTGTGGGTGTGTGCTAAGGAGAAAGAGTATGGTTTAGATCATCTATAAGATCTGTTTCAACTTGGGTGATCTGTGACATGGTCCGTCTGCCTGTTTCATTTCTATATACTTCTTTTTTTTTTAATTTTTTTAATGTTTATTTATTTTTGAGAGAGAAAGAGACAGAGAGTGAGCAGGGGAGGGACAGAGAGTTAGGGAGACACAGAACCCCAAGCAGGCTCCAGGCTCTGAGCCATCATCACAGAGCCCAATGCAGGGCTCAAAATCACGAACCGTGAGATCATGACCTGAGCCAAAGTCAGACGCCCAACTGACTGAGCCACCCAGGCGCCCCTCTACATACTTCTTTACAGAATATCTCAGCATCTGGGAGCAGAAGGCTGGCTGACACTGTCTTTCCCATCTCCCTCACTTGAGCATTCAGCCATCACTGAATTTATGTGGGGCCCTGACAGCTCTCTCTCTACACTATTAGCAGACTCTGCAGCACTGAAGAGACCAAAACTCTAACATATCATCCGTGACTAACCTCCTGTCTTTATTCTCCATGCAAAAAGCATCTGGTGAGAAAGACTCATTCTATGGAGCTAACAGGTTGCTTTATCATATGAACTTGAATTTATTCATCCGGCTATTTATTCATTTATTTATCCCATCCGTCCACACATTCATCCGTCCATCACTCCATTGTTCCATCCATCCCTTTCTCATCCATTGATCCATCCATCAATCCATCCGTCCATCCACCCTTCCTTCTATTTATCCATCCATCTGTCCATCCATCATCAAATGAGATTAATAGAGCACTTTCTCAAAGCCGTGCCAAGTCTTGTGGAAGCATAAATGAAAAGTACATGTTCTCTGAAGGGTCTACATTTCATTTATTGTTCATTTTATTTATGTTGGTAATAATATTATAATATATAATATAATATAACGTAATATAATACAATATCTAATACTTACAAAGTGCTTTCTATATGACAGGTGCTGTTCTAAGTGTTCTATATATATGAACTCCCTAAACACCCCTAAAAGGCAGGTGTTATTATTATTGTCATTTCATACGAGAAAACTATACTTAGAATCTGCCCCCAACTCAACTCTTGTTTCAATATTATGACAACAGCCCCAGTTTGGGTTCCAGCCGTGGATACTTGAAACGAATATGTTTAAGACAAAAAAAAAATTTTTTTTCAGTAAACACATTTCTTCCAGAAAGCATTGTAGAGAGGAAAGAGAATCGGACTAAAACTCAAGAATCTGGGTTCTGTGGTTAGCCGCGTGACTTTGGACGAACTCTTTCCCTTCTCTGGCACTTTCCGCCTCTCGAAGGGATCGTATCTCAGTACAAGGGGATGGAAAAGCAGTGTTGGCAGTGACCGGATTTAGCAGAATTGATGAATACGGTCACGGAAGTTGTACCCTGCACAACTCTTGGGGCCACCGTGTCTATAGGCTACATGTAATGGGGCCACCTGATGTTGTTGAACATGATGGTGGGTCTCTCAGGTGCCTTCTGCTTTTGTAATTCGGTGATAGTCTTCCTTCATTTAGAAATGAAACACTATTCTTCGTGCTGCAAAGGGGATCGTTTTTCTCCCCCAGTATTTTCTAGCCCGGTGACTTCGGGGTACAATCTAATTTCACTCAGAACTCTCCATGCAGAAAACAATCTTCTCCAAATTCTTTCAGCACCTTTACTTCCCTTCAAAATTTCCCCGGAGAGATCTCTGTGTTGTGGAGGGGTTTGTGCATACTGAAACAGGCAGGCCGATTTGAAATTGTGTCTTCACAGTTGAATACTTTCAACCCAAGGCGGAAGTCCGTCAGTCGTGGGATAGGAGAGGACTCCATCCTGGAGGCATGGGATCAGCCTTCAACAAGAGCAGAGCGGCTGATCCCAATATGCCACAAGTTCCAAGGACCCAGAAAGGGGTAGGGACATGGCTACCACCTCCATTGGTTCATCTCCTGAACCCACTGACTGATGTCTAATTTTTTTTTCATTGAGACTCCGCTTTTGAAGACTCCTGCTTCTCCTTCTACATACAGATGTACCATTCAGACTGAGTTTCCAGAAGCATTTATTGGGAAACGTAGGTCTCTAATGGCGTTGATAAATACTAAGGATCTGAGAGTGGGTACAAATGTCTACTTTAAGAAAGTTTATGTCTTCTATCGCACACGTCTCACGTGCTCGTGGTAGAAAATTTAGAAAATAAAATTTTAACATGGTGTTTTTTGTTTTCCTTTGGATTTCCCATTTCTCTCTTAACTTTAAATTGTATACACTTTTGATTTTTACTTTATTTGAATCTACTTGCCAGAATGGTGCCGCGCATAAATTTTACGACTATTTTAATTGTTTACAGCCTCTGGTTTATGTTGTAAACAATTTGTGGCATGCTATCACAGCCTCTTCGTAAACATAATTTTTAATTAAAAGTTTTACTGAGATAATCATAGATCCACATACAGTTGTAAGAAAAAATACGCAGTACTCAACCCCGTTTCCCCCAGTGGTAGGAGCTGGCAAAACCATAGTACAATGTTAGCACCGGGTTGTTGACATTGACATAACCCACTGATCTTATTCAGACTTCTCCAGTTGTGTTTATAGCTCATTTCTTTTGTGTGCGTGTGCCCCCGGGTGCTCAGCGCTCAGTCTTACACAATTTTGTCAGATGTGTAGATCCCTGTATCCATCACGATCGGGTCTAAATATTTCCATCCCCGCAAGGGTCCCCTGTGCTGTTCTGTGGGAACCACATCAACCCTCTCCTTCTTCCACCCTGTCCTTGACTCCTGCCATCCCCGGCTTTGTTCCCCATTTCTCTATTTCGTCATTCGAATGGAATCACACAGTACGTGACATTTTGACATTGACTTTCACGCTGCATAATTCCTGAAGATTCATGTACATTTTGGGATGCGCCAATAATTTGTTCCTATGGAAAACAGTGTGGGGTTTCCCCAGGAAATTAAAAACAGCACTAGCCTATGAGCCACCAATGTTACTGCTGGATATCTGTTGAAAGGAAATGAAAAATCAGTATATTGAAGAAATATCTACATTCCTATGTTCACAGAAGCATTATTCACAACAACCAAGGTATGGAAACAACCTAAGTGTCTATCAATGGCTGAATGGATAATGTTCCATATATATATGTATGTGTGTGTGTGTGTGTGTGTTTATAATATATATAATTGAACAATATTCAACAGATACATTATTCAGCCATGAGAAGGAAGCCAATCCTGCCATTTGAAACAACATGGAAGGAACTTGGTGGCATTATTCGAAGTTAAATAAGCTAGACAAAGAAAGATGAATACTGTGTGATCTCACTTGTACGTGAAATCTTAAAAAAAAAAATTCAAACTCATGGAAACATAGAATAGAAGAGTAATTGCTAGGGGCTGGATGGTGGGTGGGGTGGATGGTAGAAACAGGAAGAAGGTGGAAGGAGGTACTAACTTTCAGCTATAACGAAGGGGGGAAAATGGTTCTTTTTGTTGCTAGGCTGGGTCCCACGGTATGTATATGCTACACTTTGTTTCATCTTGCCCCTGTTGAAAAACAGCTGAGATAGTTCCCATTTGGGGCTATTCCTAATAAACCTGCTGCACACAGGATATTTTTGTGGAACTAAGTTTTCATTTCTCTGCAATAAATGCCCAAGAACGCCATTGTGGGATCATGCAATATTTGTGCATTTAACTCAGTAAGAAAACACAAGGTTGTTTTCTAATTTTTTTAATGTTTATTTATTTTTGAGAAAGAGACAGAGAGAGAGAGAGAGAGCTCGTAGGGGAGGGGCAGAGAGAGAGGGAGACACAGAATCCGAAGCAGGCTCCGGGCTCTGAGCCGTCAGCACAGAGCCCGACGCAAAGCTTGAACTCACGAATCTGAGCCGAAGACAGACGCTGAACCGACTGAGCCCCCCAGGAGCCCCTCAAAATTGTTTTCTAGAGTGGCTTTACCGTTTTACATTCCCACCAACAACGAGTGGGTGACCCAGTTTCTCCACACCCTTACCAGCATTCCGTATTGTCACTCTTCTGGTCATTCTGATAGATGCGTAGTGACCTCTCGTTGAGGTTTCATTTGGCGGAGCTCTTGAGTCACAAGTTCAATTTCTTTAATGATCGTAAAGCTGGGGAGATGGTCTACTTCAGAGGTTTCCCTGGCCTAGCACTTGTGGCGGAACACCTCCCTTCTCAGGGGGGTCCGAGAGTGCTTCCCCAGACCAGAGGCGGTTGTGGTAGAATCCCTTCCTGGTGTCATGTCTTCTCAGGGTCTCTGGGTGGTGACACAGAATCTCAGGTCTATGGGACAAAGAGCCTTGGGGTGGGGGGAGGTTGTGTGTTGTAGCAGGTTTCTCTTGCCAGGTCCATGTCTCTGCCCCAACATCTCTCAGTGAGGGAGGGGAGTCTCTGACCCAACAGTAGGGGAAGGTGCTTCCCTTGGCCACTTACTCATCCTACTGAAGTTATGCCACTCTCCCCCCTACCCATTTGACTCAGGGGAAGATGATGCTGGGTTGAGGACTGGGCAATACTGGTCTTACTTGAGGACTGGGCAATACTGGGTTACCTTCTGTTGGGCGAGGGCGGACATCAGACACTCTGCTACTGTGTTTTTCCTCCAATGCCAGGGTCCCAAACCATTATGTCTTCTTCCTCTTGCCAACTTTCAGAGTTGTGGTTAGTTGACTTATATTATTTGCAGAATGTATCATTGTGTTTGGCGGGGAATCACAGGGAGCTACGAGGACTGGAAAGCCTCGACATGTTGACCGCTCCGTCGTATTTCATTGAATTTCCTACCATCTCATTGTGTGACTTTGGGATAGTATCGTCGCCCAAGTGTGGCAGTAACAGGGAAATGGTTCCTCCCAATATGTTGCCGTTAAAAAATTGCTCTCTGCCTAAAAGTTGTTTCCGTTTGGATTCTAAGTCATAGGGCATGACCCGAAACGAATATGACACTGTACGTTAACTAACTGGAATTAAAATTAAAAAAAAAAAACAAACTTAAACCAAAACGAAAAAGCAAACAAATAAATAAACACATAACATATATAACCCAGAATGGAAATGGCGTTTCAGAGAGAATGAACATTCTAGAGTTTCCCTAGGTTTGGCCATGTTCTGATTATCTACAGCTGTGTCACAAACCAGCCTAGACTTTGTGGCCTAAAGCAACAGCAATCAGATATTGGAATCTGTTGCACAACTGCATTTAGTTGGGTGGCTCTCTCTCGAGGCTCCTCCTGTGGCTGCAGTCAGACCACGAGTGGGCTGGACTCATGTTGAAGCTTCCCCATTCACAGGCCCGGTGGTGGATGCCAGTTGTGAGCTGGGACCTCGGCCGTGCTGTTGGCCGGAACACCTATGCAAGGTTTCCCTATGTGGCCTGGGATCCAGCATGGTAGCTGGATTCCAAGAGCGAGTGTCCCAAGAGAGCATCTAGGCCGTTGTGCTGTGTTACCTTTCATGACCCAGCCCTGGATGGCACAGACCATCCCTTCTGCCATATTCTGCTGTGAAAAGTGGCTCACCAAGCCCAGCTCATGTACAAGAGGAAGGCCATCAAACTTGATGGGTAGAGTGTCAACAGATTTGAAATCAGGTTTTAAAGCCGCCACATAGAGCAGGGAAGAGAGGAAGGAGGGGTTGACCGGGTAGGAGGGGCATATACCAGATACGGGTATTATAAGTTATCACGAGTTGGGGGTGGGCACCTCGGTGGCTCAGTCGGTTAAGCCTCCAACTCTTGATTTCAGCTCAGGTCATGACGTCGCAGCTCGTGAATTTGAGCCCCGCATCAGGCTCTGCCCTGAATCCCTCCGCTGCTTGGGATTCTCTCTCTCTCCCTCTCTCTCTCTCTCCCCCTTTCCTGCTCTTTCTCTCTCTCTCTCAAAATAAATAAATAACTTAAAAAAAATCTTTACAAAACAAGTTATCACTGGCTAATTCTGTCTGCAAGAGAAGAAAAGGTAAGAGGAACCCCGTGCGTCACAGGAGAGAGTTCGGCAGGTGGGCTATGGGAGTAACTCTCTGCCATCCGTAGAATGACACCCAGGGAACACCAGATCTCTCGACATGAAAAAGTGGCTTCTTTCAAACCAATGGGGACGAAATTCCGCATTTCTTATCAAATAGGAAGACTAAGTCTCTGGAGGAATTCTCGGCAACAAGGAGACAAAATATGGCCGTGGTATGTTTTTGCACACACCGACGCTTTGAGAAGCTCTGTTCCGTGAAAGAACCTTATTATATTTCTTACAGAAATCAATGATAGGGGATTGAATGTAACACCATGAGCAGAACATTTCCAGGGGTGTTTGGCATTATGAGAGGATAATAGGGACATTATGAGATTCTGCCCAAGGTGGCCTAAATGTTCATTTAGAATATTTCATCCACGCGACGACTCAGGAAGCAGGAGGGAGGCATAAGCTTGTGCTAAGAGTATTTCTCATATATAAAAGCTGCATGTCTTATGGCCCAATCATATGATTAATGTAGTTTCTTGATTGATGGTTTATATTTTATTTATTTCTTTGTTTGTTGATTTATGTATTTATGGATTTATCGTGCTAGTTAAGTTTTTCGTTTTATCGTTTTAGTTCAGTCTTTCAGCTTTTTGGGCCAGTTTAGGGTAATCAGACATCCCCCAATCACGTTCAGGCCAAAAAAAAAAAAAAAAAAAAAGAGAGAGAGACGTCATAACAAAGAATAACATTTTCTAAGTGTTTTCAAAAACTACAGACTAGGGCGCCTGGGTGGCGCAGTCGGTTAAGCGTCCGACTTCAGCCAGGTCACGATCTCGCGGTCCGTGAGTTCGAGCCCCGCGTCGGGCTCTGGGCTGATGGCTCAGAGCCTGGAGCCTGTTTCCGATTCTGTGTCTCCCTCTCTCTCTGCCCCTCCCCCGTTCATACTCTGTCTCTCTCTGTCCCAAAAATAAATAAACGTTGAAAAAAAAAATTAAAAAAAAAAAAAAACTACAGACTAGTGGGGCGCCTGGGTGGCTCAGTTGGTTGACCGTCCAACTTCCGCTCAGGTCATGATCTCACGGTCCGTGGGTTCGAGCCCCGCGTCGGGCTCTGTGCTGACAGCTCAGAGCCTGGAGCCTGTTTCGGATTCTGTGTCTCCGTCTCTCTCTGACCCTCTTCTGCTTGTGCTCTCTCTCTGTCTCAAAGATAAATAAACATTAAAAAAAAAATTTAAAAACTACAGTCTAGAGTCGTATCTTAACTCTCATTCAGGGCACCTGGGTAGCTCAGTCAGTTAAATGTCTGACCCCTGATTTTGGCTCAGGTCATGATCTCACGGTCATGAGATTGAGCCCAGAGTCGGGCTCCACGCTGAGTGTGGAACCTGGCTGGGATTCTCTTTCTCTCTTTCTCTCTCTCTCGCTCTCGCTTTCGCTCTCGCTCTCTGCCCCTGACCCGCTCTCTCTCTCTCTCTCTCTCAAAATAAAGAAATATTAAGCAAATAAATAAATAAACTGTCATTCCACTTAAAATTTCCTCCTTTCCCCAGATCAGCCCTGACAGGGGGACAGTAGATGGTCGCCTCTTTCCCTCTTGTTCAAAATCCACCACTTTCTGGCTGTACTTTGGGTCCCTCCAGGGTTGCAGAGGATTAAGGGGGAAAGACAAGGGGCAGGGAACTTCTTACTTGAAGGATACCTTTGCCATTGTGATTGGGCCTCCGGGGTGTGGCAGTTCTCTTTTTCACGGGAGGCCCTCGAGGGTTCTTTGGAGACCTTCCCCGTCACCAGGAATACCTCGTGTCTGTGTGTCCCTTAATGGTGATGCCTCTTCCCCCTGGCTACTCACAGCTCCTTTATCCACTCTGTTGGGGTCACGTGTCCTTACTGTCCCCTTAGCAATTCTAACATCTCGCACACAGAGACCTCCCCAGGCTCCGCCCTGCCTGCTCTGGTCACAGACCATTCCGGTCCAGTCCTGTCTTCGCCTTGGGGGAGACGGTGTGAGTTCAAACCCATCCCATAGCCCCTCAGGCCCAAGTGGGTCAAGCATCTGGTTCCCCGTGTCCCCAACTCCAACCCCCCCTTTCCTGACCTGAGGCCCCCATGGGAGGGGAATCGGGACATACCAATGCCTTTCTCCAAATAAATCGTTCACGTCGTCCTGAATCGATTCCTACAGAAGCAGCCTGTGTGGTGGGACCATCGCTGGCTGAAACAGTTTCACGGTCTCTTAGCACGTCCTGCACTGGTCTGGGACCTTAATTAAGGAAGCTCATGTACTTGGCATCTTTCATGCTGTTCTCTGCCTTTGTAGCCTCTGCCAAAGAGTCTGGGCAACACGGTCACATCTATTTAAACACAATTTTTCTTTGACACTTCATTTCACTGGAGAGAGTGACTAGGAAGCAGGAAAAAGAGAATCCTGATAGAAAGGGACTTGGCCAGCTCCTCAAATGAAGGGCTGTTGAGGAAGCCTGACTCTGTTTCTAGCCTTGAACAAACCACTGCATGATAATCTTCTGTTCTTTTGTTACAAATTATATTTATTTTATTATTGATAGAGCTAAACTTATTTTCAAATGTGATTACCCATTCTTATTTCCTTATACATTGCCCATTCATGACCCAAGCCCATTTTCTTGTTGGTTAATGAGTGCTCTTTGTATCTTGAGGACCTTAACCAACATTTTATTAGAGTCATTTGATTTATTTTCATTGTTTTAAAATTGAATTTTATTTCATGTGTACTGGGAAGCCATTGAAGGATTTTTATGGACAGGAGGGATGTGATCTTATTTTGATTTAAAAGATTTTTAAATGTCAACTTTCTTGAGGTATAATTTACATACAGTTAAATACACTTACTTTAAATATACAGTTCGATGAGTTTTGACAAACGTATACGTCTATGTAAACACCACCATAATAAAAATTTATAACGTTCCTATTGCCCCAGAACGTTCCCTCATGTTCCTTGACAGTCAACGTTCCCATCCCCACCCCGATCCCAGCCCTAGGTGAGAGTTTCTGGACACCTTTCACCCTGACTCCCCTAATGTGATCATCTTATATAATCAGTTCCACTGCAACAAGGCTGTGGGAAAATTAAATTAAAGTAATAAAACTAACTAAATGCAACCTTGAGCTGGATCCTGGAACAGAAAAAGGACATTAGTGAGAAATTTGGTGAAAGCTGAGAAGCGTTTAATTTGGTTTGGTTAATAATTTCACATGAGGGGTGCCTGGTGTCTCCGTCGGTTAACCGTCGGACTCTTGATTTCAGCTCAGGTCATGATCTCATGGTCATGGGATCGAGCCCTGCACCGGGCTCTGTGTTGACAGTGCCTGCTTGGCACTCTCTCTCCCTCTCTCACTGCCCCTCCCTTGCTCTCTCTCTCTCTCTCTCTCAAAAGTATATAAATAAACTTAAAAAATAATAATTTAATGTAATAACCATAAACATCTAAGGACAGGGAACGCTCTTTGTTGGACATATCTGCCTCCTGGGGTCCAGTACGTTAGGTGACCGGCACGGACAGATTTTGGCGGCTCTCATTTGTAGTTGGGACCGGGGTAAGGCTCCACCCACATGCCTGTTGATTCTTAGTGCCGTCCCTTAGATTACAAATGGAAACACACTGTTTTACAAGGGTGTTTTAGGACTCTGCCTCCTGCTACATGTATCCTGGCTGGGAAAGGACTTGGCATTGATTGTCCAAGGGGGATAGCTGGAGCTTCAGAAAACCCCTGGAAGCTCTGCACTGGATATTAGTATTATTTTGTAATGCCGTAAGGAGTTCTTTTAGACCACCGTCTGGACACTCGAGGTCCGACCCTCTGGTTGGCAACCAGCAAAGAGGCATTTAATCAAGTTGCAAAGAAAGTCAGAGCGTCAGCTGGCATCTGGCAGAGGTGTGGCGCCCTGGCCAGGCTCCCCTCTGGACGACCCTGCCCGACACCTTTCTCGCGGTGCAGGCAGGAGACCGAGAGCGGAACAGCGGTTGCCAGGAGAAGCACCGGGGTGAACAGAGCTTTGTCCCTTCCTGACATCTTTCCTGCAGACGCCGTTTCCCATGCAGTGATGGATCCTAGATTGTTTTTCCCCTCTCTCTGCCAGAGCCAGCCACCTAGTTTAGACATTTCTATTAGATTAGGAGCCAGGAAATGAGAAAAACCCTGGCTCCAAGGGAGTTGTTCTCAGGTCACAGGCCTGCCTGGTAGAAATGCAGAGAAATACACAAGAACGCTTTGTTGGGGTGAATAATCACCTTTGTGATTTCTCTGGTCTCCCTGCCCCTTCTTGCTCCCTTACCCCCCCCCCGCGCCCCCCCCCCCACCATCCTCCTACCCACACCTCTCTTGCCAAGCTGGGTCTGCAGAGTCTTGGAACCCTGCAACTTTAGAAGCATCCTTCAGGATCACCGAAGCATGCAATCTTAAAATCACGGAATGTTCAATGCTCGGTGTCGTAGAAGCAACGTGTACTTCTGAATTGGCAGGAAGGGAGGGGCGAGTCCCGGTTTGCTGCCCATTAGCTGTGGGACTGCAGGAAAATCGCCTAGAACTAGCATCTGGAAGCCCTGATGTCCTTATCCGTAAAATAAGGACAATGGCCACAATGGTCAAAGTGGGCAATTCGAATACCGCGCCTACCAACAGTGCGCGTAATAGGAATTCAGCAAACCCAGCTCCCTTTAGATTTCCAGCACCTTGAAATCCTAGAATGGGAACAATTAAAATAGCCACTTTTTAATTCAATTGCTTATACTGTTTATGAATTTCCTCTAAACAATCTATACATTGTCTGGGTGCCTGGGTTTTTTGTTTTGCTTTGTTTTGTGTTTAGCTTTTGTTTTTTTGTTTGTTTTTTGTTTTTGTTTGTGTTTTTGTTTTCTTTGAGAGAGAGAGACAGAGCACAAGCTGGGTAGGGGAAGAGAGAGAGGGAGAGAGAGAATCCGAAGCAGGCTCCACGCTATCAGTGCAGAGCCCGACGCAGGGCTCGATCCCACGACGGTGAGATCATGACCCGAGCCGAAATCAAGAGTTGGACGCTCAACCAACTGAGCCACCCGGGTGCCCCCGTGTTCGTTTTAAAAAACATCGTTCAAAACTGAAGTCGTCTGACCAGGGCAAAGCGAAGATGGTCTATACACTATGGAGACATCAGAGTGATAGCCCTGTGAGCCCCTCCAAACCCCTGAATCTAGGAGGAGGCCCAAATTTGCTATTTGTGCAACCATATTTGGGGCTTAAGTGGAGACGTTTACATTTATTCCTGCTTCATTCCACCTCACTGGATGCGGCCAGTGATTTGAGCCCCAATCACGCCCCTCGTTCCCCCCCAGTCCCCACCCAGGGTGGAGGAAAGGCTCTAGGTGAATCACATTCCAGGGCATTGACTGGCCCCATTTGCGGGTGATCCGTACAAACTTGTTCATGTGGCTATGACTTTCTCTCCGGCATTCTCCTCTACCAACTTCCTTCTATCTCTGCTCTGCAAATCTTAATCCTAGGAAGAAAGCCCTACCTCTGTTCTTCCACCCAAGCGAGTCTAGTTGAGAACAAGCCCAGGTGGTCCCACGTGCCCTGCTGTTCTAGGCGGAAGTCAGGTAGGGAAGGCCCTAGCAAATCTCGTGACCGTGTCCTGTGACTGATTCTCCACGGAGACCAGCTAGCGTAAGGGACCGGGCTCTACTTTGAAGACATTTTCGCCTAGCAACTTAGGATAAATGCTTTCTCATGTGATCCAGGAGAACTTACCAGAGCTCTGTAGGCGGGGTCCAGGGTCCAAGCCCAGCTAATACTGATCACTTCCCTTTGCTCTGCACTGGAGAGGACGTCTCGTTCCAGAACTCATCATCCTGAGTTACTAGAGTCAGCCCCGTCAAAATCTCCTGATATGTCGAGTCAAGGATGATGGCCGAAGCCTCTACCGAAGATCAAACAAGATGGAATAACTTTAGGTCCTGTAGAAGGTGGCTGAAGACTGACTCTTTACTCCTTGCGATCGTGGGAACTTCGTTCCCATGGGACGCTCACGATTTGGTAGAAATCTCCTCAGTACCCCCACTACTCTCTAAATTTGTAACTAGAGAAAAGGGTTTGCATGCATTCCTATAATTAAGAGTGTCGGGCAGTGCCTGAGTTCAAAGCAGTAAGTTCACATTCAAACCACTCTCTGCTGTGTGGGAGGTGACTTTACTGCACCTAATAGAGACACAATAAATATTTGCTTAATTAATAAACTCCATAGTGTGGCTTATGGCTCTGAAGGCGCAGTGGGTCATTTAAATATAATTGGCCAGTCTTGTCAGGAGACCTGAAAGACACATGAAGTCAGGCTGAGATCGGAGAAAAATGGTGTTCCATTGCTCCATATGGAAGATGCGGGGGAAATGTCCTCTGGGGGCGCCTGGGCGGCTCGGTGTTGAGCATCCGACTCTCGATTTCGGTTCAGGTCGCCATCCCAGCGCCCTCCACACGGAGCGTGAAGCCTGCTTGGGAGTCTCTCTTTTCTCTCTCCCTCTGCCTCTCTCTCCCGCCCCTGCTTTCCCTCCTCTAAAACAAATTTTGAAAACACTGAAAGAAGAAATGTCCCTTTACCTCACGGATCCTAAATTCTCAAATAAGGCAAAGGGATGTGCACGGAGACACTGATTTTTCCCTCGTGACCGAGTTGCAAAGAGCAATGTAGCCGGTGCCACGAGAGTGGGCAGCAGAGAAAAAACTGGTACACAGACAGGGCACCAACTGACACTGGGTGAGGTCGTCTTATCATTCGGGTTGAGGAGGTCGATAGCCACCCAGTGTTGAAATGAACGTAACCAGGCACACTCATCCGGCTACCACGCGATCCCTGTCCTCAACTACCGGGGTACGCAATGGCTAAAACCACGAAGTGCTCTGACCCCCAGCCCCCGTTCCCCAAAGGCGTGAGCAGTTCAAGAGCGGACGGCTGCGGTCAGAAACCCGAACTTCATCTCTACTGGTCATTAGCAGACCCTGAACGCAGGGGTGCGGCGGGGGAATAAGGAGATGTCACCAGCAAAGTCCCTGCCCCAGAGACCACGGAGTCGGGTCCCGGAGACTGATGTGGAATTAAATGTGCCACTCTCAGAGGAACAAAACCCCAAATGATAACATAATCGCTTTTTTTTTGCCCCCCTGCATTGTACCTTTGCTTGTACGAAAAGTCTGTGATGAGAACTATTTATCACCTCCCCTATAGATAATTCTCACTCTTTGTTTTTCTTTTTCTTTTTTATTTAAAAAAAATTTTTAATGTTTATTTATTTTTGAGAGAGAGGGAGAGAGAGAGGCCAAGTGTGAGTGGGGGACGGGCAGAGAGAGGGAGACACAGAATCCGAGGCAGGCTCCAGGCTCCGAGCTGTCGGCACAGAGCCCGACGCGGGGCTCGAACCCACGAACTGTGAGATTGTGACCTGAGCCGAAGTTGGACGCTTAACCCACTGAGCCACCCAGGCGCCCCATTCACTCTTTTTTTTTTTTTTTTCTTTTTCTTAATCAAACCTCCGTTTTGAGTGCCCGTAACAGCACCACGTCCTTGGAACTCAAGGAGGAAAGTCCCTCAGCCGGAACAAGGGAGGGGTCACAATTTGTCTAAACCAGGCACGGTGGGTGATAACAGAAGCAAACAGCAACCCGAATCCATTCTGCCCGTCTACTTCTGCAGCTGGGGCCGCCCCCAAGGCCAGCTTGGGAATGTGTTTTCCAGCTCTGTTTGCTGTGGTGCCCACATGTGACTATGCTCCTGCCAGTTCATATAACTCAGGCTTGGGTTCCATATGCCACTTGCTGAAGAAGGAATCTCAGGACCAGAACTTTTGGGCTTTCCACCTTCCCCCTGGCAGGACGGGTGATGCGCGAAATGACTTTGGAAGCCATCGGCCTGGATTCCTGAGTCAGTGCGTGGAACAAAGCCGCCTGGCATCCTGAAACGCTTAACGGGGAGCTTGTGCTTGCGAAAGAAGAAAAGGTTTATATTTGTTGAGTTGGGGGAACTATGGGACTTTTTATGTCACTTTATTTTGGAGTCCTTTTCATCACCGGCCAGCTAGGATCTATGGGATTTCCTTTCTCTTTGCTAGATTTTAATCTGATTTAGAAGGGGGGAAGAAGAGTAGAAAAGAAATTGCCGAAGAAAATTCACTTTTGGTTTTGACACTTTCTTTCTCAGTCAGATCCCTGTGTGTGGTCCCGATGCCTGGAACAGCAGCAGCCATTTTGTGGCCATGAGGAAAAGCCAAGAGAATCCGGAGGTGTTGGCCCAGCACCCTGACACCACTGAGCCAATGAACCAGCCCTGGAAGCACCTGTCTTTTGCAGGTAGATAAAGAACACACGTGGCCCCTTTTAGTATTCATACATACCAAGGTTAGAGGGGATGGAATTGGATGTTATCGGAAAAATCTCAGCTCGCTCAGTTCCTTGCTTTTTTAGACTGGGTTCATTCAGTCATTGTTGCCGGAAATGACTGGAAATACCACATTTCCATGAGAGTGGAGGTATATGAGGAAATATAGTTGGATATGAGACTGTCCTGAAGTGTCTACGGGGCACATGGCCGATCACATCTGGAATGTGTCTATTCTGCATTACGTGTGCGATTGCATAGCTCACGTACAAAGATGTCAGAGCTCCCACGTCAGTGGCTGTTCATGAATAGTTCAAATGCCTCCAGCCGTTTGGGATTGTCTCTCCCTCTCTCTCTGCCCCTCCTCTGCTCATGCACACCCTCTCTCTCTCTCTCTCTCTCAAAATAAATAAACTTTAAAAAAAAAAGAGCACTGAGAAGTTTAAAGAGAAGTCTTGTAGACATTGTAGGGCCCATTTAATGCCATCTCTTTAAATACCCTAAAGATACATAAAGGGAATTTAACATCAAAAAACGCTTCAGGCAAGACAGCGACTAATAGATTTCCTATTACTTTGCGTCTCTAAGACACCTTATTTCCAGAAAACAAAACAAAAAAAAGGATATCTTGGATTCATTATGTTGCCTTCAGTGTGCCATTGACTCACCACAGTTGGAAAGTGTTCACGTTTCCCCCCAAGAGCTGGTTCTTCCTACTGTTTTTTAATATGACAGTCCTTTGACTTACGGCAGTGCAGAAAAGGGACTTAAAATTTGTCCTCTCCAATGGAAAATGCCTGTCCAGGAATCAAGTGCATTCTTGCCACCTGAAAACCATTTCAGGCACAGCAAAGGGTTCTCCAGTGAACAACTTCTGTCGCAGGTATAATCCACCCTGGCGGGGAAAGGCCAGAGTAACCCTTTGGAAGACGTGGCCGCTGACTTGGGAAATGTTGCAGTTCCTCGGGGTCAGGCGGGGAGAGGCGTCTGGGTCAGGCTGAGTGTTCCTGCTGGCCGGAAGAAGTCAAAAATCTCCAGCAGGGATGTCCTGGTGTGCTGGAGAGCAGGTCAGCAGGACAGAGCGGACGGGAGCGCAGTGGGATCCAGGAAGGCACCAGAAGCCAGAAGACAGGACAATGTCAACAGGGGAAGGGCCACGGACTGCTGGGGCTGGGTCCCGGCCCCAAAGCTCAGCCAAGAGGCCAACTCCTTGAGGCAAGGTTTTCTGGGGCGCCCCACGGGGGTGCAGTCAGAGGGTGACGCCCGGCACGGGATCAGAGAGATGGGGAGACAGCTCAACGGTGGAGCAGGAATGGGAGAATTTCATTATAAAACCCAAGGCCGAGAGTATCTGGCCAGGCGGGAATGGGTGGGCACCGAGACCCCCGTTAGAGGCGGGGCCAGAACCCACAGGTGCAGCTTCCGGAGGCCCGAATCCAAGTGTGAACATGGCCGCCGGAGGGATCTGGAGTGCAAGGTCGAGTAGACAGAATGGGTCACAGAAAGACAGCTCGGCCCGGGAAGGATTCCTTGGCCAGTGGCGGCCTTGCCACGCCACTCTTGAGCCCACAAAATCCTGCTTTCTACCAGCTTACCTTTTTCTTATTTTCCGTCAATCTTCTCGAGTGGTGTGATAGCCTCTCTACCTTGAAAAAAAAACACCCCGAAAGTTAGGGACTCGGAACAATTAAGCTTCGGTGCCTCGGGTGACGAGGTTACTTTGCGGGCTTCTCACACATTCGTGTGGCTGTGATTTATGGAAGGGCCCGTAGCATGGGACGGTCCGCGCTGGCCTCACTCACAGGCCGGAAGGTAGGGTTGGCTGTCGGCTGGGCGTTTTGAACCCCCCAGGGAGACCCGCGCCCATGCGGGTCCTCCGAATGGATGCCAAGTCGGGATGGGACATCTAAGAGGTTTATCGGGGAAACTTTGGTGAGGGGAAAATGAGAAGGGAGGCAGAGAAACCCCAGGAGCCATCAGATCATGATGCGGTCAATGCCCAGGGGAGACAACAGAGAAAGGGGAGGTAGGGCAGGACCGGACTTAGAGCGAGGGTCTGGGGAAGCTTCCATGAAGCTGATGGGAAGCCCTATCAGAGGACCCGGCCCTAGGACCCTGCTGCCCGGGAGCAGCTGAGGAAGCATGACCTCTGTGCTACCATGGCGGTATGCCCTAGAACATGGCGGAGGGGGCCACCGGTCGCTTGGCACCCTGTGGGCCAAACGCAACTTCCCGTGGCCATCCGTGGTTGGCAGAATAATGGCCCCCTGAAGACATCCCTACCTCGTCCCCAGAACCTGTGAACATGTGACCTTCCGTGGCAGAGAGGATCTTGCAGTGGGGTTGAGAGATAGGGAGATTATCCTGGATTATCCAGGTGGACCCAAAGTGATCGTAAGGGTCCTTCTAAAGGGGCAAGCCGGAAGGTCAGGGTCAGAAAAGGGCATACACATGATGCTAGAAGCATAGGGTGGGGTGCAGTGGGGCCCTGAGCCAAGGAATGAGGCAGCCTCTGGAATCTGGAAAAATCAAAGACAGTGTTCTCTCCTAGAGCTTCCAGAAGGAATGCGGGTCTGTCAACACCTTGACTTTAAACTAAGGAGACTAGGGGGCGCCTGGGTGGCTCGGTCAGTTAAACATCTGGTTCTTGATTTCGGCTCAGGTCGTGATCTCGAGGTTCGTGGGTTCGAGCCCCGCGTCGGGCTCTGTGCTGACCGCTCGGAGCCCGGGGCCCGCTTCGGATTCTGTGTCTCCCTGTCTGTCTGCCCCTCCCCCGCCTGCTCACTCGCGCTCTCTCTCTCTCTCTCTCTCTCTCAAAAATGAATAAACATTAAAAAAAATTAAACTAAGGAGATTGATTTGGGGAATCTGGGCTCCCATAACTGTACGTTAATAAATCTGTGTGGTTTTAAGCCACACAGTTGGTGGTCATTTGTTACAGCATCCATGGGATGCTCGTACGTGGCCATGAGCTTCCTCCCCAGAAGCCTCGACTGGCTTCCTACCTGGGGGTCTCCTACCTAGCGTCCCAAGAGGCAAAGGTTCAAGCCCTCTGCAACCTGAGGCTTGGGGGCTGTCACCAAATCACTTCTGCCATGTTTTACGAGCCGACGCTAGTCCCCAGGCCCACCCGTATTCAAGGAGGAACTGTCTCCCCCCCGGGTGGAAGGGCCAACAGCTCACGTTGAGAAGGGGCAGGCTCTGCGGTCCCCAAGCAATCCACGACAGGTGGCTTCGGGCAGGCAATGGAGCAGGTGTCACCCACCAGGGCTCAGGAAGATAAAGTTCCAGCCTAAAGGTTTGCAGTAATGATGGTCAGGCCTGGCTGCGTGACAGAATCCTCTGGGACACCGGCCAGGGTTCTGCGAGAAAACAAACCGCTGCACATGCTCCACGGCTACAACGAAATGAGGGGCGTAACCACGGCGAGGGAGGCAGGATCCACAGGTGATTAGGAAAACTGCTTCAGGAGATTTGCCAGCAGGGGGGCAGCCACCAATGACCTTGGGGGCTGGGAACCCCGCAGTAGGTGGCTCTTAGGGAGACACCAGAGACCCTCAGGCAAAACCCTGGCAGAACAGGAGGCCTCCTGGCAAGGAATCTAGGAAGGGGTCCAAGGATCGTTTAAAGGGCGGCGGTGATGCGGGATGCCGATGAACAATATCATTCTGGGGAGTTTTACGGGAAGCGCCCGGGCCCCGCCCAGGCCAACTCAGCCAGCACTTCTGGGGATGGAACCTCAGCCCCAGGACCGTTTAAGTGACTCCTGGAGACCTCCACGTGCAAGGTTGAGAACCACAGCTTAATACCTCCTGACGCTCCCCTGCCGGTGCACGTGACACCTGCTACTTGTCCATTTCCCCTACCGAGAAATCTGTCAGAGAGGAAGTGACTTTCCCGAGGTCGCGTGGAAGGCCTGGCTTTTGCTCCCTTAAAACAAATGGACTCGGGGCGCCTGGGTGGCTCAGTCGGCGAAGCGCCCGGTTCTTGATTTCGGCTCCGGTCGTGACCTCGCGGTTCGGGAGTTCGAGCCCCGCGTCAGGCTCTGCGCCATCAGCCTGGGATTCTCTCTCTCCCTCTCTCTCTGTCTCTCCCCTGCTCATGCTCGTTCTCTCAAAGTACATAAATGGACTTTTAAAAAAGGAAAAATGAATAAAACACACGGGCACGGCTGCATGCCCGTGACGGCCCCCCAGCCTCCCGGCCATTGCTGAAGACGTGTCTTGGATCCCGAGGATTGGCCCCGCCTTGGACTCCACATCGTGACTCACGTCCGATGCCTCTGCTCCTGGCCTCACCCTGCATCTCCCAGCGATGACAGGCTAAGACCAGGACCCCTGCTCTTGCTGACTGACCGTCCCCCACGGGCCACCTTTGCTTCTAGGTTCTCAAGAAATGAACGAGCAAGCATTGCAGCGAGATTCACTGCAATCCTTCTGGAACCACCTGCCCGGGGGCCTCTCTGATTATGTCTCTGCTTCGGTCTTCGCCTCACCCCCTGTACATGTGACCCTATGCTCATCAAATTAGCCAGAGTGACTCCTGGACCACTCTGTTCAAAATCCCTCAATGGCCTCACTTTGTTTAACAGCAGAAGCAAATTTATTCAGGGGGCCCGTAAGACCCTACAGAATGTGCTGGACTCTGGTCCCCGTAACTTCTCTGCCTCATCTCTCCATCCCTCCCCATGCTTCCTCCAGCTGCACTGCCTTCTTTGTTGTTCCTCACCATGCCAGACATGCTCCTACCACAGGGCCTTTGCACTGGCCATTCCCTCTGCCTCTGACTTCCTGCTTTTAAGTCTTCGCTCGAATTTCATACCCTCATAAGGGCCATCCTGACTTCAAATTGTGATTCCCTCCCCCCCAGAAATCCCTTATCTCTACTCCCCTGTTTATTGTTTATTGGCTGTTAAAATGTAAGCTTTACAAGGTAGGGGCTCTTACTGAGCGTTGTTCATGGACGTGTCCCAAGAGCCTGGACCAGTGCCCCACACCACAGACATAAAATGCATATCGGTCGGAATGCCATAACCCAGGGTGACTGACCCCTTGGAGTCTACCCTGAACTTGCTTATTGAAACAATCACCCCAGCGGGAGTTACATCTGACCGGTGGTAATTAGAAGAGTATGACCCTGACTCCTAGACCTTTCCTTTCCATGTGGTCTCTGAGAAGACAATATTACCGCGAGGCAGGGGAAGCGATGGGCCGCCCAGCCACCGGCAGCATGCAGAAAGATGTCCAAGAGGGCAGGCAATCGGCCTGAGGTAGTTCTGGCTGGTAGTTCCCTCAGCTTTGGGGGCCAAGGCAGGACTACCTCCTCTGGTGAGGCCCTGGACTCCTAAACAAAGCAAGACCATTGCTTCCGAGGGGCCAAAGTCTTCCTTAAGAGATAGAGTACACGTCCAATGGGTCTCAGCAACAACGACAAGAACAAGCCAGAAGGTTCTGCCCTCATTTCCACGCATCAAGAGTCTGTGATGAGCCTCCAGTTTCTCCCCATCCTCTGCCGAGCTCAGTTTGACTCCTTTAGCTTTCCAGAAAGAACAAAAAAACCATGCATGGTCCCCAGCCAACCTCCAGTTGACCTGCCAAGATAAAGGCCCTTGGTTCCCCCAGAATTTCAATCTTCTCCCACAGCGGTGCTCTGTCCCCCTGGCCGGGACACCTGCTCTAGAGTCCCGTGGAGACCCCCTTCTCCCTCTTCTCTCCCTTGCTAAGGTGAGTACGCATGACTACCCCCTGCCACTGTCAGCAATGTCTATGCTCCATTTCCCCTGTCACCAATCCAAACCTGCTTGTCTGCCCCTTTGCTCCCCAGGACCCTGGGGAGACTGGAGGACATAAATGACCCAAACCCCAAGGTCTTTTGCCTCTGTCTCAGACAAGAAGTTGGTTCCTTTTGGGGCGCCTGGCGGACTCAGTCAGAAGAACGTGTGACTCTTGATCTCGGGGTTGTGCGTTCCAGCCCGACGTGGGGCGTAGAGATTACTTACATAAATAAAAAACTTCAATAATAAAAAAGAATTTGGTTCCTTTTAACCTACGTCCATCCGTTGTCTGTTTTCTTCACCGAAAAGTCCCCCTTTAGTTGGTCTTTCCCCTGGGAACCCACTGCTCTATGAGGACATCCGGAGCCTTCCCCAGGCCAACTTTGGCCTGTGAAGAATGTCCCCAGTGTCTCCTGTGTGCACATATTGCAGAGGCTCTCTGGGGGGTGACGTTGGGTGCAACTTGCTCTCATTCGTCATCGAACACTGGGCTGGCAGCGGTGGCCGCCTCGATGGTCTCAACACCAATAGGCACCATGGTCCGTGTGGGCCCAAGATGGCCGAGGGGGGTGGTGTCCCACAGGACTGCCTGCCGTCAGGTACTGGGGAAATGAGGCAGATACACGAGGCCATCTCTAGGTCCTTCCAACCTTGCCTCACACGTTGCCGAACGGTCCCATCACATTTCTGCTTCCGTCTTCCTTACATTTGGGAAGCTCGAAGAGGAAGCAGGTGGCTAGCCTCCGAGAGTGGGTTCACAGAAGAGGCAACGGCAGAGCGACCTGCCTAAGGCACCCAGCCGGGCCGCGGTCTCAGCACAAAATCCCTCCCTGGGCTGGAGAAAGGAAAGAGCTCACGGAGGGAATGGAGCTCATGTCTCCCCGGAGTGAGAGGTTCCAGAATTTCTACACAGGAAGGGCATCCGGCCTGAACGTGCATGAGGTGGTCGAAGCCGAGTTTCTAGAGCTCTACCCACATGCCCGAGACCACGCGAGAGGCCCGTTTCGGAGACCGGAGGACGGAGCTTCCCCCGGAGAGGACGGCTGTTTGCTGCCCTTTCTGTGCAGTGTCTGATACACTTCCTATCAGTGCCACGTCGTCCTTGGACCTCAGGTCCAACGTCAAGCGAGCCGTCTTACTTCCCTGGGCCTGAGGCCACTTCTCCGCTCCCTTAGCCGTGCATCCTGACATCCTGAAATCAGGCCTTGCCCGATTCCCCCCACTCTGACAGATTCTGTGTCCCTGGCCAAGTTCCGCACGGAAGAGGTTTTGGATGGGTACCCGGTTTCCTGCCTCGACCTCACCAATCCCTGCGGTCTTGGAATCTGTCTCCGTCCCTCCATCCATCCTTGAAGCATTCAACGAACACCTACAGTGTGCTAGGAATCGGGAACCCAGGTGGGACCTCCCACCCGACATCTGCGACGACATCCTCTCTACGAGCGCTTCCCCGATGGCACGTTTCAAATGTCAAACCCCTCTCCCCCAGCCCCACACTCCCTGACCCGTCCCTGCCGTATCCCTCTCCATGGCAACCATCCCTGTGGCACATTCTATGGCTCCGACTTGCTACTTGCTTGTTCTGCTGGGACGTCAGTCCCACGAGAGCGGGGTTCCGGGTGTTTCATTTGGTGCCGTGTCCCTGCCGGGCTGGCCGAGGAGGCGCTCAGAGAACCGTTATGGACTAAAGCACGAAAGAAAGTCCACAGTCTGTTATGCACCGCCCCCCGGGCACCCTGTGTCTGTTATTTTGTTCCACTTTTTCCTCCACCCCGTCGTGGTCCTTCGTGAGAGGCAGTGCGGTCCTCTAATGTGCGTGAGGTCACTTTGCTCTCGAGCGACGGCCCAGATGTGAGCCCCGGCCCGCCTCCTCCTGATTTGCTGTAGTCCTGGGGACCACGTGGGGCCTCGTCATGAAGACAGAGAGGGAAGAGGAGAGGGCGACAGGCAGGAAGACACGGGAGCAGCCACACAGATTCTGGCGTCTCCGGGTAGAACGTTCTGAGTTCTAGGACTAGAAAAGCACGGTGGCTGTTTGTGTCGTTTGATTTGTCCAGCCGACCCGGCCGACATTTTAGCACAGCCCTCCTGTGATGTGGCCGCATCACAGGGCCACGAGGGGAATCTTCGAGGATTGGAGTGATTCCCCCCTGGGGGCCACACGTCACCAGCATCCCCACGTGGGGGCTTCTCAGAGCCGTCAATAGACAAGAGGTGAGTAAGACACAGCGATTGCTAGTCTGCCCGAGGGCAGGAGGAGAAAGCTACCCAGCAGATCGGCCCCCCGAAGATCCTTCTTACAAGGAAATGCGTGATTTATGAGGCACTTAGGACACAGCACGGAGGCCCCGTGTGTTCCCCTCCAGGGAAGCGGCTGTGGTCGGAAGCCGAGACGCGGGGCCTCGAATGGCCCTTCTTGTTTCTAAAAGAGGGACGGAAAGCCAAGCTTAGGGTGAAAGATGGCCTGGAAAACGCAGGAAGTGCAGTGTAACCCTCCTGTCGCAGAAGTCGATGCCTCCAATTTGATGTTTGAGAGCCACCCCGACACGTAAACCTTAGGACCACGCGCAAGGAGTGTGGTGTTAAAAGTGAAGGACTTTTTGAGTCCACGGACCAGAGACATCACGTCGACCGCTCCTGCGGACCCACTGTGCGCCGCTTTGGAATGCAACTCATCTCGGGATGACAGAGCTCCCTCCTCCCCCCGGAGAGGCTCAGCGAGACCGTCCCATGTGGGACCGCACGGAGGATGGCCTGTTTATACTCCTTCTGCGCGTCTGTTAACCCGCCATGCGGCCTGAGGGACATCCCTCACCCTTATTCTCTTGGGTTTCCCCTCTGTACAGTTACAGGGCCTGGCAAGTGAAATTCTCAGGACCGTTCAGCGGAAACATTCCTTATGCGCATGACGCTGCGGCTAAAATAGTACAGTTTTGGGGCGCCTGGGTGGCTCAGTGGGTTAAGCGTCCGACTTCGGCTCAGGTCGTGATCTCGCGGTCTGTGAGTTCGAGCCCCGCGTCGGGCTCTGTGCTGACAGCTCAGAGCCTGGAGCCTGTTTTGGATTCTGTGTCTCCCTCTCTCTCTGCCCCTCCCCCATTCATGCTCTGTCTCTCTCTGTCTCAAAAATAAATAAACGTTAAAAAAATTTTAAATAAAATAGTACAGTTTTGAACTTTGCAGTAAACTAAGTGGGAGTCGTCTACCTTATCCAAGAGGTGAGCTTGGCTGATTTTTCGATACGTCCGAGGGGGACGGATATCGTGCATGCGGGGACGGAGGCAAAGCCACTTGCTGAATTTCCACGCTTGTTCCTAGGACCTCTCTAGGTCTTGGGGGCCGGTAAGGCTCGGTCATTTGCAGGAGAGAAAGCAACTCCGTGTGAGCATGGGGACCGGCACAAATACTTAGGACACCGCTAAGGACCAGCGTTCTGTTTCTGGGGGTGCAGATGTGGCAAAAGCCAAGGTCCAAGTTCCGAGGTATCAGAAGCGAACCGCATCTGGGACCGAGGGGGCGCGTTGGGCGGGTTGGCAGGTTGAGCCGCACGGGGAGCCCCACGGTCGTTTGTTTTTCCGTGTCCTTCCTCGGAACAAGAAACTCGGCTGCGGGAGCCCTGCTGCTGGTGTGCCTATTACCAGCGAGCTAATTGAGTTTGGCGGCCTTGAAGATCCATCAGGGGAGGTAATGTGATGATGTAATGCTGTGTTCCTGTCCCCTGGATTCCCTTCCTGCCATTACCGAGGCCTTATTTATGAGACCGGAAACAAACAAACAAAACAAAACAGGAAACAGGATGGCCTTTGGATGTGGCTTGGACGAGGCAGGAGCAGAGCACGGCTTAGCTGCCCTTGGACTTCTCGTGCGTTCGAGATACGGGGGTTCAAGTCAAGCCCCAGTAGGCGGGTGGCCATACGCCCCCCCCAGATGCCACTCACCCCAGAAGACGGAGGCTCCAGCTTTGCTAAGCTGCTTTTTTTTTTTTTTTAATTTTTAACGTCTTGTATTTATTTTTGAGAGACAGAGACAGACAGAGCGCGAGCGGGGGAGGGGCAGAGGGAGAGGGAGACACGGAATCCGTAGCAGGCTCCAGGCTCCGAGCTGTCAGCGCAGAGCCAGACCTGGGGCTTGAACCCACAACCCGTGATCTCATGACCTGAGCTGAAGTCGGGCGCTCAACCGACGGGGCCACCCAGGCGCCCCTTCGCCAAGCTGCTTTAACAACGGCATCCGGGCCGGGTGGCCTTCAGATGCCCAGGCATCCGCTGCAGGTAGCAGAGAAGGGCTCAAGGACTAGGAAGAAACTCCCGGAAGAGTTCCAATATGGGAAACATCGGTCACTTACTGCCGTATAATCCGGACCGGCCTGACAACCCACGTGTCCCCTCCAGCCATTCTCCTATGTTGCCAAGGGACTCGAGATTGAGATCAAACTCCGGCACTTAGGAGCTGTGCAGCTTTTTGAAAGTCACTCGACTGCTGGGAAGTTCGGTTCCTCATACCCTCCTAAGGGCTACCTGAAGACACAGGAGAAAACGTGATAAAAAACTGCTAGATACAGGGGCTCCGAGAAGCTACGACTGTTATTTCAGTCTGCTGGTGTCAGAAACCCTTCTTCTTTTTTTTAAGTTTATTTATTTATTGTTGGGAAGGGGGAGGGGCAGAGAGAGGGAGAGAGGGAGAATCCCAAGCAGGCTCCATGCTGTCAGCACAGAGCCCGACGCGGGGCTCGAACTCACGGACCGCGAGATCATGACCCGAGCCGAAGTCGGCCGCTTAACGGGCTGAGCCACCCGGGCGCCCCCATCCGAAACCCTTCTGATGAAATGGACAATGAAGTATAAATGTTTGTTATGAATTTTATCCTTCGTTCTCCAGGTGCAGAGACCAGAGCCTCTGTGCTCGTCCCTTGGGACATCTCTTATCTTCCTGTTTTGCCCCTTAACGCCTGCACCCTAATCACCCTCTTTTTGTGTGGCCTCTCCTCTAGCGGGACACTCGGTGCGACTGCTTTTTTGCGTCGCAGCTCCTGGAGGTCCTCGTACATGTAAAACAGCCCGGAGATGCTCAGAAGTGTTTCCTGAGCGAATAAATGATGGTGGTATCCCTAGCCTCACGCGCGCGCACACACACACACACACTATGGGATTATTGCAATACTTTTCCAAACCCACTGCACAGCAATATTGTCTGCATTGTCTGAATCCCTCCTCGACAAAACGGGGGAGGAAAACTCATTGAATTGGACGGTGAGAGCTGAGCATCAACACGTGGAAGATGAAAGTCCTGTTTGTGGAGAGCTGGAAAGGAGGAGAGCTCGCCTCCGCGGCTAATGGAAGAGAAATTTCTGCGAAAGGAAAAAATATAAAAGGCAGCGTGGAACAAAAGGAAGATGAATCGCTTCCACCCTGAAAGGAACACGGTGAAACAATGGTGCTAAATGAGATACAATTCCTGACAAAGATCTTCTCTGTTCTCCCAGGGCTTTTCTTGTGCTGCGTGCACCAGGAGTTATGTTTTATCTTCCCCCAAAAAAGAGTCAGTGTACTTTATTTTAAGCGTGCTACCTCTCTCTGCCTCGCCTCCCCGCTTGCTGAGATTTAAGTCCCCTATTGTCGAGCTGTATCTCTGATCAGCCGCAAAGATCTGAAAAGATCTGAGTTTGCAAGAATAAAAAAAAAAAAAAAAAGCCTTCGGGTTTGACAGTGATAGATCCTGCCTGTCCCCTCGGGATGACATTCCCCACACTCTGAAGACCACAGAACAAGCCATAGCTTCTGGCTGCCTGATGCCTTTGTGCGGAGGCCAGGCACCTGCAGGGGGGCGGGAAGGAATTGCCCGGCAAGCTGGAGCTACTTTTAGGGAGCACCGCGGGGGGCAGCGCCCTATCAGATGCGACAAGTTTGGGGTGAAGGGAATCCGGACATACGGTCCTAGGACTCAGGGATGCCGTAAGGGAAAACCGTCCTTTACACTTGAACCTCCATCCCTGCTCAGCTACCTTCAAGAAGTGCGGCGTTGCCTCCCTAAACCTCGGTTTCCCCGTCTCTAAAATGGGATGGCGGGTGGGGCGCCCGGGTGGCTCAGTCAGTTAAGCCTCCGACTCGGGCTCAGGTCATGATCTCAGGGTTCGTGGGTTGGAGCCCCGTGTCCGGCTCAGCGCTGACAGGGGGGAGCCCGCGCGGGATTCTCTCTATCTCCCTCTCGCCCCCTCCCCAACTTGTGGCTTCTCTTTCTCCCAAAAACTAAAGAATAAATGAATAATTAAATAAACAAACGCCTTCCAGACGGGTAGGCGAGTGTCCCTTGCAAAAAAAACCTCTTTGTTGGGAGTGAGGTCACGCATGCGGGGGCCCTCAGGTGCCACCCCGCACGCGTCGCTGTCGCGAAGGTCTGGAAAGGCACCACGTGTGGTGATGATTTTCACAGACTGCGAGATTTGTTTTTTATACCCTTAGCGTTACTTGGCACACTTCGTGATTAATGCCTTTTGATCTTTAATGAATGAACAATTAGAACACAATTAGGCAAAGGGAATTCCATTACTCTTCTGATTAAAAACCCGGTACCCAAAGGATGAAGTCCAAACTTAGCAGTGGCTCCCTGTCTGGCCCCGGGGCAAGCTCTGAGGAACCCCCACGCCCCCCCCCCCAAGCCCCCACCCAGGTTACGTGAGCCCGCTGCTCCCCGCACCTGAACTTGCTTTGCATCTGTAAGGCTCAATGGTGTGGGTGGGTTGGAGGCCTCCCATTCACTCTTCGCGGCCAAGTGCTCCGTCCCCAGCGAAGGCTTCCCTGAGCCGCCCCAAAGGACTGAGCTTCTGTCTCCTTTGGGCTCATGCCGTGTTTCACAGCTGTGGTTCTCAAAGTGTGTTCCCTGGACCGGCAACATTTGCATCGGCAGGGACCTTGCTAGAGACGCAAATTCTTTTTTTTTAATTTTTTTTTTCTTTTCCAACCGTTTTATTTATTCTTGGGACAGAGAGAGACAGAGCATGAACGGGGGAGGGGCAGAGAAAGAGGGAGACACAGAATCCGAAGCAGGCTCCAGGCTCCGAGCCGTCAGCACAGAGCCTGACGCGGGGCTCGAACTCCCGGACCGCGAGATCGTGACCTGGCTGAAGTCGGACGCTTAACCGACTGCGCCACCCAGGCGCCCCGAGACGCAAATTCTTAGGCTACTGAATCTGAAACTCTTGGGTGGGGGGGAGCCCAGCTTCCTGTGTTTGAATGAACCTTCCCGGAGCTTCTGACGCAAGCTCAAATCGAAGAGCTGTCGCTCTGAGCAAACCCTACTGTAACACGTCTCAGACTGGGTTACGGTCACTTGCCTAAACCGTCCTCCAAGAGTTAACACTTAGCCAAACTTTTTTTTTTTTACTGTGTCTTAATTTCCCTCATCTGTAAAAGGATTCCTTGCAGGAAGGCTTAAAAATTAGAAATAACGAATGTCCGGGGCGCCTGGGCGGCTCCGTCGGTTGAGCGTCCGACTTTGGCTGGGGTCATGATCTTGCGGATCGTGAGTTCGAGCCCCGCATCGGGCTCTGCGCTGACAGCTCGGAGCCCGGAGCCTGCTTTGGATTCTGTGTCTCCCTCTCTCTCTGCCCCTCCCCTGCTCACGATCTCTCTCTCTCTCAAAAATAAATAAACATTAAAAAAATTAAAAAAACAAACAAAAAAGGAATAACGAATGTCCGCTGTGACATATAGTCTACATAACACGACTCTCCTCCTGACCCCTCCACCCCCAACTCCCAAATGTTTGTTTGTGATGGCCTAGCATGTGGGTCATTATTGAAAATGCCCCCCTGCCTTGCGAACCATGAACATTTTTGCAATAAATGAGTGAGTGGGGCACATTCGAAATGGAGTCAAGGGACCAGGCCGACTGACACAGGGCTGTGTTGGCAAAGCCAGAAGATGATGAGGTAGGGAGGGGGCTAATCCTAGAAGGGTTTGAAAGTTTTGCTGGAAAATCTGGACTCGACTCCACAGCCCGTAGGGAATCGTGAGTCCCTAGAAAACCAGAAGTGTGTCTCATTACCTGAACACATGTACTGAGCACGCGGACTGATCCAGACATCAAACAAAGCTAAATTCAGAGAGCATGCGTGCATCTAAGGACATCGGCGTTGGGGAGGGGACAGGAGTTGGCCGTGTACGTAAAGCAGAGATGACATGGGACAGGAGTGATGAGTGCCACGCGGGAGAAGCAGGCATCCAGGCCAAAAGGAGTGCGAAGAGATTACAACTTTTCACTGGGGAAAACAGGAGTATCTTAGGGAGCCCAGTGTCACAGCCGGATATGGGTGGACAGTCAGTGTAGGGACGGCCGACGCGGAATTAGGGAGGCAGAGAGAGACTGGCTGGGTCAGTGTGGTCACTCATTTTTGCCTCCCCCACAATGCTGAGCGGAATGCGTCTCACGGCTGGCGTTTAACGAACATAATCTGTTGTGTGATTACTGGACATCCTTAAGCAGGGGAATGACCGGGAAACCACAGATATTTAATACGCAAATTTCTCACCAACCCAAAATACGACTCAGTCTACAGGAAGTGCTATAGGTTGGCCCACCAAGTGGCCAAAGAAAGAATGGTCGGCGTGTGGGATGTGAGTAGTTTATCGTGGCCAGAGAGCCCATAAAGGAGCCATAAAGTAGGCGAATCCAGCCCATGCGTGAGGTTACACCACGTCAAGGATTTCATCCGAGAGGCATCCTAGAAGGGAGCCTTGGGAGAGTGTCTCGCCAGGGGCGTGTGATCAGACCTGCATTTTAGGAACATCACACGCCTGGCTTGTAAAGAGGGGGATCCGTAGTGTGGGGTCCCCTTCCTCTTTGTTCCCATAGTGACTACATATCACTCCTTCCGTCACCACAAGCTTCTCGGGGGATGGGGAGGTTGTGATGATTTGCAGATTGTCCCTTGAGGTCACGGAGTTGATCTCACTCATTCGTAGGTCCAAGTGGTGGCCAACTAGAAAGCACTCGTTATGACAGTAGTTAGCATAACCTCCCCTCTTGTAGGGAGGAGAAAGAAAGACACAATTTCTGTGATTCGGGCAAGAATTAACAACGGCCTGAGCGAGGATGGCATTTGGAAAGGATGGGCCATGGGCGACATGTCAAATTCACCAAAGTGGTGACGTATATATAAAGGCTCTGTGACAGACGAAGGGCGAAGGGGAGGAAGGGATCGGGATTCGGGATGACTTAGGCAAAGCAGCCAGTGACAGGTGGCCCTTTGGAAACAGAGGAGGAGAATTTTTGAGAAGCACAGCCCCAGTCCTGCTTTCGATGTGTCGTGTTGAATAAACCAATGGGATGTTGAAGTCAAGATGTCGAAAAATGGGTTGGGCTTGGAAGGCTCAGCTAAGGTATCTACTGAGTCCCAAATCCACAGTGACACACGGAGACGAGGAAAGACACGAAATCACCCACATTGTGTCTAACATTAGGCATCATCTACCTTCCTGATTTGTGACATCTGGGTGATTAGCGAGTGGTATCACAACGGTGTCCTAATTTTCATTTATTTGATCGCTGGTGAGTTTGAGCAATCATTCAAATGCTCGATGCTCACCAGGACTTCCTCCTCTGTGAATTGTCTTGGGATACCTGTGGCCCAGTTTTCTCTTGGTTTTCCTTATCTTTGTGTGTCGGTATGATCGATCTTTTTGTATATTCCAGAAATTATTCCCTTGGCTGTTTTAGGCTTTGGAAGTATCTTCCGCCAGTCTTAAAGGGGGAAGAGATACATTAACCGGGCCCCAGAAATACCGTGGAAGAAGCATAGTCTCGAAGTAAGATGATGAGTTGGATACTGGACAGGGGGAGTAAGGAGGGAAGGATTTGGATGGGCTGACCTGGAGGGGGAGACGTGCCCCTAGGCACGCCCAAGAGGGCACATTCTCAGCAAAGCCCGGGCGTGGTGGTGGGTGGGGTGAGGGGCACGTGGGAGTAGGAGGTGAATAAGGAAATGAATAAGATATTTGTGGTAACAAAAAGCTAGGAGTGGGGGAGGGGGTTGATCATTCCAGATCCCACAGGGCAGCAAATGCCGCCTGTCCAAGGACTTGGCCTTCATCCAGCGGTGGCTGACATCAGGGACAGATGCCTTCATTTATTTCTCTAAATTTTTTTAATGTTTCTATTTATTTTTGAGACAGAGAGAGACAGAGCATGAGCAGGGGAGGGGCAGAGGGAGAGGGAGACACAGAATCCGAAGCAGGCTCCAGGCTCCGAGCGGTCAGCACAGAGCCCGACGCGGGGCTCGAACTCACGAACGTTGAGATCGTGACCTGAGCCAAGGTCGGATGCTTAGCCGACTGGGCCACCCAGGCGCCCCAAGCCTCCAACTCTTGATTTCGGCTTAGGTCGTGATCTCACAGTTCATGGGATCAAGCCCCATGTCAGGCCCTGTGCTGACAGTGCAGAGCTTGCTTGGGATTCCCTCTCCCTCTCCCTCTCCTTCTCCCTCTCTCTGCCCTCCCCCCTGCTTGTTCAACACTCTCTCTCTCAAAATAAATAAGTAAGCATTAAAAAATGGTGAAGACGGTACATTTATTTTATGTTTTTCACCAAAATTTGCCAAAAAAAAAAAAAAAAAGCGCAAACTGGGGTCTGAGGAGGTTAAATAACTCAACGTGACATCATCAATCAGTAGGTAGGTTCAGATCGGTATCTATGTCCCCTGAGGGCCGGCCCAGCATTCTTCCCATGATGTAGGCTATGCAATTTATACGTGAGAAGAGGCCTGGGGCAGTGTAAATTTGGAGGAATCGAGAGCTGGCTTTGAGATAACAAACACTCACGTCGATTCCAAACATTTCTGTTTTTAATCCTTCCTGCACAGCACTGACGTTTCTAATCAATCGTGAAAACACATCTCGAGGATTTGCTGGATTATTTGTGCAAGGCAGCCGGGTGTGTTTCCACTTATCAGTAAGCAAACAGGTACAGGAATGGAAAGGTGCAAGGAGGGAGAGGAGGCCCCCGGGCCTGGCCTCCATCCACGTCTGCGATTTCAAATGACAAACCAATGGCACGTGGGAATTAAGTAGCTGGGGGAGCTCTGCGCTCCCTCCATCAGAGCAGAAGATACGAATGCGGCAGACCCACCAGCACAAAGTACGCTCAGCGAGTACATCGGGCCCACGCGGGAGACCTCCAGACTGGAAAACTCCAGGTTGCTGCTACCCAGGAGGCAAGAGCTCCGAAGAGGCTGCTTCCCAGCTGTTCCGTCTGCTACCCTTAGCCGAGTCGGCAAATCCTGAGCATCTTTGGAGAAGCAGGTCTCTCATTTGGTGCCTTTGAAAGGTCTTATCATTTCAATTAGCTTTCTCCCGGGATCAGATAAGAAAACGTTCACTGAGGACATCCCACCGACAGAGAGAGAGAAGACCTTAGAAGACTCATTGCGTCAGGGCTATCGTGACAGAAATCCTGTAAACTGGGGGGCTTACGCAACAGACGGATGCTTCTCGCAGTTCTGGAGGCTGGAAGTCCAAGATCAAGGGGCTGGCGGGTTTGGTTTCCCCCGAGGCCCCTGGCTTGCGGGTGGCCAGTCTCCTCCCTGAATCTTCACATGGCTTTTCCTTTGTGCACACACAGGGAGAAAGCACACTGGCTTCCATTCCCCTTCTTATAAGGAAAGGAAAGCAGTCCTGTTGGATTAGGGTTCCCCCCCTCGTGACCTCATTGAACCCTAATTACCTCCTTAAAGGCCCCCTTTCCAGCTACAGTCACACTGGGGGCTAGAGGTCCAACATCTAAATCTTGTGGGAACAGAATTCCGTCCACAACACTCACTTTGGGGCCCTTCTTCCCTACCGTTCTCTGTATACGAGGCAGCTATATTGCCCTGAACCAATTAGACCACATCACAGGGTTCATGTCTTCCGATCATGGGGCCTAGGGGTGCGGAACGTCAGATCTACGTCAGATCTACGTCAGATCAAACAGCAGGTGCAGGACAGCTATAAGCCCAGCAGAATTTGCAGTAGCCTGAACCCCTAAAGAGAGGAGGGTCGTCCAGAGCCGCCGCTGGAGATGCCGGGCCACGAACGAGCCCGTCAATTCAGAGCGCTTATCTACAGCGCTCACCTCCAGGGAAAAGTACGCAGAGGGCTCTTTTGGCCTCTTTGGTGACCCGTAGGCCCCGATGTTCCAATGATGAGAGGATACATCATCATTGTAGTACGTATACATACTACATAGAATATAGGCATCAAGGTCAACAGTGTATAGAGACGGCTCCCAAATGTTTGAAAGGACAGAAAAAATTGTAGTCAGGGAGACCGAGGGCAGGACGTTCAAAACCTTTACCATCACCAGATGAATCAAGCCATCTGATGTCTTTCTCACCTCCCCTCCTCTGCCAGCTTTGGGTCTGATTGACTGGCGTCGCGGGAGATTGATGGTGGCCCTGAATGGTTGGTAGAGAACGTTGAACAGGGTACACACACAGTGCTTCTTCCTAAGGGCCGTGGAGGAACTTTGGTTACCTGTCGGCCAGCCTCTCCCCTTGCACACACATCGACACGCACACAGATGCACACGCGCACCCAAGTGCCCGCACTTCCTCCCCTAGGCGCGCTAGAACCTGAGGCAGTAGGACCATCGACCAGAACGGATCCCCCATGACCACCCCCACCCCCCACCCCCCCCCCCCCGCCGCCTTGTCCTTGAAAGTGTTTTGGGACTGTTATTCGGAATCAGGCCTGAAACGAAACCTCAAGACTTTTGTCTGAAACTTTGGAGTTTGGGGCTTTAATGGGCTCCACGTATCCGCACGGTAACTCGCTGCCCCGTTCAACCAATAGTTACCAAATGCTGGCACTGGGGACGCAGAGATGAATAAGGCAGAGTCCTCGCTCCTGGCTCGTGGTCAAGTGCAGGATACAGTCGCGCAAACAGACAACAGGAAATGCCGAGAGACCCGGATGTTGAGGGCAAGGAGGGGATGAGCTGGGTCTTGGGCGAGGAACAGGATTTTTTCAGGGGGAGGGGGGAGGCCATTAAGACAAGGAGCAGAATGTACGCAAAGGCACCGAACGTGGGGAAGGTGGGGAGGGTGTGAGGGCTGGGTGCCTGGGTCTGCAGAGGGGAGTCAGGGAACAGAGCTGGAGGGTGGAGGGAGGGTCCAGATCACAAGACCCTGCCGGTGGCCCTGCTGTGGCATCCAGGTCCTGACTCACAGGCGGTGGGAAGGCAGGGGAAGTCATCCAGCAGAGAATAATCCATCGGGGGGGGGGGGGTTGATCTTGATCTAGAGCTAGATTTTAAACATTACCTCTGCTTCCGTTAAGAGGAATGGAAAACACTCGGGGGTGATTGCAAGAGCCCAGCCGGATCAGGATGAGGGTCTGGACAGAGACAATACCAGAGAGAAAGAGAAAACCAGCATGATTCTAGAGATTCTATAGGACGTGGGGACTGAGTAGGGAAGCTGGGATGGCAAAAGGGGCTTGACTCTGCAGTAGGACCCACGGACACGGGCAGGAGGGCGTGGGAGATGCCCGGTGACACATCCAGCCGATGTGGACTCATACAAAATGTCAGTTGCACATGGTTCGACCTAATCATAAAAAAGCAAGGCCATTCCAACATACGCCCTTCTGGAAAAGGCAAAGCTATGGAAGCGATAAAAAGATCAGCGGTTCCCAGGGGTCAGGGAGGAGTTAGGGGTGAACAGTCAGAGCAGAGAGGATTTTTAGGGCAGTGAAACTACTCCATATGTTTCTCTGATGATGGATACATGACATTACCCATTTGTCCAAACCCATACAACGCATAACCCCGAGTGAACCCTCCAGCCAGCTATGGACTTGGGGTGATAATGATGTGTCAATGTAGGTTCATCGATTAAGACAAATGTACCAATTCTAGTGTGGGGGGCAGGGGGGGGTGCGGATGTCAGTGGGGCAGGGAGCTGTCCATGCGTGTGCACAGAGCATACATGGGAAATCTCCGTCCCTTCGGCCCAATCTTGCTGTGAACTGAAAACTGCTGTGAAAAAATATATATTAATAAAAAAAAAAAAAAGAAGTAAGACCGAGACTTGAGTCCAACTCGGCGAAATCCGAGTATCTTCCTTCCCGCGATGTTGCTCAAGACTGAACATCTTCCAAAGCACTTCCAACATCGGGAAACCAGTCTGCTAGCTCTCTTTCAATAGTCACTTGAGACGTTAGCCCTCAACAGGTGTATCTTGGAAAGAACAATGCAGTGAGGGGAGGGACGCCTCGCTGAGAGAAAGAAAACAAAAAGGATCAGAAGCCAGTTTCAGTTGACAAATTCCGCAACGACGCAAACGTATCGGGCGCAGAATCACTGGACCTTCCTCGTGCCTACCTCCGCCCATCCCCCCGTTGGTTCCCCGGTATGGTTTCCTCCCCAGCCTCGGCTTCAACCTGACCTTGCCTTTTCTAGACTCGCTCGTGCTTCGTGAGCTCACGCCCTGACCCATCACCACACACACAGAATTCAGGGGGTCAACTCTACCCGAGACACAACCAAGCCACTTACAGATACGATGGGGGGTGAACGGTACCCACAGCGACCAAAAGACGGAAGCCTGAAATAGGGACGGGAAGGAGAAAGCAATGAGCCAGGGGCAGAGCCCTGATCCTTTATTCTTCACCCTTTTGCTTCCTTGAAATGATCCCCACAGACACCCTCAGTTTCGCCTACACTTGACTTCGGTCTTCCACCTGTGCTGTGATTCTGTTTCCAAAGCTTCTATCCCCAGCGACACCTGGACAGGCAGGACGCATTTACAGGGACGCCACCTGGGGCGGGGGTGGGGGAGGATTCTCCCCTGCTGATCTGCAGACTGGCTTCCTGTCCCTCCGTTTCCGCCCCCCTGAGCCAACAGACCACTCCCAACCCGGCTGGCTGTGTCCCCAGCCCGAGCAGTCCCCTCCGTAATGCGGGAGGCAAAACGGGCTGCGTGGAGTCTGTGTCTCCTCTTTCCCTCGGGGACGGGAAAGGAGCCCAGCCACGACCTGAGCAGGAGTCACTGGGCAGGCCGACAGGCTCACGGCCACCAGCTCCAGCCCTAGGGTCTGCCAGTGAGCAGGAAGCGAAAGGGAGGGAGCCCACAGATGGCCAAGTCTCTTGACCCCCACTTGGGGGGAGGAGCGCTCAGGCTCGGCCCAGACTTGAACCTGAGCCACGGCGGCCATCCGGTCTGCCCTGGAGGCATTGGGTGCGTGCTGTGGGGCCTCGTGCCGGTCAGAACGCGTACACAGGTGTGATGGTGCGGCCAGACCTTGCCCTTGAGTGAAGGATGTAATGACTCAGCTCAATAAATTTAAAAAAAGCAGTAGTTTTGGATGCTATGTCGTTCTTACTGACTAGAACACAGTTTGGGGGCATTGTTTGCTAGTTTTGTCCTCACAGCCCAGAACGGGAGGAGAAACTCACCTATTTAGAAAAGGAGAAGAAAGTCAGGCCAAGGACCAGCGCAGGTGTTGAAGGGACCCTGGGTCCCAGTCTGACACCTGAATGTGTCAACGGCTCCGTGGGACCCGTGCCAGCCCCCTCCGTCTCTCGGTTTCTTCCTCTGATAATTCCTGCCCTTTCCATCTCCGGAGGGTGCGAGAAAGACCCAGGGCCAGCATGGACGTGGAAACGTTTCAAAAAGGCGACGTCCTACCCGAGGGCTTGGTGTTCAGCTTCCCCAACGACCTCACCCCGCGCAGGGGCCTTGGAGGGCTGAACAACAAGGTAAGGGGCGCAGAAAGCCCTTGCAAATTCGAAACCGCGAACTAGATGGAGAATTATAGAAGCGAGGCCTGATTATCTGTGGGGTTCCGATAACAACACCATTTTGCCACCTGCTGCCCGGACATTTCTGTCACCACATGACTTTGCGAGGACGTGAACTTGGCATGCTGGGGTTTGCCCAGCTGTAAAATGAGATACCTCCGGGAATGGCAAACACCACCGGCTCGCGTGGGTCCACGGGGATGTTTAGCTTGGAGATGAGATGTTCAGGGGCAGGGTCACGGGCTTCAGGGAAGATGTGAAGAGAGTTGGCTCAGAGGATGGACGCCGGTCCGGGGCAGGTCTTAAAGGACGCAGATTGGGCTGAGGGCGACACTTCCCAACACCCAGGGACCTCCGGAAACACCTCTGCCTTTGACTACGTCGCCACCTTCGACCTCTGTCCGCCAGCCTGAGAGATCAGTTTTCCTATTAGGCCCATTTCACAGATGAGGAAACCGAGTCTTAGGGGCTTACGTCCACGGTCACGCGGCTTTGAACGCGAAGCAAACAGGATTTATCGGCACGTCAATCTGCCACCACCACAAAGCCCACACTTTTATGGGGATGTCCAGATCGGCGATCTACGTAACACCCGAGCCGAGGTTGTTGAGGACGTTCCCCTGCGGGGTCACAAACTGGACCTGCAAGCCTGAGCCAGAGCCGCCCTGTAAGGGGGACACTGCAGAAGTGGGCAGGGGGATGCCACGTTAAGACCACCGGCGGAGAGCGCAGATCAGATCCCAGGCCCTGTTCTGGAGCTGAGGCTCAGCAGATCCAGGGACGGGCTGTGGATGAGCATCTCTGGAACGTGTCCCCAGGAACTGGCCGGCACCTCGCTGAGAACCACGAGCCCCAGAGACCGCCCGACGCGGAATGCGCAATCCCGCTCGTCGTTTCCGCCTGGTGGGACAGGTTGGCCGTGGTTCAGTTCGGAGGGACCCCTGCTCTTTAAAGATGTGGCCAGTCACGTTTCTTCCTTGTCTCCGTCAGATCGGCCTTGGAGTCTTGTCCTGAGGAAAGCGGGAGAATGTCAGGCAGTGAGAGGAGGAGGCACCGAGGTGTGGTTTCGAGAAGGCTAAGGAGAGAGAGAGAGAGAGAGAGAGAGAGGGAGAGAGAGGGAGCGCATGCTGGAACATGGGGTCTTTCCAGCGCTTTGACCTCTTGGAAGAGAAATGAGTTTCTTCGAAATGACTCTTGATGGTGGGAGCCGTGTGGGTCCGAATGATGTGGACGATGGCTTTAGCCTCCTACGCAGCTTTATAAACCTCCGGTCCCAGGCGCTCAGGACTTAAGCGACACCTGGACAGGCACTGACGGCTGCTTACTTAGCACGACCAGAGACAAAACACCTAAAATTGGGGCGCCCGGGTGGCTCCGTCGGTTAAGCACCCGACTCTTGATTTCGGCTCCGGTCATGATCTCACGGTCCGTGGCATCGAGCCCCGCGTCGGTCTCAGCGCCGACAGTCTGGAGCTTGCTTGGGATTCTGTCTCTTTCTCTCTTTCTCCCTCTCTCTGCCCCTCCCCCACTCGAGCTCTCTGCCCCTGTCTCAAAATAAAGACACATGAAAGAGAAACCTAGAATAACTCCAGAAGGCACAAAGGTCATCTTCAACCGGCGTTCAGACCAGCCAGGGTCCAGCTCGAAGCCGCCTGGCCCCACCCCAGAGGCTAACGCCCGAACCCCACCCCCTGCCCATGGCAGCAGCCTTCATCTTCAGATGTGTCCCTGCCTTCTCCTGTCCTTACTACAATTTTTTTTAATGTTTATTTATTTTTGAGAGACAGAGAGAGACAGAGCACAAGCAGGGGAGGGGCAGAGAGAGAGGGAGACACAGAATCCAAAGCAGGCTCTGGGCTCCGAGCTGTCAGCACAGAGCCCGACAGGGGGCTCGAACTCACGAACCGAGAGATCATGACCTGAGACAAAGTTGGACACTCAACCGACTGGGCCACCCAGGCGCCCCTCCCGTCCTTACTATTCGGAGCCAGGCATGGCTTGTGGCCCGCCCCCCCGCAAAGCCTTCCCCCATCTGTCTCGCTACAGGAAATTTCTCCACTGGGCTCCCCGTCTGCCCCACCGCTAATCGTGGGCTGCGAGAACACAAGCCAGGACTGCGTCTGGAAGCCTCGCCTCGTCTTCCCGATTATGTTTTAAGACCCTTAAAGCCCAGGACGAAGGAGCAGCTTTTGCTGCCGCCATACCTCCCAGACCTAGGGGGATCACAGGAATTACCTGGGACTTTGGAAACAGATGCGCGGTCCCCAGCCCAGAGCTGCTGTGTCAGAATCCCAGGGGTAGAAGCCAGGAGTCTATTTTTAAAAAAGTTCCCTGGGTGATACTGCTGAATAGTAATCACAGGGAACCACTACGGCCCTCCAGCATCTCTTTAGCACAATGCGGGACACCTGGACTGCTCTTAGACTATTTGTTGTCTAACGATCGATGGATCAATCCAAGCAGCGACGCGCATTTCCCCGGGGCCGGTCACACCTGCCTTGGATTTGGAAACGCAGTGCTGTCTGGCAAGGCTCTGGAAACCCAGGAGAGCTGGCCCATGCTGTGAACGCCCCCCCGGGCCCCCCCCGTCCAAACCCCGAGCAGCGTGCTGAGTGCACATGGGCTGTCCCACATGAGCTTCTGCTCGCCGGTTCTCTTGGTGGCCTTGGCTGGGGGGGTCTTCCCCAGATTATTCCCATCAATGGCTGGGCGACAGCCTGCTCACCGTGGGGCTCCCACTGCCACTCCAGGACCAGCCGCATGACTCAGCACCCGGGGTTGCTGTTGGACGGGCCTGCCACTCGCTCTCAGCAGCCATCCCGGCAAAGTCAGCTCCGGCTTTCTCTGCCTTGCATGCTAAGTCAAGGGTATCTGCTCCATATGGCAATGCATAATTTACAACACAATTTACTTCCTGCTTCTATAGCCTATTCTGTACAAAGCTTCCATTTGCATATTTATTAATTTACAAAATTAATGCCATTTTCTTAGTCCCTTACAGGATGTGTGGCTGGTCCCTGTCTTTGAATTAATTTTAATCTAAGGTGGAAACATTTGTTAAGGGAGTTGGCTCAGGCCAAAGTAATCAAATGCACGGTAATCAAATGTTGGTAAGACGAAAAGAGAGGGCAAACATTTACCGAGAGCCTACCTCTTGCTCGGCTCCAAGAAATTAATGGCGCAGAATGTAAGTCTCCAGAAACATTCCTGTAATGACGTATTGTTGCTGTTTCATAAACAAGGAAACTGAGAGAGAGAGTAAGTTGCTGGCCCGCCTAAGTGGCGGAGGCTTAGACGCCCACGAAAGTCGAGAAGCAGGGTTTCCATCTGAGAAGGGCTCTCCCTCTGAAAAATTAACCCCCCCCCCCGAGGGTCCTCGACACTGCGAATATGTCAACACTCACAGGTAGTCCTGCCACATAACCTGACCTTTGAGACAAACAGGGGTGGAAGGTACCCATTAAGAATCTTACCCTACCATTGTTGCCAGCCTTGGAGCAGATCAACTCAAGAAAACAAATGCTTTGGTCAACGTTCTCACTTGGTGGCACTGGAAGGCTTCAACAGGAAGCCAAGCTACTATACACGAACCAAAAAAATCCCTACCCTAACCCTTCCCGTCACCCAAGTCACCAACACAGACCTTCGCCTCTCCATCACCTGTCTGAAGATACGGTTCTCCGATGTTCCTGTCCTCCTCTCTTCCTCCTTGCTCCCTCGGGCTGTGCCAATATGGTCTTCGCCCCCCTCCTTCACCACAACAATGGCGGGCTCTATCTCACCTACCTTGGTGTATTGTGCCATATACCTATTCCTCACAGCTCGGGAACTGTGTCTCCTATTCCTTCAACCCTCAGCATCAACACTCAACGGGTTATAAAATAGTATCAGGTCCTTCCAAATACGCTTCTGAAATCTACCTCTGAAAAAACTTCCAAAATTTCCCCTGGTTTTATCCCTCCCCATCTGCCCCAAGTAAGTCCTCTGCAGTCTCTCAAGGAAGGGAAACTCTTTTGTCTCCAGTCCTTCGTTTACTCTCCACGCCAACATCAGTAATGTTTCTGAGACACAGCTCTGATCCCATGGACCATTTTGCTTACCATTTTCTCTGACGGCTCCCCAGTACCCTTGGATGGATGCCATCACCTCTGGATTGCGGAGTGGAATTCACACTCCCTGAAGGCAAGGAGTCAGTCTGCTGTTCACAGGTCTATAGCCACCCCCAGAGCAGTGTTTATAGCTGATGCTCCAAAAATACGTGTTAAGAAAATGAATAGGAGCCCCGCCATTTTGTGAAAGCCATCTAATTCTTGCTTTGTCTTCCAAAGCTCCTGCCTTAGACCTCGAGATTCAACCATCTCTAACACCAACACATCATGGCTTGGTCCTTGTCACAACTCCTAACTTTTGTACATGCTGTTCCCACGTGGTTGCATGTATTTCCCCTACAATCCACTTGGCACACTCCTCCTTCACACTCAAAACTCGATTCTGACTTTACCACCTGCGAGAAAGTTTCCTTCGTGCCCTCATGACAATGAGCGAATCTTTCCTCCATGGAACCATCCTCCTGTTCGCTTCCAGGATAAAGAGAGAAAAAAAATCATATTAGCAAACTAAGAATCAGTATCGAAAACACGCAACCGTGAAGCATGGCGTTAAGTCTTAGGCATCAGCAAAGCCACGAGGTAAACTACATCCGTGTCTCTGTCACTGGATGTTTCTGCCCCAAAACAAAGACCAAAGGCTCAATGACCACTTTGGTCTCCTGCCTCTAGAATTCCAATTCTGGCTCTCAAAACATGCTGAGCTTCCTTGACTAACTCTATGGCAATACTTTTTTGCCTTTGACCCAAGCCAAGGAATGATGAGGTCTTGAGCTCCCCCTAGAGGCCAGTAGTGGTAGCGAGGAAGGGAAAGCAGCGAGACTCTGCAGGCAGATATAAAGGACAGTTATGACATCATTCCTTGGCAGGAGGAAAGCTGAATGCCTGAGGACACCCGAGAAGTGAAGGAAGTGCTCCCAGGAGCACTAGCCCAACAGGTCTGTTCACAGCTCATTCTGTAGGCACAAGGCTGTCATAGAGAGATCTAGCAAAGCAAGCCTCTAGAGCTGGGAACTGTGGATTTCATCCTCAGGAGACACTGGAGGAACAGAGCAAGGAAACTGCCCTCCTCCTGCCATCATGTGCAGCACATTTTTAACCCATAAATCTTAATTTAAACACTTGCTGCTTTTAACCCCCACAGTAAACCTGAAGGCCAGGCATTCCCTTCTCATGTGGCAGGGACGAAAATCAAAGCCCCCAGTTCATATTAAAAATAAGGGTGATCTTGGGGCGCCTGGGTGGCTCAGTCGGTTAAGCGTCCGGCTTCGGCTCAGGTCACGATCTCACGGTTCGTGGGTTTGAGCCCCGCGTCGGGCTCTGTGCTGACGGCTGGGAGCCTGGAGCCTGCTTCGGATTCGGTGTCTCCCCCCACCCCCACCCCTCCCCTGCTCACATGCTATTTCTCTCTCTCTCAAAGATAAATAAACATTTTTAAAAATTAAAAAAGAAAATGAGGGTGATCTTGAATTTGCACCTTAAATTGTTTAACTCCAAAAGCCTACACTGTTTGAATTTGCCACGCTGCCTTCGAGGGAAGAGAAGTCTGGGGGCAGTTTCCGCTGAGCGTGGTCTGGTGTCCGTTTGATGATCCGACATGAACGCTCTCATTGCCTTCCCTGCCAAGTTGGCATCTATGTGCCAAGGGCTTCGCATGTATTCCCTCAGACTTCACAATAAAGCTGTGAAGGGGCTATTACTTGTTATCCCCTTTCAGGGATGTTGAATTACCCAAGGTCATAGCTGGGAAATGGCAGAGACAGATTTCAACACAAGCGCTTACCTAGAGCAGGGCTCGGCAAAGATTTTCTTTGAAGAGCTTTGAGTTACCCTGGGAAAGCAGCCGTGGACTGTCCATAAACAACAGGCATGCTCGCATTCCAATAAACCTTTATTTATAAAAACAGATGGAGGGCAGAATTCGGCCGACTGACTGTAGTGTGCCAACCTCTGTCCTAGACTGTTTGTTTGGCTAAGAGATGGCATGTGGGAGAGGGTCTCACAAGGGGTGGGCTCAGGCATTCCAGGCACAGTCACCGGTTGTGCCAGAACATGACGTGTTTGGAAATGACAAACGTCAGGTAGAGGTAGGCTTGCCTGGGACAAGTGGACCTCGTGGCTTGAGAAGGGACAGAAACTCAAGGCCACGGAAGCAGATTTTAAAGAGGGGAGTGACGCCGGCCATCTTGGAAAGAGCCTTCTACTGGCAGAGGTGAGTCTAAGGCATCCTGAATTGAGATCATCACGCCCGTGCAGAGAAAAGTTAACAGTTCTGTCAAGCGTCCATCAAAGGATGAATGGGTAAAGAAAAGGTGACATATACATTCAATGGAATATGCTTCAGTCTCAAAGGGAAGGAAATCCTGTCACCTGCCCCAACATGGCCGAACCTCGAGGACATTATGTTCAGTGAAATAAGCCGGCCACCAAAGGGCAAATACTGTGTGATTCCACTTGTGTGAGGTCCCTAAGAGAGGCGAACCCAGAGACCCAGAAAGTAGAATTAATGGTTGCCAGGGGCCGGGGGAGGGGGAATGGGGAGTTGTTTAATTGGTATAGCGTTCCAGGTTTGCAAGGTGAAGGTTCTGGACACTGGCTGCACGACAATGGGGACATACTTAACACCGCTGAACTGGGAATCTAAAAATGGTGACGTTAGTACTATTGTGTGTGTGTTTCTATCATGTGTGTGTGTGTGTTGTGTGTTTTGTTTTGTTTTGTTTTTTGCCACAGTTAAACATAAAATAGAAGAGCTGATGAGGTTGCTTTTCAACCAAGGCTGCACCAGAGGGGAAGGTGAAGAAGGGCAGGAGAGAAAGACGGTCTGGCGGCCATGACAGGCCCACGCCGTCCTGCAGACACAGCACTCGGCCACCTGCCTGGTCTTTCAGCCTCATTATTCCTGCCTGGTGGCGTCATTAGGCTGCCATAACCGTGAACGTGGTCCTGGCGCTCTGGCCTGGGCCGTCAGCCGCGAGGCTGGGCTGCTCCCGACGAGTCCACTCGCTGTGTCGTCTCCCGCCGTATGTTGGGCCACCCTGTTCATTCATCATGCCTCCTGAAAAGTCTCTTAATTACATTATGTTCACAATCCATAAAACATAATTAAAATATGTAAATCCATTATATTCTTTAATGAGCACATTGAGACCTCAAATTTTTAAATTAGATATAAAATTGATGTGGACCTACTACTATGGATTACGTGTGGTAATAAATCAGCTTCAATCTGGATTGAGAGGACTTCCCTCCTCCCCTCGGCTTGTGCGTGCGTGTGTGTGTGTGTGTGTGTGTGTGTGTGTGTGTGTGTTGTTTCTTGGACTTTGGTTTGTTTTTTGTTTTGTTTAGCATTTCCTGTGACTGTTCAAAGTTGCCTGCTATTGGGGCGCCTGGGTGGCTCAGTGGGTTGAGCGGCCGACTCTCGATTTCGGCTCAGGTCACGATCTCGTAGTTCGTGAGTTCGTTCCCCGTGTCGGGCTCCGCACTGAGCACAGAGCCTGCTTGGCATTCTCTCTCTCTCTTTCTCAGAATAAATACGTGAACATTAAAATAAATAAATAAGATTACCCTCTATCTTTGAAGGACAGCCATGCCTGGCTTGCTCTTCCCTGACCATGCCAGTAGCAAAAGCATCACCCGACGTTTGAGTCGGTGCTCCGGAGCTTACGGAGGGCTCGCGCAAAACATCTTCTCGTTTCTCTTGTCGCGATATTTTCGTTTGCATTCCAGTATGGATACGCCAAGTTTTCATTATCCTGGAAGGTATCAGAGGTATCGCTAGGCTTCGTCCCTCTCTGTCCCCACCTGCTACCCACCCCTTAGCCACATCTCCTACTCACACTCAGAGAAGTCAGTTACGATTTTCCAGACGCACCGTGTGGCTGTCTGTCTCCCCAGCTCTGTGCAGGCTGGTCTGTCTCTGCAGTGAATGTCCTTCTGTAATCTGTCCGTAGGGGATGTGCACACATTTTCAAGCAGTGAGTCGAGGAGGAGCAGAGAGAGAGAGAGAGAGGGAGAGGGAGACAGAATCCCAAGCAGGCTCCGCACTGTCAGCGCAAAGCCCGGAATGGGGCTCGAACTCACGAATCCACAAAGTCATGACCTGAGCCAAAACCAAGAGTCAGATGCTTAACCAACTGAGCCACCCGGGTGCCACCCACACCCCCCTGGAGTTGTTGAGTCTGTAGATCTGGGGTGGGACCCAGAAGTCTGCACTCCTTACATGTTCTGGGGCGATGTGGCTGCTGTCGAGCCGGGGACCTCACACCAACGTCCTGCTTCTGTCATCGGTGGCAGAGAGCCAGACGGAAGGACCGTGGATCCCCAAGTCGCTGCATGGAAGACGCCCACCAAGTGCCCACCCTGGACCATGAGTGTTAAACCTCTGAGAGTCACGGCTTATCTGTCACAGAAGCCACACTTACCTAACAGACTAAAAGGTACTTGTTTCCGTGAAGAAGAGGAAGGGACAGTGAGTTCAGGCCTGAGTTTTACTCCTCGCCTCAAAATACAAGAGTTGCGTTCCCTAACCTTCTTCCTCCAAGTCTCCCCTCGCCCCCCCGCTGCCATCCTCTCTCAATTCTAGGTCCACCGTGTTGTCAGAGGCGTACGAAGGAAAGAGGCCAAGAGTGAGGTCAACTCAACGGGCCGAAGGATAGCGTTGGGAAAGTTCGTGTATAAAATCAGAACCTAGGGGCGCCCGGGGGGCTCAGGCGGTTAAGCTTCAGACTCGGTTTCGGCTCAGGTCATGGCACGACCTCACGGTTCGCGAGTTCTAGCCCCGTGCTGGGTTCTGTGCTGATAGTGTGGAGCTTGCTTGGGATTCTCTCTCTCCCTCTCCTCTCTCTCTCTCTCTCTCTCTCTCTCTCTCAAAAATAAATAAACACTAAAAAAAAAATCAGTATATAATGAGAGGCGCCTGGGTAGCTCAGTCAGTTAATCGTCTGACTCTTGGTTTCGGCTCAGGTCACGATCTCAGGGTTCACGAGTTCAAGCCCTGCATTGAGCTCTGTGCTGGCAGCATGGGGCCTGCTTAGGATTCTCTCTCTCTCTCTCTCTCTCTCTCTCTCTCTCTGTCCTTACCCCACTCACACTGTCTCTGTCTCTCTCAAAATAACGAAATCAAATTAAATTTTTTTTTAAATTATAACATGTTTAAAAAAATAAAAAAATCAGTATACAGTGAACTCCATAACTCATTCATATTTTGAAAGATCTTTGCTGCATGCCCATTGTAGGCAGGTACCGTTCTAAGAAGTGTAGAGCCGGTGATGAACAAGACAGCTGAAGTCTCAGAGGAAACACACAAAAGGTCGTCTTCAGGGTCCTTACCGGCTGGCTTCCCCGGTGGAAGCAAGATATAACCATAATCTAAAGGAATGGGTTAAAAACCTCAAAAAACTAGGATTCTGTTTCAACTAGAAGGGGCCGTTGTGTGTTAGTATGGCAAAGAGTCAGGGAGGCATCCTTTGGCCTTGGTGACATCCCTGTCCAGGAAAGAGCCGGCACTAGGACCCTTTTGCCTCGTCCTGCTAGGGAGGAGTGTTCCTCAAGCTGTCTTAGCTGAGAATCCATCGTCTGTGAACCGATGTAGAGAGGCACAAAGTGCTGATATGTTATCCTGACTGTTAATTAGGTTTGTCAATGGCAAGTGGCACAGGCTTTCCGGTTAGATATCAGTCTACCAAGAGTTGAGCTAACGTGAGTCTCTCTAAAGACTGAATCCCCTCACAGTTCACCGATAAAAATCGAGTTTCTTGGCTTGCTTGCCTGGAGCCTGCTTCGGATTCTGTGTCTCCCTCTCTCTCTCTGCGCCTTCCCCGCTCATGCTCTGTCTTTCTCTCTCTCTCAAAAATAAACGTTAAAAAATACTAAAAAATTTACAAATATCCAAAATGAAACGATTTAGCGCAAACACTTTATGCCCCTGACTCTAGCTTTCTCCCTGCCTTAACTGGTATCATCTGCTCTCCCTGTCTGTTCCGCAGAGCAGATTTCCGCTGAGTTATTCCCGAAAAGATGCTCCTGATCCCTTCTGGGGACTTGTCCGACCACACGATATTAATTCCATGCAACTTAAATGCCCCAGCCATTTAGCTTATCTCTCTCATTTATGCTACAGTAAGATTCCAAGATGTGCTTGCTTAAGAGGCAGCCTCTAATTCATACATGATTTCTTCGCAAATGCGCGCTCTCTCTCTGAGCAGATGGTTCACAGGCTCATCCTGTGAATGTTATGATACTTAGAGCATAAGAAGACTCTAGTGGGGGAGGAAGGAAAAATGAAGATGAGATCAAAGACAATTACCATTTGTTTATGCTTCAAATCCTACTTAAAGAGTCGTGGCTCAAGACGGGAGGGTGGGAACCAGGTGCAGAGGAAGCCGGTTCCATACGAGATAAAACCTAGAGGCGGAGCAGACGTAATAACCTGACCACAGAGATATTACTTTCGTCAAGGTCCAGACTTGGTTTCTTCTAATCTGCTTATTCAAGTATTCGGGCTTTTCTAGGGAGATCTCCGTTTCTTGCGTGAAAATTGCAGGTAACTAAAATTACTATCAAAATTTTTATAACAGGGGCTCCTGGGTGGCTTAGTCGGTTGGGCGTCCGACTTCAGCTCAGGTCATGAACTCACGGTTTGTGAGTTCGAGCCCCTCATCAGGCTCTGTGCTGACGGCTCAGAGCCTGGAGCCTGTTTCGAATTCTGTGTCTCCCTCTCTCTCTCTGCCCCTCCCCTGCTCATGCTCTGTGTCTCTTTGTCTCTCGAAAATAAATACAAACGTTAAAAAAAATTTTTTTTGTTAGGGGGTGCCTGGGTGGCTCAGTCGGTTGAACATCTGACTTTGGCTCAGGTCATGATCTCATGGTTCGTGGGTTCTCTCCCCACGTAGGGCTCTGTGCCATTTGTGCTTTGTCTCTCTCTCTCTCTCTCTCTCTCTCTCTCTCTCTCAAAAATAAATAAGCATTACAAAATTAAACAAAAATAATTCAATGTGGGAGAGGGAGAGAAAGTTTTTACAAAAAGGTGTTTATCACATCATTAATAGGGTAAAATCAGGAGCAAATTAAATACTTCTTAAATCTGGAAGTGTCGTTTCGCCCCAGTAAAATTTTATAACAAAATATCCTGTGTCTTTCACCCATGACCTTTGTTTACATCCACAGGGAGAATAAGTAGCCATGTAAATTTTCTTCTAGTTTTTTATATTCCCGTTTCTTCCATTAAACCCTTTATTCTCTGCGGGATGTATTTCAACATGAGATGTGAGGAGACAGAGGATATGGTCCCATCTGTATGTAACACCAGATGGGATACTTTGGGCAAATAGCTTCATCTCTCTGGGTCTTAGTTAACTGGTCCACCGAAAGTGAAAAAAAAAAAAAAATCACACTTACCTTACAGTTGGGTTGAGAATCTGAAGTGAGTTTGCACACATGGAATCAGTGAGTGTGGCTTCAACCGGCAACAGGCTTGGAGGTGAGGGTCTGATGGTCCATCTGTCAGGAGTCAGAGAGATCAGTAACTGGAACAGCCGGAGAAGCGTGTCTAGGAAAAAAAGGCAACTCTGAATCAAGCATTACAAGTAAGGAGAGGAGCGCCTGGGTGGCTCAGTTGGTTAAGCGTTTTGACTCTTGGTTTTGACTCTTGGTTTTGACTCAGGTCATGATCTCACAGTTCCATAAGTTCAAGCCCTGCATCAGGGTCTGTACTGAATAGATGTGTCTGTCCAGCAGTCGTAAGTTGAAAAGACTAAGACATGTGGACCAAAGTATCCTAGACTAAAGCTCGTTCTAGACTTGCCTCAGAAGGGGTAAAACTCAAAAGTTACAAATAACCCCAGGTAACGTAATTTTGTCCCAGACCAAAGCACAAAACATTTAAAGAGATCGCCTGGGAATACAAAGACTTGTTCCACATTCAAATGCCCGTAAATGTAGCCTGACACAGCGACAGAAAAACATTAAAAGAAAACACTACATACTCATATAAATTATAAAAATCATTTGATCATTCAGCATTCATTAATGTTAATAAAAACATTCAGCAAAGTAGACTTAGAAGGGAACTTTCTCAACCTGATCAAGAGCTTCTGGAAAAACAATATGCTTTTACCCCGAGGCTGGGAAAAGGCAAGGCAAGAGTCAGTCTCACCAGCCATGCAACATAGAATTACAAGTCCTAACCCAGCGAGGGAAGACAGTGAAATAAAGGCAGATAGATTGCAATGGAAGCAATAAAACTGTCTCTATTCACAAATCGCACGATTATCTATGTACAAAATCCCAAGAAATATGGAAAAAAAAAAGTTGTAGGACTGAGTGTAGCAAATTTGTAGGAAATGAGTACGATGCTTAAAAATCAATTATACTTCCGTAACTAGCAATGAACAATTGGAAACACCATTTTAAAGGAGTGCAATTTACAATAGCAGCAAGAAAAGAGACACGTTCAGGTCGACATCTAACTGAACGTAGATGGTTTCTGAAAACTATGAAACACTAATGAAATAATCAAAGAAAGCCTAAATAAATGTAGAGATATAGCTTTTTCGTGGACTGGATGGCCCAGTATTGTTAAGATGTCAGTGCTCCTCACACCGATCTATGGATTTAATGCCAGTCAAATTCCCAGCAGGATGTTAGACGCAGGTTCAAAAATGTATGTGTAAAGGCAAAGAACCTAAGCATGGCCCACAAAACTTTGTGGGGTGACTTGGTGGCTCAGTCGGCTGTTAAGCGTCTGACTTCAGCTCAGGTCATGATCTCACAGTTCGTGTGTTCCAGCCCCACGACGGGCTCTGTGCTGACAGCTCAGAGCCTGGAGCCTGCTTCGGATTCTGTGTCTCCCTCTCTCTCTGCCCCTCCCCTTCTCGTGTTCTCTCTCTCTCTCTCCTCTCTCTCTCTGTCTCTCAAAAATAAATAAACATTGAAAAAACACTTTGCAATAGAAGAGAAACACTGAAGAATCTCATACCTGATTTTGACACTTGTTGTAAAGCTAGAGTAATTAAGACAGATATCAGCATATAGAGAGACACATAGATTAATGGGTCGGAATACGGTGTCCACGTACCTGACCAATTTATTTTCAACAAAGGTGTCAAGACAACTTAACACGTTTCCAAAACCGTTACATAGACAGGTGCACACACGCACAAGTTGAATCTCAACCATCACCCCCCACCACATAGAGAAATGAACTCAAAATCAATTATAGACCTATGGAAGAGAAAACATGTAGATCTTAATGACCTTGAATTGGTAGATATCTTGAAAAAAATTTTTTTTTTAATTTTTTAGAGAGAGAGAGAGAGTGTGCACAAGCAGGGAAGAGGGGCAGAGGGACAGAGAAAGAGAGTCCCAAGCGGGCTCCGTGCTGAAGCCTGCTGCAGGGCTCTATCCTGTGACCTCAGATAAAATCAAAGGTTGGCCTCTCAATGAAATGAGCCACCTGGGCACCCTGGTCAAAGATTTCTTCTAGGAGACAAAAGGCATGCATTAAATGCATTAAAATGCATTAATACATAAACTGCAAACAACAACAGCAACAACATAAACTGCATTAAAGAGAAAACACGATAAATTGGGATTTCATCAAGCTTACGCTCTGGGTCTTTGAAAGATACTCTTCTATGGGTATATAAGAGTTTAGCCTTAGAGGAAGTGTGGTGAAAGCTGTACAAAACTCTCAGTACCCTTTTTGTAATTTCTGTATATGTTGAACTGTTTTAAAATAGAAAGTTAGGATAAACATCCTGTTAGCAAAAATTAAAGGTGAGCCACCAGCTAGAACAAATATTTTAAAAATAGGTATCTTACAAAGGACTTGTATCCAGACTCTATGAATATATTTATATTTATATATATAAATATATATAAATTATATGTTTTTCACCCCTACATACTATCTAAGAGAAATGAAAACATAGGTTCCCATAAAGCCCAGTGCAGAGAAGAGTTATTTATGACAGCAAAAAACTGGAACCAACCCAAATAACGCCCATGACCCGGTAAACAGTTGCACAAGTCGTGGTCTATCCGAGACACGTGACGAACGGAAACAGACTCACTGAAACACACAGTCGCACGGATAGATTTCCAAAGCTTTACGCTAAATTGAAGAAGCTGGACACGGAAGGCTAGGTGCTTTAGTGGGATGTCTTCAGCCTGCGTCCAGCCCCATTTCTCCTGGTACTCAGCATTAGTAGTTAGATACGTGGAAACAAAAAGAAACTCTACTCTTTCCATGCATGACACCAGGCTTTGCTGTAGGAAGCTCCCCTCTTGAGTCTGGATTTATACCAGTCTTCATTTATAATGCTCTACGTCTCCGGGGAGCATAACTGTGCTTCTAGATTACAGTATGGTCTGGCTGCAAAACCACATTCCAGACTGCATACAGCACAGCCAAATATGGAAAGACTCCTTAAAGAGCAAGGCTGTTGGGCTGGATTTGCTAACTCACTCGTTGAGAGACTCTAAGGAAGATAGTAAGTATCTTGAAAGCCTTGGTAAACTCATCTATAAAAGGGGACCAGTGGGGCGCCTGGGTGGCGCAGTCGGTTAAGCGTCCGACTTCAGCCAGGTCACGATCTCGCGGTCCGTGAGTTCGAGCCCCGCGTCAGGCTCTGGGCTGATGGCTCGGAGCCTGGAGCCTGTTTCCGATTCTGTGTCTCCCTCTCTCTCTGCCCCTCCCCCGTTCATGCTCTGTCTCTCTCTGTCCCAAAAATAAATAAATGTTGAAAAAAAAATTAAAAAAAAAAAAGGGGTACCAGTAAGGTCGCGTTGAGGATTAAATGAGGTATTTTAATGGACCTCCGTGGCTGTCAGGCGGTTTGATACCTTTGGGCTCCAGTATGTTACCAACAACCTTGCTATGACTTGTGGGGCTTCTGAGCTATCATTTCTCAGATGACAGGAGCCACTTACGTGACTCAGTTGAGATGGGCGAATTAGTTCAAACGTTCCTAACCAAGAATAGTTAGAAAGCTCAACACATGTGAATTCAGGCAAGGAAAAGCTGCTGTGTCTTCTCCCCACAGGGAATTCAGAAGGGTTCCATAGGGACAATTCTAAAGGAAATTCTAAATTCTTCCCATGCCCTCCTCTGTAACTGCCTGTTCTTTCTCTATGTTTCCACATAGATATTCCCCCACTAGCGAATCTTCTCATAAATAAATAAATAAGCCAACCAACCAACCAACTTGCCTACTTACCTACCTACCTTTTGGTTCTCTTAATCACCAAAAGTCAAGGAATGTTAACTGTGCCCAAAAGCTCAATATGGCAGTGAAAGTCATTATCCTTGGTGACCGAGACCCTACCTTCTCTGGATACCTCCCCAGGTGAACTGAAACTAGCAACCAAAGATACAGAAAAACCAAGTATAGCGACCAAGTGTATTTCCTGCCGGAAGTATGTGATACTTTTTACGATAAGAAAACCGTAATACTCAACAGCCTGTGCGAAGAATCTCATCTCAGCCATAGCTAAATCCAGGGCTAGTTTAACCCTCATGGAGGCACCTTCTGTTCTGAAACTTGAACCACTGGGACACACATCACATTTTCCATCTCTTTCCTCCTTCTATTTGAGTCCAGTCCAATGATGTCTGCAATCCGATGTGGCTATAAAACTCGGAGGCCCTCTCAGAAGAACATTCAGTCAAACCTAAGCTCTTTTCATTATCTCGGCCACTTTTCCACTTGACGTTTTCTCTGAACGTCCCTCCACTGCAGTGTGGAGCTAACTCTGAAGACTCAAAGGGGCTCCCTCCCCTCCGTTACTGCCGCTGCTGCTCAGAGGCTGGTGTGCGGGGATGACAAGGGAAGAGAGACACATGTAGCTCCTAGGCTGGCAGAACCCTCTCCTCTGAACTCAGCTGTCATCTCTCATGGTTCCCAGGGAGGCAGACGACCAGATAATTCTGCTCCCGACACAGCGGCAGACTGGCCTCCCACGCAAAGAACCAGGCCCCTTTTGACTTGTCATGGGGGTTAGTATAGCAACACATTCTCAAAATCCGGCTGTCCCAGCTGTAATTCCTTCAATATCCCATGATTGAGGGGGACGGGAAAGAATCTTCTATCCTCAGGAGATGCATATTTTTGTATTTTAATGACCTTCAACCTGTTAGTTTCAGGGTAACTTCTTGTTCTAAAAACTCCGCAGGCCAAACTTCCAAGTGTCATTGCCTGTCTGTCTTCTATTTCTTGCCTATTTTTACCGAAGACATCTCAAGGTCTCCAAAGGTGAAGGAGACACTTTTCAAGGGATTTTTCATTGAGCGAATTCATTAGGGGACTACAGAGACATATGCCCAGGTTCAAAGAATTCTTTGGCCATCCATACTCTCTGGTAACTTCTACAATCACATCCCATTTAGAGGAGCCCTCTCTTTCATCGATATAGTAACATGAAATCACTTGTGAAATCACCTTGACACTTACCCATGCAATTAAAATTGATCTAAACCTCACTAACATCATTGTTATCAATTTCAATTAATTTCATAGTAAGCTGTAATACACATCAAGACACGACTGTAGACCTGATGCCTTTAAATACACTGGAAATGGAACAGAAGACACCAGAATAGGAGTCCTCCTTCTCAAATTCAGTTTAAATCTTGTATGGCGAGGGCACACGGAAGAGGCAAGCAGATACTTTGCCTACAAACTCACCGGATAGGCAGATTAAGGCACACGTGAAGGACATCAGCAGAAGAACATCACACCCCAAGAACAGTCCACCCTCGAAGAATCTCATTCAAAGCACTTACTCAAAATATTTAGAATGAAAAATCAGACAATGTCAAGTGCGTCTGTGGCTGTAGAACAAGACAAACTGCTAATGGCGATGTGGGTTGGTGCAACCATTTTGGAGGCCGGTTTGGTCCTCCAAAATGTGGAGAGGCACACACCCTACAATCCCGTGGTTTCTCTGTTAGGGATTTGCCCGCCTGAGTCTCTTGCACAGGTGCACACGTGCACAAGGAATGCTCAGAGCAGCACTGGTCGTAATAGCAAATCTTGGGAAACAAACTCCACCCATCAATAACGGACGAGATGAATCGGTCACGGTATATTCACATAAGCCTAGGCAAGTGGTCAAGCGGCATCTTTGGGGGATGGGGCCTGGTGTTTCCACTGCTTTATGAAATAACATTCGGTGTCAGTGAGCTAGGGTGTTCACAGATTATTGACACTGTGGTCTGGAGGGGTAGGTTGACTTGTCGAAGGTAAACCAGTTGGTAAAATGGGCCAGAACCAGCTTCTCTTGCCCCCTGGTCCAGAGCTTTCTCTAGTAGATCACGTCACCTTCCTACAGGTCAAAAGAAGATAATGTACTTAAACGAACCCAGTACTCCAGCAAGAGTGTTAAACTACCTGTGTTGACTTTGACTTAAGGAGAGCACATCATCCTTCTTGTCTATCCCTTGGGATCTGCTGCCCCTGCTGCCTAGTCTGAGCTTGTGGTCTGTCCATCCCAACTAGAGAGCCTGAATTTGAAGGAACCTGGAGACAGAGATGATGGAGATAGACACACGGGATACACACGGGAGTCAGAACTCTTGTGTCAAACCCAACATTTCCTTGGAATGCCAGTGCCTCGTTAAGCCCCTTCTGCTTGGCTGTCACATGGGTAACACCATACTTCCCCAACATACCTCCTTTCACAGGGCTTAATTTTAGACCTGGCCTTGGCCTCTCGCAGGATTATGGGCTGGTTGCCTGGGGCTCCTGCTCATTCACTAGAATGTTGACCCGCTTCTAGTACCTCAGGGGGTGCCATGGTATGTAGGAAGTGCCGGGTAAAATCAGAATTGCCGTGAAACGGGTATCCCTACAGGAAGGACAGACAGAAATGTGGAAGTCCCAGTCATCAGTGGAGAAGAGAGATTGCCTGGCATGAGGGGCAGGCGTGGAGCTCTTCATGTGCATTTATCCATTCTTTGGTTGCTTCAATGACTGTTCACTCATCCCATAAACACTTACTGTGTCCCTCCTTGCTATGCCGAGGATACAGCCGCGGATAAATGAGACAGGACCTTCCCGAATGCATGGTGTAAAAGGGAGAATAGACAACTATGTAAACGGTTACAATCGAGTGAGATGGAAAGAAGAAGGAGCTGTGGGTAAAGAAGGGGGTCTGTACCAGCTTCAGTAGGGAGGGAGAGCTTCCTAGGGGAACTGGCATTTAAGCTGACACCTGCCGGTGGCACCTGCGTGCCTCAGTCGGTTAAGCTTCGGACTTCAGCTCAGGTCATGATTTCGGTCCGTGAGTTCAGGTGAGCTGGAGCCCCGCCTCAGGTGAGCCCACCTCCTCTCTCTCTCTCTCTCTCTCTCTCTCTCTTTCTGCCCGTCATGGGATTCTCTCTCTCTCTCTCTCTCAAAAAAAAATTAAAAATAAATAAATAAACTGACACCTGTCAAACGAGATCTGGATCAGGTAAGGGCACAGAGCACATCCAAAGCCTCAGAAGCTTTGGAGGAATCATGGCACCAACCAATAGCTGAAATCAACTATAGCTGAGCCTGGACCACGAGGGGGCAGGTGGCAGGAAGTGAGACCAGAAAGGTGGCAAGAGTCAGATGAAGTGAGTTACATGGTTATGGATCCTATACAGGAAATTGGCTGCCACGTGGAAGACAGCAGAGGCTCTGTCCCTCGTCTTTCGGATCATGACCTTTTTCCACTATTAGACTTAATGACATCCTGGACGGGATGTTTCTCATGCCTGTGCATTTCTTTATGCTGTGCGTGTGTTTATTTATTTATACGTATATAATATAGTATCATTTATATATAATTATATAGGGGAATTATATACAATATAATATAAAAATAAAATATAATAACATTATAATATAGTTATTAATCATACAAGTATTAATGTTATTATATGCTGTAATTAGTATATAACAACACAATAATGTTAAAAACAGAGCGTATATAATAATTATGGATGACTTATATCGCTGTCTCACATTTTCCCCCTTCGTATAAATGGTGGTACCCTGTAATAATTCTTCTGCAACTTACTTTTTCACTCATTATGGTTTGGGGTTCCATCCTGTGAATACACACCTGATTCTTTTTTTTTTTTTAATTTTCTGCATTTTTTTCAGGCTTTATGACCTCCCGTCATGAGGAAAAGCAGTATTCGACTGTGAACAAAAGTCATCAGAAATGTTTAGTTTGCAGGGGCTTAGATTATGACTATACCTACTGGCTTTTCTTTATGATGTCATTTATGAACTTTTATCTATCACTTCTCACTTAATGAGTCACCAACTGAGGAGAAAAAGCTGAGAACTTGGACTACATGGGGCTTCTTAGACTTCTTTCTCATTTCCAACGCTTTTCATTTTGTTAAATCTTTGCTATGCTTTACCGTGAATACTCCTTTTAAATCTGACGGAACATATTAAACATAATATCCGATTTGGTTTTAATATTGCTGACCCTGAACTTCCCATTTCCATTCATGTAATTGACCCCACGTTGCAATTCCGGTGGTCTCGTCCCATTTTGTTTTAGTATTTCTCTTAAAAGTAACCAATACGTGAAGGAAAAAAATTAAATCTGAGACTTATCACCCTTTTAAAAATGAGAATGTATGTTGCTTATATATTTTTTAATTTCTGGGGGTTTTTTATTGAAGAACAGTTTACGCATGATGTTATGTTAGTGTCAGGTGTACCCCTAGTGATTTAGCAATTACGTCCGTTATTTAGTGGCCACGACGATAAGTGGGCTCACCCATCCTCTGTCACCATACAGCATTACTACAATATTATTGACTAAATGCCCGGTGCTGTACTCTTCACTTCTGGATTATAATTTTTGTTCTTGCTATGAAATCTTCACTCCTATTTTAAATTATCTATTTTATGCTCCTTTATTATGCCTATGTTGTCTTCCAGCGAATGAACCACCTCATTCATTCACTCAAGAGGCATTTACTGAGCACTTACTACATACACAACTATTTGCCTTAAAATGCTACTAAGATGGGAACAGTAGAACAATAAACTATTTACCCTTCTGCCAACATCATCTCCTCACATGTCATGTTCTCACAATTCATAGGTACCTAATCAATATCATGTCATACCAATATAAACCAATTTATTTATCATGGTAAAAACCAGAAAATTTTCTCCTAAGCATTTTTACATGTATCATACAGTCGTGTTAACTATGTGCACGTTGTTGTGTAACAGATTGTGTAACAGATTGCTGGGATGTTTTCCTCTTGCAAAACTGAAATTCTATGTCATGCGAACAACTCCTCCCTTCCTCCCTCCCACCCCCCCACCCAGCCCCTGACAATGACTCTCTTACCGTCTAAGAATTGGACTACTCTACATACTTTATTAAGAGGAATATATAATATCTGTCCTTTGGTGACCGGCTTATTTCACCTAGCATATTGTCCTCAAAGTTAGTCCATGTTGTCACATATTATGGAATTTAGTTCCTTTATCGACAGTTTATTCTGCCGCACAAAAGTTCTAAAATTTGACAGAGCTCCACAGGTTCTGTTTTTGCTTTTGTTGCATGGGACTTTGGCGTCGCGTACAAGAAATCATCGTCAAATCTCACGGCCTGAAGCTTTTTCCCTATGTTTTCTTCTCAGTAGTTTCAAGTTTTATGTGTAGCCTTTGATTTGTTTTGAGTTGACTTTTGTGTACGGTGTAAGGGAAGTGTTCAAATTCATTCTCTCGCATGTGGATATCCAGTTTTCCCGACATCATTTGTTGAACAGACTATTCTTTTCCCTTGTCACCCTTGTGGAAGATCATTTGACCACACGCACAACAGTTTATCTCTGTTCTGTCCCATTGGTTCATATGTCCATCATTAGGCCAGTACCATACTGTTTTGTTCACTGTTGTTTTGTAATATGTTTTGAAATCAGGAAGCATGAGTCCTCTAGCTTTGTTTTTCTTAAAATGTTTTTAATGTTTATTCTTGAGACAGAGGGAGAGAAACAAAGCATGAGTGGGGGAGAGGCAGAGAGAGAGGGAGACACAGAAACCGAAGCAGCTCCAGGCGCTGAGCTGTCAGCACAAGAGCTGGATGTGGGGCTCAAACTCACAGACTGTGAGATCATGACCTGAGCTGCAGTCGGATGCCCAACCGACTGAGCCACCCAGGTGCCCCTAGCTTTGTTTTTCTTTATCAAGGTTATTTTCGTCATTCAGGATCCTTTGAGATTTCATATGCATTTTAGCATATTTTTTTTCTATTTCTAAAAAAAAAAAAAAGTCATCAGATTTTGATAGGGATTACAAGTACAGATATTTTAAGAATATTAAGTTTTCCAATCCAAGAATCCAGGACCACTTTCCATTTATTTGTGTCTTCTTTAATTTCTTTCAGCAATGTTTTGTAGTTTGCATTGTAAAAGTCTTTCACCTCCTTTGTTAAGTGTATTCCTAAGGATTTTTTTTTTTTTGATGTTACTGTCAATGGGGTTATTTTCTTAATTCTCCATTCCACATAATAACTGTAACGGTCAATCATCAGTTGTTCTTTAAAAAGTACAATCTCTGCATTGTTCAAAATATTTTCCAGTTTTATTTAGTTATTTATTTATTTCCCCCAAAGGCCTTTGGGGCAACATGTATCTGAGACTCTGCAGACCTGAGAATACCTTTCTGGGCCTGAGATATGACATATGCTAACCAACTAGGTGTTGAGGTATCGATAATGACAGAAAGAAAATCCGAAACTAACTTGGTTTTAACTCCTCTGAAAGTAAATTGTTCCCCTTCCTGAAGGTCACGGGATTATCTTTTTATCCTTCAAATTTAAAATCTTCCTAAGGGATTTGTCTTGTTTATTTGAATTTATTTTGTCCTCTTGATTTGCAATCTTTGGATTTTTCCATACTAGTTTTGAAGATAACATTTTGAATTGGTTGCCTTATTTTTAGAGGGGTGGTGATTACTTTCCGTGGGAGGGACTCTTTTTATTGACAGATTCCATCCTTCTATTCTGACCGCCATGTTGATCAGCTTTCTTGTTAAAGTAAAAACCAATAGTAACCAAAGTACTGAATTCTTATAATATTTTAATATCTCGTTCTGTACATTCTTTTCCATTATTTTTAACTTCTCTGCTATATCATGGCGAAAACTCTCAAATAGAAATCTGAGAATCTGCCTGACGGCTGATTCTGCAAACTGTTTGCTTTGTTTCTATCTGCTCTCTTTCTTTATATTTGAGTGCCTGGGCTCTGTTTCAGGGATAGTGTGCATCCTCCTTTTATTCTCTAATGGAATAGAAAATCCCTAATTTCAAGGTTTGCTCTCATCCATGAATTAAGCTCTAATTTGGGGAAGAAGATGGGATATCTATGGTAATCTCTGTGTGCGCGTGTGTGGACTTTCATAATAATCTCAGCGTGTACCTCGTCCGCCATCTTCCATTGTTGACCCAAAGGACCCAAGTGAAAAACATTATGAATATTCAACTTTGTTTGGTCTGTGTTTCCCTAGTACAATAAAGCAGGTGGCAGTCATATACCATGAACAGATCTCGCAAGCCGTACTGGCATAGAGCTCTATTGTTTCATTAGCGAAACACAGAACTTAACATTATTTCCGTGGCTGTACAGGGAGCTGGAAGAACTCAGTCTACTCTCCACGCTGCTAGGTCCTTGGCCTTACTCGTTGAGGCCACACTGGACGTAGTTTACTGTGGTGGAAGGTCCTTGTGTTTTGGCTTGGAAGCTGTTATGCCAGACTTTCTCATGGGGGGATTTACTCCATGTCTATACCTATGTCATGGTCATTTCAGTAACATGTCAGTATACTCTGAAAGCCCCTCCGATGCCTGTTAATTTCATAACGGGGGTGAAGCATTCATTTTACAAGGGTGGGAGCGTTGTTATGATCCCTCCACTGCCACCATATTTTCCTACGTTCTTGTCATCAACTTTCCTTTTTCCCGCTGTGCTAATTTCCTGTGGTTACCATGACGAATTAAAAACTTGGTGACTTGAAACAATGCAAATGGACTCTCTTGCAGTTCTGGAGGCGAAACATCCAAAAGTAGTGTCTGAGCCAAAATCGTGGTGTTGGGCAGACCACTCTCCTTGTGGAGGCTCAGGAAGGGGGTGGGATCTGTTCCTTGCCTCTTTCAGCTTCCGTTGGCTGCTGGCCTTCTTTGGCCTGTGGTCACGGCCCTCCAGCCTTCAAGGCCAGCACGTTCAAATCTCTCCGCTCTGTCTGCACATGGCCTGCTCCCCTGTTTGTGTTTATCCCCCTCTGCCTTTTCCTTACAAGGATGCTCGTATTGGCATTTAGAGCCCATTGGGTAATCCAGGATAGTTTCTTCATCTCACAATTTTTAATTTGATTCCACAGGCAACCCCCTCCCCCTACACACACACACACACACACACACACACACACAAACAAACAAAAGACCTTTCCCCAAATCAGGTCACATTTGCAGGTTCTTTCTAATGCAAATCACCAACTAGTTTCAGAAAAGATGTGGGTCCAGGAAAACGACTCCTCCCAAGAACTAAAGCACAGGATCTAATGAATGGATAAGCCACGATTCCATCTTCATGAGAATTATTTGATCAGTATTTCTTATGTGCATTGAGCTGGTGAATGTAAATGCTTATTTTTTCTCGTTTAATTTTCCCAGTGACCTTATGAGGTTGGCACTGTTCTTGCGCTACTATTACAAACCCTGAGACACAGACAACTTAATCAGCCTTCCTAAAATGATAGAGTCAGAACTTGAATCTAGATTTAAGATGTGTTTTAAGAAGTCACAAAAACTGTCAGGTTTCAACGTCTCCTTCCAGTAAGGAGTCGGGGTGGGGCGTCAATGTGTTTCTAAAGACCAGTGGCAGGAGACCGATCCGGAAGGAAGAGGAAGGCTGGAGAGCGGAGCATGAAAAGGAAGACACAATTGGCCAAACCAAAGCAGGGGAAACTTCTCCAAGATCGGGAGGAGAACTGCTACCGTCCTACCTGGCAACTTGGAGGACTTGAGAGATGAATGAGATAGAGTCACGGGTAGGTCATGGGGCCCAGGCATTGGGACTCCTAGACTCATCAAGGAGCCTGTTGGAGGTATAACACATGCCGGTGGACATGCCCTCATGCAGGGGACTCTCTGTGCCTAGAAAATGTCCATGTCGGGGCGCCTGGGTGGCTCAATCGGTTAAGCATCCAGCTCTTGACTTCAGCTCAGGTCATGATCTCACAGTTCAATGAGATCAAGCCGCGTGTCAGGCTCTGTGCTCAGATATAAAGAATAAATAAATAAATAAAAGTTAGAGTTCTGGTGGTGACGGAGATCTAACATCTCAACCTCGTGCCTGCCAAAGAGCTCAGGGTAAGACGGATTCGGGGAGAGTAAAGGCACTTCTCCGCTTCTCACATTCAAATGTGACAGTGGGAAAATTGCGGTCCCCTCAGCCTGAAGCTCGGCTCTTCACAGTCGGCCACAGGGCTGGATGTCAAGATGGGGACATTTGAGACAGGCCAGAGCCTGTGTTATTACGGCCATTGTCAGTGAGGGCGGACTTAGGCTTGGATTCACCTAGAAGAATGGCACTTAGTGGAGACAATCTGTGCAGTTGACTCTCATGCCACCATCATTTCTGAAATCCACTCGTCATACTTTGTAATTAGTTTATTAATGGCAATTAATAATGCCAATTATGGCAATAATATATTATATTATATTATATTATATTAATATATATTATATTATAATATTATAATAATATAATTAATTATTGGCATAATTAATATGCCAATAATGGCAATTATTATATTAATATATTATATTATATTATATATTATAATAGTATAATATATAATATAATTAATTATTGGCATAATTAATATGCCAATAATGGCAATTATTATATTAATATATTATATTATATTATATATTATATATTATATTATATTATAATTAATTATTGGCATAATTAATATGCCAATAATGGCAATTAATATATTACTTATTCCTAGCAAGGGAATATGCACCAGGTTATTTTCTGCATCTCTGAAAACAATAACGTTTGCACTTTAAAAAATTCAAACAATTATTACTTGTTTGCTGGCTTTTTTTTTTTTATTCGTGTGGTCCTGTGATCCTCATGGCCGTTGTGAGTGACACATTTTCCCGAAACTCGAGGCTGTCGTGGGGGATAAATTCTCTTATCTCTACAGAACTTCAACTGCTTCTCATATGTCTAGTAATTCCAGGACTTATTATATTTTTGGTCTTTAGACCCCAGTAGCCATTTAAGTTCTAGAGCAACAAGAGATAAAACCTTTTTTTACCAATGAAATACTTTACAATGAACCCATGGTCACTACCGTTATGTTCACTGCTCCTCTGCCCTTTCTGCCTACTCCTGAGAGTCGTCCTATAAAAATCCCGGGTCTGAAAGAAACATCTAGAAAACTCGATTATGCCCCAACAAAAGAAGCCATCATTTTTAAGGCCGCTAAAGTGTATTTGGCATTTCCAAATGAACCTCCTTTATCTCAATAAGCAACAATTACTCCAAGTTCTTATTTGAATTCCGCAGCTACTTTAGAGGCAGCCGAAAGACTGCGTCTAGAACTGGAAATAAGTTGCCCATGTTGAGGTCTCTATGAAATATTTCCTCCTTAGCTTCAATAGCCTATTTTCTGAGACAGAGATTGAGTGACAGCTTAAAAGAGTGCGGATTATAAACCCATTTAAGAGTGTTGCATTTTTTAAATTTGTCACAAATGGAAGGAAAAACCAGGGCGACACAGGCAAGGCTCAAGTGCCAACATGTGTCTTTCTGTTTATTCATTATTCAAGGGTCAGACCCTCAACCAGGGCCAGAGAGAAATGACAAAAATAAATACATATCTGTGCAACAATCTGCAATTTAAAATAATGGAAAGCAAGATTCCTATTCATTTTTATGGCACAAACCTGACATCACTTCACTCCAATTTTCTATAATGGAACCAGCTGGGCTCTGGGAGGGAACTAGTAATAGGTTTTAATGGATAAAATCTGCCATTGAAACTGGCCATTTTCTAGAACGATCTCAGTGCTTGGCACCCGGCCCATCATACAGCATCATGCCTTCTGCAGCACTGGGCCAGCTCACGGAACCGGAGGGGTGTGCGTGCAGGGCTGCTGAACTTGGAGAAGCCTCTCGTCTCTCCGTTAAGGGAGCGTTCCAAGCCCCAGCTCGGGTTCCATTGACCCACCTGGACAGACCACTGGGGAAGAATCAGGGAAATGTCATTGTCTTCGATCAAGGCTTGCAAAACCCATAGCAACAAGGTTAGGGGGAGAGGCAGAGGGGCCCAGACCGGGTGAAGGCAGTACATTCCCCATTTCAAGGCCAAGCCCTTGAACGGACGGCCGGTTCCGTTTGGTTCCAGTAGGCACAACTGGGTTTTACTGGCTCTGGGTTAATAACAAGTGTTTTTCCCTCTCGCCTCCCCTCTCATTCCGTTAAACCATTCCTTCTCTCCTCCTATTCAGCTCTCAAGCTGCTGTTAACATATGAAAATAGCATGCAAAGAATGGAATGGGCCGCCTGCCACGGAGATAAAAATGGGATGTTCATTCTAATTTATTTCATGGCATCACGCCTCTTTGCTGCCTCTGTTTTCTTTGCTAGGCAGCTTGATTGCCTCTTTGAGAGTATGACTGGTCTGGCCCTCAGCCTTGTATTTGAGCCATGGTGGAGGTTAAACAGGTAACCAGCCTTTGGAGGTGTGACGCAAATCTGAATAGCCACCTGGCCAGGTTTCTGTGGGCACAGGAGAATTAGGCGCACGCGCGCTCTCTCTCTCTCTCTCTCTTTTAACTAGTAGCAGATTTTCGGCTATATGATCTCTAATGTTCATTTTGGTGAAATGCTGCCGGCTCTAAAAATAAATGATGTTTTCAAATAATGTCTACTCACTTTGCCTAAAGCATGTTCCACAACTTCTGTTCTGACTGCCTCGTGGCAATGGTCCCGAAGCACGGGCACACGATTTACAAGCAAATTTGCAATGCCTGTCAGAGTACCAGGCGTGACCCGATCAGAAAATGGAGATGTACTCAGTATGGTTGCTTCCTCAGCACTCACGTGTCTTTGTTGACATTCCCTGACTTTGTGACCACATGCCTTTTTCACGCACTGCCTCCCTGAGATGGCTGTGCTCTCGCCACCAAGGTGTGTGACCATACAGAACAACAGCAGAGAGGAAACTCGGTTGCGTAGACATTATCTTGACTGGGGGCGCCTGGGTGGCTCAGTCAGTTAAGTGTCCAACGTCGACTCAGGTTATCATCTCGAGGTCTGTGGGTTCGAGTCCTGCGTTGGGCTCTGTGCTGACAGCTCAGAGCCTGGAGCCTGCTTCCGGTTCTCTCTCCCTCTCTGCCCCTCCCCCACTTTCTTTCTCTCTCTCTCTCTCTCTCTCTCTCTCTTTCTCTTTCAAAAATAAGTGAACGTTTAAAAAATAATTTTTTTTAATCATTATCTAAATTATCTAAATTATCTAAATAGTCTAAATTCTGATCCAGGGTCAACGGCCTCTGATTTGCAGTTGGCCCAGAACACGACGGCCATTTTTTTCCTTCCGCAGCTTTCTTGTCCAACTCAAAGTGCAGTGTGTCTCCAGCCTCCCCAGAACCTCCCTTCCCATCACTGCCCATCACGCACACTGCATCCCAACCCCGTCCGACTACTGACCTTGTCTGTTCTTCCAGGTCTTCTTCCAGTTACCAACTCCTAGCGAATTTCTGCTCTTTCTTCAAGGTGTTGTTCACCTGCTCCCAGCAGGGCTGCTTTCTCGGTTCTACTACGTGCTTATACTTCCAACCATCAACTGTCCACACTCCCACCTCGTGAGCACCTCAAAGGCCAATCTCCAACGCGGAGTATAGAGTCGGACGTGTCGAAGGTGTTTCGAAGGCGTTTGTTATATGACTTGGGGGAAAACTCATGGAAAGTAAAAGATCCCTAAAACCCCAAAAGGAAGGGCATTTTCTTTTTCCTCCAGATGTTCCAGAAACACAGGCACCGCGGCTTCCTTTCCAACTCTGCACTGATTGTTGTTCTCTGACTTTAGATCTTTCTAGCACAGTCAGCTCTGCTGAACATAATGAAGGGGGATAACAATGACATGAATAATGATAAAAAAGATGCTTCAAAGATAATTTATCTCTGATATTCCAAACAACGTATTTTAAAGCCGTGTTCCTTTCCAACATCACGTAGGGGAGAGATGTTGCAGAAAGCACTCTGAACTTTAATAGAAGAGATAAAATGGCTCCTTCTTGCTTTGTTAACCATTTGGTTTATGATTGTGGCCAAGTCCTTCTCTTTCAGCCTTAGTTTCTTACCCTCAAGGTGGGTTCCTTTCCATGTGCAACTAGCGTTGTTCCCAGTAAGAGCGTGAACATGTCCCCCCTTTGAATCGGGAGTGCAAGGACTCTAGGACCTCTGGAAGATTTAAGGTAGTGTTTGCTGGTGGGTCTTCTCAGCCAGACAACAGGGTCTCCGAGAATCTTGCTGTCCCGTAACAACCCGAGAAGCCCAAAGTAGGGAGAAGCTTGTGTCAAAGAGAATCATGGATGGGGCTTCGGCGACCACAGCAGGATTCATAGGAAACACACAAGGTTTAGGGGCGCGTGGGTGGCTCTGTCAGTTAAGAGTCCGACTCTTGATCTCGGCTCAGGTCACGAGCTCACAGTTTCGTGAGTTCGAGCCCCACGTCAGGCTCTGCGCTGACAGCGTGGAGCCCGTCTGGGCTTCTCTCTCGCCTCTGTCTCTGCCCCTTGCCGACTTGCGCTGTACGTCTCTCTGAAAATAAATACATAAAAATTAAAAAATTTGGAAAAAAAGAAAAGAAAAGAAAACCCACAAGGTTTAATAATGATTGTACTAGCAAAGGACTCCTGAACTGGACTCAAATAAAAAGTGCAGAGTAGGGGCACCTGGGTGGCTCAGTCGGTTGAGCATCCGACCTCGGCTCAGGTCATGATGTCACAGCTCGTGGGTTCGTGCCCCGCGTCGGGTTCTGTGCTGCCAGCTCAGAGCCTGGAACCTGCTTCGGATTCTGTGTCTCCCTCTCTCTCTGCCCCTTCCCCACTCATGCTCTGTCTCTCTCTCTCTCTCTCCTTCAAAAATAAATTAAAAAACAGTAAAAAAAAAATTGTTTTTAAGTGCAAAGTAGCAAGAGTCCTCTGGGTGCCCAACCCTACATATTGGCCTAAAATAGGATGAGAAAGCTACTTAGCTGTAAGCGTGAGCCCTTTATTTATGCGAAAGACAGAATGACCCTGAGCACAGAGCCCAGGGCGGAGGAAAGTTGTGGAGTAGCGAACCACTCTCAGACGCAGAACTGGACCCTAACCAAGGGACATTTCCCATCCCCAGGGCTGGGGAGCTCACTATATGTGCCTGACTTCATGAACAGGTGTGTCTGTTATGGTTATTCTGTTCTTGTCTCGCTGTTTACGTCGGGCGTATTTGTGTGAGGCGAGGCACTTGGCTGGGCTTGTTTTTGGTGGTGGTGTTAGTGTTTTGGTTTCCAAAGCAAGAGGAAACTTACCTGAGTAGTTTCATCCACATCTAGCCACAGCCAGACCCGGCTTTAAATCCTGGCTTTGGGTCTCAGCCTGAGGCACTGTTGGAATGACACTGAAGATCTTTGGGTTGGGCAGATAATATTTGCACATGGGAGGCACATAAATCGCTGTGGCTACAGGGCAGGCTGGGAGGTTGTCTCCAAATATGGTCACAAATGACTCTTCTTATGTTCCACTTTTGTATGCACATGGAACTCTTCCCGCTGACAGGTGGATTCTGCCTCTTGAAGCTTGGCTAGGCTTTGATTTGTTTTAATCAGCAGAAGGCAGCGGAAGTAACACTCTGGCAATTCTGACTCGAACTCTTAAGAGTTTTGGTAGCTTCATCTTTCGCTTTTTTGAACCACCACGTAAGGTCCCAGCCACCCTGATGGAGAGAGAGGGCCCGCTGACCTCCAGACATTGCAGTCTTCCTACGTGACCTACCTACATGAGCTCTGAGACCCCTATCAACTCCTACGTGAGCATGTGAATGAGGTTACTATGGACATTCTAGCCCCAGTCAATCTCTTAAATTAATGCAAGTGAATATGCGACTTCAGCCAGCAGTGCATGGGGCAGGTGAAATGTCCAGCTGAGCCACTAAATTGTGGGAAATAATAAAGCATTGTTGGTTCAGGCCATTGAACGCGGGGACCCTTTGTTACACAGCAACGCACACACTCTTAACAACTGGTCATCCATAATTAAAAATATATCGTCTGCTCAGATTCACCACAACTGGTTTAGGTGAGCAGTCCAGAAGTAGAAAGGATGCAGGGTTCCTGCTCGGTACTAAACACAAGTTGTAGATATTTTCCCATGAATAAGAGTTAACTGTAGTTTATTTTTGACCCTTACTTATCTCTGTCCTGTTCTGTATTTATGTTCAGCCAGGACATCTAACTGGAAGCGGGAACACCGAGCCCGTTACCTGCTACTCAACCTGTGTGGAGCAAAATACTAATCCGAGGAGTCTTAGAGCCCAGGAACAATCAAAAGAGGGCTCCTCAAGAGGAGTAGAAGGTCCAGAAAGAAGCAGAGAGAAGTCTGTGTTTGCCGAGCAAGCTAGTGGCATTTGAGACAGACTGAATGAACGACCAGATGTTTTCATCCCAGCAACTTGGCGGAAAAGAGAGAGTACCTTAGTTCTCGTGCCTATGAAAGGCACCTGGAAAAAACAAAACAAAACAAAACAAAACAAAACAAAACAAAACAAAACAAGACATTACTTCTTTCACATTTGGTGGACCCCTTACTCTGTTCATGTGAAATACCAGGAAACCTCATAATGAACTAGATTTGAAACAGTGCCGTATTTACCACGAAGTAGACCCCATCTGAACATGAATTCCACACAAGAAGGTTTGGTTACAAAATTTTTCTGAGATTTTTGTTATAACACGCTCTCACCTGGGTAGTACTACCAAAATTCCTGAATTCAGGAGACGGTAAACAGGTAAAGAGGAAGCATTATTGCATCAAATGAGATTCAAAAGACATACCGTATACAGTATACAATATGGCGTATCTCAATGACCAAAAGACAATTTGCGTATATCTTTAATATATATTTATAAATATAAACTTATTTATATTTATATATTTATATTTACATATATAATAAATATATAAATATTAATTCTATGTTTATGTTTATATAGGTAAGACAATTTTATATATATAACATACAACATATATTATATATTATATATGTATACATATAATATATATATATATATGTATATATGGAGCCCCTTTCTCCCCTCTCCTGAGGTGTAACTCTAGCCTTTTGACAAAGTTATAACCGAGCTCTTGCTGTTGAGACGCATTTGAGAAATCGCTCCACTTCTGGGTTTCCGTGGAGACCACTTCCCAACTTGTGACTGAAGGTAACCCCTGTCGACCGTGGTTGGGGGTAGTTATCAAGCTGTCGCTGGCAATTTTCCCCCTCATTTACTAGAAGCAACATTCCAGAGAGGAAACAGCGGGATGACATGGTGAGAACATGGTCTCACGTAGAGGCCACCATCGGGGGAAGACTTCTACCGCCGGCTGCAAGCTCCTGGTCCCAGCGGAGTTTGGCTGGGGGTACAGAGAGTGGGGAAAATAGGTCTGGACTTGCGGGCAGACTAAGATTTCGGCCCCTTTCCTGCCGGCTGGAAGAACTTGGGTAAGAGGCGCGTCTGTTCCCTTCTTCCTTTCTTATGAATACAGAATAACTGATTTTGCCCTGCCTACTTTGAAAGATTCTTACAACAATCAAATGAGATAATAGAGACAAATGCGCCTTGTAAACTGGGAAGGGCTATATGGATACGAGGCTTAAGAAGCTAGGGGATGAAAAAAAAATGACAGGGTGATTCATGGTGTTTTCCAGGTCAAAATTCAGGGATGCCCACACGGAGTCTAGTACTGACGTGAGTGAACTTGCTAGAAGTTGCTTCCGTCCACAGAGAGAAATTGCTGTAATAGTTTAAACTGTGCAAAGGACAGATCTAACTTACATATATTTTATGAAAACATGGGCACTGCCTGTATTTTATTTTATTTTTTTATGAATGTAATGTGTTGTCACATGGGCTTCTATACCACACCCAGTGCTCATCCCAACAAGTGTCCTCCTCAATGCCCATCACCCATTTACAGCTAAAATTTGGCAAGTGATCTAGGAGACACAATCTTCCAACTGAATAAGGTTTTGTTTTGAAAACAGAGGCTTTGTACTTTTAATGGCTTTCCGTTCTCACACTCTGTGGGCCGGAAGAACTGGACTTACAGACAGCTTACAGCTGCTTTTTTCTTGTTTTCTTTTTTTGTAAATTCAGCAAGCTCACTCCATCCCCAAGCCCTTTTCTATTGCCAAGAAAATGAGATGTGTCAGTGTTTCACTTAAAACCGATTCCAAAGGATAACCCCTGAATCGGGAAAAATAAAAGTCGAACAGCAAATGGTTTTGTTTACATAAGGTCAATAAATAATTCAATGACATCTAATTAAACAGACACCCATGAGGTGACCATTCTACCCCAGATAATGTGAGAGGTGCTGGAGAAACCAACCAACCACCTGACAAATTAAGTCATGAATTTGTTTCCAAGAAACCCGACAGTTCGGTAAGTAATTACAATTTAGTGTTATTAGCACAGTAACATAACCACATACAGGAGGTAAAAATAACTAAAAAACTCATTGGTTTTCTGGCTTGGGCAAGAAAGAGTCCTTGGTGGAATACATTTCAGGTTTGTATTAAAGGATCGTAAAGAATATGGCAATTGTGCAAGGTCAGGAAAGATAGACACATAGAATAAGGCCAACGGAATAGCTTGTTCACAGACATAGCCTCATTGTCTCGCAAAGCACAGTTGGAGAGCTACAGGGTGTCTGATCTTGCTAGTGAACAGGAAAGGCATGGAACACTGGTGGCTGGGACTGGAGAAGTAGTGAGGAACTGAATGATGGAGGCCCTTGTATGCCATGCTAAGCCACTTGGACTTCATCTCCTAGATCTGTAGCATCCAGTATGGACAACCCAAGCCATATATGGCTATCTCAAATTCAATTTAACTTAGTTAAAATGTTTACAAATTAATTCAGTTTCCCATTCTTACCAGCCACTCTTGATGGGCTCAATAGCTCCCCATGGCTAGTGGGCGCCATATTGAAAAGCTCATTTACAGAACACTTTCATCATTGTTGTTTATGGCACGGTGCTGTCATAGATAGTTGGGAGCCTTTGAAGTGATTTAAATGGGAGCGTGCTATGTTAATATTTGCATTTTAGAGAAATAGCTTTGACAGGAAGATAACTTGGGGGGGAAGAAGAAAAAACAATATGCTGGGACATGTGGGTGGCTCAGTCAGTTAAGTCTCCGATTCTTAATTTCCACTCAGGTCATGATCTCACGGTCCTTGAGTTTGAGCCCTGTGTTGGGCTCTGTGCTGACAGTGCAGAGCCTCCCTGGGATTCTCTCTCTCCCTCTCTCTCTCTGCCCCTCCCCACTTGAGCTCTCTATCAAAATAAATAAATAAACTTACAAAAAGAAAAGAAAAGGGAAAAGTGGCGTGCCAGTCTACACAAGATTCCACAAAACTACAGAGGCAGTGAGCATGGGAACTGTAGAGTTGGAGCAAACAAAGCTTTATCATTGTGTTGATTGTTGTATGACTAAACCGATCAGGGATGTCAATCAGGATGGTTACTGAATAGGGGTGCCTGGGTGGCTCAGTCCATTAAGCATCCAACTCTTGATTTCCAATCAGGTCCTGATTTCGTGGTTCGTGAGCTCGAGTCCCACCTCAGGCTCTGTGCTAACAGTGTGGAGCCTGCTTGGGATTCTCTCTCTCCCTCTCTATCTCTGTCCCTCCCCTGCTTGCACTCTCTCTCTCCCGCTCTCAAAATAAAGAAAGAAATTTTAAAGCCATTCAGATGGCTGCTGAATAAATAAATATGTGTGTGTGATGAAGGGCTCAGCTAACTTTGTTTATATACGGAAAGTGGATTGGGTTTGCTGAAAATAATAGGATAAGAACCAACCAAACTGGTTCCATGGCCCCATGTAGACCGTGAAGTTGACAGCCTGAAATTTTCATTTTCAAGCAATATCTTTGACATTTCCGAAACCACAGGTATATTTATCTTCACATCAAAGCACTAAATCATCTTTATAAATCTTTAAGAGGCTGAGAGGCAAGTTTAGAAAATGAAGTTCTCGTGAAAATCTTACGAGGAAGCGTGGCTCGACATTTCCAGTGTTCTGAGCCTTCAGCAATCCCTGCCAGTGTTATGGAAATAAGTCCAAGTCTAACATTTTCCCACTGTGCCTTCTGATTGAACAGATCAGCTACAGTCCATTTGATGAGCGGTCCAGTTAGTCAAAGGGATAGTTGCGGTTTCTGTCAATTGAACCACAGATGGAGGTTAGGTCACTTTGTTGAAAACCAGGGTCAGAAGGGGGACGTGGTGAAGAAGCTAAATGAGTAAAGTTCGAGACAGAGTAGCTTTAGTAATTTTCTTCCTGGCAAACTTGTAAAGTTGGGATATGAAGTCTCCTAACGACCCCCCCCCGGCCCCCTCCTCTCAACATTTTTCTTCTCTTATTTTTTTCCAAACATCCCCACTATTAACTACATACACAACTACTAAGAATGATCATGGCTATCGTCTGTTGACACATATGATGTGCCATCCGTGTGTTACATTCTTCTGAACATTATTTCTCTCTGTCACTTCGGCTAGGAGTGACGGATTCAGGTCTCAGACCAAGCTCTGACCCCAAAACTGTGGATCTAACTGTTTCATGTTTCCCCTTCTCTGGAGAATGATGCGGGACCCATTGGGTCCTCCATTAAGGAAATACTGGCAGAGCCTGGCACTCAGCTGTCATTTCCATAGTCATAGAAATGGCTGTCTCCCCCCCTCAATGAGTCCTACAAGAAACAGAAAAACTGGCCTGCAGTGGTGAAGAGAAGAGACGCTAATTTGGCTCTTGCAACTCTGAGAGAGCTTTTCCTGTCCTTCCACCAGGAGTAAGTGGATTCAGTAGGACAAGACCAATCCAGGAAAGTGGTTATAATATAAATATAATTATATTATATAACATATAATATATAATATTATAATAATATAATAATATATAATATTATATATAATATTATATATTATAATATAAAAATAATAATAATAATAATTAATTAATTAAAATATGTCAATCCAGAATGAGGCACGGAGTTCAGTCCAAGGCTTTGGGGGTCAAGAAGGAAGCTGGAAACCCACAAATTCAATAGTGCCAGGATAGGGAGTTTCAACTACCTCAGTCTTCAGGACATTAATGGTCATTCAAGACAATGGTCTCACTCCACCCCACCCCCAAAAATCTACGAGCAATAGATCGTAAACATCTACTAAACGTGAAACACATGCAAACCCACAAGATATTAACAACATACTATGTTATGCCGTCCAAAGTAGCTAGAATGATTTCGGAAAAACAAAAGTTTAACGGGGGTATGCCGACGTGGGCAATTGCATACATTACTGATGGGGGGTAACTATGAATCATCTGCTAAGAAAGCACTTTGGCAATGTTTGAAAAGGTTAATGTGATTTTTTTCACCCATAATGCTTTCTCAAGAAATATATTCTCGACAGTCGGTTAAGCGTCCGACTTCAGCCAGGTCACGATCTCGCGGTCCAGGAGTTCGAGCCCCGCATCAGGCTCTGGGCTGATGGCTCAGAGCCTGGAGCCTGTTTCCGATTCTGTGTCTCCCTCTCTCTCTGCCCCTCCCCCGTTCATGCTCTGTCTCTCTCTGTCCCAAAAATAAATAAACGTTGAAAAAAAAAATTAAAAAAAAAAAAAAAAAGAAATATATTCTCGGGGCGCCTGGGTGGCGCAGTCGGTTAAGCGTCCGACTTCAGCCAGGTCACGATCTCGCGGTCCTTGGGTTCGAGCCCCGCGTCAGGCTCTGGGCTGATGGCTCAGAGCCTGGAGCCTGTTTCCGATTCTGTGTCTCTCTCTCTCTCTGCCCCTCCCCCATTCATGCTCTGTCTCTCTCTGTCCCAAAAATAAATAAACGTTGAAAAAAAAATTAAAAAAAAAAAGAAATATATTCTAAAGGATGCATTCAAATACAAATAGAAAGCAAAATGAACATCAGGAGAGAGATGGAGAAGGAAATTCTAGAGTGTTCATAACATTGAAATTTTTTTGCAGTCAGTAAAAACAGAGTCCACCAATATAAAAGTGTGCATTAATAAAGACTGCAGGGTAAAAACAAGAGGAGGAAGGAGCTGGCTGGCTCAGTCTTCATCTCAGGGTTGTGAGTTCAAGCCCCATGTTGGGCATAAAATTACTTAAAAAAAAAAAGGTTAAAAAGTTTTTAAAAATATAGAGACTGCAGGAGAATATAATAAAATGCCATTTGTGGATGGCTCTAGGTGGTGAGACTGCAAATGCTTTATTCCTCTTGTATTTTCTCTAATTCCTCAGTTTTTGGCAAAAGACTATACTTAAACTGGCATAGACTAAAGCACTAGTTTGATATGGTGGAAAGATCGCTGGGCTTTGGAGTCAGACTTCCTAAGTTCAGATACTAGCTTCATACTCATTAACTATGTGACTTTGAGCCATTTGCTTAACCTTTCTGTGTATAAGCTCTCCCATCTATAAAATGGGATGCCCATACATACCTCACGGCGGTTGAGTTAATACCTATAAAATGCATCTTGAACAATGCCTGGCATGTGGGAGAATTACATAGCACTAGTAATTATTGTTGTCCATATTAATATTGTGGTGAAGGAAGAATGTCAGTCACATTACATATATACGTTAGTTGTATGACGTTCATTTCAGCCAGCTATCAATCCTTGCCGAAACTCAAGTTTTTCATTTGTAGAATGAGTATAATAATGCCAATATTGTATTTTTATGAAGATTAATGATTGTGTATAATATCCCTATATAATATACATAGTATTATAATATAATATAATGCTATCTATTATAATATATATTATATATAATACTATAATATATAATATGTTACTATATATTATATATAACATATATAATACATTAGAGTATTATACTATATATTATACAATCTATATTATGTTATACATAGTGTATATGTACAATATAGTATAATATAGTATATTATATATAGTATACTATAGTATACTATATATATTATATATATACTATAGTATATTATATATATTATACTATATACTATATATACTGTCATACTATATATAGTATATATTATACTATATACTATTATATATATAGTATACTATATATAGTATAATATAGTATAGTATAATATAGATTGTATATTGTAATATATAGTAATTGTAAATATAATTGTAATATAGATTGCATATATATATATGCATACACATACTATGTATACTATAGTATATACTATATATAGTATACTATACTATATATAGTGTGTATATATATATATATATACTATATACATAGTACTATATATAGTATATATATGCTATATATATACATATACACTATACATAATATAATACTATATTATATTAATACTATAATATATATAAATGGTTGTTTGCAAAGATGAATCATTATATATAGCCATATATAATGTGCATAAACTTAGTGAATATATACATATTTTAAATACATATTATATGTACTTAGTAGAAGCAAAATATAGAGATGTTTATATATATAATATAAGCTAAATAAATAATATCTGCTATTAAGTTGAAAAGTGGAAGAGCACGTACACCTGAAAAGCATGCGTGTAGGGAATGTTCGAGGGTCATCATTCGGTTGTAATATCTCATTTGTGTTCTGTAGTGTTTTCTAACGAACAGACTTCTTTACGTAATTCTGTGCTAAGAGTGCACAGGACATTGTGTGAGGAGAGGAAACTCTACCTGTTTCAATATCACACTAAATATTCCCAAATGTCCAATATATAAGTCCCATGGAGTAATGACAAAAGTCCCAGTGTCTCCCTCTGAGGCGGAATCAGCTCAGAGATGAGTCCTTTGAAGGTGCAGTCTGGTGATAAACGGGTAAGGGATCAATGATGTCAGGATATCTGTGGTTTAAGGAGGGCTGTTTCAGAGCTGCCGAGAAAGGTGCTGAGCAAGGTAGGTCCCTGGGGAGTGGAAGATAGGGGTGTGTGTGTGGGGGGGGGGGAGCCTTCCCTAACACCATCTCCTTCCAAATCTCATGGTCTGCGCTCTGGTCTTCTGGATCCTTACCTGACTTCTCACAGTGGAGGCCCCTTGGAATCACGTCTCACAGAGAAGATCCGAGAAGCGCTTATGGCTGTCCCCAAGGGGCCTCAGCTCAACTGTGACTTCCCAGGTAGACTGTCCGGGGCTGTCCAGGGCAGGGCGCTCACCCTTGTCTCTTCTGACCTGAATGGCAGTGACTGCATTAGCATCAGGTCTCTGCGGCCTGGGTGTTCGGGTCTAAGCCACTGGCGCAGATTAGATACAAACTGTCCTCCTGAATGAAAGAGTTCCATACTCAGATGGAAGCTGTTGATTTCCAATCTACTCTCCAGATGACCCTATCATTAGGGCACATTAAGTAATTTCCTTCAATTTTGACTTTTGGATTGGGGCCTGAGTTTCTATGGTAAGGCCATACCATTAAGAGTTGTTTAATTAGTTGAAAGAAAGAAAGAAAGAAAGAAAGAAAGAAAGAAAGAAAGAAAGAAAGAAAGAAAGAAAGAAAAAAAGAGTTGCTATAAACTAGGGCATTTATTCAGGATTCTAGGATCACCTTGCTTCTCCTGTCCCCTACAAGCTCTTATCAAGAATGTGTTAAGGAATTTAACATCTGATTCTTACTGGTGAGTCAGGAAAATCATTAACAGTCAACTGTAACCACCACCTCCAGTCTGGAAATACCACCGAGGCTCCTCTTGAGAATTTATTATACTCTGAAAAGATGTCCTGTATCAGCCTCTGCCTTAAAAATACCATTTCTCCCCCAAATGTGTAGCACATCATAGGCAAGGGATGTTTCCTAAATACACAGTGTACCTTTATAAATCAACATAAACAGGGGCACCTGGGTGGATCCGTCAGTTAAGACTCTGACTTCGGCTCAGGTCATGATGTCACTGTTCCTGGGTTCAAGCCCCACATCAGGCTCTGTGCCAACAGCTCAGAGCCTGGAGCCTGCTTCTGATTCTGTGTGTGTGTGTGTGTGTGTGTGTGTGTGTGTGTGTGTGTGTGTGTCTGCCCCTCTCCTGCTCATTCTCTCGCTCTCCCTCACTTGCTCTCTCAAAAATAAACAAAACATTAAATTTTTTTAAAATAAATAAATTGTGCTCCTGGGTGGCTCAGTCGGTTGAGCATCCAACTTCAGCCCTAGTCATGATCTCACGGTTTGTAAGTTCAAGCCCTGCATCGGGCTCTGTGCTGATAGCTCAGAGCCTGGAGCCTGCTTCCGATTTTGTGTCTCCTTCTCTCTCTGCCCCTCCCCCGCTCGCACTCTGTCTCTCTCTCTCTCTCTCTCTCTGTCTTTCAAAAATAAATATTAAAAAATTTTAAAGTAAAAAAAGAAATCAACACCAGCAAAAATCAGTCAACAGTTTCAGTTGGCAAGGGCAAAAATCTTGTTCGTTTTGGTAACCAGCGCCCTCCTGCTTCCCAGAGAACATGCCTGGCATGGTGCTCGAAGACATCTAAAGGAAAAAATGGGTAAACAACATGAATAAGACAAAGGACATACAAATATGCTTAATCTCACTAATAAATAAAGACACATAAATTGGAATACAATACAAGTTTGACCTTGACACAAAAATGAAAAAGGCTAATAACACCCTGTGCTGGTGGAGGGGCGCAGATAACAGGCACTTTCAAACTTTGTCGGCCGGGGGGGTTAAAATGATGAAATTCTTAGGGGGAAATCTGCGTAAAATTTCTACTGAATACTGAAGCATCCTACCTTTGACCCAGCAATGCCACTTCTCTGATTTCAGTCCACAGACAAACCATTCTCACACGATGATGTGTGCATAAGGACAGTCATTTTGGGAATATTGGTAAGAGTGAAATATGGGAGAACACACTGGCAAGCATTTTTATAGCCACAGACAATAGCGGCTGAGCACTTCCTTCGTGTTCCTCTCCTTAGTATGGGTATCAAAGGTAGTATCTCATTTAATCTGCTCAATACATTTAGGAAATTGATTCTACTAATATTCTTTAGGCTCGGATCAAAACAGACTCAAAGGCAGATGTTCAACCAGGAAAAGCGTAGGACTCTATTTTTCTTCCTCTTCTCTCTTTTAATACCTAGTGCAACATGATGTTCTAGAGGCTTTACTCCTTTGACAAATTTTTTTTAACTTTTATTTATTTTTGACGGGGGGGGGGGAGCAGAGCATGAATGGGGGAGGAGCAAAGAGAGAGGGAGACACAGAATCCGAAGCAGGTTCCAGGCTCCAAGTTGTCAGCACAGAGCCTGATTCAGGGCTCGAACCCACAAAGTGTGAGATCATGACCTGAGCCGAAGTTGGATGCTTAACCGACTGAGCCACCCAGACGCCTCTCGATGCTTTACTCCTTTAAATGCATTTAACATAATTTAGGGTAGACCTCTTATCTTCATCCTCGTTTTACAGTTGAGGCCCCTGACAGTTAATAGAGGCTAAGTAACTTGCCCAAGATCCCACACATAGCAAGTGGCAAATCAGTTACTATTAACCACTGTGCTCCGTGCCTTCCTTAGTAAGGATGGAATACTTAGCTTCGTATCCTTTTTCTGACCCAATTAAACGTTCTAAGCCTCCACTCTACGTATGAGATGGGAATAACAACATTATCTTACAAAATTTTGCGAGTTCACCTAATTACATCAAATTGTACCAGGCTTGACGTAAAACTACAGTTAAAATAGCATTCTGTTAAGAAAAGAAAAGCCAAGTATATTTTGTCTGTAACAAATGCACTTAAACCACAAAGCCTCAAGTAGGTTAAAAGTTAAGTGGAGTTAAGCTAAGTAATCAAAAGAAAGCTGGAGTCACTATATTCAGACGAAGCAGACATCAGAACAAGAGAAATTATCAGGGATAATGAGGGGCATTACATAATGATAAATCACTCAATTCTCCAAAAGATGCAATTCTAAATGTATATGCACCTAACAACAGGGCATCAAAATAGGTAAGGCAAAAATTGACAGAATTATGAGAAGAAAAAGAAAAATCCAATAGTATAGTTGAAAATTTCAACACACCCCTTCAGTAATTGATAGATCAGATAGGCAGAAAAGCCGAAAGGATTTAGTTGCCCTGAACTATCAATCAACTCATCTAGTTGACATTTAGAGAACCCTCCACCCAAAAAGAGCAAAATGCACACATCTTTGTAGCTAATATGAAACATTCCCCAAGACTGACCATATTCTAGGCCATAAAACACACCAACAAACTTTTAAAAATTTAACTCCTATAAAGTATATTCTCGGGGCGCCTGGGTGGCGCAGTCGGTTAAGCGTCCGACTTCAGCCAGGTCACGATCTCGCGGTTCACGAGTTCGAGCCCCGCGTCGGGCTCTGGGCTGATGGCTCGGAGCCTGGAGCCTGTTTCCGATTCTGTGTCTCCCTCTCTCTCTGCCCCTCCCCCGTTCATGCTCTGTCTCTCTCTGTCCCAAAAATAAATTAAAAAAACGTTGAAAAAAAAAAGTATATTCTCATACCGCAATGAAATTAAACTAGAATTCAACGAGAGAGGGCGGGAAAATCTCCAAATATTCAAAACTTCATAATGCACTTGTAAATAGCACATGGGTCATAGAAGAAGTCTCAAGACAAATCTAAAAATGTTTTAAGATAAATGAAAATAAAAATAAAACTAAGTAAAAGTTGTGGGTTGCAGCAAAAGCAGTGCTTTAAAGGGAAATTTATGGCATTGTATGTATGCATCAGAAAATAAGAAAGCTCTAAAATTAATAACCTAAGTCTTCCACCTTAGTAAACTAGAGAAAGAAGGGCAATGTAAGCCTAAAGCAAGCAGAAGAAAAGAAATTTAAAAATTAGAGCAGAAATCGAAGAAATTGATGGGGCACCTGGGTAGCTCAGTTGGTTAAACATCCAACTTCAGCTCAGGTCATGGTCTCACCATTCATGGGTTCAAGCGCTGCATCAGGCTCTGTGCTGACAGCTCAGAGCCTGGAGCCTGCTTCAGAATCTGTGTCTCCCTCTCTATCTCTACCCCTTCCCTGCTCATGCTCTGTCTCTCTCTGTCTCTCTCAAAAATAAATAAACATTAAAAAAAAAAGAACTCAAAGAAAGTGAAAACAGGAAAGCAACAGAGAAAATCAATAAAATCAAAAACTTTCAAATAATTTGAAAAAGTCAATAAGATTTGAAAAGTCAGGCTGATCAAGAAGAAGAGAGAGCAGACACAAATTAGCAGCATGAGAAATGAAGAAGGGTCATCATTGCTGGTCCTCCAGATGCTAAAAGGGCAATAAAAGAATACTATGAACAATAATACGCCCACAGATTGATAACATAGATAAACTAACGTCTTGAAAGATGCCAGCTACCAAAACTCATATAAGAAGAAGTAAATAGTCTCAGTAGGATAATATCTGTTAAATAAATTGAGTCAATATTAAAGGCCTTCCAAAAAAAAGAAATCACCGGGTCCAGATGGTTTCACCAATAAATTCTCACAAACATTTAAAGAAGGAATGAAACCAATATTACAATCTCTTGCAGATTTAGGAGAGGAAGTATTTATTAATTCCTTCTGTGAGACCTGCATTCCCCTAATCATCATACAAGATAATAACATTACCAGAAAGGTAAACCTCAGACCTGCATCTCGATTGAGCGTAGATGTAAAAATATCCCACAAAATATTAGCAAATCTAATAATGTATAAAAGGAATTATACCCATGACCAAGTGGGTTTTATCCCAGGTACACAAGGCTGGTTGAACATTTGAAAATCAATGTAACAGACCACATCCATAGGTTAGAGAAGAAAAATCATGATCATATCGATGGACTCAGAAAAGCTTGGAGATATTTTTGACAAAATATAACACACATTTATGATTAAAAACTCTTACCATACTAGAGGTATGGAGGGAATTTCAATTTGATAAAGAACGTCTACAAAGAACCTCTGGTTGACATCGTAGTTAATCGTGACAACTGGATGCTTTCTCCCTACGATTTGGAACAAGACAAGATTGTCCTTTCTCACCACTCCTGGTTAACGTTGTACTGGAAGTTCTAGCCAATGCAATAAAGCAAGAACAGGAATATATATAATGCTTGTACATGTATTGTATATTTTTATATTACTGCATATGTTAAAACATATATAATAACATAATATATATAAATTATAGATCCCGAAAGAGATAGATTAGACAGGAAGAAATAAAACTGCCTTTATTCACAGATGATATGATTGCTCATGTAGAAAATACAAAAGAATCCACAAAAACCTCCTGAGACTCGTAAGTGAGTGTTGCAAGGTTTCAGGGTACATACACAAAAGTCAATTGCATTTCTATTTTCCAGCAGGAACAGTAGGAATTTACAATAAAATGACTATTTACAGTAGCTCCCCCAGAAGTGAAAGATTCAGGCACAGTACCAGGCATAAATCTAACAAAATATGCACAAATTATGTGTGCATGTCCTTGAATAGGTGAATGGATAAGTAAACTGTTATAGCCATACCACGCAATATTTTTCAGTGATAAAAAGAAATCCTCTATCAAAACCCAAAGGGACGTGGATGGATATTAACTGCATATTGCTAAGTGAAAGAAGCGAGTCCGTTAAAATTACATAATGTGGGGGGGCGCCTGGGTGGCGCAGTCGGTTAAGCGTCCGACTTCAGCCGGGTCACGATCTCGCGGTCCGTGAGTTCGAGCCCCGCGTCAGGCTCTCGGCTGATGGCTCGGAGCCTGGAGCCTGTTTCCGATTCTGTGTCTCCCTCTCTCTCTGCCCCTCCCCCGTTCATGCTCTGTCTCTCTCTGTCCCAAAAATAAATTAAAAAACGTTGAAAAAAAATTAAAAAAAATAAAAAATAAAAAAATAAAATTACATAATGTGGGATTCCAAATGCATGACATTCTGAAAAAGGCAAAACTACAAAGATTAGAAACAGAACAGTGGTCACAGGGACAGGGCTTCCAGGGGAGAGAGAGGAGGGTTGACTCGGCATAGGGAATTCAAACATGGGGGATTTTTTTTAGGGTTATCAAAACATTCAGTATGACACTGTAATGGCGGAGGTGGACACTAGGTGCTTTTCAAACCCCGTAGAACTTTACAGCACAAAATATGAACCTTGAAGTACGTGCATTAAAAAGTAGTTTAGGAGGACAGAGGATCCCAGATAGAATGCACAGTGTATGTATTATAAATGTATAAAACAACCTAGCTGAAGTGGGGGGAGAGAAAATGTGCCAATCCAAATAACCTTGGAAGTGAGTGAAGTCTGTAAAATTAAAGGCGAAAAAAACTGTGCAGAAGCCCTATATTCTAGATGATAACTGTATATCCACATATGTGTACTATAGAGAGATGAGTTAACAATTCTGACCCTGCTATCCGTTGATATTTGAGATGAACAATGAAGCAAATGGATGGAGGACAGTGTGAGTCAGGTTTTCACTGTTGGAGTAGAAATTTACAGATTGGCAAAGGGAGGAGGCTAGAATAATCAATGTGGTAATGAATTAGAGTTGGAGATATCGGTAAGAACGGTTTGCATTAATATAGAGATAGTTACATGTAGAACTGTGTCATAATATGTATATATGCATCAGTTACTATACACACATGTATCTCCTTGCTCTGTTAGCACAAAGGTCAGGAAGAAGGTCAAGAAGCAAGCACACCCCAGTAGCAATGAGCACACCTATGATCCAAATCTTGGTTTTTAATACCACTCTCCAATAAAAAGAATGAGGGTTTTTGGAAAAGGGGCTGATTCTAGGACGGGGCAGGAAATATGGAAGATGAGCCTGGAGCATCTTGTAATGACATATAGGAAGGAAATACCACCTCCCTAAAACAAGCAAACAAACAAACAAGCAAAAGCAACCAAAAATATTCAGTGGTGAGGGTATTTCAGAAACACACAGGATCAACTAAACTCCCAAAAGCTCACGGACAATCTGAGCAGCAAAATCAATAAAATAGTATTCTCAGATACTGTTCCCAGTAGAATAACCCAAAGTATAAAATCAGTATCCACAAGCCCAAGCTAATACAAATAACTGAATAAACAAATAAATGGGGGGCAAACAGATAAATTTTCCATGAAGAAAAATTCTAAATAATTTAGGTAACTACCCCGCCTTCAAGGAGGTGGGGCATAACCCCCCCCCCCCAACCACCACCACCACTCCATAAGCATGGGCTGTACATAGTAACCTCTTCCCAAAGAGCACAGCATGGAAAGGGAGAAAAAAAGAAAAGTAACTTTATAGTAGAGAAATCTGACAAACGGCACCTTGGCCAGGCGATCGTGGCCATCATGAACAGCCATAAATCATGTGGACAGCACGTCCCCTTGATATCATGTGAAGAAAATGACACTCCACCTCTGTGATTGTCCTCCCCAAAACTCATAACCCCAGTGTACTCATCAGAAGACTATCAGACAGATTCCAATAAAGGGCCATCCTGCACTATATTTTATAGGACGTTTCAAAGCATCAAGGTCATCAAAGACAAGCAAAGTCTGAGAAACTGCCATAGCCATCAGGAGACTAAGGAGACATGACAATTAAACGTGATTTGGCGCCTTGGATGGTATCCTGGAACAGAGGAAGGACATTAGGACATAGTTCCATAAACTGGAAATTTGAACAAAGCATGGACTTTCGTTAGTAATGTATTGATATTGGTTCACTAATCATATCAAAGGTATCACACTAATATGTTAATAGTAGGGGAAAATGAGGAAGAGGTAATGAGAACTCTACTATCTTAACGCTTCTGTAAATACAAAACCCTTTTAGGTAAAACTTTAAAAAAAAACCCCAATATTCACATAAAAATATTGTTCTGGCTCAACTCCCACCTTTTCTGGGAGAAATCCAGCCCTGTCCAGCTGCCCACAGAATGTCTGGGAATTCTCCAGAAAGTCTCTTCGTTGACTATTAGGACGTTTCTCACGGTGGCCCATGACAAGGTCCCAAACAGGACCATTTGCAAACTTCACCTTGAAGCTCTCGCATGTTCCAAAAGAGAAGGGCACTATTATCACAATTAATGGCCACCGCCAGTGGTCACCACTATTTTATGTGTGGTTTGGGGGTGGGCTTCTTAGAACTCTGAAGGGAGCAGAAAGGGCTATTTTGTGGAGGAACCTGCCCTTCCTTTTCCAGCAACCAAAGTGTCTGTGAAAGGGGCACAGGAACTTCTGACATGAGCTTTTGTCTTGACTAAAGTTCCAGTAAACTTGTTCCTTGTGCCCTTTTAATGAATAATTTCTGACTATCAGGTACCAGGTGTTCCTTTTAGGATATCAAGAAATAAGAAGTGACACTGAGGGCTTCTAGGAAGCCATCCAGACCAAGCAAATGTCTTTAGTCGGTGTCTTAATGTCACTCCATTTTCTGCTTCCACAACCTTGCCTGGGTTTCTTTGTCCCTGACCTGTGGTTCGTGCTCAGGATCATCTCTTTGAAAATCTGCCCCTGCCTGAACATCATCTTGTTTTCCATATTCCTGGCTGTGTTTTCAGAATCTTGGTCCTTAGAATTTGGCTGCCTGGCCTGACCATGGCCCTGGGATCATTGGCTGAACTCCCCACCCTCCTACTTACCGGTTGGGGAGACTAATTTCTTAATTTCTGGACTCTCTCTGATTTCCAGCCCCATATCACACCAGTACCCAGACAACTATAATAATAACATCAGGCATTTGTTGGCCATGCACTATATATCATCAAAAGCACAGAGTTCAACTGCCTGAACTCTCCCAAGGTAGGGACCTTGGGTAAGTGTGATTATTATAAAAAGCTGTCGGCTGGAGTTAGGAAGTTGCTCCCAGAAAATTAATGACAGTGAGGATGCACTTGATTCCACAGAAGTAGAAGGAAGAGGAGAGGGTGACTCTGATCCAATTTCTCATCTAGCTATTTGAGTAAAACTAGGGATGTAAAACTCTACCAGAAAACCCAAGCATCAGGAGTGGTGATAGGAACACATTAGAGTCAGGGTAAGAGGATCTATTAGGAACAAACCCGTGGAAGCTTCGCTCACTTTTTTAGTAACTGGCTGGTAAAATATCTTTGGTCCCTAGGATGGGGATGGCTGGAACTCATCCTTTTCTCCCAATGGATACCATCTAGCAACTTGGCAAGATGTTTTCCCAATGGGCTGTCTACGCCGACATGGACGCTGAGTTTGCATGGTGACTCAAGTCTGTGAAATGGCTTTGCACCTGTGGAAGGAAACAGTCCCATAAATTCCTCACGTCTCTTGTTCAGAATGCAGACCATCTTTCCAGGGATGTGTAGTATGGAATGGCCTCTCCTTCCACTTCTGCTCCAGACCATTTCACTCGGAGCCCTTCTTCCACATCTGCTTCTCACTTCTTCTCATTGTTGCTCTGCTGGAAGTAAAACGTGACCTTCTTCCCCAGAACTTGGCCATCCCTTGGCCTGTGATGGTTAATTTTATGCGTTAACTGGCTATGATACCCCATTATTTGGTCAGAACCGAGTTTATATATATAGATGTGGATATAGAGAGAATCCGTGGGGGCGCCTGGGTGGCTCAGTCGGCTGAGCATCTGACTCTTGATTTCAGCTCAAGTCGTGATCTCATGGTCATGAGATCAAGCCCTGCTTTGAGCTTTTTGCTGGGTATGGAGCCTGCTTGGGATTCTCTCCCTCTCCTTCTGCCCCACCCTGCTCATGCACGTATGCAGGTGCACACTCTCTCTATCCCTCAAAAAAAGGAATAGAATAGAATATGTGGATATATAGGGTATATATGGATATGGACTCTTGACTCTTGAACAACACGGGGTTGAACTGCGGGGGTCCACTTACATGTATACATACGTAAATAAATGTATACATAAATAAGTACAGTGTTTTACATGTATTTTCTCTTCCTTATAATTGTCTTAATAACATTTTCTTTTCTCTAGCCTACTTTGTTGTAAGAATATGGTATGTAATAAATCTAGCATACGAAATACGTGCTCATTGTCTGTTTATGGTATCAGTAACGCTTCTGGTAAACAGTAAGCTATGAGTGGTTAAGTTGGGGGGATCAAAAGTTATACGCAGATTTTCAACTGTGCAGGGGGAGTCAGTGCTCTTGTGTTGTTCAAGGGTCAATTGTGTGTATTCTGTTCCTTTGGAGAAGTCTGACTGATGACGGATACATCAGTGAGCAAACCCGACACAGTGAACAAAAGAATGGTAATAAATGAGCAAAGGTGTTTTGTTGCCTTAGGTTTCACTTTAATAGAAAAATAATAGTAATAGTAGAAAGAAGTAGAAGAATTAGAATGAGAAGGATAAGGAGAAGGGGAAGGGGAAAGGGAAGGGGTAGAAAAGGAAGGAGGAGAAGGAGAAGGAGAAGAGGGGGAAGGAGGAAGGAGGAATAAGGAAGGAGGAAGGAGAAAGGACTGTCCTCATAGCAACAATCATCTCTATAGCTCACTGTTAAAAATAAGAAAAGCTCCCCCATTGCCTTTCCAGGATTGATCACGGAGAGACCTGAAAATGAAATTCTTTCACCTACTTTGACTAGTGTCCAACATCTGGAGAAAGAACTTAATGTTTCTGGAAGTCACGCTATGGAGGCATGATTGATTCAACCCCAGGGCTACATTTGTTCAGCTGTCACAGGAGAGCCTTTATGGTGGCACCACGGCCACTTGTGGGTCCATGGTGACATCAGACCCAGAGTGCCCTAGAGGGGTTTTCAGATAGTTGAAGGATTGCCATGCAGAGGAAAGCAACACTGTTTTTGTTTGTTTGTTTCTAAAGGCAAAATCAATGGGTGAAAGTGACGGGAAAACTTCGAAAAATTTCACCTGGCCGGGGGAAGAGTCTGGCTGCCTTCTGAGGGTGACCACTGTCATCCATGGGTGAGTGGCATATCTGGGAAGATAATGTGGTTGGTTCTCTAGTGTGGTACACACACACACACACACACACACACACACAGACACACACACACAGTGTGGGCTTTAAAGAAAGTTTCATGTTCACTTTCTTCGCTCCATCATTCAGTCACTGAGTAGCTATAGGCACGTCACATAATCTCCAGTCCTTAGGGTTTTCTTATCTGTGAAAGCCCAGTGACAGTACTTATGTCGCAAACATGAACGTGAGAGAAAACAAAAGGAAAGGGGTCGATAATTTGTTCAGTAAAAGTGATCGTGATCCTTCGCTGGATGAAGTGAACTCCAAATTACCTCATGGATGCAGCGAGGTATAAATCTCTGAATCTGAGCTGTGGCAGGAGAAGGTATTGGTGTATCAGTGAGGACAAAGATCACCTAACCACGAACGGGTTTGACTTGTGGTACTGGTGGCAAATGGGTGGTTTTCTTTGAGATCCTCCTTAGGTTCAGTTCACCACTAGAGAAATTTCTGCTTTACCATAGACATGGTAAAAGGTGGTTGGCCATTTTTCCCTGGGGGTTGGGACAGGTCTCCTGGATTTGAGGGAGAAGTACAGAGTAGACTTTTCCAAGATTTCTGAGACTCCTTTCCAGTGGCTCAGCACCCAACAGAGAATCTATCTATCTATCTGTTTATCTATCTGTCATTGATGTATGAATCTATCATTGATCTATTGATTGATGTATCCATCCATCTATTGATATAACTATCTATCTTATGTTGAATTAAAATGAAAGTAAGTTATGAGACTTCTCACACTAACTGGCCCTCTGTAATGGAAAACAGTCAACTCTTTTAGAAATGATTAATTAAATCTTAATGAACATTTTGGTTTCTATGCATGTTAGAGAATACCTTTTGGTTACAGGGCAATCATTTCAGAAAATGTACTTTTTAATTCAGATTTCAATTGATCCCATTATTTCATTTGCTTTGCTTTCCACTTATTTTAGAATTCCCAGATTTTGTTTTGTTTCATTTTGTTGTTTACATAATGCACTTTTTGCTAAATTTGCTGGTAGGTGAATCGGCATATTTAAATGTAGATTTCTATATTTAATGATGAGTTCAAACTTGTGCTTTAAAAAAGTTGAAATTTTGCAATTAAGTAGTGACATAATTGTTTGTTTGCATGTTTTTTTAATTCATATTTTGCCAGGCCCTTTGATATATAATTTCCTTTAATTAAATGTTAACAAATATGCCCTCATTTAAAGAACATTTATTTTATTTTATTTTATTTATTTATTTTATTTTTGAGAGAGAGAGAGAGAGAGACCGAGCGTGAACGGGGGAGGGGCAGAGAGAGAGGGAGACACAGAATCCGAAGCAGGTTCCAGGCTCCGAGCTGTCAGCACAGAGCCAGATGCGGGGCTTGAACTCATGGACCGTGAGATCATGACCTGAGCCGAAGTCAGACGCTCAACCTACTGAGCCACTCAGGCGCCCCTGATTTAAAGAACATTTAAATAGTATTCAGTGTTTTATTCTTTTATTATTGGGGAAGTATCTACTATTAAAAAGTGGCTCAGTTGGTTAAGCGTCCAACTTTGGCTCAGGTCACAATCTCACGGTTTGTGAGTTTGAGCCCCGCATCGGGCTCTGTGCTGACAGCTGGGAGCCTGGAGCTTGCTTCGGATTCTGTGTCTCCCTCTCTCTCTGCCCCTCCCCACTCATGCTCTGTCCTTCTGTCTTAAAAATAAATGAAACATTAAAAAAAATTTTTTAAGTAGATGTTTCTTGTAAAGTTTCATTTCCTCCATCAATCCAAAACAGAGTTCCTAAGGCTTAAATTAACCCGTGCCGCACGGATCATGTAGAAATGCCCCAAGCTGGTATAGCCAAGGGGATGCTTTAAAGGTGACTAGCAGAAATGTGAGGGCATTTATATTTTTGCCCAGGACAGGTCCATTTAGAGTTTGGACTACCAGAAAGATACTATTCTTCTGCCAAAAGGGGTTTAAAATGTCTATTCCTTATTTGCACACAAGGAGGAAAATGGCAGACTCCGCCCAACGTACAGATCTTGCGATGAGGTTAATGACACACTGGAAAAACCACATGGCTGTATTTGCTAGAATTCTGCCAGCGTTTTGCAGAGCCTATTGAAGGCCAGGAAGCCTCCACGGGATCTAAGAGCGATGGGTTCATGGACGCTGATTGCATTATTAAGACGCACTAATTGACAAATAAATAATTAAACAAGAGGCCTGGGCAATGACGGAGGGTGAGTGTGCCATGTGAATCCGGGATTATGATTCATCCATTCTTTGCAGCTGAGCTCCCTTCAACCCGAAACAAAGCAGAAACCTCGGTGGTTACAGACAGTAAGCTCTGTATAAGCCATCGCTAGAACCTTCTGAGATGCAAAGGACAGGGTCTGGAGCTGATGTGCAGTGTGGATGAGTATACGACTGCTGGACCTGTGAATCCGTGAGCTCTGAACAAAAGCGAGAGCTTCAGCCATGCTGGTTGGGTCTTATGGGAAATGAACTGGAGCTCCATGGTCCTTCCTTTGCGATTCATTCTCTGTGGTTCATTATACGAACCACAGAGAAAAATATATGAGGTTCACCCTACCAAGTACATGTTTAGTAATTCTCAAAACACTGTTTTGACGTTGATTTCTTATGGACCTGAATTAGGATCTTCTTTGCGGTCTGTTCTCAGTTTCAAAATGCATGGGGCAAACCCCAGCTGATGATTATTGCCTTGATCTTTAGACCACAGAGGTGGCAAATCCTGGTCACTTTTATTACAAGGAAAGAGAGCCAGAATTTTTATAAAATACACAACATGTAAATCAGAATTCCCTTGAGAAAAGACGAGGCACTGTAGGCATGCCAAGTAGAAAAGGCTCTGACAGAGGGCATTAAAAGCCTACATAATCATTGGAAGTCGTGCAAAAACGATTGATAGTGAAGTTTTGAGAAGGAGGTAATTAACAAGAGCTCTCCAGGAACCCACCACAAATCTCAGGAAACTCAAAGGGTTAGCTGCCTACAATATCGAGACAGGTAAGCTTTAGGACCTCGCCTAGAAGGCACTAGGAACTTTATACTGGACATCTGCTCACGTGACTACGGGCAACTGCCATCAATAGTAATAATAATAATAATAAATAATGGCTTCTCTTTTCTGCCTTCCAAATTTCACTTGTTTGCACTGCCTTTGGGAGTCTCTAACCTGAAACCACATAAAGATAGACATTCTGAGAAATGTTATCTTCGTGTTTTTCCCTCGTTATGCAAAAAAAAAAAAATAATAAGACTAGAAGAGGTCGGCGAGGTGACACCGAGTTAAAAACAGATAATCCAGCATAACGAGGAAACCCAGGAAAACTCGGGAGAAGGCAAGAATCATTACAAAACTCTGCTTTGTAACATGGTGGTCGGACTGAATTACCGCTCGCAAATATTCGTTCTCCCTTTCCCTCCAGCCCTATGGGAGAAATTAATTTTCCCTCCCCGCCCATGTGGACTTGGGCATACGGTCTTGCTTTGGCCAAAGGAATATAGGCAGAAGCGACCGTGTGGAGGTTCCAAGGAGGGGCTTTAAGAGGCATTGTACATTTCTCCCAGGATTCTTGAGATTCGGCACTCGAGAATCACTGCCCCTTCAGCCCTGGAGACGCCAGATTAAAACAACAACAAAACAACACGGTGCCCGGCCAACAGAGCCACAGACAACCTCCAGACCCCTGACACACACTCACCCTTATAAGCCGTGAGATGTGGGGGGTTGCTTGGAACCTCAACAAAACATCCGGTCTCTGAACCTGTCCTTTATTTATCGCCTATTTCCTATGGGGATAGTTGTATTATACAGAGGAATTAGCCCAGATTTTGGAGTTCTGGCTCTATCCGATCCTAATCGCTCCGCCGGCAGGTACATTTGCTCTTTCTGAGGCTCCATTTCCTCACATACAAGAGGATGAAATAATAGAAGCTCTCCACACTCACAATGTACTTTGCCCTCAGCGTATTGAGCCCTTATGTTGATTGCCTTTTATAGTTTCAATAGAGCGATGGCCTAGGAATTTATTAGTCACACATTATTAGGAGACCGAGGCCTCTATAAATAGACTTTTTTTTTTATCCATAACCACACAGGGTTAAGAATAAGTGTAAGAACTAGAACCCAGGCCAAAATCTATCCTTTAGAGCCCAAGCTCTTACTGTAGGGAGGAACTAGAATTATGACGGGGTACGGTAAGCCCAGTGCCCGCTGCTACCTTCCCTTCCTTCCCCCAAACTCTCCTCTTCAGGCTTTGTAGAACCTATCATTCCATGTTCCCCTTGCACTTCCCATCACTTTGCTGGATCTCCTAAACCGGTGTATCCAACGAGGTTAGGGCGCTGAAAGGTATTTGTAAGATAAAGAGACTTCACCCAGGAGAGCAGGGTTGACGAAGCTCTAGGAAGACAAGAGTCAGGGAAACGTCAGGGAAGTCCACGACCAGATCTCAAGGTTACCACTAGCTTTGCGGGAAGCTGACCGCCCACGTCAGGAGAACACAGGCCCCCAAACTGACGTCCACACTTGTCTGTGCCACAGGGGCAGGTGAGTCATAAGAGCCCGTCCAGACGTTGGCGTAAAGCTTCGTGCCATGTGTACCAAAGCCCAAACATCGGCTCGCTACTGTCCAAGGAACAGGAGTGGCCTTCTGCTTCACTTCTGTCTTTAAAGCTGCCTTTAGTGGAGTGTAAACCAGGTGCTGACCAGGGATCCTGGGAGGTGCCCTTCCTGGTTTCCTCACCTGTTCTATAGGGAGAGCACAGGAGGGAGCCAGAATGGTGCAGAATTCCGGTACGGCAACATCTGGCGCCGTCTTGCCCCTTTGACACCTTGCCTGTACGTACATTTCCAATATTTAACTTCCAGGCACGAGGAAGGCAAGAATCTAATACGAGAAAGCTCCAGGCGGTGCAACCAAAGACATACTCCCTCTCTGCTCCAAAGGGAAGGCTCTGGTCCCACCGGACGCTGTATCTACCCTCTGGCTGACGTTGGTTCTCCTTCTCCTCATTCTTCAGCAACTTGTACCCTAGAGAGTATCTATTTCACATAATTACTACCAGTGTGCCTTACATAAGGTAGTAAGATAAGAGGACGAAGTACAAGGCAATTATAAGCAAATATTTGACCAGAAAAACCTGGAGGAACTTGCGTGTGTGCTTTCCGTGTGTTGGTTTGCTTGTTGACAACAGCCTCGGATGTGACACTTGGTGTCCAGAACTTCCGTCTTCACCCACGTGCTCTCTGATCCCTTAGTAGCCACGGTTCTCTCTCTGATGGGGTGACAGACTTGCCCTCCCACAAGGTGGTCCCGCCTCTATTTATCCTTGTCACCCACTCGCATAGAGCATTTAGAAGGGAATTGCCAGGAGTCTCCTCCCCAAAGAAAAATGCTCCCAGGTTTCAGATAGATACTTTCCAGATCTACGCTTCTCAGGCTCCCACCCCCACTCCTATTCCTTGGGCTTCTACCAATGCTAACAAAATATCATTATTAGTTTTGGTATGTAAACTGGCTCCGCCCAGGTGAGAACCTGTAGAGATCTCTCTGGGCGATGCTGGGATCTCACCCAGTTATGGGTCTGGAGGCGATGAGGGGGTAGCCAGGGTGGTTCTTGAGAATGGCTCTCGTCAAGGTAAAGTCATTGCAAGGTCTTTAAACGGGGCGGGGGGGGGGCGGCATGGGGTTACTTCTGCCTTCAGTGGAATTAGGTGGGCAACGGGGGGGCCAAGGGAGTTGTGTTTATCAGAATCTCCAAAACCCAATGTTCCCCAAGCAACACTATCATGCGCTAAAGGAGAAAAGGCACAATAGACCGTTTCCACCTGTAAGGTCCACCATCCCCTTCCAAAGAGAAAGCGTAGTACCAACTATCTCTTAGGTCAGGACCCACAGCTGCTGCCAGGCTCCTGGAGGGACCACCAACAGGTGTTACTGTGAGAGATTGCTTGTCACCTAAACCCGCGGTCGTACCCACCGCTGTGAAAATGGCTTCCGCTTCTCTTCCTTCTTCCAAATCTTGCAGGAAAGCTCTGGGAACACAATGTAAGCCAGAATCCTGCTGGCAAGGAACTGGAGGAAACAGGTGCCCAGCTCTCGGCACCTGCCCTACCCAGGAGAGCATGGAAGGCGTTGACAGACAGACACTGCCTACAGACAAGTGTCCGGCCCATCGGGGTTACACGTTCTCCTTCACAGTTCTCCTCTCAGCACTTTCCACGTGGTGCTGGAATGTTCTCTAAGTTTTTCTATCATTGCTTTAACCTCTCTACCTGGCCTGACATAGTCGTGGCTTAGTGATCCTTGAACGTGTGAGGATTATCACCCGGGTCCATGACTATGAAGGTCAAGCTCTCCCATTGCACTCCAGTCTTTATTAGAAAAAAAAGGAACCCATCCAATCAGGAAAGACAGAAACTGCTTTTAATAATACTCCTTTGTTACTTGGAAAATCAACCCCATCATGGGGCCCAGTCAACTCCCATGAAATCCAACCCCACAGTTTCTCAAATGCCGTTTACCTCACTTCAGGGAGGAGAAACCTTTACAAAGTATGTATGCAAGGAAGCCAACTTTAGCTGTCGATATAACTTCTCCGGGTTTCTTTTTTTTTTAATTTTTTTTATGTGTATTTATTTTTGACAGAGAGAGAGAGAGAGAGAGAGAGAGAGAGAGAGAGAGAGCATGAGCGGGGGAGGGGCAGAGAAAGAGGGAGACACAGAATCTGAAACAAGCTTCAGGCTCTGAGCCCTCAGCACAGAGCCCAACTCGGGGCTCAAACTCACAGACTGTGAGATCGTGACCTGAGCCGAAGTGGGACGCCCAACTGACTGAGCCACCCAGGTGCCCCTACTTCCCCGGGTTTCTTAAAGCCTCATTAAAGAGATGGGAGCCATGATGCCAGAGGGATCCCTACACTCATCAGTGAAATGCCAGGGAAGGAGATAACAGAGGCCGAGGACTATTAGCCGAGTTATCACGGAACCCACACTGTATTTAGCTGTAAGCACTGTACCTCGTGGCTTAATTAGGAACCCTGGTTAACCCAGAGTCAGACTGACAGTTTATCATTCGGTCACACTTCTGAATTATTCCTTATGTGGAATATGTGGTGGTTCCCCAGAAAGTCAACCCTGATATTTCATGCGTGGACCCCAAAGAAGGCAGGAAATACTTGGAAATAGGCGTGAGAGACAGATGGGAGCAACCATAGGCACTTGCTTATTTATTTAACAAGGGTGTTCGTTCATTTAACAAGCAGGCATCGGGGGTGCCTGGGGGCTCCGTCAGTTGAGCGTCCAACTTCGGCTCAGGTCTAGATCTCATGGTTCGTGGGTTCGAGCCCCGCATCGGGCTCTGTGCTGACAGCTCGGAGCCTGGAGCCTGCTTCGGATTCTGTGTCTCCCTCTCTCTCTGCCCCTCCCCCGCTCATTCTCTCTCTCTCTCTCTCTCTCTTTCTCTCTCAAAAATAAATGAACACTAAAAAAAAAATTAATAAGCAGGTATTGTGCTAAGCACTCCGGAGAAGATAGTTACAAGAGATGTGGTCCTAGGGTTCTAGTAGGTTAGACTCTAGGGAGGAAAATGGAGCGAGTTGTGTAGGCTCTCTGGATCTCAAAGTCTCTTCTGGAAGGTGTTGGGAGTGATGTTGGGAGTGATGTTGGGAGCAGTAAGGAAAAAAAGTCACAGAGGCTAGCTGTAAAGAATAAGTTAGACAGACAGATATGTGATACCTACATATACGTGTATACATGTGTTCATATACACGTACGTACGTGCATATACTTGTGTGTGTATAAGCTCTCCATGCCATCCTGGGGGACTGAGACTCAGTGAGCCTGGCAGAAAGCACAAGCCGAGGAAGATACGAAAATTGCTTGATTTTTCAAAAATGTTTTACTTATTTATTTTGAGAGAGAGAGAGAGAAAGAGAGCCGGAGCAGGGGAGTGGCAGAGAGAGAGGGAGAGGGACAGAGAATCCCAAGCAGGCTCCATGCTGCCAGCATAGAGCCCAACCCGGGGCTTGATCCCACGAACTGTGAGATCACGACCCGAGCCGAAGTCAAGAGCAGGACACTTCACCGACTGAGCCCCCCAAGCGACCTGAAAACTGCCTGAATTTTTAACAAACTTCTCCACCCGCCCAGATCCACAGCCCATCCTGAGACATTTGTCACTTTGGAAGTATGTCGAAGCATGTGTGGCATATGGGGGGGGGGGCATAGATCTGTGTGGGAAACCTTAAGACCTTAGTATTGATCATACATTTTCATAGAAGTGATTTTCCTGCTTATCATGGCCAACAGGTTATGCCTTAAATGCTTCTGTTACTGTCCCTCCCACCGGTAGTCACCTTCTCCGTTTCGATTAAGATTACTGTTCTCGACTTTGTTTTTTAGACTCGGGAAGTCATTTCTCTTGAGGTATATGTTTCAAGCACAGCAATTCTTTAAACAAATATATTCCCCTAGTCTGAGACTCTTGTCTGTTTGGCGGTGGAATTTGCACTGTTAGTTTTATGTTTGCTGTAACGGCTTCACTTTACCCAACCTCTGTCCCCCTTTTTAACGTGTTCTCTTTATGCTCTCTTGGTGAGCCCTTTCTAATGTTGCCCTCTGATGTGTGGGGAATGCTGGTTTTTGTCTTTGTCAGTGATTTGGAAGAAAAACATACAGCGTTTAAATTCTACTGGGAATTTCTTTAACTACTCTCTTTTATTTTTCCTTTTTATTCAAGTATTTGGAAGCCACCTAGGTAGATAGATAGATAGATAGATGATCGAGAAGATGTGGTATATATACATATATACACTTCAACTATTTTTTTTATTTAGAGGGAGGGAGAGCGTGAGAGGGGGGAGAGTGGCAGAGGGAGAGAGAGAGACAGAATCTTAAACAGACCGCATATTCAGCACGGAGCCCGACACGGGGTTCAATCCCACGATCGCGACCGCAGCTGAAATCGAGAGTCCGCTGCTCAACTGACTGAGCCACCCAGGTGACCCAACACTTCAGCTGTTCTTAATGCCAAAAGGACAGACTGCTGTCCTCAACCCTTTCCATTTCATTTCCAAACCCCCCCACCCCAAAAAGTCTTTTTTGATCTCTTGCAAAGGGCTCTATTTTCAGTACAGCTCAGATGTTGGCAGACGTCATCAACAATCGAATTATAAATGAGGTCCCACGGACAACCGTGTTATCAAGAAATTGCCCTTCGTTCCCCAACCTGCACCTAAAAGATTACATCTCCCTTTTCCGCTGTTATTCTATCTTACGTGGAAAAAGGGGTTTTGCAGATGTGCTTCTGGTTAAGGACCTCAAGATGGGGAGGGTATTCTGGATTTCTCCAGATGACCCAGCCTAGCCACCTTTAAAGAAATGTTCCCAGCTGAAGTCAGAGTCAGAAACAGAGGTGTGGCTACGAGAAAATGTTCAGTGGGGGTGCAATATTGCTGGCTCTGAGGACGGAGGATGAGGGCCATGAGCCGGGACACGCGGTGGCCTCCAGAAGCTGGAAAAGGCAAGGAAACAGAGTCTCTCCTGAAGCCCTCACAAAGGAACATGGCCCAGTTGACACCCTGTTTTTTTTTAATTTTACTTATTTTGAGAGAGACAGACACAGCGCGAGTTGGGGAGGGATGGGGGGGGGTGCGTGGAGAAAGAGAGAGAATCCCAAGCAGGCTCTGCGCTGTCAGCACAGAGCCCGATGAGGGACTCGAACCCATGAACCGTGAGATCATGACCTGAGCCGACACTGAGACACTTAACCAACTGAGCCACCCAGGCTCTCCGACACCTTGATGTTAGCCTGTGTCAGACTTCTGACTCTCACCGAATGACAAAATTATACATTCGAATGACCTTAAGCCACGAAATCTGTGGTATTTGTTACGCAGCAATAGGAATCTACTGCAGTCTTTGCTCACGGTGGGGGAGAGGTGTCCTGGCACACCTTACCGGCCACCTCCGAGCCACGGACGGGATAGTTTGCTCTGGCTTTCCCAGTCTAGTCAGCCTTGGCTTCTCGGAAAGCCACTGGGACGACTTCAACATTGCTGGGATATAGCGAAGAGACACAAGCACCCAGGGATTGGATCCCCAGGGAAGTAGGGCCCCAGACTTGGTGTTATTGTCCAGATCAAATGCGTTCATATAGTCAACGTGCTTTCAACAGTTGCCTGGTGAAGAAGGCTGGGTTTCAGCAAATATATATATATATACATTTTTGGTACTACAGATAAAGACAGTTGAGTTGATCAAACTCCATATATCCTCACCATTGACCTGCCCATCTCTTGTATTCATTCATTCATTCACTCATTCATTCATTCCCTTTAAGAGCCACAACCCACTCCCATTATTCCTCCTTACACTATCATTGTCGTAGTATACGTTCATCTTTCTTTTGTTTCGTATTTTATTTTATTTTATTTTATTTTATTTTATTTTATTTTATTTTATTTTATTTTAGAGAGAGAGCATGAGTGAGAGAGAGCACGAGTGGAGGAGAGGGGCAGAAGGAGAGAGAGAGACAGAGAGACAGAGAGATCATCTTAAGCAGGCTCCACACTCTGGTGGAGCCCGACATGGGGCTTGGTCCCACGATCCTGATATCATGACCTGAGCCAAAGTCAAGAGTCGGACCCTCAGCTGACTGGAGCCACCCGGGTGCCCCTCATCTTGCTTTTGAATGTGTCCTTACAAGGTATGCATTTTAGTCTTGCTTACGTGTCATTTTGAATTTACATAAATGCAATTGACATAGAACAGTTCATTTTGCACGAGAGCTAGTTTTTTATTCGTTTGGGGGGTTTTATTTTGTTTTCATTTTTTTAAAACAATTTATTGTCAAGTTAGTTAACATACAGTGTATACAGTATAGTCTTGGCTGCGGGAATGGATTCCCACGATTCATCACTTCCATACAATACCCAGTGCTCATCCCAACAAGTGCCCTCCTCAATGCCCATCACCCATCTTCCCCTCACCCCCAACTCCCCCATCAACCCTCAGTTTGTTCTCTGTATTTAAGAGTCTTTTATGGTTTGCCTTCCTTGTTTTCACTTTTAACTTTTTTTAAGACACAAGCTTCTCTCCACATCCATTGCTTCCAACTGCTAACATTCCATGGGTCAACCCACCTCACCTGATCCGTCCAAAAGGTTAATGCCCAAAATACTTAACCTTTTTACAACAAAAAGCCCGATCAGGAAGCTGCCTCAGTGCTTGAACTGCGTCCTACAAGTCCCCAAAGTGCAGGACTTTAATCTTTCGTTGCTGCATAGACAAGGACTGTGTAGGTCTCAAAAGGAGACACAGAGGCTCTGAGTGGGTTAGGGGACGCAGCCAGTTATCGCCCCGCACTGTTTCCCTATTTCAACAACCAGCATGGCTGTACTATATCTCTCAGCCTGTATCACCTCTCCCTGTCCCCTCTTCAAGTGATGAATGCCCAGCTTGTCCCCATAAACTTGAGGAAGTTTATGTTAACTTCCTCAACATAAACTATGACGTACCAGACTTTCTTGCTCATGTCCCGTGATGGACCCCGAGAATTTTTCCCTGGTTTGGACACCAGGCAAAGAACTGCTGGGTCAACATCATGCACATGCGTAATTTGCACGGAGGGTGCCATGTGGTTCTGCCGTAACGGCAACGCCAGTCCACCCTCCCCGACAGCAGAGCGCCTGCACCCCTCCCCCTGAGGCTCCACATCCCGCCAATGCCGGTGCCACCTCACTCTGATTTTCACCCATTTGTAGGCATGAAGGAGTAGCCCCTGTCGTTTGAAACGGCGTTTGACGCATTCCTAATTGCCCGTGGGCTTGGGCTCGCGTCTTACGCTTGAAACTTTGGTGCCTTCCCTTTCTCCGAACGTCCTTCTCGCGGCTCCTCTCACTGTCCCGTTGGGCTTTCTGTCCTTTTATCACCCATACGCAGGAGTTGCCTGTGTGAGAATGTCAGTGTGTGTATCAGCAGTGCTAACTCCTCACGCTTCCCAGGACCACACATCCTCCGAGTGCCAACCGCGTGCTGCATCCCGAGTCAAGGCAGGGAGACTGATTCTCCTCGTGGTCGGTCACCTGCACCCTAGAGTTAGCAGTGCCTGTGCCCCGAGTCTGAAATCTCTTCACGAAACACCTGTTAGGGCCGCTGTCCTCACACCCTGGCTGAACAGTAGGGTTGCAAGCCAATCTTGCCGAGTGGCGGAACGGGAGGGGGAGAGAGTTTTGTCGTCTAAAGCAAACCATAGCTCAGCCAACCAAAGTGTCCTTAAATGGTATCAGTCACTTAGATTTACCAGCTGAAACGATTCCTCACTGGTAGTTGTAGGGGTTGGGTGCCCCCATCAAGGTCCGTGATTTTCACCGATTTTTCTTTCTTGGGCCACAAATGTCCCACCCGTGGCAAGATTCTTGGACTCTGCATTCTCAGATTTCATAATAGGCCTCTGGTAAAGAAAGAGCTGAATGCTTGGGACGCCTGGGTGGCTCAGTCGGTGAAGCATCTGACTTTTGATTTCGGCTTGGGTCGTGATCTCGCGGGTCGTGAGTCTGAGCCCCACATCGGGCTCTGTGCTGACACCGTGGAGCCTCCTTGGAATATTCTGTCTCTCCCGCTCTCCTCTCTCTCTCAAAACAAATAAATAAACTTAAAAAAAGAAAGAAAGAGCTCAATGCTCGGATACGATAGAGAGATCTAGGTTAAGTAACCACCTATTTTTTTTTTTTTTTTAATGAAGAGTTTCTCATTACGTGCATCGTGGATTTCAAAAAGGTATACGTAACATCAAGGAGGAGCAGAACCGGAGCAAGCATTGCTGTGGCAAAATGAGACTATTCTAGAAGGCGAGTCCTCTCATCTCATCTCCACTGCATATAACGTTGCAGCTTGATGTGACAGCTCATAGAAGCCTCAGTTTCTGAATCTGTACTATGAGGACGAGAATACAGTTCCTGCATAAAGACAGGAAGCTTGACGCCAGGAGTTTGACTGGGTTTCTGCTTCCGCCTAGAACTTAGTCATGTCCAAACCCCTCACGCCTTGACCCACAAACCTCTGCCCACCCAGCCCTTGTGGGAAACATCCCACGGGACAGCCAAGATACCTCGGCAGCCGTGGGTAGTGACGCTTGAAGCAAAACCTTTTGTTGATTTCGTTGGGCTTCTGTAAACCTGGGGTGGAGGGCTGTTGGAAGCCCAGTAGTAATTATGCATCTGGGTGTCCCATCTCCTGCTCCAACAGGCTGTCCCTGGCAGAGACACATGCTCCACTGGCACAGACCATGTTTCCAATCACAGCTTATCCGAGCAGTGTTCAGAGTCCAAAGCTATTATTTACGGCTCCGTTGAGGAGACAACAGAGAATCAGGAACTGTGAATGAGACCCAGCTGCAAAAACCACTGTCACAGGGAGTAACAGGGTTTGAGACGCATAAGGAGAAGGGAGAAGGGGTTTTAGGATCTCTTAAAGCCTCAGAAATCTGCTTCCTCCCCTTCCCCAGAGGCCTACATTGGTCACCTCCTTCCCTAACCCATTGCATTAGTCGGGGTCACTGGAGAACCTCCAGAAAAACAGAACCAGGAGATCTATGAACTCTGACACTCTCTCTCTCTTTCTCTATCCATCCATTCGTTGTCTATTAGAACCCTGACCCAAGCATTGATTGATTGATTGATTGATTGATTGTGAGGAATTTGTTCACATGATTATAGCGGCTGTGAAGTCCCACCATCTGCCATCTGTAAGATAGACACCCAGGGAAACCCATGGTGTTGTGCAACCCAAGTCCAAAAGCCTGAGAACCAGGGGAGCCAATGGTACAAACCCCAGTCCAAGGGCAAGGGATGGCATGGAATGTTCCAGATCAACAGTGAGGCAGAATAAAAGGTGGTTGAGTTCCTCCCTTCCTCTGCCTTTTGTTCTATTCAGGCCCTCAGCGGGGTGGATGAGGGCCACTCACTGGGGATGGCCATCTGCTTTGCTGAGGTCACCGATTCTCATGCTAATGGTCCCCGGAAACACCCTCACAGACACCGCCCCCCTTCATAATGGTTAATAACCTGGGCACCCCTTGGCCAGCCAAGCTGATACAGGGAAGGAACCATCACACTAACCCTATTCCACACTAGAGTAACCAACTCCTCCCCCTTTTCCTGGGGCTTATCCCAGTTTTCTAACTGAAAGTCCAGTGTCCTCAGAAACCACTCCAATATCTGGCAAAGCAAGACAGTTGTCACTCTCCCTGTACTATCTAATTAAGCATCTGTCACTTGATTATGTTTGGTTTAAGAATTTGGTCACATTAGCAACACTTATCAGGTGTCTATTGAGTGCACTGTGCTAATCTTTGAGGTCAGACTGTTCTAATCTGGTTCGTGTGTGTGTGTGTGTGTGTGTGTGTGTGTGTGTGTGTATTTGTTTTGCCTCTTTATTTTTCCACAACACTTTACAAAGTGCTCATTCCACACCCGGTACTCAGATCTGTTATCCATATAGCATTGTCCAAGATAAGGAACGAGAGATCTTCGAAGAAATGGTTCATTTCAGGACTGGGGGAGGGAAAATAAGATGAGCCCAAAACAATTTGTGATTCCAGGAGGTACGAAAGTGGACATATTGCAGGAACATCTCAGAGGAGAACAGGACATAGCCTGAAGAAGCCCTTAATGACCAAATCTAGGAAAATTTAAGCAACAAGATAATTAATAATAATCTATTCTAACCATTGGAATAATGCTTTGTCTTGACAAAGTCTTGGCAAACCCAAAGGGGAGCCCCAGAGCAAGCTTTGTCCATAGAGGGGGCACCCCATCTCCTAACACACCTGCTGTGAGCCCAGAAGAGCTTAGCTCCACTTCAGTTATTTATTGATTAGAATTTTGCTATAAGAATATATCTCCACTATTCTGTTTATTTGATTGGATTCATTCATTCATCCATCCATGTGGATTCATGGACATTTACTTGATTCCACAGACAATCTCAGCTGCAACTAGCCCTTTGCTTTCTGGGAGGTTTCTCAAATTTTATTCTTATTTTTTATTTTCTTTTATTTTTTAGACAGAACGCGAGTGGGGGAGGGGCAGAGAGAGAGAGAGGGAGACACAGAATCCAAAGCAGGCTCCAGGCTCTGAGCTGTCAGCACAGAGCCTGATGCGAGCTCAAACCCTCGAACCATGAGATCATGACCTGAGCCAAAGTGGAATGCTTAACCGGCTGAGCCACCCAGGTGCCCCCGGGAGGTTTCTAATAGATGGTTTTCTCCCATCTTAATATTTTCCTCTCGTGGAGCCACTAAGTCATTTTGGGCAGAGGGAACCAGGCTGATTTGGCCAGGAGACCACTTTCCAACTCTGATGTAAATAACTGAGGATTTTGGAAAGGATAAATCATGAGCAATGAGGAGGAAGTGAATGTGTTTGAGCAGGGGAGAGCCACGATTCACACACGTTATACCATCCATTGGTCCGAATTCTTGGGTGGTTCAAAACGAGACACCACACTCAACATCCTAATGTAAATCCTGGTTCCACTTCTTAGTAACTTGAGATTCAGGGCAAATTACTTGGTCACTCTAATTCTTGACGTTCACTAACTATACCCCACCGACAGGTCTAAATAGGACAAAGCCATCAGAATAGCACCCACCTCATGGTAAGTGCTCCAAGACTTGAGTTCTTATCAGAGCCCAACTGGGGTTTTCTTTAAAAATAACCTTAAGAAAGCGGTCCTAATGAGAGAGAAGCGTTATCTAGAAGCTGGAAGACCATTCCAAAGGTACCGGAAGCCAAGAGCCTGTCACTGACCATAGTTCTCTTTTTCCCTCTTTTCTTTTCTCTCTCATTTCCCCATAAGGTTGCTGGAGTTCGATAGTGGCTTAGTGCACATTCTTGATTTGTTGATGCCGAAAATGTACAATGGCAATATTTTTTAGTTTCAGAGAGAAAACTTTCTTTGCTCCTTTCTGGGAACAACTGCAAAATAATATTCTAGAAGTAGGCTAAAAGGCAACATTACCACGTATGTTATGTGTGTGTATATATATATATATATATATATATATATATATACATACAGTGTTTATATATATTTTTATATATACACATAACATACTATATAAACATATATAAACACTGTATATATATATATATATACACACATACATAACATACATATATATAGTGTTTAATGTTTATTTATATATATACACATATATATAATGTTTATATATATATATATATATACATATACACACACACACACACACACACATACACACACAACATACATATATATATATATATATAGTGTTTAATGTTTATTTATTTTTGAGACAGACAGACAGAATGTGAGCAGGGGAGGGGCAGAGAGACACGGAATCCGAAGCAGGGTCCAGGCTCCCAGCTGTCAGCACAGAGCCCGACACGGGGCTCGAACCCAGGAACTGTGAGACCATGACCTGAGCCGAGGTCGGATGCTTAACCCACTGAGCCACCCAGGCGCCCCCCAGAAAACCATATTTTATCTTCTTCTCTGTCAGTGGTCATTTTCAGGGGTCAGTTTCTCTCCAAACTTACTCTTTATCATGCCATCAAACCCATCGTTTCCCACGACCTTCCAGAGGTACCGTTTCTGCCCGGTCAGCAACCACAGGGGCCGTGGCCAGCGTCTACGTCATGACGAGGCAAATGCAGACTGCTTGGCACAGGGTCTGGGGTGAGGGACTGAAAGGAGAAATCAATGCACTAACAGAATCCTTCCAAACGCGCGGGTCACTTCCCCACCTCGCGGTTGGATGCGTGCCATTCTGTGCCAAGGGCAGGCGGTATCGGCTGACATTCAGGGACCACCCGCCCCCCCCCACCCCACCCCGCCCCGACCGTGTACCAAACGCTGTTGGAAGGAATAATTCAGCTCATTTTATACTCCTAGATGATGAGAGACTCTTAGAACAACCAGTTCACTGAAGGGAGAAGGAGAAGGAAGCAGATACAAAGTTCCTTGCCTGGTCCCATAAGCCGGTGGCAGGGACACTACTGAACATTATCACATTGGCGCTGTGAGCCTGAGCCGAGCGAGTACCGCCTGGGCAACACGGGGAATTAAGTGGCAGGTGGTTACTTTCAGCCTCGCTCTTTTATTCCGTGCAATGCCCTCTTTAATTAAACCCATGGTAGGTCTCCTTCTTTCAAGGGAGAAGAAATCATCCGCCTCCACCCTGCAGAGGGAAAAGGGTAATGCTCTGTGTCCAATTTTCTTTTCATTGCTATTTTTATTATGGAAACACAAATGTTCAGTGATTCCAAAATGAAAACAGGGAAAGTTAATTTTGTCATCCTTACCTAATAAAATTCTTAATGGGTTTCTCACCCATTATCATAAATACTTTTATTGTTTCTAATGTTTTTTGCCCACCGCACAGTAGTATATCTTGCTTTCAAAAAAAACAAAAAATAAGAAATTTAAGAAGAGACGGGTTCCTTTGGTGTTTTTAAGAAGAGACATGTTCCTTCGGTGTTTAGATCTCTTAAGTACCATTTGCTACTTGGGATTTAGCTCTATTTCCGCAATTTGGATCAGATAATAAGCGTCCTAAGGTAGACTTCACATGTTTGGGGCCAATTTTATGTAGTGAAGGGAGGGGACGCGAGAACTCTTTAAAAAGGAAGGGATTCTTGAAGTTATTGTAAAAATCGTTGCGTGAACTCTGTTCAATACCTAAATCATCTTCTGATAGGCAACATTATCACGCATTCATTGTATGTTAAATTCCACATTTAATGTTCAATAGATGAGAGACAAACAAACTGGACACATCCATCCCCACTGTCAATAAACATTTGTCAAGCACTTGGTAGGTGCAGGGCATTGTGCTAAGATGGGCAAAGATCATATATGTATTTCTCCTTGAGCTTCAAATAATTGTTTGGGGGAATATGAAAATAAGTAAAAAACCAAGGTAGGCTCTATGATCTCTAGACACCTTACGGCTCCTGGCATTCATCACGTGTCCTGAGGTTAAATATTCAAGTCTTTCACCAGTCCATAATATTCTCGTCTATTACCTCTCTGGACACCGAAACTCACCAACTCATTCTGTTCCCTTTTCCCGTAACACCAGCTACACAGACGGGTCCTTTTCTTCTCTTCTTTCTTTCCTCCTTCTCATTGTTTCCTCCTCTTTTCTCTGTGCTGATTTCATGGTAGCATTTCAGATCTACCTTCAAGGTAATTCTGTCATTAGCTGCATCAAGCTGCTCTCCAACTTGCCCACTTTTTTTCAATGTTAATGTCCTCAAATTTTTTGGTTTTTTGAGATCTTTAGGAAATCTTCCTGAATATTTGTACCTACTCCCTTGTTCCTTCATCATTTTTGATCCATTTTATCCATTTAAATGTATGAAACACGGGCGCCTGGGTGGCTCCGTCGGTTGAGCGTCCGACTTCGGCTCAGGTCATGATCTCCCGGTTCTCGGGTTCGAGCCCCGCGTTGGGCTCTGTGCTGACCGCTCAGAGCCTGGAGCCTGCTTCGGATTCTGTGTCTCCCTCTCCCTCCGCCCCTCTGCCACTCGTGCTCTGTCTTTCTCAGGAACTAAATAAACATAAAAAAATAATAAATGTATGAAACATACTCTGTTTCCATAGGGTTGTCAGTGACTCTGCTCTGCACAGCTTTTGAGGGTCTGATCCTACAGTTTGTTGTTTCTGTCAGCTCTTGGTCCAGTGGCCCCTTCTTCCCTCCAGACACCGTGCTCTCTCTTATTTCCGGTCCTAGGAAGCTCACCTGTGTGAATGTGCCCTAACCTAAGATGGTGAACTGGGTTTCTCCAGGAAAGGTACGTGGGATGAATTCTGGCCCAAATCTTCACTATATATTCCTAATTAGGGATTCTCAAGAGACTTTTTCTTTTTGTCAATATCTCAACCCAATGCTAAGAATGATGCCAGCAATTTGTCAAGATCTTTCTTCTCCAGAAGAGGAATCTTATTGACTGTATCTCCTGAGGGTATCATGTATCTAGGGCCCTGACTCCCCCACAGGGTTTGCAACCCATCCATACACTACGGGGACTCTCGATTTTCATGTCTCGCTAGAACCCTTCACAGACGAACACTTGCCCTCAGGCAAAAAGCCAGCTTCAAAAATGAATTACTTTTCTCAAATCGTGCTTCATTTCTGTTTCTCACCTCCAACTTGCTTTTGAGCTCTGCAGACTTGAAATATTTAAATGTGTTCTTCAGCATGTTTAGGTTCCTTGATTGTATATATATACACACTACATATATACACTATGTATATACATATATATACACTATATATATATATACAATATATATATACTATATATATATATATATATATATATATATATATATATATATATATTCTCCTGAGTGGCTTTATGCTAAAGTCATCTCATGAATCTTAATTTTCCTCAAAATCACTAAAATGATCCTAATACGCGCACCAAATATTAATAACGATTTGATTTTTTGGTGCTTTCTGGTGTTATTATTATTTTTCCTTAATGCTCACTTCTATTTCAAGAATGTGAAACGAAGGGCATTTCTTATTTTTGTGATTAGGACAAAAAAGGTTATGAAATAAATATTGTAGTGAATAATTACATTATGGAATGGCACTGAAATGTGAAATCCCACCAACTTAGCTGTGGGTTTTCTATTTTTTTTTCCCCTCCTCGTCTTCTAGCCTGGACCCAAAGATAGTTCTAAATTCAGAACTGCACTCAAGATACAGATAGGAAAAGTTTCAAGACAATGGCCTTTATTTCTGATAAATTTATTTATGTATTGAATCATTTATACTAGAATGGACTTGTGGATATTTATTTTATCATTTGGATTATAATCCAATACGTGTCATTTATTACTATAGTTCTCAAATGGCCCCATATTTCAGTCATCTCTGTACCCTTTTGACATATGCACCCCTCATTTGTTTTTTCAGACCTTCCTTAATTTCGGGTACCACACGGTGCTCTAGAATTATCTGGTATATTCCCTGTTCCAGACCGGAGCCAACCATTTCTCCGAGAAGCCCCGATCCCTTTTGTTTTGTTTGTTTTTGCGCTTTTTGACGACAGTCCCCAGGCAGTCCTACAATGTCACTGGCATCATTGCGATAACTGCTACTTGGCAACGAGAAAGAGTGAAATCTGGCCATTTGCAGCAAGGTGGATGGAACTGGAAGGTGTTATGCTAAGTGAAATAAGTCAGGCAGAGAAAGACCGATACCACCTGTTTCGACCCATAGGTGGGTCTTGAGAAACTTAACAGAAGACCAGGGGCGAGGGGAAGGGTGGGAAAAAAAAGTTACAGAGAGGGAGGCGAACCATAAGAGACTCTTGGACGCTGAGAACAAACTGAGGGTGGATGGAGGGTGGGGGAGAGGGAAAGGTGGGTGATGGGCATGGAGGAGGGCACCTGTTGGCATGAGCACTGGGTGTTGTATGGAAACCAATCTGACAATAAGTTATATTGAAAAGAAAAGAAATTAGTGCATGGGAAGACTGAAACTCTGAAAGAGGGCTACCTTGCCCTCTGACCAGAACTTCTGTGCCAAAAGTGAGGTGGGAGAATGGGGTCTCCATGGTTCTTTTTCTCTGAATATGCTCTTACAGCTTAGACCCAGAAGCAGACACAAGTGTGTGGTGCAGTGGGGAAAATCAAGGTCCGGAGTTCTAGCCAGAGAATCAGAGAGGGAGTCGCTGGGGGGGGGGGGGGGCCAGAACGGAGATCATAGAGAGGAGGGAGTCCAAGGAAACAAGACAGTTAGAAGACACTAGCAATGAAGTTACGTGGATGTTGAGATTATCGGACAAAGACCCTGCCTCAGGCTCTGTGCCGACAGCACGGAGCCTGGAGCCTGCTTCAGATTCTGTGTCTCCCTCTCTCTCTGCCCCTCTTCCCCCTCTCAAAAATAAACATTAACAAAAATTTTTTTAACTTATTCAAAAAGAACCATATGGAAATTGTATATAATAACCACAATTTTAAAAAATCATTGGATAAACTCAGAAGCATAATGGAGAAAACAGAGGAAAAAAAAAAAAAAAAACAATGAACGTGGAGAAAGACCATGAGATTATCCGATCTCAACAACGGAGAAAATAAAGATAATTGGGGGAAAAAAATTAACAGAGCCTCAAGAACCCATGGAACAATACCAAAAGATCTAACATTTGTGTCCATAGAGTCCCAGAGGAAGACAAAGCGTCATAGAAAATTTTTTGAAAAAAATAACGGATGATGTAAGTAAAATGAGCAAATACCTGGAACAAAGTCTTGACAAATCTTTCGCAACAAGAAATATAAAACCAAAGCGATCCTATAACAATTCAAATAAACTGAAATTACAGTTTAAAGTCTTTCACAAAGGTAGCACTAGACTCAGAAAGTTTTATTGATGAGCTTTACAAAATATTCAGGGAAGAAAGAATTCTAATCTTATGCAAATTAGCTTGGAGAATAAGAAAAAATAAGCATGCTACAATTCATTTGTGAAGCTAACATAGCCTTAACAATGCAATAATTAAATAAGAAAAGAATTTATTAACATAAATGCAAAAATTTCAATCAGAATGTTAGGAAAGTGATACCAACAATGCCTTTAAAAGACTGTACGTCATGATCAAGTCAGGTTTATTTCATAAACCCAGTTAATAATAAAAATCCTATTAGCGAAATTTATAATCATAATAACAGATAGAAGGAGAAAAAGATCTAGAGAAGCAAAAAGTGCATTAAAATTAAAATTATTAAAATATAACTGAATCTTTTAGCAGATTAGGAAGAAGAGAGCACCTCTTTAACTGGAAAGTGCACACATACATACACAGCAAAACGGATCCCATGCGAAGTATTCTCTTTAAAATCAGGAACAAAACAAGGATGCTTGTTAGCACTAATTTAGTCAACTTCAAATTAAGCATCCAAGGCAATGCATTTAGATGCAAGAAAAATACATAAACATTCAAAAAGATACACAATACTCAGTGGTCACAATGTATAAAATTATCTACATGGAAAACGCTAAAGAATTCACAAACAAATTATTAGTTTCAAGTAGGTAATTGAGCACTGTTTGCATATGTAAACATTACAGAGGTCCCCTGAATTCCTAAATACTAGCAAGAAACAATTAGAGAACGAAGTTGAACAGAAGATACCATTTACAATAGTGACACAGATTATGCACTAAGAATAAAACGAACTAGCAAGACTTAAAAGCTTTGAAGGAGGCACAAGTAGGGGCGGCTGGGTGGCTCAGTCAGTTAAGCATTCGACTTCAGCTCAGGTCATAGTCTCACTGTTCCTGGGTTTGAGCCCCGCCTCCCGCTCTGTGCTGACAGCTCAGATCCTGGAGCCTGCTTTGGATTCTGTGCCTCTCTCTCTCTCTCTCTCTCTCTCTCTCGCTCTCGCTCTCGCTCTCTCTCTCTCTCAAAAATAAAGATAAAAAAAATTAAAGAGACACAAGTAAATGGAGGCATTCACCGTGTCAGGGAGGGGAGGACTGGATATTGTAAAGATTTTAATTCTCCCCCAAACGGATGCATATGTTTAATGCAACACCAATGTTTGTGACTTGATAAGCAGTTCCAAAAATATAAGTAGAAGAGGAAGGTAATGGAAAGCCCAGGAAAGGATCCAGACGTGTACGGAAAAACTTACATATCAGGGCTAGAATTACAGCTTTCTGAAGAAAAGCAGACTGTTCGTTCATTAAGTGAAGCAGAGACAATTGGACTAAAAATTGAATTTGATCGTTAGCACATACCATGTAAAAATATAGAAAGATAGATGATAGAGAGACAAATAGGTAGCTAGAGCAATAGATAGATGATGCATCAAAAACTTGTACACAACAAGGCAAGCCCTTAAAACTTTTAGGAGAAAATATATAGGAGACTGTGTGGATGATCTCAGAATGGGGAATCATTTTTCAAGACACAACCGCACAAATGATAAAGTAAAAAAAGTCGCCAAACTGGGCAGTCTTCCATTTGAGTTCTTCACCCCAACACAAGAG